>NC_073267.2:63321428-63972500 GCF_029289425.2 Pan paniscus | reverse complement strand
GCATTCTACCATTATTCAACTTCCTGTATCTTCATTTAACACTGGCAGAAAATTCATATTAAAATTTGATATGACTGAAAATCTTGTGGATTGAGTTGCATTCATCATCCTTTGGTGATTTTTGGTTCCGGGAGAGAATGGCTCAACCCTGTGAAATTACTCCTCATGTTAACACTCACTAATCCTGAATTGAGAACACACACGAATGCTTATGTTTGGTTCCTTTAAGCCAGAGACCATTGTCAAATGACAAACTAGATCATGGAATATTGAGAAAACTAATATTGATTCTTTTCCCTGAATGTTGATTTGTGAATTTAGGATGATCTGAATTTAGAATGGATTTTATTTCATTTCATTTTTTTCTTGCTAAGTATATAGTCATTACTGCCCTGAGCGAGGCCAGCAGCAGAACGCTACTGTCCCATATTTATATACAGTCAAATAAATCTGGACTGGTGACCTCACCATGCACAATTTATCATGCAGCTATCACCAGGAGCCATCTGTAGAGGTTCAGGATGACAGGGCGACTTGTTGGACCTTTTCAACTAGGAGTATCTGTAATATGAACTTTCTTCCCTCTTGCTTGTTCTATCAGATCTGTCTCCTGAGTTGCTTCTTTTGCCTCAGTTGCAGTAATCCAGCTGCCTGCCGTACTGGCCTATTTAAAGGGCACCTGTTTATCGTGGGTCCTGGTTGCTGCTAGCGTACTAACCAGCTGGGAGGCTGGGTGTCTGTTTGCTCAGAGGCTGGACAGACCTGTTCCTTTCCCCTGGGCGGATTCTGCATTAGAAGGACCGAGGCCAGCCAGGATGCAGCACAAGCTGTCCCAGGACCCACTGGCTGTGTGTGCAGGCCTGGATTTTCTGAAAAATTTTAAAAAGATAAGATGATAGAGCTCGAAGAGGCGTGCGGATCACTTCCCTAAGACTCAGTTTCCTTCTCTTCGGAATTGAATGTCGCAAGAACATATTTACTAGGCTCCGAGAGTGAAGGTGGAGTGGAATTGTAATGCAGACTTACGCAGGGCAAAGCCCTGAGACACTTAGAACGGCTTTATTTTATTCACAGACTCTATCTGAGGCTTCTCTTAATCAAACATCCCAACCTGTCTTTGGGGAGTGTTACTTTATAAAGTGTTTGCCTTAATTCTCATCCATTTGGATAGTTTCCGATAGAACGGGAGAATGTTCTCAGTAAGGGTAATCGTGTAGGCAGTATTGTTTCTGAAAAGGAATTTAATAGCAACAGCTAAGCTCTCAATTAGAACCAAGTTATAAGGATTTGCCGCTAATCTAAAACGGAGGCCAAGCTCCTCAGTAAAAACCCGCCTGGTGTTTGTGGATCTATCATTCTGTGTATTGCAAGAATGTGCTTCCATCCTGGATTTAGATATTGGAAATGCCACATGATTAGATTAAGACAATCATTTTTATATCTAGCTCTGTGATCGTTTTCTCTCTGCCAAATGCTCAGAAGCGCTGAACTCCACATGGAACTGACAAATGGGGCTTTCTGATTGATTCAAACGTACAGGACATTGCCAGAGGGCTGCATAGTTAAAATATACATACAGGGTACAGGAGAAGGCCACTATCGGCCCCTGTTAAGTTAAGCAGGGCTTGTCACATGGAATTTCAAAATCAGAGCTTCATTGAATCATATAATGATCTGCTGCTAAGTGTGGAGTTTAAGGGGTTCTCCCTAGCCTGTGCCTGAGTTCTCCAAAACCATCACCATAAAGTTTCCAGAAAAAATCAGAGCTCTTCTACTCGGTGAGCACCTGATTCTGCCCTACAAGGATTCTCTTTTGTTGGAAGCTGGTGATTTAATTAGTACTGCTTTAAGTCAAGGTGAGCCTTTTTTTTTAAACCTGAAACAGGGCTTTACCTGAAACAATTGCCACTTGATCTTTGCACGAAGCGAGCTCTAGCTCTTTGCTTCTCAGAACTTTGCAAACCTGTCAGTGGCTCCCATATGACTCCACGGTGCTCTTTAAATGAAATTATGAGACATTATCAGATCCGAGCTGTTGTTTTGCTGCAGTGAGATAATTTCTGGAGGCAAGACACCTGGCTGGCCTGGAGTGGTGATTAATTTTATGTGTTTAGGGTACAATCATCACTCAGAAGAAAGGTTGAGGGTTGGGATGATAGATGATGGGCAGGAAGGAGATGGCCCGTGGAACTGTTCTACATCATCGATTCCTTTGATCGCTGGCAGAAGTTCAGAGATAACTTTGTTGCATCTGCCCAGAATAAGCAAATGCCATCGACTTTGCAAAGCTCTATTTGAAAAAGAGTTTGAGGACCACAACATCTGAACAGCTGGAGCTGAGAAAGGTTTCCGGCGGCTTTTCATGTGCATCTTCAGAAATAACATATGTCAATCTATATTTTCCATGTAAAGCACACTTGCTTAGATGTGGGCGTGGTGGGTGTCGTGGTAGACTGTCTGAAATCCCCCTTAGGACTGGCATACTCATTCCCCTCTCTCCAACTCCCACTCCCCATCCTTCTCTGAAGTGATGGCTGCTGAAAGTTCACAGCTGCTTCCCTCCCTAGGTATGAAGGAGCTACCACGCCCAAGGTTCCATTTCTTTTCTGGTAGCTCATTTCCAAAGACTGGTCAGGATTGGGGCACAAAAGCTCAGCCTCGTTGTCCCAATTTGGGACAACTCTGAAAGATTATCCCAGTACCTATGTCCCCCATCACATTAAATGTGGCCTCTGTTGCAACTGCAACATTTGATGCCCTGCGGGACATAGGTACTGGGATATTACCCAGCTCCCCCCATGCAGTCCACAACCCTCAACAGGTGGTGTTTCTGAGAGCACACTCTCCTGCACATCTCCATCTAAGAGTCTACTTCCAGAAAACTTGACCTAAGGCAATGTTCACCTATATAAGAAGGAATATATGGTAATAGGATAGCGGCAGATAAATTTTTGTCCGCAAAACTGATATCCAAGCCAAAAAAAAAAAAAAAAAAAATCCAGGCAGAGTGACAGACACACAATGGTGCATATGTAATATATATATATCAGTTTCTGCAGCTTTGATGACAAACTGCTCTCTGGTTGAAGCTTGCCTCCATGCACAGGGCATTACTGAACAACTACTAATCAGGAAAATGATGTATGGAATTAAAGTAAACACTCCAAAAGCATTTTTGTTCAATCAAAGAGATTTAAGGGAAGGGCTGCTTATACCAACCAGAGGAGAAAAAATACCCCTTTTGTACTTCAATTAGCAAACAATAATTTGGATAATTGGAAGCAAATGTTTTTTCTTTTATCATGTGAATTCCGCAGTTCTTTGCCCAATGCTGTCCCCTGCAGGGTAGAAAAAATCAGATCAGAAGAATCTGAAACATCCACAAACCAAGAGTCCCTGAGATTACAGCCTTCGGAGAGACGGGTTATGTCCCAGAGGCCAAGGTTTCCTATCTATGTCCTCTCCCAGGAAGTTGCCACTATTTTCTGGAATATTATTTCCAAAACATCATGCAAAGGATATTCTCTGGAAGTCATTTCTGAAGCACCCTCAGCCACATCTTGGATTTCACTGGTTAAAAGTGACAGTACGTATAGACAGTTTGCTTCTTCCAGGTGAAGGACTGATAATGTTTTTGAGAAACCACGGCAGAACAGCCAACCTGAGCTGGATGTCTACAAAGCAAATGTTCTCTCAGCTGGAAGAGGACATTCCTTTATTAAGAGCTAAGTAACAAAAGACTTGAGGAAATGCTCTAAGCTCAGGTAAGGACAGAAAAGCAGTAACTCTAAGCAATTGTTCCAGAAGCAGCTGCTTTCTGAGATGTTAGGCCAGACTGTAGATATGCTAGTAGGAGACTTGGAAAACTAGTAAGTCTCGGCCGGGCGCGGTGGCTCACGCCTGTAATCCCAGCACTTTGGGAGGCCGAGGTGGGCGGATCACGAGGTCAGGAGATCGAGACCATCCTGGCTAATACAGTGAAACCCCGTCTCTACAAAAATACAAAAAAAATTAGCTGGGCATGGTGGTGGCTAATTTAGCAGTCCCAGCTACTCAGGAGGCTGAGGCAGGAGAATGGCGTGAACCCGGGAGGTGGAGCTTGCAGTGAGCCGAGATCAAGCCACTGCACTGCAGCCTGGGCGACAGAGCGAGACTCTGTCTCAAAAAAAAAAAAAAACAAAAAAAACTACTAAATCTCACTGTGGGTTTTCCAAGGATCAAAACTGCAGCCAGGGCAATACCTTCCTCTCCCAGGAAAAACTGCTGGGAGCAGGAGTGGTTTCTTGGGAATTGCACTCCTGCTGCAACTTTGTTTTGTCACCACTGACTTCCCAGGAGCCCAAGAAGCACCTTCAGGAAGGACTGTGCCATCTCTGTTTCCACAGCATGCAGAGACTGGATCTTATTAGTTTTTCTGTGTCTTGGATGCAAAACCAAAGCCCTCAACCCCCTATCTTGTCCTATCTTCACCCTCATCCTTCTCTCGGTATCCTGCCAATTTCAGTTGCCTGCCTGCCTTGTTTCTATACCCTCAGATGATGATGATGATGATGATGATGATGATGATGATAATGCTTTAGCTAAAATGGTTCACTTAATCCTTGCAACAATCTCACAAGTTGAGTATTATTATTCTCCCATTTTACAGATGAGAAAACTGAGACTCTGAGTGGTTAAATCACTTGACCAACATCACTTAGTCAGGAAGGGTGGAATCAGGCTGAGGGCTTCAGCTTACTGGAAGCAGACAGCTCACAGACCCCTTCCCCACCTGCATAGCGAAGGGATGGACAGGAGAGTGGTATGTTGACAGGTACCTCCTATGAACAATGTAAACCCCTTAGAAGCCAGAAAGCCGACATTTATAGGCAGGTGCTAATATTGGATCTATCCTATTCTACCTTGGATCCTTGTTTGGGGTTTGGCAGGGTGGAAATGGCCTATAAGACTCATTCATTCATCCATTTAACATTTACATAAAATCTACTGTCTCAGTTAGAGCCCCAGTCTTAGAAGCACTCACAATGTAATTGGGAGAGGGGAGTCTGTGGTCTTCGGGGTCTTGCATCCCTCCACAGCCCCTGCTGTTCTGAGGGGTCACTGGGCTGGCTGAGGCCCAGCTCTCTCTGAAAAGCCAGTCAGTTGTGGAGCGCACATCTGGCAGCTGCCCTACATTTTCCACTAATGGAGACATTGTGCACCCATCTGTTTCATCTCTAATATCCATCTTCAGTCATTTTCTGAGCCTCCCGTTTCTGAAGTTATCCACATAAAGCCTCATTTTAATGCTCAAAGCAGATCGCAAGCCTCTAACCTGAATTTTCCTCCTGTCCATTTTAGGACCCAGGAGCTGGTCCTTGTTCCTGGCAGAGAGGTCATTTCACCAGCGAATAGACAGCTCTGGGCTGGGGACCCAGGTAGTGGGGGTGGGAGATCACATTTCCACTGGTCCTAGACTCTCTCGACGAATATTTCCTCTTAGCGCCAGTGTCATGCCAATTTCTTATAGAGGTGTTAAAAGAACCACAGGAATGCCAGGTGCGGTGGCTCGTGCCTGTAATCCCAGCACTTTGGGATGCTGAGGCAAGAGGATCGCTTGAGCCCAGGAGTTTGAGGCTGCAGTGAGCTATGATTGTGCCACTGCACTGAGGCCTGGGTGACAGAGCAAGATTTTGTTTCTAAAAGGTAAAAAAGAAAAGAAGAAGCACAAGGAACTAAAGGCCAGTTGTCTGGAAGACACATAAATATGAAAACACAGGATGCTGATGGAATTGCGGGGACACAGGGTTGGAAGGCCTCTCTGATCACGCACAAGGCACATCAGTGCAATTAAAGGCTTAACCTTAGACAAAGGCTGAATGGGTGCTGGAGAAATACAGTTCTGGCATTGAGATCTTTATTTATTTATTTGTCCATTTATTCATTTAAGAACAATTTACTAAGCTCCTTACACATATCTGGCCCTATATCAGACATAATCCCTGTTCTCATGGACTACATAGTCCAATGAGGGAGAAAGATATTAAGAAAACAATCAAATAAATAAATGGAAGCCCTGAGGTCCTCACCCTCACCCCTCTGGGCACCTAAGCCCCCTGGTACCCCCCTTCCCCTACCTGGGGAGGGTGGGTTGTCTCTGTGGGTAGCAGGAACCTCAGGTTGGAACCCCCTGCCTCACTTCAGCTCCTTTTGTAAGCAGAGTACCTCTGTTCCTGAGTGTGGGGAAAGAAAACCATCATGCACATCAGAGTTGTCACAAAAGAGTTGACTACCTGCTAACAAGGGATGGAAACTCTTCTCTTCCTAGTAGGAGCCATCGGGCCTTATAAACATCATCCCACAAGCATAGACTGCCCATGGAGGTCACTGATTTCAGAAGGAAGGCCAAGAGCCTTCTCCGAGACAGATATAACACAGTGCTTTGCACAAGTTTTGTTTTTACTATCATAATAAGCTATCATATTAGTTGCAGTGTCCCATGAACTCCAACTCCACCCATAATCATTAAGAAGTTTCTGGAGTTAGATTGATGTTCGAAACATTGATCTCCGCCACCAGAAGCTTTCCATCTCCCATCTGTTAGATGCTTTGACCTTTCCTTAACATCATTAAGAGATAAAAAGTTAATCTACTGAATAAAATGCATGACCTTTCAGAAGAGAATGAGTATCACTGTAGAGCCTCCCATCGCTGAGGAATTTTATGTTCGGGAGATAGACATTATGTGAATCTGAGCAGGATAATTGTGGAGAATAATATCACGGCACCACCAAAAATGTCTACATCTCATCTCAAGTAACTGAGGATTAGGCAAAATGAACTTAGAAGAAAAAGATTCAGCACCTTGTCAGGCCATCACTCACATTCACAACCAATCAGCTTCATCTTTGAGCACAGATGTTGGCCTAGAACCTCACGTTTGCTAATAGAAAACTATTGACTAACACAGTAATCCTCAACTAGGATTCAATGGCCCAGAGTTCTCTCCATTCATTTATTTTCTGATTTGACAATTATTTATTAAGTGCCTGGTATGTACCATAGCATACCAAACACTTTTCTAGGTGTTGGGGAGACAGCAATGGAAAAACAAAGTCAAAAGTTTGTGCCCTTAAGGAACTCATATAGTATATTCTAGTTGAGAAGACAGAAAATAAATAGGATACAATAAACACAGAAAATAACTAAGTGAAATATTTGTAAATAAAATAGATGTAAGTCCTAAAGAAAAAGTAATAGAGCAGAACAGAGGGGCAGGAAGCATCTTGAGTATTGTGAGGCTGAAATCTTAAAAGGGGAGTCGGGGTCAAAAAACAGGGGGAATTGAAATATTTTTTCTATTTTTTTCTTCAAAGAGAGGAAGCAAAAGATAAGCTCCTGACCAGGGCAGCCTATGGCCCATGCGTAAGAGCCAACCTCTCCTCTGCTTTAGAGCTGGAAGTCTTTTCAATACAAATTTGGGTTTGGGATGAAGCAGCTGCAAAGTAAACCAAGATGATGGAAATAATCTTTCTTTAGCAAATGAGTCAAGCAAATTGAATCACAAATTGCAGAGGGATTTGTGACAACAGTTGAGCAAGGAGAGTCACAAGTAACCTGTATACATATATATATTTTTTAATTTTAAAAAAAATTACATATATATGTATATATAATTATATATACTATATATTTTTTAAATTTTTTAAAAATTAAATATTGTATATATACTATATATTTTTTAATTTTTAAAAATATTAAAAATTTTTAATATTTTTAAAAATATATTAAATTTTTTAAAAAGTAATTTTGTAATATTTAAAAAAAATACATATATATATTTTTAATTTTTTTAATATTTTGTTTGTTTGCTTGTTGAGATGGAGTTTTGCTCTTGTTGCCCAGGCTGGAGTGCAGTGGCACCATCTGAGCTCACTGCAGCCTCTGCCTCCCGGAGCAAGCAATTCTCCAGCCTCAGCCTCCAAAGTAGCTGGGATTACAGGCATGCGCCACCACACCCAGCTAATTTTTGTGTTTTTAGTATAGGTGGAGTTTTGCCGTGTTGGTCATGCTGGTCTCGAACTCCTGATCTCAGGTGATCCTCCCAAAGTGCTGGGATTACAGTTGTGAGCCAACACTCCCAGCCTAAATATGTTTTAAAGCCAATAGAATCTCAGCATCCTATACTCATACTAAGGTAGAAAAGTTTCATAAAATTAGGGAGGACCCAATGTGGAGGTCAACTGCCTGTTCACCCTCATCTTCATTCCTCATTCATCCCATCCTTCCCCTGCTCTATGGCACGGGCTGACCAGTGTCAGTCTGTGTCAGATCATTTCCAGTAATGTCTGGCCAATGGAAGGCACTGGAATTGGAGAGCAACAGAAAGAAAGAAGCCAGAGCATCTATCTCCTTTCTCCGCCCCAGGCGGTGTCTCTGGCAGATGCTACACCTCCAACCTGGCTCAAACTCCTCTAGGGCAGTCTTTCCTTCCATGCTCCCAGCTCCAGCTGAGCAGCTCCCACTGTGGTTCCAGTTCCCGCTGGGTAGCACCTCCTTGCTGGCTCCAGCTCCTGCTTCATGGCCCCAGCTCCTGGGTTTGAACATCACTTCCTGCTCCAAGAGTGGTAGAAACTTCTTGCTCATGCTAATACCCAGATTGCCACCCATTCTCCAACACATGTGGTTCACTATATTAAATTCCCCTAATTGAACGACCTGATATGGGTTCTGTTTCCCTAGCTAGCCCCTGATGTGAATGTAGACTGGCTTCAACAGCTCCATGCTGAGCAGTAAGAGAGCCAGCTACAAAGTCTCTCAGTCTCCTTATAAACCAGCAAAAACTACATAAAGCTATCACAGGCCATTCCTATGAACTCATGCTCTATAGATCCAGTTCCTATGCCCCCACTTAACCCCATCAACATTCATCACTGAAGACCCATCTTTGCTCACTGACTACTGGACACACAATATGCTGTCTGGTCTCATTCTCTAAAAACAGTCCACCCCTTGACTCTTTGGTCACAAACACCTGGGCCAGTGTCATTGGTTCATGGGGCTGTGTTTCAGGGCCTTTTCAAGTGCACACATTGTAGGCCGAGGACTCCATTGCCATCAAACTCCTCTCCCTTTCCTCCTTGAATGTCACCAACCTCCTCATCAGCATGTTCTGGAGCTTCCAGAGATTTGAGGTGGATGTGTAGTGACATAAGGGCTACAGGTGTCCAGATGTGGCTTTCTGGATACTGGCTCTAGCTTGTCCTCATTTCTGACTGTTTCCTGAGGATAAAGATGAGCTGAGGAATAAACACCTTTTTTTCAGCACAAGAAAAGCTCAGATTTTTCCACTTTTCCACTAAGACTTTCTCAAGTCATAGTGTGAGAATCAGTGAAATTTGAATGCCCTGAGCATATTAAAAGGAAAGATTCCTGGGCCCTCAACAGACCTACCAAAGCAAACCCCTCTGGGATTGTGGCCCAAGAGTTCAGATCTTAACCACCCTACTCCCCATCCCTCCCCAGCTGTTTTTGTGTAGATCAAAGGTTGAGAATCTGTGTGCACTAGTGTTTCAAAATTCCCCACAAGGCCCATGAACATCTAATTCTTTTGCATGCCTCATTATCCCTCTAATCCCTCTAGGAAAGGCTTCCCTTACCACACAAGGGAGTCATTTTTCGATGTGACCTTGCCCCATTGGTTATAGTTGCTTGGTCTGCAAGTGGGCACCTGACCCAAATTAGACCTATCAGAGACATTGCTTGGGGTATGCGTATTGGAAGCATGAAAGGAAAGCTAACTGTGTCCGGTGATGGGATGAGAGGCCCAGACCTGTCAGTGTCCATTTTTCCACCAAGTGTAGAAGGAGGCATAAAAAGAAAGAAAATGGATCCACCAAGCAGAAGCCAAGACAAGGGATAGCATGAGAAAGTCTCGGGGGCCCACATGTATTTCTGTTTCTCCTGTGGTTTCATTGTTCCATCAAGCTGGGCTTCACCAACTTCTTTGGATGCTGGGAGCCAGTAAAGCCCTCCTTTTACCTGAGCCCCTTTGAATGGAGAAGAAATGGCAACAGGCAAACTTCATGCCATTTTCCACAGTACAAATAGTTGATCTCAAACGCTTACTTGCCCCTTTACTTCTCACCTCTTCAAATCAGGGCTGGAAGAAAACTCAGAAATCGTCTATTCCAGGGGTTATCACACAACGCTCCACAAAGCTCTGAACTTCCCCGAAGATTCTCAGAAATGAACAAGACCTCAAGTGCTGGGATCCCAGCCCCCATCTCCAAGCTGTTCCTTTCAATCTGCTTAGATATTGGATTTCCTGCTACAATTTCATTTGCAAAAACAAAAGTGAGGGAAGTTTCTCCTTTAAGGACAAAAATAACAACAGTACTGACCTACTCCTCCCATTATACAGATGGGGAAAACTGATGGACAATCACTTGTTCAAGGTCAAACTCTAAGCCTGATGGACACCCACTATACCTCCTAGACTTGGTCAACAGAAAACTTTTTCTTTCATATTACTTTGAAAGTGAAGAATTAAAAAAACAAACAGAAATCGTCAGCATGAATGTCATCTGGGAACCTGTTATTTGGAAGAGCGCTGTTTTTAACTAGGATGATCTCTTATCCCAGTCACCCATTATACTAGGTTGCCATACATGTCCAACTAGACATTCCACCACACCAAAGTGCTGTCACCCTGTGAATCCACCGATGATTTGTTTGGTGCACAGTAGGTCCTCAACAGAGATTTGTTGGGTCAGGGAATGGAAGTCTCCCTTTTCAAACAACATTTACTCTATGAGTTATAACACACTCTTCTATCTCTCCCTCCAATAACAACACAAAACTACAGCTAAGGGGAGGGGGAGGAGTTGATGAGGAAAGGCTGACTTCAAGTTTCAACTGCTGCTCCAAGGGCAAGGTTGGCTGCCTTCAGTGCCAATCTTGAGAGGGAGAGCAGGTGTGAAAATCAAACACAGGATTTCAGAACTGTAAATTGTTTATTTGTGTGCCGAGAGAACCTATTCATCGCCCAAGCAGCCGCACAGTCCCACAGTTCCTTCCTTCCTAACAGGTGTCATACAATTATATTTTTTTTCTCGGTGGCAGTGTGAGTCCTGTCTGGGTGGTAGGGCTTAGGCTGGGCTAAGTGGCAATGACCCAGGAGAAGAGGACAGCCAGGGTGGGGTAAGTGCCTGCTGCCATTAATTTTCAGTGAATGAGCACTGGAATTTTATCCACCACCTGGTTTATATGCTTGATAACTACCTCCTGGGCCAGAATGGAGCTCGCAGGGCAAGGAATACCACGTCAGGAGAATCCAAAGTGTGATTGTGTGCTGGGAGGGAAGGGTTGGGGGATTTTCCTGCTGCAGTTGTAACTGGTGTCATTGCAACCCCAAATGAATCATCTGGGAATCTGCCATTGTTGGGTGCTGGGAAGGAAGGCAGACCAGGGACTGTATCATATGAGATCCCTAGGGCTCTGACTTCTGCAGAAGAGCAGCACAGGGCAATTGTATGGTGTGAAGGCTAAGGATGGACGTGGAGTCACAGACCAAGCTTGGAATTCTGGCTCCACCACTCACTTATTCTGACTTTGGGCAAGTTGTTTCCCACCTGTGGGCTTCTGGGTTCTCATCTGTAAAATGGGACAATAGTAGTACTAGCCTCCTAGACGGCTCATGAGGATTGAATGAGAACATTCACAGAGGGTTCTTAGCAGCGTTCCTAGCGCATGGGTAATGCCCAATCGATGGAAGCTGTTGTTGGTATAATCATAATTACGATGTAGGTTTGGGCTATGGAGGTTTAGGCCTGCACGTTGAGGGCTAAGCAGACTTCCCAGAACCTTCAACACGTCCTTCCACTTCATCACCCCATCTGTTAAGGCAGCTCTGTTCTCTTGACACTCTTACTAGGTAGAGACAGATGCTCTCCAGAAGAGGTAGCATATCTGGCTTGCTCTACCACTTGCTACCTGGCTTAGGCAAGTCTCTTTACCTCTCTGAAGCCCCGTTTTGTCACCTTTTACGGTGACAAAACAGGGACAGTAATCCTTACCTTTCAGGGCTCTTGTGAACATCACTCAAGACAGTGAATATAAATTGACATGTGGTGTCAGGCATGTGTAAAGCACCCAATACACAGCTACTGTGATGACTATGATCACAAATATTATCAATGACCATGGATATTTGACAGGGCCTAAGAACACAATTTTTGTCTGAAAGGCCTTGGACATGAAAGGCTGCCTGGATGAGACCATAATAAGCAGATCTCTAAACCCTAATAGGACAGGTTACACTGGCTCTTCCTGTTCAAAATCTCATTCTAGCCTCTCAAAAATGTTACCAATCAGGAAAGACTAATAGTTACTCCCATTTTACAGATGAGACAATGGAGATTTGTTAAGGATTTTGTTGTGGGATCATACAGTCTGGCAAGGTCAGGCTCTAGACCTGCCTAAATTCTTGAAACCCAGTGGTCTTTCTGCTACCCCTGTGGGTCTCCACCAGGGGTGATTTTGCCCCCACCCCCCGCAGAGGACATCTGGCAAAGCTTGGAGTCATTGTTAGATTGTCACATTGAGTCATCAGCATCAGAAAGGGTAGAGGCCAGAGATGCTGCTCAACCTTCTGCAATGCACAGGACAACAAGTAATTATCCATCTTAAAATGTCCATAGTGTTGTGGTTGAGAGACCCTGAACTACTTTGTAGATGCTTCCAGTTGAAGTGTCCTGACCTATAGAGCTTGGGGGCAATGGAAAGGAGACAGGAGCCAGAGAAGGTGGTGGAGAGGGGAGGCCCTGATACACACTTCACCCTCCTGACGTGGGCTCAGACACTGGGGTGTCACTGACCAGCTCTGGTCCAAACAATGTTTTTTGGAAAGCGTGTGAGCTGTTGCAGTAGTCATTAGTTCTTCTCATGAGAAACTCCCAATTCTTGTTGGCACATGGTAAGGCTGCCGTTCCCTGACCCCACAAAGTTAGGAGTGGCTGGAGGATGTGCTTTGGCCAATGAAATGTGAGCAAAGGTAGTATCTGTTGCTTCAAGAAGATGCTTTAAGAGGCAGAGAATGACTCACCATGTTTCCACTTCTCTGCCTTAGAAAACAGAGAGACAGAGAGAGAACATTATCTTCATCACAGGACCCTGAGTGACAGGGTCACAGAGCTGAGTCCCCAGAATGCCTCTGATAACACGAAGTGTGAACAAAAAATAAACGTTCATTGTTTCAAGCCACTTATAGTTGGGTTTTCTTTGTTGTTCAAGCATAGCAGCAGGATGGCTAGCCTATCCTGAAAAATACTCTTGCCAACCTTTGAAAATAGGGAGTTTTCATATAAAAACCTAGACTTCCCAGTTATCTTCGTAAATGAGAAATTCTAGAAAGACTCTGGGTTTTTAGTCCATATGGCAATATTAGGGACACTTGATCTCCAGTTTGTCATGGTGGCCACATGGACCACTTCAGGCATCTATATTATTTCCTTGGCTATTGCGGTATCTGGGTTTGAGATTCCTGATGACGATCTTGTCATGAGTCAGCTTTGCCAAATTAAGGAGCTAGAGAGGTATTTCACCTATGGAGCCTATTTCAGATGAGGGCAGAAAATCCAAGACTTCCCCTTTTCTGAGATGAGAGAATGGGACCAGGTGAAGAGAATTGGAGGAGTCCTTGCCTCTTGGAATGATTGTGCCTAGTTTCTAGGGAAAATATTGCACCTCATATTTTTCACAAATAGGGAAGAGTTTCCTACTCTATTTGGGAGGCACTTCTTCACACCGTTTATTCACTCATTCTTTCTTTTCACTCACCCATTAATTTATTCAGCTGGCTATGGTGGTTCACACCTGTAATCCCAGCACTTTGGGAGACTGAGGTGGGTGAATCACTTGAGGCCAGGAGTTCAAGAACAGCCCGGCCAACATGGTGAAACCCTGTCTCTACTAAAAATACAAAAATTAGCAGGATATGGTGGCACGCACCTGTAATTCTAGCTACTTTGGAGGCTGAGGCAGGAGAATCACTTGAACCCAGGAGGTAGAGGCTGCAGTGAGCCGAGATCACGCCACCACGCTTCAGCCTGGGTGACAGAGCAAGATTCTGTCTCAAAAAAAAAAAAAAAAACAGAAAACAAATTATCTAATCACTCATTCATTACTTATATATTCATTCATCCATTCATTTGTGTATCTCCTTAATTCATTCACATATTCACTTATTAACTCCTTTATTTATTCATGTAAGGATATTTGCTAACGGCCTAAAACGTGTACAGTCTCCCCAGCACATGTAGGGTATACCTACTCGGAACTGCAGTCTGCCTGCTTAAGAAGGCATGGTAGATCATCTCCAAGGACGTCTGCAAACAGGTTCTCTGATTTTTGTGTGCACGTGCTGCTTTTCCTAACAAGAAGTGGAGTCTATTTTCCCTCGCCTTGAATGGCCTTGTGACTTCCTTTGACCAATGGAATGCAGCAGAGGTGATGTTGTGCCAATCTGAGCCTAAGTTTTAAGTAGACCATATCTTCCATTTTTGCTCTCTTAAAATATGGTCAGTTTGACTTACTTGAGGCTGGATCCTCCAGCTCCATATGAACTCCCTAGATGACACCATGTGGAATAGGGATGAGCTATCCAGCTGACTCCAACATGATTGCTGAATCATGAGTGAGTAAATGGTGGTGGTGGTTGTTTTAAGTGACTCTGTTTTGGAATGGCTTGTTTACATAACAAAAGATAACTGAGATAGTGTGAATCTGACTAAGAAGGTCCCCAGGAAGGATGTTAAAAGTGCCAGTTGGCTTCTTATAACTGTTTATGGTAAAGTATGGGAAAAGAGAGCTGAAGAAGGAACTAATACGTTTTCAAGAATTTAGACAAAATATAGCAGGGCCAGAAGAGTTTCTCCAGCTGAAAAAAAAAAAAAATTCTCAAAGTAAGGAATGGCTCCAGGGTACAAATAAGATCAAGGCATAGCCATAAGACCCTTGTTAAGAACTCAGAAAGAGTTAAAGCTGTTTAAACCTAGTAAACCCTCATAAAACTAAACATTGCAAAATTGGAAATTGTAAGAACACTGTCCTAAATCATGTCTCAGAAAAAACTATGAGCATAGCTTTGGGGACATAAAATAAATACCATTAAGATTCATGGATAACCCACAAAAATTTTAAGATAATTATATTGGTGAAAGTACCACCTGCTTGGATCAAAAGGGACATGAAACATTCAAAGTAAAAAGTGGTCTCTGGGACCCTAACTTTTTATAGACAGTAAGCGTGCTGGGAGAGGTACTTAACTGCAAATATGAGCCAATTCTTATGAAGAAGGAAGGCCCTCAGAGGACACAGCCAAGAGCTCAGAGAGCTGATACAAAAGCTGGGAAGAAAATACAATTAGAGATCCTGTTTTAGGGAAAAGTACTGGGTCATGATTAAATGATATTCTATGCTCCCAGAGGATGGAGCTCAGAAGCATGTGCCCAGCTGGATTTCAGAATTGCTACGGACCAGCGAGTGCTGTGTGCTTTGCATTTTTCTCTTCTTTGAAAGGAAATATCTATTGCAGTTACTCTGTCAATGTTTACCTTTGTATGTTGGGTGTAGAGGTGCGGAAAACTTTTACTTTACAGCTCTCTAAGGAATTTCTCTGGAGGAATTTCATCTGCATCTGGCCCTGACTTATCTGACTATATCTTGGACTTCTACCTGATGTTATAATAGCATATGACTTGTGCATGAGGAGAGAATGCATTTTGCATGCCAGAGAGATGTGATTGTTGTGACCACAGGGAGGACATTAGTAGATGATTTTGAAGATAGTTGCAAAAATCCTTCTCATCCTCAATGCCTTTTTGTAATATGAGTTAGCTATTGCTCCCATCAAGAGATGGAGCCCTTTTCCCCTTCCCTTGAATCTGGAAAGCCCTGTGGCTTCCAGTGACCATTGCCATATGGCAGAAGTAATGTTGTTTAACTTCTGAAGTTAGGCTTTCAGAAGTCTTGCACCCTGTGTTTCTCCTTCTGGAACACTCTTGCCACCATGAAAGGAAGCTCAGTCTAGGTTATCGAATGCTAGGAGACCACATGGAGAGAGAAGTCACATGGGGGAGAACAAAGGTGCCCTGTGTAACAGCTAGCACCAAGGTCCCATGAATGAGGCAACCTGGGATCTCCAGCCCAGAATATCCACCTCAGCCAACTCCATGTGAAGTAAAGATGAACTATCCCTGCTGAATTAAGACATGCCCAAATTGCTAGCCTACAGAATCTCAAGTAATAAAAGATCATTGTTTTTAAACCCCTAAGTTTTGGGGTGGTTTGTTACACAGCAATAGATAACTAAAATAGGGGGTTCGTTAGGCACTATTTTGGCTTAAAGTGGAGAAATTGCTTTCAGTTCACTCCAAAGCACAGCTGTCAGAAATGACATCTCATAGCACCACACCTCATCAGCTGCCTCACTTCCCGACAGGTCTTGAATCAGCTACCAATATGTGTGCTGGGAAGCTCACCAGGGAGCTGGACGCCTCTACTGAGAGCACTTCCTTTGCCAAGTTCACATCTTATTCCTTTCACTTCCAAGGAAAAATGAGGAGTGGAGAATGAGAAAGGAGGAAATGACACTGGTGCTCTCCCATTTCCAAATTCTGAGGCACATTTGTTTATTGTGTTAATTTTTCTTTTCAGCTACTAACCAACGGTTATGTGCCAGGCCCATGAAATATACTTCCATTACAAAAGGTTCTCTTGGAATTCCCATTTTGCAGATGTCAAAATGGAGACTTCTATAAATACATGACTTAGTTGCACTCAAGTAGGAAGTGTAGAACCTGGGGCAGTGACCCAGGGTTTTGAGCTTCAGAAGTAGGTTGTTAACCTCTGTGCCTCTCTTCAGGCTGTGTACCTTCTCCTGGTCACACTAAGCTCTGATAATAGAAATAGAATTTGTATAGAAGATACCTCCATATTTGAAGAGCCAAATAACAGCAAGGTGTGGCTTGGGATAGTCATGAATCTTGGCAGGGATGAGGTACAGCATAGGCATAATGACAGCAGGAAGAAAGAAGAGTGCTTTTAAATAGAGAAGGAAGAGCAAGAATTATTGGAGACTTAATTCATGCTTGGCACTGTGCGAGGAAGTAGGTGTATGTGTTCTATTTTACAGATGAGAAATCTGTAAAAGAAGCTGAGTACTCATCCAAGGTTGGCTCTCTGCCAGTGAATGGCAGGGCAGAAGCTTAAATCCAGGTGTTTCCAGGGCCAAGATCCATCCCTTTTCCATAGATTTGAGCTGGTTATCAGAGAAATAATACCACAAGACACCACTTCCATGACCAAATGAAGTTGAGTATCCATATTCATGGGCAAAGACGTTTTTTCTTTGTCCCTGTTCTTATGAGGTTGGCCCTTAAAGCTCTAAGCAGCTACATCTGACCCACTAGCATTTTGAATCAATAGATAAAGTTGGTGTGGACATGTAAACTAGCTGGAAAACAATGGATATTCCACAATCTTACATAATCAAATTACCCGGAGGAGTGTGCCGGACAGGATACCCAATCATCTTTCTTTGTCTATTTCAATCTTCCCTGACAATTCCTTTATTTATTCACTCATCTGACAATATTTACTAAACACACATGTCATTTCAGTGCCATTGTAGTCATTCAAGATGCGTTGAGAAACAACACAAAATTCCTACCCTCATGAGATCTCCATTCTAGGGGAGGAGAGACATAGAGATCATATGTGGTTTTCTTCTAAACATATCTTTTGTCCTCAAATTAGAAAAACACCCAAGATTGTATGGAGAAGCAGGAAATAGCAAACTCCCCATTAGCCTCTATAGTCTATTTATGAAAATCGAAACAAATTAATCTAGGATGAATCTCTATGGGTAATGATTTCTTTCTTTTTTTTTTTTTTTAGACAGAGTCTCACTCTGTCGCCCAGGCTGGGGTGCAACGGCGCAATCTCAGCTCACTGCAACCTCCGCCTCCTGGGTTCAAGCGATTCTCCTGCCTCAGCCTCCTGAGTAGCTGGGATTACAGGCATGTGCCACCACGCATGGCTAATTTTTTTTTTTGTATTTTTAATAGAGATGGGGTTTCACCATGTTGGCCAGGCTGGTCTTGAACTCCTGATCTTGTGATACCACCTTGGCCTCCCAAAGTGCTGGGATGACAGGCATGAGACACTGCACCCAGTTGGGTAATGATTCTTACCCTCTGTCCCCCACCAGGAGGTCAGGGGTGGCTAAGGAGTATTTGGAGAGCCCTAAGAAGCCCCCTGCACCCACCTTTACTCCCTAGCTGACCACAGGAATCCTCACTCAGAGCTTCCCTGTAGAGCCAAGCTCCTAAGCGTCTCTTAAAAATGAGCCAGAAAAGCTCTGAGACATACTTTCCCCCTCACTGATAGCAATTAATGTGCCACAAGTCATTGCCAAAATAAGTTGTTTATTTTAAAGCAACTGAAATGGGCTATTTCATCTTCTAGGCCCATTCATTAAGATGTTGATTCACCCTTTGCAGAAGCAATGGAAGCCCTATTTAAGAGAATGACCACTGGCCCAACTTTAGCTTCATCCCCTGGACTTTGAGGTTATTTACTGCTTCATCATTCAGGGAAGGGCAAGAGAATGACTTATTTTGATATTTAATTCAAAGGCAGGGAGTGGGGGCGGGGAGAATAATAAAATCACCAGTTAGAATTGGTATCACTGGCAAGAGTTTTTAAGGTCATCGAAGTGTCATCAACCCTCACAGATACAATTCAAAAAAAAAAAAGTAGTAGTTATAAAAGGGAAAATACCAATTGTTGTCTTGTCAAACAAAAAACTAACTATTGTGTTTTGCATGAACACCCAGTGGCTTCCACCAATTTTGCAAAGCATATTTCCCTTTGGGCGGGGATTGTCAAGTCTTCCCTGTTTTTACATCCTTCCAATGACATACCGGGGGTCCCAGGGGAGGAGAAATCCACCCAGATATTTGTAGCTCTAAAAGTTCATTTGCGTCATTTGCGTCCAAGATGGGTCATTATTCTAGGCTCAAACCACATCCTGCAAAATGAAAACAACAAGGAGACCTTTGACCAAAAACTGGGAAGGAGGTGGGAGAAAGAACAAGGGGCTGGAAAATTGTGAAGGTGTTAAAAGACACAGCCAATGTTTCGGGAGTTTTGAGAAACAAACTCTTCCTGCAGTATAATGTAATTACAACCTTTTCTCGGCTAAGTGTAGTACCCTAGAGATTACTATAAGTAACTTATAATAGAATTTTTATTAGCAGTAGTAATTTTTTATGATAATTAGAGTAATCTGCAGCCCATAAAATCGGAAGATATATAGTTATATCTTTTGTACAGGAAAAGTGTTTCCCCCAAGTAGGGAAACACCGTTAATGGTCAATGCAGCTTTATGGCCAGTGTTGGCTTTTATGCTCAGCTGTTTGGTGTCCCTTCTCTTATTAACACTCTTTATTACGTTGGCAGTAAACATTAAATGACAAATTCAAACTGTGCTCAACAGGATCAAAAGGCAACAGAAACATCTTCAAATGCTTGCTGGCCCAGTGTCCTTCCCCCACTCCCTTTCTCTCTCTATCCAGAGGTGTCTCAAAGGCAAGGTCATTTGGTAGCAAGCCTCCCACCCCAAGCTCAGCCCTGTCAGCATTTGTGTTTTGGGTCTGACCCAGGACTATTATAGAATGATCCAACTAGGCCATAACTTCGAGAGAACTAGTTGGGGTGTCTGAGTTTGCCCAGAAGAGTTTTGAGAAAGAGCTGTAAAACATGCTTTTGTTACACTGATGTCACTGCACTAGTAAATGAATGTCATGCTAGTAAGGGGATCTCATGATAGCTGCCATAACAAACAAACTCTTGCATTTCAATGGGTTATTTTTGCTTTCCTATTAACCAAGTGCACGTGAACCTGATCAGAGAATATCTTTCTTCTTAGTGGTGATTTGGAGACCAAGGAGACCCTTCTGTCTTGTAATTCCACCATGCCTGGGGGCTTCTTAGTAATCTGCATCATTTCTCAAATGCAGAAAGAGAGAAAAAAGAGGACATCCTTTTATATAAAACTCTATCCCAGAGTAATGCATTCAAGTGGTAAGATTAGTCATATGGCCACGACCAGTTAGTTGCAAGGGGGCCTAAGTCCTGGGCATGGTAGCTGCCTTACTTCAATAATATCACTCGATGCAGGATGGAGCAAGAACGTTACTAGGAAGCCAGCCCATCCCTGCCCCACCGCACAAGACACAGTCTTTATTTATAGCCTGCATGGAAAGAATATCAGAATGCCAAGCTCTTCACAGACAAACAGCAAAATTGATTATAAAGTTAGAGAACAAAATTCTAAAGTCAGACCATCTGTGTTCAAAGCCAGCCTTCCCCTCTTATTATTGGTACAATATTATTCAGGTTATTTCAGCTCTCTGAGCCTCAGCTTACTCAGCTGTGATATGAGAATAAAAACATCCAGTATGAATTGAATACATGGCATATATAGTACACTGTCCTAAGTGTCATATAAATGTATTTCTTTTATGTATTTCTCCACATAAATGTATTTTATGTATTTCTCCATATAAATGTATTTCTTCACTGCAACTCTGTAAGGTAGGTGAAATTATTATCCAAGTGATACAAATGGGGAAGCTAAGGCACAGAGAGGTTATGTTCATTGCCTGGGATCACACAGATTATAGTGGAATCAGAATTCAATCCTAGACCTCTTAGGCAGTAGTTACACGGCATCCCATAATGCTGTTATGAAGTTTAGATGAGATGACAGGTTAAAAAAAAAAAGGTCTTGACAATGAGTGAGCAGTTAATATACTTACCTAATTATTTATTTATGCCACAAAATATCTCCCCTACCAGCTTGTTACAGTGTCTGAAATACACACAGTTAGAATGATTGTTTGGGGTTAAGGTAGCGCTTTTCCAAAGACTGTCTGCCTAAGCATATTCTCAAAGGATACTTCTCAAAAAGGAGGCTCTCTGGTCAAGTAAGTGTGAGAATGTAGAATATCCTGTCTTGGAGATTCACAGGCATATTAGCCTATCAAAGGCTCTGGTGAGTCCTACAATAAAGAAACCTATTTAACTTTGTTCAACCCTGCAGTCCACAAATTTATCTGCTTTTGCAACATGTCTCAGAGTTAAAGCAAAAAAAAAAATCTTTGTTGGTTAATTGACCAGAAGTCAACTAATTACAATTTTCAATTAACCAGAAACATGTTCCTTTACAACTCATTGTAGAGCAAAAAAGGTAAATGGCAAGCTAATAGGCTGATAACAGTAAGTTTAAAACAGTGGCAACAAATGGGAAACTATTTTCCACAAGAATGACAAAGATATTATCCTTAACGGATAAACAGTCCCTAAACATCAATTTAAAATACTGTTATGGAAAATGCAGGCAAAGGATAGGAATAGATTAGGTATAGAAAATGCAGTGGCTAATAAGCATAAAAAGTCTTACTAGTAATCAAAGAAATATAAACTCAAATGAAAAGACTCAGTTTTTTACATGGCAAGTGAATGCAATGAAAACCTTTCATATTGGTCAGGGTTGCAAACATAAAAATATTTATGCTCATTGTCCTGGTTGTATAGCTTCAGAAAAAGTGTCCTTAAAAAATTAGAGAAGCAAATAAAAGTTTATGTTCAAATATATCTATTGCAGTGCTACTTATAATATTGAAAGAGAAAAAGAAGATTAGCCCAATTTGCAAAAAAAAAAAAAAAAAATGCTGAGAGAACCATGGTTATTCATGGTGGAATATTATGAAGAGTCTAAAATTATATTTTCAAAGCAGTATTAATAACAAAGAGAAATTCTCATTGTCTAGTTAATAACAAGACAAACTAAAGGATATAAAGCTATATTTACAATATTAACTCAATTATGTAAATATACCAATGGTACCAAAAGAGAAGAAAGGGACAAAGATGAACAAAGGAAATGTAACCAAAAATGTTAATCGTGGCTGTTCTAGGTTGTAAAGTGAGAGGCTATTTTGTTTTGTAATTTTTGCTTTTCTATATTTTCCAGAATTTCTACGATTATGAATGATTTCTGTAATCAGAAAAAATGAAGTTAAAAAAACAAACAACAACAAAAATTAGGATCAAAAAAATCGAAGAAGACATTTTCCAATCACTGCTGATTCAGTGTGGCCTCCTCTTCCCTTCACACACTCCAGCCTGCATCTTGAAGCTTGATGTTTATTCAGAATGGCAACCCAGAAGCCCTGGGAGATCCTCAGTCACTGAAAAAACATTCTGCTGAGGCAGGAACGTGTAACACCACATCTTGCAAAGATTTTCAGCAAAACGATTTGAAACCAAAGACTTCTTGGTTACCCCTCATTTAACCAAAATATCATGTTAACAAAAATGGTACATGAACAGAGAATCCTGATCAAGTGAGGTTCTACAGTATAAGTGGTTGTTTAATTATCTTCTGCTCTGGCTGACTCACAACTCTGCCTTTAAAAAAAAATTGATGGAAAACTAAGACCCAATTACACAACTCAGTTCTGGAACATCTTTGTCCATGCTCTTCTGTGGCAGAGGTAATTTTGTGTTCAGCAAATTGCATACTTTTTTTCCTCCTGGGCACATAGACTACATTTCCCAGTTTCCTTGTAGTAGGGGCAGCCATGTGACAAGGGCTGTCCAAAGGAGGGTGATCAGAAGTGATGCACACCATTTCTAGGCCTGGATTATAAAACTTCCCCAGTGCTTCCAGTTCTTTTCTCTCTTAGTTCCTCCACCTGCTGGATATATGCAGAAAATTCAGTATAGGACTCCAAAGGCCTAAGGCATGGGGAGCCATTAGAAGGAAGGAGCCTGGATCTCTGAATGACTGCATGGAGCAGAGTGAATATACTCACACATACACACACACAGAGTGAGAGAGAGAGAGCCCACAGGCCCTTTGGGGATCATGTCATGAATGAGAAATAAATAATTATGGTGTTATATCCCTGAAGTCAGGGATGGGGGTTATTTTTTAGCTTAGCAGTCAGCTTACCCTGACCAATGTATCACCTTACTACAAACCTACTCAGTGCATTACTGTTTGTAAGATGACGGCAGAGAGACATTTTAGATTAAGCAGAAGATTTAGAGATGATCAGGTTTCAATTTAAGCCCCAGTTTTATCACTTTCTAGCTCTAAGATGTTGAGCAAATTATGTCTATCTCCATCTTTCTAAAGCTCAGTTACCTTTCCTGCATATGGAGTATAAAAGCAATAACCATCCTATGGTGTTGTCATGCTGTTTAGATTAATTTATGTATTATAATTAAGTGCTTAGTGCAGTTCCTGACAAGGGTACACAGTCAACAAGTGGGGGCTTCTCTTTCTCATATGAACAAGATCCTTCATAGCAACCACTTTTCTCAAAGAAAAACTAAACTTCACAATCCAAAAGCAAATGGGATAAGTCCCTGAAGTCAACCTTTCAGACACTATTTCTTCAACTAGACACTGCCTACAATTCCCCAGTCCCTAGAACTGTGCTCATCATTTCATTCACACATCCTAAACTGAAATGTGTTTAAAAAACCAAAACTAGGTACATCAAATAGAGGAAGTGTTAGCCAAGGACCCTACATGACCTTTGCTGTGTTTGAGTGTGGTTGATGCCAGTCCTGTATCCACAGAGTGAAAATCATCAGGGATTAAGGTTGCAAAACAAAAAGACTTTTTTCATTTATTTAGTCAAAAACATGTATAGAGCATCAGCAGGCCACCAGGCATCATGGTGGGTTCTGGGATTGTAACAGTGGAAGGAGCTCATCTTCCAGAGATCGAGATGCAGAGGTAAAGGGACAAGAAAAATAGTGAGATTAAGGTCTACACCTCACTTGGTTAGTCATTCAACAAATACAGAGCCTGGTAATGTGCCAGGCACTCTTCCAGGTACTGAGGGTTCATCAGCAATCAATACAGGAAAAAAAAATCCCTGCACTTATGAGGTTTATATTCCAGATAATGTGCAGATAATTGGGCAAATAAATAAGTAAAATCGGTTTTGTGGAATGGGGGATTGTCGTTTTAGGTTGGTTGGGGAAGGGGGTGACATGTAAGCAGAGGCCTGAAGGAGTTTGAGGGAGGTGACATGTTGTTTCCAAAGGGAAGAGCATTCCAAGCAGAAGGAACAAGCAGGACCAAGGCATCACAGAGGATGCCCCCTTGCTGAGCTCAAAGAACACACAGCAAGAAGACCAGTGTGGCCAAAGGGGAGTGAGCACTCCAATGGTGGTTATTCAGTATGGTCCATCATGGCACACTTGGTGGTGCTCCTAGGATGTGTCTGCTTCTCTTCTCCAGCAAGAATACAACAGCCTCTGACAAGAGGACACAGGCATGGAAAGGCAGGAGATGGAGGTGTGCGATAAGAGTGGATATGAAATAGCGGAAAGACAAGTGTTCTCATTTTTGCTACCATGATGAAACGTGCTATCTTTTCTTTCTTATCCAGTGATAAGGAGATTGCAACCTTGAAGGTCAGTGGCAGGGAGGGACTGAAGCTTCTGCAATGTAAGTCGTTGCTCAAGGGACATGGCAGAATAAAACAAAGAGAGACCACCACTTGGTGATTCGAATGAGTGAGTTTTAAGGGGACACAGGGGAGGGGAAGTTCCCAGTAGCAGCCCCCAGAGGCTTTTCCCACCTTTAACATCACCCCTCCAATGACACACATCCTAGGAGAGAGGGTGGGCTAGGGATTCCTTGGTTGTTTCTATTCTATTTCAAAGCCAAAAAGCTTCCAGGGTGAGTAATCTGTCCTTTCCATTATTTCACTGTTTTATAGATCCTCACGTCCTAGGCAGGAGCAGCCTCAGCTAAGGAGCAGCGTTCACAGTAGGTC
This sequence comes from Pan paniscus, assembly GCF_029289425.2. Taxonomy (NCBI): domain Eukaryota; kingdom Metazoa; phylum Chordata; class Mammalia; order Primates; family Hominidae; genus Pan; species Pan paniscus. The sequence goes on along the minus strand of NC_073267.2, from coordinate 63,947,589 downwards.
CCCCGGGAGTCTGGAAGCTTCTCATCCCAGGCTCCTTCACTTCGCACACCCAGTTTTTCATACAAATTTCTCACTGCTCAAAGATGGTCAAGAGCTTTTAAATAAGATTTTTTTTAACACATTGACTTTATTCATTTTTGAGTAGGTAAAACATATTTTTACTATACAAAACCCCAAAGGTCATCCAGTGAAACCTCCCTGCTACGCTGTTCCCCAGCCACCCAATCCCCTTATTGGACCCAATCAGTGTCTTCAGTTTCACGTGTGTATCCATGGTCCAAAATACATTGTATTGCTATAGCTCCATTTTCTCTTCCAACCCTTTCATCCAAATGACCACACTTTGCTTTTTATGCTTAATGAGAAATCATTACAGAGTCTCCTCATTCTTCTTTTATGGCTGCATAGTATTCCATTGTGTGGGTGAACCATGATTTATTTAACCAGCCCCCCACAGATGGGTGTTTGGGTTTGTGCCAATGTTCTGCCAGTACACACAATATAGTAATGAATAGCCTTGTGTGCATAGCATTGTGTCCAGGTTTGAAAATAACTGGAAGATGGCTTCCTGGAAGTGGAGTTTCTTTGTAAAAGGGGGGGTGCCCTTGTGATTTTGATGGATGCTGTCAATATGCCCTCTTAGAGGTTGTCCTTGTTACCTTCTCACCAATGATGTATGAGGGTGCCTCTTTCTCTACACACCTTCACCCACAGAATTTGTTTTCAAACTTTTCCATCCTTGTAAATCTAATTGAAGAAAGATGGAATTTATTTAGTTTGTTTTTTTAATTATTTGGTTTATTTGATAATGAGGAAGATTCTCACCTTGGAGTAGATCAGGGCCCTGTAGATCCACACACTGCTGTTGACCGCTCAGCTCAGGACCTGGGAGGCTGATGTCTGTGGATGATTGCGTCGCTCGGGCTCCTTGCCTCTGGCTTCTGGCTGGGCTTGGCCTGTGGGAGGGATGAAGAGGAAAGCAGAGGCAGGGAGGAGGAGAGATGTCGCTCCAGCCTCACTGAGTTCTGGTCAGTGTTGTAGCCAAGCAATGCAGGGCTCTGCCCTTGGGCACAGAACCTCCATGGAGCACCCTCTTCAATGGCCAACACTCACAACAGGTTCCACAGCACCACTCTCTGTCCTTGTCCCTGTAGGCTTAGTGATGGTAGCACCTTCCTACCAGTGCCTCTGCATCCCTTGGTGGTGCCTTTAGCCCCGTCCCCACCTCACTACATCATGTCATCACCAAACTCTTCAAACAAGTCCTCTGAATGTGCCATCTGTTTACTGCCAAGACTCTGATGGATGCAAAAATCTTTCCAAAAAAATTTAATATGCCAATCTTTGGGGGAGTTTGGTGCCAGGAATCAACTTAAAAATCACACATCTAAGAAGAAAAATCCCCAAGGGGAAAGGAGCCTGCAGAACTTTCCAGTGGTTTTCCTGAAATCAAAGACCATGTTCCTTTCCATTAGCCACCTGCTCTCCCAGCAGAAGTACTGGTCTGAATTTTTCTACTAGGGGGAGTGTAAAATATTCATGTTTACTCACCACCTCTACTTTTCCTATTAAGTCAGCATATCTCTGTCCAGCACCAGGTACCACGACCATTCAACAGGAGCCCCAACCTTATCCTCCAACCCACCATACTTGGGAGTGATGTGTGTTCATGTCAGGTCATGTTAACCACTGCTACCTATATCAAAAACCTCCAATCGCTCTGGGCTTCTGTTAAAATCGAGTTTAAACTCTAACAGACAAGGTCACGTGCACGATAATACCACAGTCACTTATTGAGCATCTATTATGTACTGGGATCTGAGGAAACAAAGATAGGTAAGGAGCTTTTCTTCCTTTGAGGTGTGTAGAGTCTGGGAATATGTGGGAGACAATAATGTGATAATTCATGTGAGCATCCATAAATTAAAAGTGAATAGAAACTAAAATTAAAAAAGACAACTTGACGTCATGGACATAGAAAATAGAATGATTAATAGATACCAGAGACTTAGAAGGTGGATGGGCAATGAAAAGAAGTTGATTAATGGATGCAAACACACACTTAGCTACAAGAAATAAGTTCTAATGTTTGAAAGCAGATTAGGGTGACTATACTTAGCAACAATATTTTGTATATTTTAAAGTCACAGGAAGAGAGGACTTGAAATGATACCAACACATAGAAACGATAAATGCTCATGGTAGTAGATATCCCAAATACCTTAAAATGATACTTTGGTCATTAAACATTCTATGCTTGTAACAAACACTCAGATACACCCCATATGTATATATTATGTATCAACAAAAGAAAAAAAGCCCAGTGGACTTGGACACAGCCAAGTGGTATTTCAATTATAAAAGCCACAGTCAACCTCAAGCATGCATGCACTCAAGGCAAGCACCCCAATGATCCTGTCTTGATAAAGACAGTGTGCTTGGCTAAATCTAGCCACGTTCTTCCTCATCCTCTTATAGCTTATAGTACTTCCTTTATAGCCCCCCTGGATTCAATACTCATATATAGAAATTTTCAGATCTTATAGGATCCCTTTCCAAGGACACTTGTCTTGCCCAGAACAGATGTGGAACCCTTTTCTCCCAGTGTGGGGGTTCCTCTATCTTTGAGCCTCCCATGGGTACCAATATTCCTAATGAGCTTTTCTTTCTGCACAACAGAGCATATCTCCACACTGCTATGAAGCACTTGAAGGGGGCTTAGCTAAACCAGAGAACTTAATTTCCACCCTGAGACTCAGTAGAAGATAAACAGTGACCCCAGCCACACCAGCCCTCGGAGGAGATACACTCTCATCTGCAACATCCCTGCATCCCTGCCCTGACATTGCTGCTTCTGCGGGGCCTATGGGAGTCCTGGGTTTTCACTGTGACACTGATAGAAGGTTTTATTGCTTTTTCCAACTTTTGGGGTTCTCCATGTGTCAAGAATACATGTCAGAGTGGCCAGTGCTCAAGCTTGAGGACTTCCATGCCACATCTCATCACAGGAGGTCCTACAGGAGTATGGAGCCCAACAGATGCACAGTCTACAGATTACCTGCTTTCTCCCTCCTTTCCTCCCCAGTGGGATAAACCACCTCTGAATTGCAGTGTGGACCGGCTTTCTTCCTAGCTCCCACTCAGAAAGTTCACCTGTCCTTAGCAGGCATGGGAAAGAGGAAGCAATGAGAGATGTTGGTGGGTATCATTCATTTGTTTATTTGAGACTTCAGCTCAAAAAGCCAGATCCAATCTTCAGAAGCTTATCTTTATGGTTTCCATTTTATTGAATCTCATTTTGCTAATTCCTCGTGATTCCACATTCACTATTAGCCATAATGGGTTCTTTATTGGTTTACTCCTAATAATATGTTAATTGATAGCTCTTATGGCTTTAAAACTCAAGCTTTCCAACACTGAGAAGCCCAAACAATCAAGCCATTACTAATAAGTCTCGAATATGGGAAGATCTGTGGGATTCTCAACTTGGCAGGGAAGAGGGGTGTGCGCTTCAGGCAGCCATGCTCCAACACAAAGTCCCTCTGCTTGTTGACAAAGGCGTGTCGCTCGAGCCACTGGTGGTAGGTGGGGAAGGCAGATGGGCAACCGCTGCCCAAAGCTCACAGCTGCCTTGAAAGCCCCTTCCTGACAGGTAATGCTGCAGGGACTCCCAGAATCAGCTTGCTGCCGGCACCCTGAAGGCTCACAACACCAGGACAGCATCATGTTCCACTATTTGTAAACCAAGCAGGAGCCTAGAAAACATCCCGCGCACAAGGAAAACATTGATTTCAAGAGGCTTGGAGCGGGCTCGAGCCTCCACAAGCACGGAAGGGCCTTCTTTAACTGACACAATAAATTAGTTCAAAGCCGATGACAGCCCGGAAGATTACCCACCGCCCCACAAAGGAAGGAACGCTCTGGTCCCCTTCGCGAAAACATAGATAAAAAATTGTGTTCTTCTCCTCTAATGAGGCAAGCTCAGATATAAGTCAATAGAGCAATTCATTAACAAATCTAATGAAATCCCCCGGGTTGCCAACGAGATGGCAATGAAAATCTCCTTGGGCGGAGAGTCCATATGTTGAGGGTCAGCTTGCTGAGTGGTTTCTTCTGGTCTATTCACTGCCCACATATGGCAGTTAAGGTCACTGTTATCAGACACTTTCTCTGTACACAAAACAGAATTTCCATATGGCCCATGGAAATGGCCCGGCCCGGCTCCTGGGCAGCTTCCCACGGCTCTCTCTTTGTGCGGCGCTGGTTAGAAGTGTAAAAAAGGGTGTGAGGGGTTACCTCGGCACTCAATTGCTCTCCCTGCATTGTGCGTCAGTCCAATTTAGGGAAAATCTGCATCAGTTTTTCCCCTGTCTTTCAGACACAAACGCTCATGTCAGTCTATTAGAACGTGATGGAAGTACTGATCGCAGCCTCCGCATTTAAATCCTTTTGAAACCGCAGTGACCTGCTGAAGAGGGTTCTGAGGGGAAGGACCGTCTCCAGGCTCTTTCAAATCCACATAAATAAAGGCCTTTCCTGGCTTAAAGTGGCCCCTCAGATTGAGCCCCACAGAGCCCCTCAAAAAAGCCCAACACGATTGTCATGGATATTACATGACAGTAACAAGAACAGGCCAGGAAAAGACAAGGCTTCTGGCCGCACAAAACTGGACGGGGCTTTCTTCACGATTTGGGCCTCGGATTGTTGACAGCCCAGTAAATAGGCTGTTTAACCCTTTGAAAGTGAATAAAGAGGGTGTAGACAAGTGCTTTCTGATGGAGTTCGTGCCTGTAATGGGTGAGAGAGTACACATACTCAACTCGGGGGCGGGAGGAGGACGGGGGAGGCTGCATTCTTACGCCCCCGCGGTCAGAAGCCTCCATAGAATTTCTTATGAAATTGACGGAATCAGTCAAGAGTCCGGGAGATCAGATCTGGACGTGCAGGGGACGGGGACGTTTGGGACAACGGCAGCAAGGCCTTTAATACTCAGCCCCCTGGGGGCCCCATGGCTTGTCAACATCTGGTACTCGGGAAAGTGTGGAGGTCCCGAGGCCCACGTTCTCCCATACCTTCATGGTTAAACTTCCTGTCTTCCTGAGTCAAGGGTGATAACGATAACATCAATAACAATAAAAGCTGACATGCAGAGTTCTGACTTCAGCAGACACCTGGCTAAGCCTTATGTGGACCTTATCTCAGTCACCATAACCACACTGTAAGGTTGAAACGATCGACCCCATTTTACTGATGAAGAAACCAAGGCACAGTGTTGTTAAGTCCCTTGCAAGTGATTCACAACCAGTGAGTGGTGATATGGGGCTTCAAAGCATCTTACACCCTCCCTCTGCTACCTTGTCTCCAGGCTTAGTCTTCCCATTGTCTCGAAATGTAAAAATTCCTGTTCAGTTGTAGCATTGTTTTAATAAATCCAAGAATGCAGTTTCTCTCTCTCTCTCTCTCAATCTGACTCTAGGTGAAAATATTTTTCTCTTGACTTAAGAAGCCAAAATAAACAAGGGAATGAAAACTGCCTCCCAGAAATGTAAAATTATGCATATTGCCTTCAATTTCGTAAGCTGTTTAGGTTACCATTGAAATGACTCCCCTGTGACCCACAATTCCTAAGGCTTGGCAGCTGTGGCGTTTCCATAAATCCAAATACTACTGTTTCTAACCTCTGACTGTACTTTAACAGGGGAGGGCCCTTTTAATTCATTTAACCCATTTTGATTGTCTTTGCAGGGACAGAAGCTTTCTCTGACTGGCTGTGCAGGCAGGGAAAGCTGATGGCCGAGCCGTGCCGCCGTTCACCAAAGCCTCTCATGAAAATGCATGCCTGGCTTTGGCACCCCTCGGTAATTGTAATATTTCTTCCTTACTGTTTATGTCAGAGAGTCATTACTGGGAGAGGCTGACACATCTGACATGTGCAGCATCGACACACATTAGGTGGTCCTTAGATAATTTTTAGACAAAGTTTAGTCAGTGTAGCAGGAGCCCAGCCCTGTTCTAAGCAGCGAAAGTAAAAGGAAATCTGCCTTCTCATGTTGGTTCCTTGTACATTACAATGAGGCCTATTTTTGCGTGTCCCATTTGCCCCACCCCAAGACTGTAAGGTTCTTGGGGCCCAGGGCCAAGTGAAAACCATGTATGTACTCTCCCTGTTGTGCCTGGAGGGTGATTTTTCTATTGTTAGCTATAAGGCCTCCAGCAAGACACTGGATAATTGACATACTTATACTATCTCCTTTGATGTTCATATCAAACTTAGGAAGCAGGTTCTGTTATTATTTAATAGAGAGAAAGTTCTGAAGCCCAGAGAGGTTAAGCAACTTGACCAGGATTAAACAGCTCATAGGTCCGAATTCAAACCATGATGTGCTTTCTACCATGCCACCTTGCTTAGTGCAGAGCCCGGCACAGTCAGAAATCAGCATGTATTTGTTCACATTTTGGTGGAAGGCTAAGGTTCAAGTTCACAGATATTCTTATCCCATTCAATGGACTTGGACTCACTGGTCCTTCTCTTCCTCACCTCTTTCATCTCTGCTGCCCCTACAGTTGCTTTTGACAGCTGGGGCTTTCATTTTAAGCAAGACCAATCTATGTTAAGAAATGTCTCATAATTGCTTGTGTTTTACTACGGAGAAATAAATGAGCATCTTCCAACTCCTGATTTAATAGCGCTCACTCTGACTGCAAGAGGAAGCAAATCAATGACCGGCGAAGGAAAAGGAGCATTTTTTTAATAACCCACACTTTAGATACGTGATCTCTAAGTTATTACAAATTATAAGGTTAAGACCTCTTAGAGGAATCCTAGCTGCTTAAAAATTTAAAACTCCAGGGTAAAGGAGCAAAGTACTAATGAGCTTCAGGCTACTAAATAGCAGATCTAGGGGAGAAGCCTTGTTTCATGTGAGAGCCTGTGGCCCCATACCAGCCAGTCTGTGAGATGTTATGGAAGAACTACACTGGGGAGAGCCAGCGGGTGTGGGATGGGGGCGAGGAGAGACGAAAAAGGCAGTGTTGGTGGCTTAGAACATTCTGGATGAGACTGGCTTGTTCTCTGATTGAGAACTGTCAAACGTGAGATTCCTCCCAACGCTTCATTATGTCAACGCGGCATTAGGTTTCCCTAGCACATCCCTTCAGCCTCTGAAGAGAAGAAAGAAAAGCATTTTATGAACTGCGGTGCCTTCACACCAGGGTTGGAGTATGCGCGCGCGTGTGTGTGTGCGTGTGTGTGTGTGTGTGTGTGTGTAAACCTTTCATGAGGAATTGGGATTAAAATCTCTAAGAAAATATAGCAGGCAGAAGCGACATGCAGTATTTATTTTCCCAATGGAAATGTAAACAGTGACTGGAGATGAAAATATTTAGAGAACAAACTGACCCGACCCAATTAAATGCTCCAAGAAAATGCCTGCCACACAAAGAAGGGTGAGAGCTGGTGGGCTTCACTGCGTCTGCAATGGCACGTCTCACTTATGCCTGAGTGCCCCCAGGCCCCCTCTGGTAAACGTCCCTACAACCCGTCACCAAAGTGTACCATCCGAGGGACCCCAGGGCTCCCAGGGGCCAGTACGGACCTTATAAAGTTCAGACTCGAGTTCAAAGGTTTTGCTGGAATGAGAGATGACAATTCTCAGGTTATTTCTGTTTCCTGACTTTTGCAGGTTGGAACCACTTTTCATGGGTCCAATCTTTCATTCTTAGCTTCACTCTCATGCCCGGGATTGGGGAAGAGCTCACAGTGACACACCCCTCATTTAGTCCTGGGTTTCCCTCTGTGATGGTCAATGTCCCAACTGGGACTGACAAGACATCCCCAGACGACTTCATTTTAATGGATGATGCTAAAATGTGCTGTTCGAAGGGAGCTCCTGTCTGCTTAACACATACCTCCCGCTACCCGGCCAGCTTGGGTCCGAGTTCTGCATTGAAAATTAAATTATGCTTGGGATAATATTGTCTGGAGCTCACAGTTGCTGACATGGATATTGACAAAGACTTAGCTAGTATTTTAATAAGAAAACAAAACGCAGGAAAAGGCGCCAGAGTTTCCAGGAGCATCATTAAGAAGCCACCTTGGAGGCCAGAGGCTGGCAGTGACTGCATCACAGTTCGTCATACAACTTAAACTTCTTTTGACATCTAGTTATGTCGAAATGTGACTGATCACCTAGGGGTTGGAGCTCCTGAGAGGGAAAAGTTCACTGACAGGCGCAGTGCACAAGCAGCTCTTAAATGAGAATCAAGAGAAAGTAGCATCCGGGTTTCCTGACAGTCTGCAGCTGCTGCCTGCCCCGTCTAACTAAGGCAGGCCTGTTCTGGCGAGGAGTTCTATTAGCATCTGCACACTTCTGTCTCATTACCACACATCTGCCCACCTTTATTCCGGTGACGCTGCCTCTCATCTGACAGCTCAGGCATTGTCAGGGACTGGATATTAGGGAGCAGGGTACAGCGGGCGCACCGTCTCCGCTTTCATTTTCTAAAGACTGGTGTACGGTTTGACAGTACCCTGCCGCGGAGGTAAAGGAGAAAATTAACATATTGGGCAGTTCCTAAACAAAGCTGAGATGCGGATTCCGGGTGAAACCGCCACGGTGTGAGCGGGGTTGTGTGTGGGACTGGGAGATCAAAAGCTGTTGCAGACCTTAGCTCTTTGCCCAGTCCCACGGCAGACGGCCTCATACCAAAATAAATGAGCTTCGCTTCTTGACATTTCAACATTTTTTTTTAAAGGCAGGCTTTGATTTGAACAACGTAACCATCAATATGTTGGCTTTGGGATTTTCCTGCAGAAACACAGCATCCCAGCCCTATCTGAGGCTCCCAAAGGCACTCCATGCAAATGGAGAAGAGAATGGAAGACCCAGTTTGTCCTCAGTTTCTTCCTATCATTAAAACAATCCGCGAGTGCTGAGTGCGGCTCTACTTATGCAAAACAACAGTCTCCCATTGCTACCTTGGAACCAGAAATCTAGCAACCACACCTGCCCCAAGAGCCTGTGGGGGTAACTCTGAACCTGCCAGAATGTCAGATAGGAGAGTTTGGGAGTTCTTTGCTCACTTCCAGGGGCCAAAGGAACTGGCTCTCGCTCTTGCCTCCTGGCCTCTGCTTTGGAGAAGAGGAAGGCCCCTCTGTGTTCCGATATAAGCCTGGATTCTGAAAGGGCTTTAAGTATTCCTGAGTTGAGTTCTAGATGAAGACTGAGGTCCCTGACATGGGTAAGACACAGGATAAAATTATTATCTCTCTGAAGGGAGGGAAACCCAGCCCCTTGCTTCCCAGGACCCTTCTTTCCTTCCTAACACAGAGGAAACAATAGAATTTGGCAGAGAGGATGAAAGGTGCCCACTGGGACTCAAACCCCAAGGGACCCCAAAGGGAACCTAAAATGGCATCCCTCATGAGCCCCTCACCAGGCTACCAAGCTGGTGTGTGCAGCTGCATTTACAGCCATTTAGGAAACTCCTGGCTTCCCTCCCGGCACTCCATGGCTTTCATCCCTCTGATATTTCTTTGTTCTCCGGCTCGCTGAGGGTTTGTATGGGTTAATGGAAAAATTACTGCTATTTTGCAACAATGCAATCAAAGTCAGTTCAGCAAACCCTGATAAAGTGAGAATAGCTTATTCACACGGAGCTGGCAGGCCTGAACTCACAATTGCAAAGTTTGAATACAAAATAAGATATTCCCCTTTTTAAAAAAAAGACAGAATCCGTTGTCATTCATGCTAAAAAGGCATTACAGACTGTCGACACTGTACAGAAAAATAGGAGATGTTGACCTTTTTATTATAGACTTTTCTCTACTGTTGCCCTTCTTTCAACTGCACACTGCTCCCCCCAGATCCCCCGCCCCTCTCTGCACTCACACACACTCTCTTCAGCTGTATGTTATCTCAAATAATTACCCTCGCTTCTGGCTGTCCCTGGTGACTTCTGCTGCTAAAAAAGCTACTCATTGTCGGAGACTGAAGAGGGATTTCAAACCTGCTTCTTGTGGCCGGGCAACGGCTCTTAATTAACCACTCAGGTATTGTGGAAGCTCCCAGCCCAGCTCACTTCCATATGGCTGGGACATGTCCGCAGTGATAATCATGGAAGGAAATATTGTATCAAAAAAGAGCTCACACAACCGAAAGCTTGTGCAAATTATTTTTAATGATTCTTCTCTGGTGAGTCGGCTTATTTGTTATTTCAAGCAGAGAGAGGAATGCATTTGTCCTTGACCTAGATCCCTCCAGCTCGCACCCCTGATGCCCCCCCAACCCCAAATGTGATCCCGAGAACTGTCATAAAGACTATGCCCCAGGTAGCGAAGCCCCTCCAGACGCCCTAGAAAGCTTTCCTCGCTATGATTTTCATAAGCTTTTGTTTCAATTGGGTGCCTCACTCTTAAAACACACACTCGCGCGCACACACAGATTTCACAAAATCTCCAACAAGCAAGGGATTTTAAATAACTCAAGGAGTGTGCTGTTTGGCAGTGCCTCACATCTTCATGCATCTTGTATTTCTTACTATAAATAATTGGGAAGGGGGTGGAGGGGAGGTGGTGAAGTTTATAAATCTAATTAAAAATGAAGCTGCATTTACATTTTTAAACCCACCCATCCGCCAGCGTACTGTGTCACTAGACATTATGTACGATTTTACTTTGCGACAGAAACCATTACATTTAAAAATTCATTACAGCAAGGTTAGTTAGACACATGATGGATGCAGCTTTAATCCTGCCATATATTATTACAGTTAAAATGTAAATGATGAAAAATATTTTGTGCTTATCAGCATTTATGTGGAAATGTGTTTTACAGTGATATATGGTGTTATATTTCTATTATTGTGATGAAAAGAAAGCAATACAAAAAGATGAAGTGTTTATTAAAACATGGTTACTTGTGATAACATATTCCTGTTGTACATGACTTTAAACATATTCACTGAGGGCATTTGTCCAAAACAACTGTGAAATGTGTTTGCTGTGCGACTCGGGCTAAGTTTTTTTCTTCTGATTACAGCTCTTTTTAATAGACTAATATTAATTCAAAATCATGTTGAATGTTGAGAAGTTGGCAGCCCTGTTTCCTTTTTGACGTGGTTAAAAATGAGTGTGTGTGTGTGTGTGCGTGTGTGTGTGTTTGGAAACACAGTGTGTGGCTATGAACAGAGGGCTTGCGTGTTTATTTTGTACAATCATCGAGAGGAAATCAGGCCACCCAATTGAATGATGTTTCCAAAGTGATGTCACCGAGGACACCATAAAATCCTATTAGAGTTGTAATTAACATAATGGAAAAGTAGTATCAAACTTGACTTTCCAATCAAGTGAGTAGAAAAATAAAAATAAAAAGACCAGGCTATGTACATTCATGGTTCCACCAGGGCACAGGAATATTTTAGATATGCCCATGGAAGAACTGATGTGCCAGCTACACTGCAAACCTCAGAGACTGTGCCTTACAGGGAGGTGACCTCCTAATTCTCCTTTTGCCAACTTCACTCACAATGTGGTTCCTGCCTCCCACTCCCCTCTCCTTTTTATTTTTTATTTTTTTTGCCAGCCCAGAACAATGGTACATCCAACTACAAAACGAAATAGAACACAAAAAGAAAAATAAACCCTCATCAGCAACCAAAAAAAAAAAAAAAGAGGAAAATAAAATTACTAAAACCCTATTTATAGAAAAGAAACAAAACACAAAAGGCCTTTCTGCGTTCTCTGCTGTAGCTGTCATCATTTAGGATGAGGTGCTTAATATCTCCCCCAACTGTCCTTTCCCCTGTAACCTATGGAATTACAGTATTGTAATCATGTTTACCCAGGTACCCAAGAAGCATCCTGTTAAGGTGGGTCTCTGTTACCTGATTCACTGTATCAATTATAACTCTTTCTCCAGCCTCCAGTTGATGACAGATCTTGTAATAGATTTGGAATTGACCAGACTTGAAAGTCAGTTCCACCTTCCCCCTTTTTCCTTCATTGTCACAAGTGTCTCCTGGGGTGGGAGCAATGCAGGCTTAATGCAAATTTTCATCAGGTTCCCCTCCCGAACACCCCGCCCCCACGCACCCCCACCGGCTTCTTTTTCTCCTCCTAACATCTGCTTGTAAGAGGATGTTGTTGTGTACATTAGGGCTGTAAAGTTGAGCACCCTTCGGGGCTACCTCTGGCACAGGAAACACGGAAACGGGGAGCCAATGATAATACAGGCCTCGGCATTTCCTATCTCAGCACTCTCCCCAGCTCTGCTTCTCGGCTGCCTGGAGTTGTTATCCTTAGGAAGTCCAAGGTGGAGAAGAGGGAAAGCTTATCTGGCTCCCATCCTAGTTATAAAGCACGAGGCTCCTCCCTGTACACCTTGGGAACATTGTCACAAAGGGGTCACATCCTCTCAGATACGAGCCAGTGACCGAAAGTAGGCCTGTGACCTACACTGTCCTTCCCTCCCTTTGTTCGTGGCATAAAATCAACTCAGCTGATTCCTCCAAAGCATGGGTTCCAGGATTTGTGAGAATTCAGAGCCCCAGCACCTTCTCCAAGGCGTAGTCTTTTTCTGACATTTCTCTTCCTTTTTATTTGTTTGAATTCTTATTTTAAAGGAACACACACACACAAACATTCTCAAGAAAATGGGCTCTCAAAAACAGCTCACCCAAAGCACACCCCTTCAGTCCATTTTCCTGGGTAAAGAATTTCCCAAAGCCAGGATCCAAGAAGCTGTGGACTGACTGACCCGAGGTTGCCCTATTAAATGTATTTATTTCTTGGAGCTGAAGAATATTTGCTGAAAGCTGGATTATCACTTGGTAGACCACCAGCAGCTGTTGAAAACCAGGGCATAAAAGCTTGTTTATGTCTTTAATGGCCCACTTAATGATGGAGCAAGTATGTTATTCATAATAAAATGCCAAGGAATAATCTTAATACCCCAATGCATGGCGCTAGTGAATTAAGAAACATCTGCTATGTCATAAAAGAACATTTTATTTGGGGTCTACATTAAAAACATGATTCCATGGAGTTCTACTGATTTATATTGTACACAACAAATTATGATGTCTTGAAGTAATTATACTTTACAATTAAACCTACAAGGGCCACTTTTGGAAAAGCAAAAAAATTCTGTGTGGTGTTCATCATTCTAGATCATTTAAGCGCATACGGTGGCCTTGCCACAATCTATTTCACCAAAGCAATGTTGCAAAATCTCTCTTGGCATCTGTACCTCTCTAGGAAGATATCCAAGCTGCATGCTGCTCCTGAAATTACCACTGCAGAATAAAATGGCTATTTGGATTCACAAGGAAAAATGTAAAAATAATTCTTTTCAGTCTCTTGACTGTGACCCGAGAGCTTATTTTAATGTTACTTGAGGGAGGAAGATTCAGAATTTGGGCTTAGTTGGGGATCAAGAAGATGACCTCATCCTCAAAGGCTTAATTTGTGTGTTAGCGTCAGGGGGAGTGTCCCCCCAGAAAGACAGATTTGAGGAGACTGGGACAGAGAGGCCCTAGAAGTGTCCCTGGATGGGAGTAGGTGCTGAAGGGACCGGGTGTGGCCAGCTCAATCTCAGCCCCCCTCCCCTCTACTCCAGATGGCGTCTGTCTCTGACACACCCGCTATCACACCAGGAAGCCATGTGTCACCACCTCCATGCCCAACACCCGTCATGAGTGCAGGGACGTGTCTATTGCTTCCTGGAGCTGGGTGCTTAGAAAGGTCCTCTTGCTCCACAAGAGAAAAGACAAGTTATTTTAAAAGCTGGCTGCAGGGCAAACTGCTTGTCCAAGGGCAGGGGCTCTTGACCCTGTGCTTTGGGGAATGATGGAGAGAATGAAAAGAATACCTGTGCCCGACTCCACCCCTAGGGATTCCAATTTCATTGGCCTGAGGTACTCCCCCACAACACCAACTCATGTTGGTATTTTTTTCAGAAGCTCTCCAGATGATTCTCATATGTAGCCACCATCAAAAACTACTGTTTAAAATAGATTGGATTTTTTTTTTTTTAAGATGGGTGACACTTTTGTCGGGCAAACACCTCCATGAGCCTTTTTGGTTGTAAAAAGTAAGGCTGCCTGCTGTTGGTGGAATATTTTATAGTCTGATCCCTATGGAAAACTGTATGGCGCTTCCTTAAAAAAGTAAAAAATAGAATTAGCATATAATCCAGCAATTCCACTTCTGGATATATAACTGAAAGAACTGAAAGCAGAGTCCTAAAGGGATATTTATACGCCTGTGTTCATAGCAGTACTGTTCACAATAGCCAAGAGGTGGAAGCAACTCCGTGTTCCTCAATGGATGAATGGACAAAACGTGGTATGGACCTGTAACGGGATACTACTCTGCCTTAAAAATGAAGGAAATTCCCACAGGTGCTACAACATGAATGAAACTTGATGTGAAGCTAAGTGAAATCAGCCGGTCACAAAAAGAAATACTGTAGGATTTCACTCACATGAGGTATGTAGAGTGATCAAATTCATAGACAGAAAGTGGAATGGTGGCTGCCAGGAGGTGGTGAGATTGAGTTTGAACGTCTGTTCCTGACAAATCTCATATTGGACTGTAATCCCCAGTGTTGGAGGTGAGGCCTGGTGGGAGGCATTCAGGGCATGGGGGCAGATCCCTCATAGCTTGAAGTTGTTCTCATGATAGTGAGCTCTCTGGAGTTCTGGTTGTTTAAGTGTGGGCCTCCACCCATCTCCCCCCACCCACCTCCCCCAACTCTCTCTCTTGTTCCTACTATGGCCATGTGATAAGCCTGCTCCCTATTCACTTCTGCCATGAGCAAGAACTTCCTGAGGCCTCCATGGAAGCAGATCAGGTGCCAGTGCCATTCTTGTACAGCCTGCAGAAACATGAGCCAATTAAACCTCTTTTCTGTATAAATTACTGAGTTTTAGGTATTTCTTTCTCTTTCTCTTTCTCTCTCTCTCTCCTTCCTTCCTTCCTTTCTTTTTTTCAGGTGGAGTCTCTCTCTGTTACCCAGACTGGAGTGCAGTAGTGCCATCTTGGCTTACTGCAACCTCTGCCTCCCAGATTCAAGTGATTCTCCTGCCTCAGCCTCCAGAGTAGCTGGAATTACAGGCACCTACCACCATGCCTGGCTAATTTTTTTGTATTTCTAGTACAGATGGGGTTTCACCATGTTGGCCAGGCTGGTCTCGAACTCCTGACCTCAGGTGATCCACCTGCCTCGACCTCCCAAAGTGCTGGGATTACAAGCGTGAGCCACTGCACCCGGCCTCAGGTATTTCTTTATAGCAGTGCAAGAATGAGGGCAGGGAAAGGGAATGGAGTTATTGTTTAATGGGGACAGAATTTCAGTTTGGAAGATGGAAGAGGTCTGGAGGTGGATAGTGGTGATGGTTGCAGGACAGTATCAATGTACTTATTGACTGTACATTGCTGAATGGTTCGCTTAAATGGGTTAAGATGGTAAATTTAATATTATGTGTATTTACCACAATTTAATTTTTTTCTAAATTTTTAAAGTGAAGTTATCTGGGCTGCTCTAGTGAGAAGCCAGTGAGAAAAAGAGAGAGGCCGTGACTCTGTGTAATAGAGTAACGTGAATTTAGGAGTTTCTCACTAGCACTGGTGACCTGAGAGAAGGTTTGGAATTCGGGCTGGGAGGAGATGAGAGAAGCTCTCAGGGCAGTGGCCCTGCCCCCATTATTCTGAAGCTTTCAGTAGGGTCTGTGTCCCACATCATCGGTTTGGAGGATGGCGAGAAGGTACGGACTGGGATGGGGACATCATGGCAGACAGCCAGTGGAGCTCCAGTGTAGAGCGGGAATTTGGAGTGAGAGGAGATAGATCCTGTCCTTGGTAGGGGGTGGGCAGGTGGGGAGGGAACCGTAACTTAGGACCCTAGGAAGATCCCAACCAGGGAGGAGTTTTCTGTGTGCCATGGACTGGCCTGTGAACTTCTAGACAGGTGTTCAATTATACTGCAATGTCTACACTCTAATTGAAGATGATCACTTTCTGCTTTGTGCTGGGACTTCTTTCCACCACCTCTGTACCCTCAGACCCTGGCAAGAGGGGCCCCAGTCCTGGCTGCTGTGTGCTAGAGTGTCCCTCTTTGCCTGGGGCCCCTCCCCATAGGCAAGGAGATTGCAGTGTCCACCTGAGCTAGCAACCTTTTTTCTAGATTTTTCTTCTCTGTAAATACTTACTATCCTCCAGATAGTAAGTATTTTCGGCTCTGCCAACCCATCCATCTCTGTCACAAATGCTCCAGTCTGCTGTAGTAGCACAAATGTAGCTAGAGATGATATATTGCTATGTAAATGAATGTGTGTAGTTGGATTCCAATAACTCCTTTTTTTTAACAAAAACCGAAAGTTGAATTTCACATCATTTTATGTGCCACAAAATATTATGCTTCTATATTATTTCCAATCATTTAAAAATGTGAAAACCATCTGAGGTTGGCAGACCATAGAAAAACAGATGGTGGGCTGGGTTTGCCCATCGGCCATAGTTTATCTGTCACTGGTCTGGCCCATACCCAGGACCCTTGAATTTCCTGGCCACATTGCCCCAAGCCCATTTCTGGGGCTGCTTTCCAAGGGTTAACTGTGCCCTAGGTCTGAAGGCAGCCAAGAGGTGGCTGTGTTTAGGGAGTGTGGACAGAGACTGATGTGAGGGTCTACACCCGTGAGCTAGAGGCACCTCCCAGTGTGCAAGGGAACTGTGTGGTGGAGGGAAGAGGGATGGGCTACGGGCCTAACTCTGAGGAGTCCACGAATTCTAAATTCAAGGAAAGCTTTTAAATCCTTAGATTTCTGATGAGTGGGCCTTCATTTGTCTTCCAGGGTATACAAGTGTTAAGAGTGGGCCTGCCCTCATTATTAGAAATTTTCAGTAGGGTCTGCATCTTACAGCAGACAGGTTATGGCCCTTTGAAGATGGCAGGAAGGTGCTGAGCCGGATGTGGTGGGGACACCATGGCCGATGGAGCTCCAGCACGGTGCAGGACTTCAGAGTGAGAGAAGACAGGCCCTGACCTAAGGAATCTTTAGACTTCTTGCCAAGAGGCTGTTCTTTCTTTAGTGGGTGGGTGTGTAAGCCTTTTTATATGGATATTAAAGAAAAGGGGACCCTTGAAGAATTTGGTTACACTCAAGGTCACACGAGGATTCCCTGGCTATCAACATACCTCAGTCCGAGGTCCCCCTGTCTGCAGCTGGGACAAGCTTCAGATCTGGTGTTGACAAAATCAGAAGCATGACTCCCCCACTCTGGCACTACCATCAATCTTTCTCTGGGTCAGTTCCATCGTTTTCTACCTAGGTCATCCATTAATTCTTTTATTTTATTTTTTATTTTGTTTTTGAAATGGAGCCTCACTCTGTTGCCCAGGCTGGAGTGCAGTGGCACGATCTTGGCTCACTGCAACCTCTGCCTCTCGGGTTCAAGTGATTCTCCTGCCTCAGCCTCCTGAGTAGCTGGGATTACAGGCGTGTGCCACCATGCCTGACTAATTTTTGTATTTTTAGTAGACACTGGGTCTCACCATGTTGGTCAGGCTGGTCTCGAACTCCTGACCTGGTGATCTGCCCACCTCGGCCTCCCAAAGTGATGGGATTACAGGTGTGAGCCACCCTTCCCAGCCAGTCATCCCTTAATTCTTTAAGTGCAATTATAACCTCTGTCCAACCACCAGCCTTTGCCCAGAGGGAAGCTGGCAGTCAAGAAGGAAGACACTTCCTTCCCTAAAATTGCTCCAAGGTCAGGTCCCAGCTGTGTGGCGTGAAGTCTGCGTGGACCGGAAACACCCTTTCGCTCGATGAGGGCAATAAAAGCCCCTCACAGAAGCTGGTTCCAGACCTGTTTCTCCTGCCTGGAAAAAAGATGAACAGTCATAAAACATTTCACAAATGAGAAAGTGATAAACTGACAAAAATGTGTTTATTATATATATGCATTTGATGAGACCTTGCACCATCTGAGGATTTATCTATTAGGAAACATTTCCTAGAGGAATAGAATTCCTTAGGGAGAGTGCGGGAATGAATATTGCAGGTTTCCTGCTCAGTCATCCTACTACCAGGGCCAGCCAGGACAGCAGAACCCAGGATGCAAAGGAGCCCAGCAGGCCACTGGAAAGGTGACCTTAACACATGCCCACAGAGAATCGCCCACTTTACAGCTACACGGTGGGCATCTGATGGCTTTAATGAATGCAAAAGCATGTAAGCAAGCCAACTGGTCTTCACTCCACTCCTGCCTGCAGAATCCAATGCATACCTCCAGCCTGCACTCCAAGCTGCTGTGACCATTTTCTTCTTTTTCAAAATATGTACTTAAAATTCTTCCTATTTCCTCCAATAGCTTCTTGATTCAGTTATCCAAGTGTTCAACATATCAGATCATCTATTGGTTTAATTCTCTCTTTTTTTTTTTCTGGCAACTTTCCTCCTGGAGTCTTCTGCCCTCCTGCTCCAATCTGGGCTGGTTGCCTGTTAGGACTTTCATGTACTAGATTTGTTTCCTGGGTTTCAATCTCCTTTCTTTGATGAATTACATCCTCTAGTCACTTCCTGAGAAGGGGCCCATTGGAGATAAATTTTCTGTCTATAAGATTCTACCCCAACCCTTGATAGTTGGTCTGGGTATAGAATTCTAGGTTGAAAACTCATTTTCATTCAGTATGTTAAAGATCATATTTCCTCTCTCCTAGTTTTGCTAACAATCGTATTTTATTATTCTCTCTAGTCCTTTGCATGTGGCATAATTTCTTATTTTCTCTCATAAAGTTGTGAGGGCATCTATCTTCAGTGTTCTGAAATACTATGCTGATTTGCCTTTTAAATTTCATTGTGCTGAACTCTGGGTTCTTTCAACTTTCATGAAAAAACTCATGCTCTTTAGTCCTAAAAAATTTTCTAATGTTATTTCCTTAATAATTTTTACTCTTTCACTTTGTGTCCTCTCTATTTTTTCTCTCTGTTTTTTCTTTTAGAATGCCCAATAGCCAGAAGTCAGACTTCCCTGTTACAGCTTGTAATTTTTAAATATTTTCTTTCCATCTTTCAGTCTTTTTGTTTCATTAACTGAGAGATCTATTCAACTGTACCTTCTAATCCTTAAATTGCATTTGCTATTTCTGCAACTCTACTTTGAATTTATAGTTTTTAATTGTTTGTTCTTTATGAACCTTAAAAGCAATGGTATCATGTTCTTGTTTCATGGATGCAATACATTTTCATCTCCCTGAAAATACTAATTATAATGTTGTGACATTTTCTTCTATCCCTTGCATTAACTTGGATACCTCAGAATTTCTTTACTTCTGATTTCTTGTTTGATCTCTGCCTATCTTGTTGAGAATTTTCTTTTAATATCTGTGAATCCTTTGCAGCCAGTTTTTATTTAAGAATGCAACATTTAGTCCAGGCATGGTGGCTCATGCGTGTAATCCCAGCACTTTGGGAGGCCGAGGCAGGCAGATCACCTGAAGTTGGGAATTCGAGACCAGCCTGGCCCACATGGCAAAACCCGATCTCTACTAAAAATACAAAAATTAGCTGGGCATGGCGGCAGGTGCCTGTAATCCCAGCTACGCGAAGGCTGAGACAAGAGAACCCGGGAGGCGGAGGTTGCAGTGAGCCAGGATCGCACCAGTGAACTCCAGCCTGGGTGACAGAGTGAGATTCCATCTCAAAATAAATAAATAAATAAATAATTAAAAAAAAATAATTGACCGGCGGTTCCACGTACTTGAGAGAGCTTGTTGACTGGTGGGTAATTAGGTGACAAACCAGCTTTCTAATGTGTTCCTGCATATTTTCTCTGGTTCTAGTTTCTCCAGAGAGGAATTCTCAAGTCTTCCACCTCTGATTTATGGGCTATAAGCCTGATGATGCTTTCTGGAGACTGGGCAAACAAAGTGCTCTGGGCCATCTTAGTGTACATGTACCTAGGCTTTCACTTATCTACCTATTTTTATTTTTTGCAGCTTATCACCCTGACTCTGCTAACCTGGCCACCTCTTCTCTACTAGCTTTCCATTTTAATATATTATGGTTGAGCAGATGGCTTCCAATTCCAGCAGTGATGAAGGCTGCATTTTGGTTTTTTATTCTCCTGAATATTTGGAAGTAATTCCCAAGAAGAGAAGGGGAAAGAAAAACACTCCCTTGTCTTAATTCTGGAAAGTCCTATGCTGTGGTTTAATAAATATTTGTCTTCATATTTGATTCATTTTTTTCACTTAACTACATTTATTCATAAAGGAATTTTGATATCACAATGGCAAGTGGAAAATAAAAAAGAAAGTATGAAAATAAAGAACAAATAAAATAACATTATGAATGCTAGCCAGCTATTGGTGCTTGCTGATGGTTTTAGGCTTGAGGTCTGCTCTGTCTATGTTAAAGAGACAGCCGTTAGAAAGATCTTGCTAATCAAAAGACCTACAAACACCACGTTGAGATGTTTTCCCTTTGTTAAACAGACTACAAAAATAACTGAAAATGGGAATAACTGACTCAGTGTGTAATAACTCCAGGTTATTTGGCCCTCTCTTCCTTACCACCTCCCTGTACACCTCTGAGTTAACTAGCTTCTTGTCACTGTTTATGTTTTGGCTCCAATTTCTCCTTCTCAGAGAGGCCTCCCTGACCACTCCTACGAATGCAGCTCCCAGTCATATCCCACCACCCTGTCTTATTTCATTCATTAGCACTTGTATTGCCATTTCAAATGACCCTGTTTGTTCACTTATTCATGTCTGTCCTTTCCACACCCCTGATAGAATGTAAGTTTCATGACAGCAGGGACTTTGCTCCTAAGCACCCAAATACTCTACACCTAAAACAAAGATTGTTGCATAATAGATGCTCAATAAATACCTAAGAATAGTTAATTTCAGCCTTTTACACATTCCCAGCCCTCCAGGATTACTACTCTCTCTCTCTCTATTTTTGTCTCCTCTTCTCTCACTCTTCCCCTTTGCCATCAGGTTTCTAACATTAGTCTCACTCCTATGTAAAAAGAAGTAAAGCAAGTCTCAAATGGCAGCTGAAACCACATTGAAATGTGTTGACAGCCTTTGCACCATCTCTCAATGTCTCTCATGAGGGCCACCATCTCATAAGGGCAAGTGCTGGTCAATTACATAGAAATGCTCTCCTCTTTAAAAAGTAAGAAAAAAGTGATTTAAAGTCCCAAAGGTATTTTTGGCTGACATAAGTATAATCAATTTCTTCACAAGACAAAATGGACAGAAAATGAATGCCATTAAGAGTTGCATTTTCATGCTGCCAAAACAAACAAACAAAAAATCCCTTCAGAAAAAAACAGCAAACTTACGGTGTGTTTTAGTTTTCCTTCACAGTTTTTATTTTATTTAAATGAATGACTTAACATTGAAAAGTGGAAAGAGATGACATTAAATTTTAGATTTCCAATTATTCTCCTAAAATGAAATGATCTAACTCTGTTGGGATAGCATTCCCAGATAGAAATCATGGGAGCTGAGTAACATCCACCCCTTAAGGTACCGCATGGGATCACACATTTGCCCGGTCCTCTCCTGGCCTGCAACACTCATTTATGCTGGCCTTTGAAAGACGGAACCATTTCAGAGAAGGTGTTAAGTACTAAGCCTTCCTCCTCTCCATATCCCATACAAGACTGAGTTCAGTAGCAGGCATACATTAGGTGCTCAATAAATAATTATAGAACAATTGGATAAAGTTCCTTGCATTTTCCCACTTCATTACCAATCTGTTGAATCTCATGTATTGTACTTTTATGAAAATTTGAAATTTCTCAGCATGAGGGATTCCGCTTAATCAATCAGGTATCTCCCTAAACTTGTTTACAAAAAATGAAAATTTTTTTAAAAAGAAAAAGGCTTTAACAATTACTGTTTCTAGAACCAGACTGACAAAAACTTTGATACAGAAGTTTTCTTCCACAGCAGTAAGTATTGTATTTCCTTTCTTATAAATAAGTATAAGAATTTTCTTAAAAGGTAATTGTGCTCACTCATGATCAAATCATGAGATTACTCTGTATCTGGTGGCCAGAGTCTCTCCCAAGCAATGATGTGGGCCAATGATGGTATTTCCATGGTGACTACAGGGATCTTGGGGCTGTGTGTATGCTCTGTGCAAACCAACTCTTCTCTATATGAATAAATAGAAGGTCATACAGGTTTGAAGATGTGGATAAGTAGGAATAACCACAGATGATTACAGAGCTTTAAAAAAATATTAGCCAGAGATAAAGTGGGCTATCATCCTTTTCCAATAGAATAAGTCTCAGCTATTGAGATAGTGTACAAATCTAGTTAATGTAATTTTAAAGAAAAATGACTTGGCAAACATCAGGAAATGTCAGAATGTTCTCTTTATTTTTATTTTTTGAGACCAAGTCTCACTCTGTCGCCCAGGCTGGAGTGCACCAGCTCGATCTTGGCTCACTTTAACCTCTACCTCCTGAGTTCAAGTGATTCTCTTGCCCCAGCCTTCCAAGTAGCTGGGATTACAGGCACCCGCCACCACACCCAGCTAGTTTTTGTATTTCTAGTAGAGAGATGGGGTTTCACCATGTTGGTCAGGCTGGTCTCGAACTCCTGATTTCAGGTGATCCTCCCATTTTGACCTTACAAAGTGCTGGGATTACAGGCATGAGCCACCACGCCCAGACCCAGAATGTTCTCTGTGACGATGCACCTTTTCTCATGAAGGTGAATTTGTTCACTGTTCTGAAGATTGAGCTGGAATCCAGGAGGCTTGTCTCTACTTTATGACTGTGGTACATAGAATACAGCATAACA
Source organism: Pan paniscus (assembly GCF_029289425.2). Lineage (NCBI taxonomy): Eukaryota > Metazoa > Chordata > Mammalia > Primates > Hominidae > Pan > Pan paniscus. The sequence continues at coordinate 63,924,763 of NC_073267.2, read as the reverse complement.
GTTAAACTAATAAGAGCCAATGAAGTTTTGCAAGTGATTGACTCTTGTATATATAAATAAAGCCAAATCAAAGAGATCAATAGAACAGCCTCACTCTCACTCATTTGCCTGTTTGAATGGGAGAGAAGAGGATGTGGTTTATGATACACCAGAATTACACACAATCCAAAGCCCAGTTTATCTTTGCCAAAAAACGTACTGATTGTTTCCAGTGTACTGTTATTCATCCTGATCTATTCCATTACCATAGAGATTAGCGTCTTTGACAAATTTTTTAACGTTAGTCAAAACCTGGGTTCGTGACATTCACGTATATCCCAGCAGAAAACAAAATGTTAAAAACCACTGCTCTTTTTCATAATGGCAGAGCATTTTCCAGTTTTCATTATTTTTTTTTACATTATGCATTATGTTATTATGTCCCTTATGGAAGAATCCCTGCAATAAATTCCTCCAAGAATGTAACGCCAAGAAAAAGTTTCCTCTCTAGATAAATGTATGCCTCCTTTTGATCAGATCATAAGGAAGTGAACCACCAAGTTCATCTTCTTGGTCTTTTTACACCATCTACCAGCAAGCTTGAAGTTTCTAATCTAACATCTTTGCGCAGCCGAGTGTAGTGAAATGCCCCTCTAGTGAATGAGCCAGATATGAGAATCTCATTCTCCTTTCTCTGTGACTGCTGTAGGGATAAACATGTGACCTAGTTATGGTGAATGAGTCATAAAGAGAAGCCTGCTGCAGCGCCTGGGAAGAGATTTCTTCCATGAGGGATGAGCAGGGAGAAAATTAGCCCCATCCCCTGCTCCCAAGTCTTCCTTCTTTTGGATGAGGTTTTTGTGGGACTGTTAGGGCTGGAGCTGTGGCAGCCATCTTGGAACTATAATAGGAAGCCAAGACACTTCCAGGGGAGCCAACCCTGGAATCCAGGAACTGCCAAACACCCCCTGGAAACCTCTGGGCTTCTTGCTATGTAGGACAACATATATCCTAAACTTTTAAGCTGTTTATATTCTACTTCTTGTAGTCAAAAATATGTTAACCGTTAGCTACTTTGAATAATGTACATCAAAACACTTCGAAAGGCCGAGCACGGTGGCTCACGCCTGTAATCCCAGCACTTTGGGAGGCTGAGGCGGGAGGATCACCTGAGTTTAGGAGTTTGAGACCAGCCTGGCCAACATGGTGAAACTCTGTTTCTACTAAAAATACAAAAATTAGCCAGGCATGGTGGCGCATGCTTGTAGTCCCAGCTACTTGGGAGGCTGAGGCAGGAGAATCGCTTGAACCCAGGAGCCAGAGGTTGCAGTGAGCCGAGATGGCACCACTGAACTCCAGCCTGAGCAACAGAGCGAGACTTTGTCTCAAAAAACAAACAAACAAACAAAACACTTTGGAAATCTATAAAAGGATGATAATTACAGTGGTTCCCCTTTATCTCTGGATTTGCTTTCCACAGTTTCAGTTATCTTTGACAAACTCTGGTTGAAAATTATTGCTGTATTTTGCAAGAGAAAGACCACATTCACATAACTTTTATTACAGTATATTGGTGTTGGGGGAGTATTTTTTATTTTGGGGGATAGGGTCTTGCCCCTCTCTGAAGCTGGAGTGCAGCAATGTGATCTCAGCTTACTGCAGCCTCGACCTCCTGAGCTCAAATGATCCTCTCATCTCAGCCTCCTGAGCCGCTTAATCCACAGGCACGTGCCACCACGCTTGCTAATTTTTAAATTTTTTATAGAGACAGAGTCTTGCCATGTTGCCCAGGCTGGTCTCAAACTCCAGGCCTTAAGTGATCTTCCCACTTGGCCTCCCAAGGTGTTGGGATTACAATTGTGAACCATCATGCTTAGCCCAGTATATTGTTATAATTGTTCTATTTTATTATTAGTTATTGTTGTTGATCTCTTACGTGTATAATTTGTAAATTAAACTTTATTACATCTCCCACTCATTTGGGAGATGTAAATAACAAATCAATAAATTAATCAATATCAATAAGAAATATATTTATTAGGCACCAAGTTTTTTTTTTTTTATACACGGTCTTACTCCATCACCCGGGCTGGAGTACAGCAGCTCAATCATGGCCCACTGCAGCCTCGACCTCTCAGGGTTAAAGTGATCCTCCCATCTCAGCCTCCCCAGCAGCTGCGACTACAGGCACATACCACCACGCTCAGCTAATTTGTAGAGACGAGGTCTCATCATGTTGCCCAGGCTGGGACACCAAGTCTTTTTAAGATTCCTAAACAAATCGGGATTTATTTATTGATTTTAAGAAGGCTCAGCCTGTTTAAATTTGTACCTTTACCATATGAGACACTAACAATTCTTACCGCTCGCTGTCCTTCTACCATTAAAACTTGGCTACCTATTGAGAAGGTCAGGTAGAACCTATGAGACAGGAAGGGAGAAATTCTGACTTTTTCAATGGGAGAAAGAAAAAAAAAAAAAGAAGGTAGATCAAGTTCACCATTTTCTCATAAGCCCCAAACGATACAATACAAATCTTGGAACTGGTTAAGATCAGCTGGCAGTGAACAAAATGATCACTCTGCTGACATCACAATGATTATTCTTTTGCATAGCTGATGAACCTGCCTGGTATACACGGCTGCTGAGAATGTAACAATTAGCTCAGATACTACTGACTTGACAAGAAACCCTTATCATAAGCAGGATGACAATGTATATTCAAGAAGGTGCTGAGGGAGAAGTTTTTCCATCAGCCTCATCTGAATTAGACATACTTCCCCAAAGAAATGCTTATTTTTCAGCACGTCCACCTGCATCTTGACAGACGAAGAGGCAAAAACTGGAGTCATATTGAGTAGGTCTGAAATTGTCTGCTGTGCTAAGATCATGTTCAGTTTGTCATCTACTTTCCTCAAGAAGAATCGCCAGCCATGGAGAAATAGGAAGATAGAGATCAGGGGAAGTTGAGATTCAGAAGCTCTAAGCAAAGGCAATGGGTAAGATCTAGTCCCTTGCCTCTAGAGCAAATGTCAGGGTGGCCCTCGGAGGCTGAGCCAGTCGCAAATGTATGGTCAAGTACCCAAAGGGCTGAAAGGCAAAAAGGAGACCAGTGGCCTCTTCAAATGGTGCTGAGGAAAATATGCACAAGAGCTTGTGCTGACAATGTTGCATAGGCTTCAGAGACTACAAGGGAGAAAAGCAGGTTGCACACTGGGAAGAAGGTTCTGGAAGCAGCTCTTGTCCCGGGCAATAGTGTTGGCATGGGGATGCTCTCCTAGAATGATCTGGTACAATCCAGAGTATGGGTAAAACTTTGCACTGGTGACTGGGAAGGCAACAACGTTCTGGATAGCTCATAGGAAAACACCCTTGAGTGAGTCCAAAAATAGATATTTTCATCTGTCTCTTATTATTGAGGGTCTCTTTGTCCAGCTATCATGATTTTGTGTGAAGGCCCTTCTTACTCTAGGGTGAAAAGCCACTGCCCCAGCCTGGACCGCTACCCAGCCTTTTGAACAATGCCTGCCTCAATCCTTCCAGTTCTTGTCACCTCCAGTAATCAAAAAAGAAGGCTTTGACCAAGCCACCTTCCACCCCAGGTTGTCCATTGACTGCCCTGGTCATGAGTGTTATGGGTACCATGGGCTACCAGGACCAAGAGTGTTCCAAGTCGCTTCTGTTGTCTTCTGCTTAGGTCAAGCAAAGGAACTCTTGTGAGTAATTCATAAAGTACTTATACTCGAAGGTATTGCACAATCTCATTACCATTAATTTTTGCATATTTAACTACGGTTTTTAATTAGATGGTATTTTATTATTCATGCACATAATTTGAGTCCAAGTCAGGCTGCTCACTTGGAAGAAAGAAAAAAAAAAGTGTGGGGGTGGATTCTTCTGAGTAGAAAGTTGGTGTTGCCTTTCCTTCTTCACTGGTGAGCATGGCAGCCTCTAAGTCTATAATGGTTCTCTTTTAATTTTGCTAATAGCTATCATGTTATGTACCTTTATAAATTTGTTAAATCCAGAGTGCTGGGAGTTGTCTCTGTATGCGGTAACTGTAAATAGTTTGTTCTGTTTGGTTTGCACATACAAACTGTTTGCTCAGGCTCCTTGATGTATTATTAAAATGGGTAATGGGCCCCTGGGAAACCATCTAGTTATATGCCTTCATTTGCAGAATAAACCATGCGTTGTTTTCATCTTTACTCATGATTGTTAATGGCACTGATGATGAGATGGGTGGATTTTTTTCTCCACTGCCTTTATCAGCACTGTTTTATTATGCAGGCAAAATGGCCAGGCTGCTGATTTTGTCTAAGGTTTTCAATTAGTCATTTGACTGAACACATCTGTGCTGGCATCCACCCAGAGCTGGACTGTAGCTATTACCGGTTTACACCTGCTGAACCATGGCCATAAACGCGGATGGGAATAAACCTAAATTGGCCTTTTAGATATGGTTGAAAAGTTGCAATGTTGCAGTGTTTTATAGCAGTGTCAGGAAGGTGTGAACTTTTCCACCTTAAGGCCTAAGAACCTGCCATGATATTCCACTTCACTCAAATGACTCACTTATAGGTTGGTTATTAATATCTGTTTACCATTTTGCAGCCCCGATGACTTAATCGGCTGACGTTAAGTAGATAAGATTATATTTGTACTGCAGCAGGGAATGGTTGAGGTTTAATTGTGTTGGTAAACAGAGCACAGTGGCTGCCTTGGAATCTCTGCAGATGTCTCAGAATTATTCAGCAGCAATTTGGAACGTGACTCCTACATCTTTCACTGAAATGAAAATTGCTTCATGGCAGGGCAGAAGCCTTGGTGCTGGAAGTGGAGGTGCAGTATTACCTTAATACCCCAAAGAATCTGTCACTTATCCTGGAGGAAGAAGACTGGGCAAATTTCTGCAAGATGAACTGCGATCTCCTCCATGCCAGGTGCTCGTGTTTTCTGAGAGAGATTGCTCATTGCTAAATATCAAGAAATCCCCTTTGCTAGTCCTCAGGAACCCCAGGAGGCAGTAGGCAAGGCTGCAAGTAGGCAGGTCACTGAGAAAGAACTTGCATTTGGATAGTGGAATTCAGGGATGTTTTCGAAAGCAGCAAGATTTCTGTTGGATCCAAGGGATTCACTGGGGACTGAAATAAAAACATTTCTCTCACTGTGGGAAAATCCTGAACAACATTTCAGACTCTCAGGATGATAAAATGTATTGGCATTGCAGCCAGAATGGAGGTGTTTGCCACGATAGCCTCTCTGCCCCCCAAGGGATTAAGCTTTTGTTAGTTTCACCACGGTCATGTGAATATATATGGCCACCATATTCGCCCCTCATAAACATCAGTGCCTCCATGTTGAACCCTTAAAATCTCGTTTTTGTAGAAAGGCTCCCCATCTCCCCTTTTTTAGATGCCACCACTGATTATTTTCTTACTCTAGTTTGTGAGTAAGGATCAAATCTTTGCCTGGGTTTGTAACAGCCTAGATCATTTCTCTGAACTTTGTTCTCTGTCATTGTTTGCTTGTTGTTACTTTTTCAGTTACTATCTGACACGCATCCAAGCCATAGCTAATCATCATCATCATCATCATCATCATCACCATCACCTTATCCTATCTCACATTTATTGAGACTATTTAGCAATACTGTGCAACAAACACCATGAAACATACACCATTCTATATTTGCTTGCACTGATACCTTTAAACTTTATAACAATAGTTATACCTATGAACAAGATATTAATATTGTCACTTCTAATTTGTAAATGAGGAAACTAACGCACAAAGAGGCCTAGAAAATTGCCCATGATCACACTGTGAGCAAAAGAAGGAGCCAAGATTCATGGTAGGCAATGGAAGCCAGAACTCTTGGTTCTGACCGGTAGCCAACACAGTCTCTCAGAGTTAGAGTTTCTCAAGCCATGGGTTTGGCACAGCAAGCTGAGATCTGGCTAGAAGGGTTCCATGGATTGAAACCTTTTTTTTTTTTTAACCATCCCTTTTTATTGGTGGATATTTAGGTTGTTTCCAGTCTTTTCAATATTTTAATAAATGTGCTTTTGCCTATCTCTGTGGGCACACGCAGACATATTTAAATGTGATTTTGGACAATCATAGGGCACACACACACTTGAAATTTTTCTACATATTGCCAAATTGCCCTCCAAGATCACTGAACACATTTATATGGCATATGGGAATAGCTCTTTCCTCACATCTTTGACAACATTTTGATACCATCAAACTCTTTAAGCTTTGCCAATCCAAATGCACTTTTCAAAGTTAGGATTTTCAGCTGTTCGTAAAATTAAACCCTTGAACTTGCCATTGTGAAATTAAGCCTTTCTCTTAGCCCCACATTCTCACTCCCACCTCAGCACCCAAGAAAATAAAGATGCCCTAGGTCCTTTAAAATATAAGTCAAGAGCTGGGCGCGTTGGCTCATCCTTATAATCCCACCAATTTGGGAGGCTGAGGCTGGAGGATTGCTTGAGCCCAGGAGCTCGAGATAAACCTGAGCAGCATAGCAAGAAACGCTGTATCTACAAATTTTTTTTAAAAATTAGCTGGGTGTGGTGGCAAATGCCTGAGATCCCAGCTACTTGGGAGGCTGAGGCGAGAGAATTGCTTGAGCCCAGGAGTCCATGTTACGGTGACCTATGATTTGTTGAACCACTGAACTCCAGCCTAGGTGACACAGCAAGACGCTGTCTCTTAGTTTAAAAAAAAAAAAAAATCCAAACAATGGTTCTTTTCTCCTTTGGCTGTATGGATCCACTTCCAGAATAACTAGTTTTACAACAGCATTTTGCAGCCTCAAAACTGCAGCAATAGCACATTGAGTTGGGAAGTAGTATAATGGATAAATGTGAAGTCTCTGAAGTTAGACTGTCTGAGTTCAAAAAGCAGGCTCACCTTTTTAGCTGCAAGGCCTTGGTAACTAATCCTTACTGCATCTCAGTGTCCTCACCTGTAAAATGGGAATACCCATATAACATCAGTCTCATAAAGTTGATGCAAAGACTAATGATTAAATTAAGTAGGCATGACACTTAGAAAAGTGCCTGGCTTATAATAAATGCCTTATACATTTTGTTCACTATAAACTTTACAACAACTGGACCAATAAGTTAGTGAATATGTTTCTGCCTCTTGCTTTAGATTTTTTGCAAAAGCACCTTTTAAAGATTGTAGTATCTGAAATAGCAGGAACCATTACAGCTGCCGAGCCCAATCTTTTTCAATAACCATGAGTGACTTGAGTGCAAGGCTCATTCCAATCCCCAGTGCCTACTCAGGGTTTGATACATAGCAAGTGCTCAGTAAATGATAGCCAGATAGAGGGAAAAACATACATGTCATGCATGGCTCATTGGCCTCAGCAGGCAAACTTTGCACTTGTCCAAGTGCAAATAATCAGTCCCCAGTCTCAGCTCACTGGATCAGAATTACTTGGGTGGAGCCCTGGAATCTGCATTTTGAATACTTTCCCTGGTCATTTTTGGCCTTGGGTGTGAGACTGTAGATAATTCTGGCTCTAGAGAAAATTATTTCTAGTACTTGGCACAGTTCCTTACATGTAGTATTCAATAAATATTGTTGGTTGAATAAATTAAGCATCTCAGATATTAGTTACAGGATTTTCATACTCACATGGTCCCAAGAGATGGAGGCTCATCAGACACTCTCAGCCACAGTTCACATAGTGTGGTTCTCAGAGCCTACATTCTGATGCCACACTGGGCTCCCAAGAGGAGGAGACAGAGGCCCCCTGTGGTGATGTCCCATCTACTGCTCCTCCAGGGAGCCTCAGGGCACCTGCTGTCACCGTGGGACCTGCTTTCATCCTGAAAACACCTGGGACCTCCAAATTTCACAGACACCATTAAGCAGGCTAGAGGGAAAATAGTCTACAGTCCAAGGTCAAGCTCACCTCAGCAGCCACTCTACTTGGCCTCATCAGACCTCTTAAGCTTGCAGGCTATGGCCTGCCTGGGACTCAGGATCTGGTGGCTCCTCCTGCCCTTCTGAAGTCCCATCTGTGACAGTCACTTTCTCCCTGGACTGCAGGGCTCCTGGTCGGTGGCTTGATTTTCACCATCGCCTTTAATCCTGCCCTTCCCACTGTCATCCCACTTGCACCCACTCCTACCTCCCTCCAAACCCTGCCTTAGCTGGGGAGTACAGAGCTCCCAAGAACTGTGTGCCAGTGTAGGTCATTCTAATAAAAGCACTCAATACACATTTGGAGATGAAAAAATAGAAGGTAGGGTTGCTAAGCTGTATTCATTTGTTTAATCACAGTTTTGCTTTATATTTTCATTTTTATTGATTTATTGATTTTTTTAAGAGACAGGGTTTCTCTGTCTGGTCTAGGCTGGAGTGCAGTGGTGCCATCATCCCTCATTGCAGCCTTGAACTCCTGGGCTCAAGCAATCCTCCCTCCTCAGCCTCTTGAGTAGCTGGGATTACAGGTGTGTGCCATCACACCCAGCTAATTTTTAAATTTATCTTTACTTTTGTAGAGATGGGGGAGTCTCACCATGTTGCCCAGGTTGGTCTCGAACTCCTGGCCTCAAGGAATCCTCCTGCCTTAGTCTCCCAAAGTGCTGGGACTACAGGTGTGAGCCACCCTGTTTTATAACCATTATTTCCACGGTTGGAAAAAGCAGTCATCTCTTGAAGCTGCTTTTAAAATATTGAGGATTTCTGGACTGTGTTCAAATGAATATCAAATGGCTGTTTGTCATGACAACTGATGCTTGAAGAGCCCTTTTTAGTGGAGCAATGAGCTTTGTATACATATTAACTCACTGTATCTTCACGACGGCCTCACCGGCTGATACTAATACCATATCCGTTCTACAGACGAGGAAACTAAGCCAGAGAACGATGAAATAAATTGCTTAGGTTTAAACAGCTCATATAGGCAGAGTCTAGATTTGAACCCGGAACATATGGCATCACGCACTACAGTTATGGAAGGCCCTGACGATTGGCTCACTCACATGCTTTTCATTCCCTTCTTTACAAGGTAAACGCGTCTTAATCAGCAGACACAGAAACAGGGATGTCCTTGCTGGAAGGGAGGTCAGACTGGTTGGACTGGCCAGGGTTGAAAAATTCCCCGGCCAGTCCCCACACTGCTGGCTGGTGACGGCAGGGGACATTGTGGAGAGGTAATTTCAGGCTTCCTCCAGGCTCAATCTGCGCCTTGGCTCTTCACAAGGCCTCCAACACTGAGATAGTCACCTGCTCCACTCAGGCCCCAAATTGGCTGCGCATGCCTGGGTCCAGCGAGCCTCCTTCCCTCCGTGTGGTAGTGGGAATGTACATGTACATCCCCAGCAGATGAAAGCCGGGGGCCCAACAAAGGGAAAATGAAATTTCCCTTGAGCTATTTGCCCTGGTTGACTAACCCAAACCTTCCTTCTCAGGATGAAGAGCAGCTCTGATGTTCTGATGTTGAAAGCATCAAAGGCTGATCGCCTCAGCTGAGCAGTGACACACAGTCGCTTGGCAGCCAGGCTTCCAGAGCTCCCACCCCCACCATTCAAAGCCCAGACCCTCTGAATCAACCCTGCGTTATTAGTGGCCAATATCCCACTCGCTAGACAGTGGCTACCTGGGCTATTCCTTAGCTTGCATTTATCTCTCTTCCTCCCTGCCTGTCTACCAAGCCACCCTCTGACCCCTACACCTCTGACAGGGACACAGACTTGTCCTTTCCTAAGCCCCTGTCTGCACCAGCTGCAAAGTTCAAAGCCTGTGGAAGGCGAGTCTCAAGAAATACACATCACATCCATTTTCAGAAGGCTGGAAAACATGGTTTCCAGAAAATATTTTTTTCAGCAGCTTCATCTATTTTTTTTTTTTGATTGCAAAAGCGATCTGTGCTCACTGTTGACATTTCAACAACTCAGAAGGATATAAAGGAGAAAGTAGAGATTGCCACAGAGCCATTCTTGGAGAGATTCCCTCAGTTAATATTCTGCTGGTGAATGTATGCCTAGATATCCAAGTAGCTTAACACTCCACCTCGCTTGGATCCCACTCTGAATGTGGCCCTGTCACCTGCTCTCCCCTCTCCAGGGGGATCGTGGTCACCTTTCCCACTTAGAGACTTCTTAAAGCATCTCTCTGAATTAAACATAAATTCTGAACCTCTTCCAAATGCTTTCCTTAAAACACAAGTGCTACACATGGGTGACAGTACAGTGTTTGATTCAAACTCTGCTTTTAAGCTAAATTGAACACAAAAAAGATGGCTGGGAACCAATTTTGGACAGCCACAAGCAGCTTTGGGAGATAAGAACCCTTCTTTGCGATTTGGATAAAGCAAAACCATGATCTCTCTGCCTCCTTTGTTTTTAGAAATTAATAGAGCTTTTCCAACAGACCGCCCATTGCCACTAATAGAGAACAGTCAAATCATGGCTTTTATTCCCAGCTCACTACGTCAAGTAAATAGAAGCTTACAGGATAGACCAGGGAACGATAAGCAATTCTCACTGCAGCGAATTCTTAATATATAAATTCATCCAGCAGCAGTTTAGTATCTACTGGCAAAACCAGAAACAATGGGGAACAGGCAGGCCTGGCTCTGACGAGGTCAACCATCAAGGTTATCTATATTCAATTACTGGTATCTACAAACTTGCATAGCTGTCAGCTGGTCAGGGCCCAAATGAAAACTCACCATGCACTCAGAAAGCAAATATAGTTTCCGAGGAGAGCCTCAAATTAGCTCTGTGAATGACTTGGCTTCAAACGCACACACAAGCCATCAGCCTTTGGGGACGTTTCTGCCGGCAGCGCCTCAATGTCTAAATTTGGGCATCATCTTATAAATCTCTGTTCCTGAAGTAGGAAAGGACTGGAATTGCTCCTTAACCCTTGGCGACGATAAATTATATCACTTAACAATAGATAAACTTAAGACACTTTTCCTGTACTGCGGACCTATTGTGAGGTAACTGCTAATCTCTGGCATCTCTTCTCTGTGGTCGGCACCACTAAAGACCTGTCGGTGGTGAAGAGACACAATAATTTGTTTTCTAACTCCTCCTCCGGAACCATATATCATGTGTGGAAACAAAGCTTCCCAACAACAGATATGTATCTGTTTCCTTTATCTGAGTCGCCCTTCCCATCAGGGGCGACTCAGAGAGGACATGTTTTCAGTGTGACACTTCCCTGCCCCAGAAAGGGGGAACATTTCCTTCCCAGGCCCCGCTGGAAGTGGGGTAAAGGTTTGGGTCTCCAGGAGGAGAGACAGCAGGCCTGCCAGAAAGGAGGGCCTTCTGTTCATTGCCACATCCCCCAAAGGCTTAAATCACACCCCCATTCTTCCTGGCAGGTGCCTTTCAACCCAGGACCTTTTGGGGGGCCCAATGGAGATTTACTGACTGCATAAGTCAGGGTTAATCAATGCCAAGGTAATTTCTAGATTAGCTTGGGGAGGCCATAAATTGTGGACCTGTTAAGAGCTAGATGTCTTTGATTTTCTCCTTGGGTTGGAAGTAGCTGAATTGTTACTCTCTCCTCATCCATTCCTTGCTTCCTCTAATATCTGTCACCTCCATGAACTTGATAATAATCCCCTTTCCAGGACCCCCTTCCAATTCTGTCTCTCGAGGCTGGTATGCCAGCCATGGGCTCACATAGTCTATTTGAGCCACGAAATGAAAGACTGTACATTCATCAATGCAATCTGTTTAGATTAGTTAGATCAGGCTTCAGGACACAGGTAAAACCAAGAGTATCTTCACAAGAAACCATTTGACATGAGTTCATATGCGGAGGGAAAGGCACATGGAGCAAGGTCAGTCCTGACTTTCAACCAGGCCAGGACATGCTCCCACCTCCAATCCAGGCCCCTGGGTCCACCCAGACAGAGCTGTCATATGTCCAGCTGTGCAGGTTGTGCACTGCACACGAGGCCATATTTAAGGGGTGCCATTCACATCATAGCTTTTGTAGATTTCTATATTTATTATGACAACTTTCTGGACAATGACAATAATGTGTTTTAATAAAATCAGCTGGGCACGGTGGCTCACACCCATAATCCCAGCACTTTGGGAGGCCGAGGCGGGCAGACCACTTGGGGTCAGGAGTTTGAAACCAGCCTGGCCAACATGGTGAAAACTGCTTTTACTAAAAATTCAAAAAATTAGCCGGGTGTGGAGGAATGTGCCTGTAGTCCCAGTTACTTGGGAGGCTGAGGCAGGAGAATCGCTTGAACCCGGGAGGTGGAGGTTGCAGTGAGCCGAGATCGGGCCACTGCACTCCAACCTGGGTGACAGAACAAGATTCGGTCTCAAAACAAAAAATCAGTATAGACACTTTTCTGACAGATGGAACTAAAATGTCTTGAGACTGGGTATCTTTTCTAATCAACACAAAGGCACCATGGAGGCTAGGGCAGTCCCGCACCAAGGAACCCACTTCTTATCCCTAAAGTCAAGTGGTCACTTTTACTAGATCCCCTCCTACATGTCGGGGAGAAAGATTATTGTAATGAGATGATCTGTTCGTGAGTCTGTCTCCTCCTTTGGGATCTCCTTGTCCTTGTTTGTATTCCCAGCATAGAGCCTGGCTCGTGAAAGTGCCTGATCCATGTTTGTTGGATGAATGAATGAATGAATGAATGAATAAAATTCTATATCCTTCAACCCCTACTACAGTGCCTACCACATAGCAGGTTAAACGTGAATGTTCTGATGAATCAAACGCATTCAACCTATGGTGTGGAAACCTCTCTATTCATCAAATAGAGCACACGGACTATTAAAATGTGGGAGCATGGACTGGGCAACATGGCTCATGCCTGTAATGCCAGCACTGTGGGAGGCCGAGGCAGGCAGGGGTCAGGAGTTTGAGACCACCTTGGCCAACATGGTGAAACCCCGTTTCTACTAAAAATACAAAAAACATTAGCCGGGTGTGGTGGTGAGTGCCACCACGCCAGCTAATTTTTTTTTTTTTTTTTTTGTATTTTTAGTAGAGACAGGATTTCACAATGTTGGCCAGATGGGTCTCCTGAAGCAGGAGAATCACTTGAACCCGGGAGGCAGAGGTCGCAGTGGGCAGAGATTGTGCCATTGCACTCCAGCCTGGGTGACAGAGTGAGACTCCATCTCAAAAAAAAAAAAAAAATGTGGGAGCATGACAATTTTTCTCATACAACCTGATGCTAAGAGCTTGTCCAAAAAACATGTTTCGCTCCAGGCCTCAGGGGTCAGTGGGGAAGGAGGAAATTGCTGAGGCCAAGGTGAGGAGGACGCCTTTTGGCACACATGGTGGTGATAGACTATGGGAAGACATTTCCTGTTCTTGTCTTAGGATTCTGGCATCTGTTTTCTTAAAGTGTTGGAAGTGCTAAGAGAGCTTAAATGACATACTTCACAAGTGGCAGACTCAGCCTCCCAGCTAGAACTCCATGTTGGGGGGTCTCTGACAGCCAGCAAGCGATTCCCAGCAAGGGCAAACAATTCTGATGCCTCCTACTACTCCTGTCTGGGAAGTCCCAAGTCCTGTGACCACCTGGCACTTTCTTTCCCTTTGAATTTCCTTGGAAACCCCCAGAGCATACCACCGCATTTCTGCTGAGGTTGGGAATATGTGTGATTGTGGCAAAGAAGTCAGACCTAGAATCTGAATAATGGGACGACGTCAAGCCCTAATTACTCTAGCATTAGTTCTTTACCTGGTGATTGCTAAACTAATGATTGTTCATTGGCAAAATTAATCCATAGGAGAACGGAAAAATGTAAAGAAGAAAATTGCTTGTAATCCCACCTTGCCCCTACCAGAGATTAACATGCTATTGAATTGGTCTGTGTCCCCCAAGACTGTTTCTGTGCTATTTGTCTACAGACCCCTCTGTTCACCGATGCATTTCCCATCAAAACAGGAAAAAAAAGTCACTACAATATTGCTGTTTTTGTAACTTCATTTTACATTTAATAACATATTGCAAACAATTTTCTTATCAATAAATATATTTTTAGCTTACCTTTCAAAATACCCGGAAAGTACGTAGTTATATGGATGAACAGAAATGCATTTAATCAATTCCTGATTTTGATGGGCATTTACCTTATTTCCCTTTTTTGTGGTTACTATACACAGTGTTGTGCTAAAATTCTTTCTATGCATGTTTTTGAGCATTCCTCATTTGTGGAATTAACTTTGAATAGGAAAAAAATAGAATCTGCCTTCAGGCCCAATATATGTAAAAGCCTCATTTATATACACACATAAACACACACACACATGACTATTTAATCAAAGCACATGTATTAAGCCCCCTACCAGGTACTAGGCACTGTGGTGAGGGTATGCTGGTAGGGTAGACATGAATCTTGCCTCGAAGAACTCATCATCTAGTTGGGATAATGGTATTTCTGATGAATGAAAGATTTTTACAAACAGCCATAGGACTAAAGAATCTAGAGAAAATAAGGAAGGGAGGGAAGATGGAAGAGAATGAGGGAAGGTCAAAGCGCATAACCTCCCGTGAGGTAGGAAAGGAGCATCTTAAAAAAGCTAAGAATTCATAATATTTCATCAAAGACATAGTACAATGCCTTTTATATACTGAATGTCTGCTGTGTGCTACTTTACAGCTTTAACTCATTTAAAACTCCCCACCATCCTCTGAGTCAGGTGGTAATTAACCAATGAGGAGGACTCTAGGACAGTGCAGTAGCTCAAACCCATGACTGTCAAGCCCCAAAGCCTACTTCTTCCTCACTGGTTGCAGGGTGGTGGTGGTGGTGGTGGTGGTAGTGTGAATGCCATTGGTATTGGTGGTGATGATGGTGATAATGGTGGTGGCAATGGTGGTGGTGGTGGATGTGGCGATACTAGTGGTGCTAGTGGAAGCGATGGTGTATTGGTAATAGCAGTGGTGGAGGTAGTGGTTAATGATATCTGCGTTGATGTTGGCATCATTGGTAAGGTTGGTGGCAGTGATGGCCATGGTGATGGTAGTGGCAATGGTGGTCTTATAGCAGTGGTGATGGTGGTGCCATGATTCCCGATGGTGGTAGTGGTCATGTTAATGCTGCTGGAGCTGCAGGTGTTGGTAATGGTGGTCACATTTGTAGTGGTGATGGTGGTGATGGCAATAATGAGAGTATGGAGGAGAGTGGAGGCAAGGAGTGAATAAAATGCAAGTTTTAGCCCTACCAGAGGCATACCAGGAAATTGCTGGGAAATACAAGTGTTTGAACCATGGAAGACACTGGGACCCTTCCAGCATAAGCTGCAGTTCTAAATAATGATTAGGACCAGGGAAAAGCCAGAGGAAAGCCCGAGAAAATCACACTGGCTCTGGGGCTCTTGCTGTCAACATCTTTGTTGATTGCTCTCTCTCCACTCTAAAGAAGAGCCACCTCACCTTCTGCCCCACCCAATAAAACGGCTCGGTAAATATAATTACTTGCACCATCTAATCAATAGTGGATTGCTCCTGGCCCCTGCTTGTTCAATATCAGTGTCTGGGATCACAGAATCTTGATACTCCCCTCAAGATGTCAATTTCTGCTTAATGTTAGATAAACCACATCTATCAACCCCATCCATTAATGATGATTTTATTGTATCATTAATAATACACATCTTAAAAATATGTTTTCGACTAATATAACATGAAATATGAGGTTGAAAATATTCTACACTTCCCAGTCACATAACTCCCAATTGCCAATTGAACAATTCAAATCAATGTTGTATTAAGCAATCTCAGAAAGTGATTATGGAATTTGAGAGACAAACAATGGGTAGGCAAAGAGAAACTCTTTTTCCATATATTTTTCTGAGAAAGAGAGAATTAAAAAGCAGTCTCCATCCATATTAAGAGGCCAGTTAGCGGAACTTAACTTGTAGCATTTATCACCCCCAAAATAGGTTACTGCTTTGCCCTGAGTTTGGGTCACAAGTTCCCATGGAGCACAGAGCTCTGAGGTCTTTTCCACTCTCTAACATATGAAAACCAGAGCTCGGAAACACCGTGCTCATTAGAAACACATTGCCAATACCATGTGGCCAGGACGCCTGCTGCTGGGGTTCATCTGTGCACACAATAAACACTGGGTAAGCAGCCCGATGCTGAGAGGATCTTTCTCCACATCAAATCCCTGGACAGAAAACCCCAGGGATGTCAAACTACATCAGAAAACAAAAACAGCTGCAAGGAAACTCAGACGACAAAGAGAGGTGCATTCAAGTAATTAACAGGCCCAAATGTTCTTCATCTGGAACATCACATTTTAAAAAACTGCCCCACTGTTCTGTTCATCCTATAAAGAAGTTGGCTCTATCGCCTTCATTTTTTTGTTAGAGATACTCTTTCATTTTGGAGTAAGCCGATAGTTAGTTCCCTCTCTCAGAGTTTGTGGCTCTTAAACGAACAGGAGAATCTGTGGGAGCAAGAGGTTGTCTGTAAATATTTTGTTAGTAATTCACCCGAACTTTCTATTACATAGTTCTCCAATTTTTTCTTTAGTAGCATAATAAACAGCAAGTTTCTTCAGCAGAGGAAACTGTAATTTGGGATGCCACCCTTACAGAAAGAGAAGGAGCATCTCTTCTGAGCTGGAATGAAGGTATTCAGGTTCTCACTGGTGGATCACTTGTACCCTGGCTGGCCATGCCTGTGTGTCCTGATGCTTGGGTCTGGGTGTTCAGCCCTGTGAGTGCTTGTATTGCAGGTAAGGGTCTAGGGGAGTGTACGCATGCACTTATACACACTGAAGACTCCTGGATCCTTAAGTTAAACCTGCTCCACTTTATACACGGTTGTGTGATATGGTTTGGCTCTGTGTCCCCACCCAAATCTCCTCTTGAATTATAATCCCCACGTGTCAAGGAGGGGACCTGAGGGGAGGTGATTGGATCATGAGAGTGGTTGCCCCCATGCTGTTCTCCTGATAGTGAGTAAGTTCTCACGAGATCTGATGGTTTTATAGGTTGCAGTTTCCTCTCTCTCACTCTCTCCTGCTGCCATGTAAGACGTGCCTGCTTCCCCTTCTGCCATGATTGTAAGTTTCCTGAGGACTCCCCAGCCATGCAGAACTGTGAGTTAATTAAACCTCCTTTCTTTATAAACTACTCAGTCTCGGGTATTTATTTATAGCAATATGAGAACAGACTAATGCGTGTGGATGGACACATGGCTTTCCATCTCAAGGACTGTGACACTGGGCATGGCACATGACTGCATCTTCCATCATTCCTCTATTCAGTCTTAGATAGAAACAGTGGTTATTTCTATACAGAAACATCAAAGAAATCAACAAGCTGCTCAACTTCACCAAACAGGCCTCTCTTTATGTGGGCAAAGCCTGGATCTACCACTTTCTCTTTCTCCCTCTCTGTCTCTTTCACCCCCCTCCCTCTGTCTCCCCTCTCTTTCTCTCAAAAACAAAATTAATGAAAAAAATACTTTATCCTTACCTCCTAATTGGTTTTTTCTCAAATTTCATGATCACTGTCTGAGATTGCTTACTATAACATTGATTTGGGTCTAAAGGCCCATCTGAGTTTGAACTGCTGTGATTCAAGAACTTTCTTTTCTTTCTTTCTTTCCTTTTTTTCTGACATATAAGTATTCCATTTTTAAAATTCCCCAAACAAAGTGTGGAGCCACCCTCTACCACCTTCTCCTGAGTGTGTGTGGCTTTCTTGATCATTTTTCAAAATCTTTTTCTGCGATGTCATTAGACCCTAGAAATAACATTGGCAGCCTTGTAGATACAGCTTCAAACAAGGGCCCTCCTGCCAAAACCGTGGCAGAAGGTGAATAGCTTGTGTAAGCTGCTGCCTTAGTGAAACAAAGGGAAGATGCAAGGTCATGCGTTTGTATTTATATTTACATGAAGGAACTGTGCAGGGTATGTGATAATTGGGCAGGGAACTGGAGTGAGGCTTCTCACTTAATACTTTATATTGTTGAATTATTGAGTTATGTGAACATGTTATCATTTTGAAAACTGAAAATACAGTAAGTTTAGAAAGAAAAACAAGAAACCATTGACTTGGGCTGTTCAACTGGCCTTTGGGAGTGGTATGATGGTGATGTACAGAGTATTTTCCTTCAAAAACTGGCAAAATTTTAAAACAAGGGTCAATATATTTGGCATGGTCTGCTGAAGTCGTCAATTAGCTAGGGCACTCTTCTGCTTCACAGTGACAGTTGACTTGGAGCTCTACAAACACAATCTGAGAGAAACCCTAATGTAGGGTCACCTAGGACAATGTGTTTCTAACTAAGGAGGCCGGTGGGAGGGGGAAGGGTGTGAGCTAAGGAACCCACAGTAGAAATAGCATGCAGGAATGAAAATTTGGGAAACTGAGGCAAGGCACTTAGGAGAGGCTTTCAAGTGGTGTCCATTTTCCTGTTATCCTCAAGTATGATAAGCTATTTCAAGAAGCTGGTTTTAATAATGAATACTCTCTTCCCACAAAAAGCCAAAGGTGGTCGTTTCCATCCTGCAGGGCAGTGTAGGCCACTGTCACAGGTCTCCAGGAGGGGTGCTTGCCAAGGGCATAATTTAGCTGAAATTAAGCATCAATCTGAACTCCAGCTGCAGACCAAGCAGCCATTAAAGAAAGGCAGCTGTTCCCTCTGCTCTTTCATTTTCCTTGTTTTTGTCCGCCCTCGTCCAAAACACCACCCTCTATTCTGTTTTTCTTCATGAATCCCACGTGGACAAAAGAATAGATTACTGAAGGCACACAACAAGTGTGCCTTCTTGCTTTCCCGCTTTCCTGCTTTCCTTCCTTCCTTCCTTCCTTCCTTCCTTCCTTCCTTCCTTCCTTCCTTCCTTTCTTCTGTCTTAAAGCAAAATTTCAAAAACATGTCTTGGTTTGTTTAGAAGCAGCAAGATGATTGATCCACTTTATTTTTGATCACTGCTGCACACGCCTGTGTGAGGAAGGAGGAGGCAGAGAAAGTAAAAACAAAACAGTGGACTCATCAGCCAGAGCCAGTATTTATGTGTAAGTGATACAAAGACTAAGCTGAGTAACTCAATAGTAAAATAGGTCTGTTTCAGGGCTGCTGCCATTAAGAAAATAACACTAATACAAGACACATGTGGGTGCTGGCCAGGACATGTCCCCAGAGCTCGTGGGCAGCCCAAGCTTGGGATCAAGGCTGAGAGCTCACCCCTAGCTCACAACCTTTGCTGTGATCCCAGGTCAGAACCTGGTAATGTAATTTTCTGCCAAAGTGGGGGAATCCATGTGTTCCCAGTGACCCATCAGGAGGTTTTGTTTTGATCTATTAGATGGTGGAATCCTTGATCTTTAAAGTTTGAGATCTTTAGGTTTTGCCTGGCCCTTTTTCAGAGGAGTAGTAGCCCAGAGAAGTTAAGTGATTTACCTGAGGTCACACAGTGAAGCCACAGCAGCGTCAAAACCAGCACTTTGATATTAATAGCTATGTTGCAGTCAGTGTTGCCAAAGAAATAAGGTGAACCACACACCACTTCCACTTACGCACCATGCTTGGTTTGGGTACCACTCTAATTCTGAGAAATTGTTATGAGAATGTATTCTCAAACATCAAAGCATTACACAAATAAACTAAAAACTCATATAAAAACAATGACAAATATTATTTGGGATTCCTCAACTTGTGATGGCTGCTTCCTTTTTGAAGCCATTTCTCTTTTTATTTTGCTCATGTTTTGAGTCTCAGCTTGAAGGTCACCAGTCAGGAGACCCTCTCTACTGACCCAGTCCAAAGTTACCTTCTCCCCACCACATCCTAGTCACATCCTGTCACCTTTCTTGTTTCCTTCCCAGTCTGAAATGATGGTGGTTATTCATCTGTTTACTTATTTATTGTCTTTTTCACTTTCTGAAACGTGAGATCTGTGAGGACAGGAATCCTTGACCTTGACCATTTTGTTGAATTCCCAGTGCCAGTCATACAGTAGGCGCTCAGTGTATATATAGGTATATAGATATACACAGATGAATATATATATATACACATATATATATGTATATTGCATGTATGAATGAATTCCACTGTGGATTCAACTCTTCCTTCCCTAAAACCTCCATGCTTTGTCTTTTACACACCTTATGGCACTAGCATTCTGCCTTACACACTCACCCCATCCCACCCCATCTAGCCCCTTCTACCAGATTAAAGGCCTTTGAAGGCATCTGTGTTTGCACCTGCAGCAGTGCTTAGAATCACACCCTGCCCACGTTGGTTCTAAAATTCAGTTGAGGCAGGAACATAGATACATAGATCAAGAGGTTTTGGAGCTTTTCCATAAAACTCAAGTCAACTTACCGTTTCTAAACCACTGGGCTAAAGGAAGGCACGCATTTAAACACAGAGTTTCCATCACAACTAATTAATGTTTTGGTCTCTCCCTTTCTTCTGGACTTGAAGCTGGGCACAGCCAAAATATGGTGTTAAACAAAGATATCTTGGACCAAATTCTTGTTTGTGTCTCCTCAACAGCTACTTCCAGCTGGCTTTCTTTAAGTGATCATGGGATAAAATTTCATCACAATCACCAGTGAACATGACAAAAGACTGCTTCATCTATCAACTCCAGGGCTGGTGTTCACAAGTCCCTTAGCCCAAAATGGGACATAAGACATTGAGGGAGGGAGCCATCACCCCAGTGGAGATCCCCACCCTCAGGCAGCCAGGTTACAATGTGGGACCAAGACTGCCATGTAGAGGAGTGAGCAGTGTCGTTGGAATCAGATAGATCTGCGTTCTAATCACAGCTCTTTCATGCACGGGCTGGTTGACTTTGGGCCATTGGATATCAGTTTTCTCATTTGGAAAATGGGTATAATACATATCTTATATCTTACATGGCTGATCAGAAGCATGAATGTTTGTGGAATGCCTGGAACAGAGTAACCACTTAACAAAAGGTAGTTCTTACTGCTCTTACTAGTGCTGTTTACTTACTACTGTTCCCTTGTATTTAAAATCCAAACCCATTTCTGTGCCTTCAGCCCCCAAGCAGCAGAGATCTGTCCCAACTTAGGGCCTTAGCACTCACTGTTACTTCCATTTGGGATGTTGGTCCCACTTCCCCTGCCTCCCACTAGGGCATGGCTGGTTCTTATTTCATCATTGGGATGTCAGCTCAAATGTCATTTCTCAAAGAGGCCTGCTCCGATGGCCTCATCCAAAGGAGCCGCACTCTAAGCCCTTTCCACCAGGTTATTCCGCTCTTCATCCTTCTTGACTCCTCAGCCTCTGACACTGTCCCATTTGCCCATTTGACATTGATTCTTTTTCCCTTGTGCACCTACAGCCTATGAGCTTCCTAAGAGCCAGGACCTTCCTTGCTTTTCTCATTGATGTATCTCAAGCACCTGCCACACAGTAAGTGCACCACAAAGACGTGTTGTATGCAGGCATAGGTAACAAATACACTTACATGAAAACAACTCCCCAAAAAGGCTGACAAGAACCGAGAACAGGACCAGCTACATAATTGGCAGAGCCCAGTGCAAAATGAAAATGCAGGGCCCCTTCTTCAAAAGTATTCTAAATTTCAAGACAATGGCAGCAAAGCATTAGACCAAGAGCAGGACCCTTCCATGCAACCGCACAGGTCTCCCTCCCATGAAGCCAGCCCCACCTGGAAAGCCATAGTAGACAGCTAGAGGAGTTATTTTGAGATGGCCAAGGCCTGGGGATCACACCATGCAGCCAGCCTCAGCAGACACTGCTCAGGCCGCACTTTCTCCTGCACCTCTTCTTCCTCTTAGCCCACCTTCCAGATACTCCAGAATACTGGTTCCAAGTGGGTCCCATTCCTGCTCCCAAAACCCTCTGTGGGACTCTTCCCATCTCCAGGACCCCTTGCAGGGTGTTACTTCTGAGTATAGTCACATTATGAAGAGCTTTCAGAAGGGTAATGAGCGAGAAAGCCACAGCTTTGAAACCACTGGGATGGCAGAGGAGGAGGGGAGCCCAGGATCAGGGCAGCCACAGACAGATGTGTAGGTCACACACTGCAAAAGGCCCTTCTGAGGGATGAGCAAGGACTAAAATCCAGCCTGTGCTACAGTTACCATGCAGTGTACTTATTACAGGGAGGCACCTGCCAGGAGAAAGGACACCACTGTCCGCTTGAGAAGCTATGTGCCTGCCTGGAGTGGGGCATCATTTTCTAATTTGCACAAAAGCATGGTATAGTTTAGACAAAGGAAGCTTTCCAAGCAGCTGAGAGAACTTAAGAGTGTAACCAAAAGCAAAAAAAGAAAGGAAGAAAACAATGCAAAAAAACAAACACTCTTCCACTTCTTCTAATTAGACTGGTCTGCTCACTGCCCAGAGGCAAGTGGAGACACAAACATGAAGATCGTCGGCGAAATCCACATACGGTGGCTATCAGTACATGACGTGCAACTGGAAATGGAGTGGCTCATTTCCCCATGCTGGCCCCCAGGACATGGTACATATTCGTTCAAACCTTGGCAGAGGGCCCAGTGGTGGCAATTTTCTGGGATCTATTTGGAGGTGGAATTGGGAGCCAGAAAGACTGAGGGAACACTGGTACAGATTGAGATCGAAATGGGGCTTTGTGGGCTGCTTGTAGGGTGGGAGCTGATACCCAGATTTCGCTGGCCCTTGCTTTTGTGTGGCTTTGAAGGATTCTTTGAGCCCTGGTGCACTTGCTGGGAGGGATCTGTCCTCTCCTTTCAGCTGGGACCCTCCCAGGACCACTAGCAAAGAGAAGGAAGTCCTCTCTCTGTTCCCCTTGGAAGTCTGGCATGGCGACTCTGTGGACAATGGTAGCTGGTGCCCAATGGCAACTTCCCAGGAACTGGCAGAATTCCAGCCAGATGTGCCAAAGGGCACATCTGACTTCTAGCAGAGACCCCAGGGACTCTTATCCAATGCCCTGAATAAAGTATTACATCCTCTCCACCAGGAGAGGGTCAAAATGGAGGTGTGATGCCTGGATCCCTCTTCAAGAAAGAACTGGCCACCTCTATTAGTCCATTTTCATACTGCTATGAAGAAATACCCAAGACTAGGTAATTTGTGGAGAAAAAGAGGTTTAATGGACTCACAGTTCCACATGGCTGGGGAGGCCTCACAATCATGCTAGAAGACGAGGGAGAAGCAAAGGCACGTCTTACATAGCGGCAGGCAAGAGAGCATGTGCAGAGGAGCTGCCCTTTACAAAACCATCAGATCTTGTGAGACTTATTCACTATCATAAAAACAGCACTGGAAAAGCCTGTCCTCATGATTCAATTATGTCCCACCAGATTCCTCCCACGACATGTAGGGATTATGGGAGTTACAATTCAAGATGAGATTTGGGTGGGGACACAGCCAAACCATATCACCACCCTTTCTTTAACTGCCTTTAAAAAGTCCCTGGTTTTAAGATGGGACTTTTACCCAGATCGCCAGAACTGGGGAAGAAGAAGTGTGGATTTTGGTATTTGATTTTGGTTTGAAGTAACCAGTTTCGCCAGTTTACCATGGGATAGAGGGATGACGTGAAAACTGGCAGGGACACTCTGGTGTTTGAGTTAAGTGCTTTACAACCATGGTATCAAGGAATTCTCACAGCACGACTATTCAGTGCTTTATAGAAACTGAGGCCAAGAAAGAAACACTTATCATGTCAACTCTCCCCCGAGCAATACAATAGCTTGCTCATCTCATGTGTTAAACAACCCTGTGAGGTGGCTGTTATTATTCATTTCCATTTTACAGATGAGGAAACTAGAGTCCTGAGCAGTCAAGGAGCAGACTCAAGGTTTACAAAACCAGGAAGTGGTATTCCTGGGATTCAAGCTCAAGAACTAGGTTCTTTCAATTCTGCTGCTCTCTCAAGGTGAGGACACTATAGAGAGTATGTTCTGGGCTAATCTATAAAGGCCCAGATTCCATGTGAAAGGACAGGGAAGCTTTTCCCACTCTGGATGAGGGTGTAAATGGAGAGGAAGTTCTTTTTTCTTTCTTTTTTTTTTTTTTTTGTTTTTGAGATGGAGTCTCACTCTGTCACCCAGGCTGGAGTGCAGTGGCACAATCTCAGCTCACTGCAACCTCTGCCTCCCAGGTTCAAGCACTTCTCCTGCCTCAGCCTCCCAAGTAACTGGGACTACAGGCACGTGCCACCATGCCCAGCTAATTTTTGTATTTTTAGTAGAGATGGGGTTTCACCATGTTGGCCAGGATGGTCTCCATCTCCTGACCTCATGATCCACCCACCTCAGCCTCCCAAAGTGCTGGGATTACAGGTGTGAGCCACCATGCCTGGCCGACAGGAAGTTCTTTGTTAGCATGTTTCAAAAGTCAAGTGGTGAAACTTCCCAGCCACCATCTGGGTGGGAATAGCCTTGCCCTCCCACGCCGTCCATGGCAACCGGAACTGAGCAAAGCCAACAAGTCGATAGCAAACACATCCTTAACCTTCTCCCAACCCACACATGCCCTAAACCATGAGATCTGCAATTGCCAAGGGCCTCGCCTTGGCTAGAAACCAGCCCGGCATCATGATCCAGGCCTCGGAGGCTAAACCCCTGGGTAGGGAAAAAATCCTGCCCTTTACAAGTTCGTTCCTTTCTCAATTTTATTAACCAGAAGGCTGAGAGCTGACTGTGGGTTTGCAATACCAGTTACCAGCTGGTGGAATCAGAGAGCAAAGCCCTTTCTCCTGGAACCAGCCTGAAGGCCACGCCAAGCCACCAGATGGGCAGTAAAATCTTTTAAACAGCTGCTGTCTATGGCTATGCCACTACTTGTGTTGTAAGTTGATTTTATAGGGATTGTAGACAAACAGAGCCCTTCAGACTAAAAATCAAAATGACCATGTTACAAAAGCTGGTTCATCTTCCTAGCATCTTAGGATTGTAGCTGCTCCCTGGAGTTTAGCTTGGGGAACCCTAGGCTCTTTTATACTCTGGGGCCAGAATGAGGAAGTGTTGCTAGTAAGAGAGAATTGCACAGCAATGACAACAACCATGGATTGAATGGTTGCCATGTGTTTAGCAGGTGTTGTCTCATTTAATCCTTATGACAACCGTGTAAGTAGGCAATATTTGATCCATTCAATAGATGGGTATTTTAAGGCTTAGAGGTGTTAAGGATTCTCCCAGAATTACACACCTGGAAATTGGTAGAGAGGAAATTTGAATCAAGGTGTTCCTAATGATAAAACCTAGGCCTTTACCTTTGGGGATATTTCCCTACTCATAGTGATTCCCATCCACCTATGGAACAATATCCACCCTCGGAATAAATAATCATAAAAGAAATGAGTAACTCCAATAGAAGAAAAGGGTCTATGGCTCAGTGCTCAGTAACACATGGCTACACAGCCTCCCGGGTCTTCTGACTCCACATTCCATGTGCTGCCTCAGTTTCCCCAGCTATAAAATGAGGATGCTAAGATTATCCCTTCATTGGGTTGTGTTGAGAAGTGATAAGATAATAAATGCAAAATGCTTAGCGTGAAGCTTGACCTATAGTTAAGAATCCAATAAACGTTGGCTCTTCTTATTGTTTGTCTTATTACCATTATCTATAAAAGGATATAGGGCATCCCTTTGTTCTGTTCCCTTAAGACCATTTCAGTGCATGGATCATGTCTGTACTGGGAAGAAAAACATTGAGAGTTCTGCCTCGCTTTGTTTTTAGAAGCCAAACTAGTCCCCTGTTTCTTTCACCATATTGGTAGAAAGTTCATAACATTCAAACCAGATCCTGTTTAACCTTTTGCCCAACGTAGCTTTACCTACTTCAAATCCCTTTGGCTCTCTGAGGCCTGGCTTCCTTCAGGCTCAGGCTGTAAATGTTTGACTTTGATTTGAGATACATGACAATAAATTAGGGGACATTTATCAAAGCTGCTTTTTGCATAAATTACTGCATTATACAAATACACTTAGCAGGATCCTGCTTCTTTGATGTTGGGACCAAAGATTTATGTGCAATGGAGTTTTTATTTATCTGCCCTGTTCACCTCTACAAGAGCTGGACATATTCCTCAATTAGTTCCATACCTCTCGAAATGACATGTATCTCTTGCAACTTGAGTAGAGGGAACAAAGACACTTAAATGCCATCCGAGTGGCTGTTTTAAGGAGAGGAGAAGCTTTATCTGACCGAGAGTGTCTCTGAACTCTTTCTCCTGAGAGCGGATTGAAAGGCATTCAAAAACCTGTTGCTCTGGAATCCTCCCCCACCATTTAAAAAAGAAAAGGAGGAAGGCATTTATTCTTTAACATTATTTATTATTATTATCATCATTACCATTATCATTATTAAGAGAGCCACAGAAACATAAGTGTCTATTTTCAAAAGCAAGTAGGTTAAGCAATACGGAGATCTCCTTGTCATGGCCTTCTGGTTTCTGACCCACTGAGTAAATTTCATGGAGTAAAGGTTTGTGTGACCTGGGGAATGGGCCAAGATTTTTAGGTTCATTGGCCATTAAACTTTTTTTCATACGCTCATTGAGGTGATTATCCTAAAGTTACTTTTTTTTCCTAAAGAAGAACATTTTGAAAAGGAAAATTAGCAAATCCTTTCATGGCTATTTCACAAAAGATGATGCAGTTGTCAGAACGCAGGGCTTGAAGTAGAGATATGGTCATGGCCCAGATGTGTAGCATCCTGAATGGAGTGGGACAGCCCCTTCCGAGTAACTCCTGCCCATTTTCAGAAGTGGGCTCCAAGGTTGCTTCTAGTGGAATTCTAGGAATACCATATGGGTAACCCTCTGTCCCTCAGACAGCAGCCACCACTGTGAAGACAGGGAAGATGAGACAGAGACCTGGGGTGAGAAAGCTTCATGAGTGTCACCCCATGCAAGCAGGAGGAAGTCTTTTAGGCTCTGTGCTACAGTGCAAGCACACAGGCTGACAGACAGGGACCCACACCAGCAGTCAATGATAGGAATAACTGTCCCCACGCCAACAGCTGTGACTCATGCCCAAGGCAGCCCCCTCTGGGGCTAGAAATCAGGGGGAAAGCAATTCTCTACCTTAGCAGCAAAACTACACCTCCATCCTTCCCTCAAGCTCCTGGGGAACATTCCTCCCCTTACCTCATTTGCCATTTGCCTCCTTTGGAGCCCAGCATCTTATCCTTATTCTCAGTGGAGTCATCCATAGTCCCTGAAGCCCCTATGATGTGTACACAAAGCAGAGAACACAAGTTAAAAAGGCCCAACTTAGGGAAGGATTTGGCTGAGTGAAGATGAGAAGAAATGGCCGGCCCTTCAAAATGGTGAGAGTCAGATAGAGGAGGCAGAGTTATTTAGGAATAATAATGCTATTATGATAATGTTTGCATTTATTGAGCACCTGTTCTAGCCATGCACTTGTGTACTGTGACATCTAACTCTCCCACAACCTATGGGATTGAGACTGTTGTTGGCTCCATCTTACAGATGAGCAAACTGAGGTTCCAAGAGATTACGTAGCTTTCCCTATGTCACTCAATCTGTAAACTGCAGAGCAGGGATACAAACCCAGTCTGACTGCAGATATTCCTACTGGTGAAAAGCCAGCAAGGCTAGAGTGGCTGTGTGGGCACTGGGATCAGCAGCAGTACACGTTCGTTACTAGTCAGCTGCACAAACACATAGCATAGAAGGGCACCCATAGAGGCATAATTGCAGTCCCGCTCTCTGCAGGATCACAGCACCTGGTGGGAGAAATGATAGCAAAAGGCAGAGTTTGGGTTTCTAATTAGGAAGGACTTGAACACCCTATTAAAGAATTTGTGAAAGCTCATGAGCAACAGTGGCCATGCAAGAGGGCCCTAAGACTTTCTGGCCACACCTATCTGCAGGCAGCACTTGAATGGTCTCACCTGCCAAAGAGTCTGCTAATGTAGTGCCCTTGTGCTGACCACGCAAAATAATCAAAACAAAAAGGCCCTTCCTATGTACCCGGGAATCACCTCCAAGTTGGCTATTCAACTTATGCCAGGGACTCTACACCACCCTATGTCCAACCATGAGGCCTCCACCTCAAGGGTGTTCAGCTGAAAGTCACTGTTAATGCTTCCAGATAGTGCACAGAAATACCCTCCCATCCCAGTCCACCACACAATTGGTGAAGAGAGTGGGGGCCAGAGAGTTCACAATAATTTCTTGAGTATTTTGGTGGAAATGCACAAGAAGTGTATTTCAAACTCTAGACTTTGTAGAATTCTATTCTTCCCATAATAGCTATCTGACTTTGGACAATTTTCCTACCTTTCTACTCCTTTCCACATCTGAAAAACATGGATTACACTACATTTCCTATAAAGCTCTTGTAAAGATTTAAAAAGATCTCAGGGCAAAGCGAATCTTGCACAGCACCTGATACATACTGGGTGCTCAGGTTAAGCTAACGTCATTCTTTCTAAGTCTATTTCAACTGGCAAGTCTTGTTCTTTGATGAAGACACATTTTTAAGTAAACTTTTTTTTTTTTAGATTTGCAGAGTTATCATGAAGATAGTGAGGCAGGAGAATACGGTCTGGAGGTAGGGAACCTAATACCATTTCACGCTGACTTCCTAGAACTAAATTGAAAGGAAACCCCAACTTTCCATGCCTAAGTAACAAAAGGATTAGAGGCTACTGATTCTGATACTGATTGCAGACCACCACTTCACTTACATGAGGTAAGCACCATGGCCAATGGGAAACCTCTAGGGGGTATTTGGATTCAAGAAGATTCTGTATCTGGGGCCCTTCAGCTGCTGCTCAGCCCACTCCCACACTGTGGAGTGTACTTTCACTTTCAATAAATCTCTGCTTTCATTGCTTCACTCTTTCCTTTCTTTGCTGTGCATTTTGTCCAATTCTTTGTTTAAAACGCCAAGAACCTGGACAACTTGCGGTGCAGACCTTCTACCGGTAATGATAGTGTAGAGAATTCCTGCATATTCCATATGCAGTTTCTCTATTATTAACACTTTAACATTAATATGGGACAAGTGTCACAATTAATGAGCCAATAGTAATATAGTATTATTAACTAAAGTTCATACTGTATTCAGATTCTCTCAGTTTTTCCTAATGTCATTTTTCTGTTCCAGGATCCCATCCAGGACCCCACATGACATTTAGTACTCATGTCTCCTTGGGCTTCTCTGAACTGTGACCATTTCTCAGGCTTTCCTTGTTTTTGATGACCTTGGCAGTTTTGAAGAGGACCGGTCAGGTTTTTGCAGAATGTCCCTCAACTGAAATTTGTCTGATATTTTTCTCTTGGTTAGAGTGGGATGATGTGTTTGGGGGAGGAAGATGACAGAGATAAAGTGTCATTCCCATCACATCATATCAAGGGTCCACGCTGCCAACATGACTTACCACTGTTGATGCTAACCTCGATCATCTGGCTTCAAGTACCATTGTGAAGTGATTCTTTCTTTTCTCCCTTTTCATACAGTGCTCTTAAAGTTGCTATGTACAGCCCACACTTGAGGAGTGGAGAATTAGCCTCAACTTCTTTAAGTGCAGAATATCTACGTAAATTATTTTGCATTCTTCTGCACAGAAGATTGATCTATTCTTCCCCATTTATTTATTTACTCAACCATTTATTCATATCATCATGAACTTGTGAATATTTATTTTATTCTTTAGGTTATAACCCAATGCTACTTTATTTTGTTGCTCAAATTGCTCTAGCTCTGGCCATTGGGAGCTCTTTCCTGTATCCCTCGGACATAGTCCCATCATTGTGGGTTTGGTCTGATGGCTAGATTTGTGTTTGGTTTTGTCTTGCTTTTAGCACTTTCTTACTTTCTAGCACTATAAGATGCTTCCAACTTACAGATTTGCTGCCCCAGACCTAGAGTCCTAGAATCAGCCATTTCTCTAAAGCCTGATTCCATTTATTGGAGAATGGTATTAGAAACCAAGATTAGGGAACTAGACATGGACATCACAACTAGATACGGGTGTCACTACTTCTAAGTCCT
This sequence comes from Pan paniscus, assembly GCF_029289425.2. Classification (NCBI taxonomy): domain Eukaryota; kingdom Metazoa; phylum Chordata; class Mammalia; order Primates; family Hominidae; genus Pan; species Pan paniscus. The sequence goes on along the minus strand of NC_073267.2, from coordinate 63,894,817 downwards.
TTCAGCTGGCAGCGCAACAAGACATAGGAATGTATATTAACCTATAAATACACACATATGTATAAAAAAGTCTACATGTAAATGTGTATCCATATCAAGCTAAACATGAGTCCACTGTGACATCTCTAACTCTAAACCATTACTATATGGCTTTATTTTAACCTCAGACCCTCCAACCTACCAACAGTGGTTGGTATTTTAACCAACCACTCCAACCATGAAAACCTTGGCTCCCACCCTCTGCCATTGTTTACTTAGTACTTCAGCTCCAATGCACATGTCTAGTAGTTTCCAAATTGCTAACCTCTCCCTTTGTAGGAAACAACTGTATCAACGACAGTACAGTGCTTATGTACATTTCCCTTGTCTTACAGACTCCACTCATTTTCAGTTACTTAAGCCAGCATCTTATTCTCCCATCTATTTCAGTGAAGTTGGTTTATACATTTTTAATACAGTTAGGTTCCTTTTTCACATTCGGCACTCCATCTTGGGATTCCCCAACCTCTTAAATTATTATTTTTTAATTTGTAGACATTAAGGTTTACTCTTTGCACTGTAAAGGTCTGTGGGTTTTGACAAATGCATAATATCATGTTCATCATTACAGTGCCATACAGAATAGTTTCTCTCACCTAAAAAATCTACTGTGCTTCATCTCATCAATCATCCCCCTGCCTCACCATAAATCCCCGGAAACCACTGATCTTTTTACTGTCTCTATTATTTTTACCTTTTCCAGAATGTCATATAGAAGAAATCTATATGTAGCTTTTTCAGATTGGCTTTTTTCATTTTGCCTTGTCTTTTTGAAGCTTGCTAATTCATTTATTCTTATTACTGAAAACAATAAAACTGTGGTATGAACGTACCACAATTAATTTATTCATTCACCTATTGAAGGACATATTGGTTGCTTTCAGTTTTGGGTAATTACGAATAAAGCTACTATAAACATTCGCATGCAGGTTTTTGTGTAGCTGTGTCTTCAAGTCAGTTGGGAAAATCCCTAGGGGTTGAATTGCTGGATCATATAGTCAGACTAGGTTTAGCTTCATAAGAAACTACCAGGCCAGGTGCAGTGACTCATGCCTGTAATCCCAGTACTTTGAGAGGCCAAGGCAGGAGAATTGCTTGGGGCCAGGAGTTCAAAACCAGCCTGGGCCACAAAGGGAGATCCTAGCTCTACAAAAAATCAAAAAAAGTTAGCCAGGCTTATTGGTTAGCCACACACCTGTGGTTCCAGCTACACTTGAGGCTGAGGCAGGAGGATAGCTTGAGCCCAGGAGGTAAAGGCTACTGTGAGCCATGTTTGTACCACTGTACTCCAGCCTGGGTGACAGAGCAAGACACTGTCTTGAAAAAAAAAAAAAAAAACCTACCAAAATGTCTTCCAAAGGGATTGCACCATTTGCATTCCCACCAGCAATGAATAAGAGTTCCTGTTGCTGCATAACCAGCCGTTGGTATCATCAGTTTTTGGATTTTACTCCTCCTCATAGATGTGTAGTGATGTCTCATTGTTATTTTAATTTGCAATTCCTTAATGACACATGATGCCAAGTATTCTTTCTTACCCCTATTTGCCATCTGCATCTCTTTTTTTAGTAAGGTATTTGTTCAAACCTTTTGCTCATTTTTAAATTGAGTCATTATGTTTTCTCACGGTTCAATGTTAAGAGTGCTTTGTGTATTTTTAATAAATTATTCTTTCTTATCTTTGTCATTCTTTTTGGGCCAGCTCCACTCATGTTGTCCCTACCTCCCTGCATCTGAATCATTCTGAGTTCTGAATACATGAAATGTTTCATGTCCCCAACCTTGCATACCAAAGCTCAGAGAATTAAAAAGGAGGAGCTCCCCAGCTGTGACCACAACTTAGCTGCCTAAGAGTCCTGGATGAGCCTGAAAAAGCTCAGTCAGACTGAGCCCACCCTTTTGGACATCCCCAAGGACCCCAGTAAACTTCAGCAATTGCCCATGTACCTCATGAGATCATGTGTGGTGAGGGAGCTCCCCTCATCCCAGAGCTGCCCCAGCAACAATTTCAAAGCAATGCACCCAAAGGCTATAATGTTTTAAGCTGCAAGTGTCCTTGAAGACCTTTTAGTTCATTTTACAAATGAATAAACTGAGGTTCAGCTCATAGATGTTACTAGGTGTTGCACCAGAAAAAGGTAAACAGATTTTGATATATTTAGGATTAATCACAGTTAAACTCTTCAATTCCTTGCTATTCAAAATGCAAAAAATATCAGCATCACATTGGAGCATATTAGAAATGCAAACTCTTAGCCCCCAGTTCATACCTGTTGAATCAGAGCCTGCATTTGAATAAGTCCCCCCTCCACAGTTTATTTGAATGTTCACTGAAGTTTAGGAACTTTGTCTTAAGTCAATGGTTTCTCAAATCATTATTGAGCAACTACTACAAGTTTGTCCAACCCGTGGCCCATGGGCTGCATGCAGTCTGAGATGGCTTTGAATGTGGCCCAACACAAATTTGTAAACTTTCTTAAAACACTGTGAGACTTTTTGTTGCAATCTTTTTTTTTTTTTTTTTTTTTTTTTTTTTAGCTCAACAACTATCATTAGTGTTAGTCTATTTTATGTGTGGCCCAAGACAATTCTTCTTCTTCCAATGTGGCCCAGGGAAGCCAAAAGATTGGACACCACTGATCTACTACATGGCAGACATTGTGCCGAGCGTTAGGGATTCACCACAAGACAGATAATCATACCTGATCTCATGGAGTTAGTCTTGAGTGGACACCAACATCCACAAATTACTTCTCAAGTAACTGGTTCCTTAGCTACATTTGTGATTTATACCATAATGAAAGAGTGTATTTGAGAATCAGAGACCTGGAGGATGGATGGGTAGGCTAAGCCTAGGCTAAAGACAGCATGGAGGATGAATCTATGTGCAGGGCAAATCATGAAGAAAAGAGAGTGTAACGGCAAAGATTCCCAAGCGTTTTTGATCCTGGCATCCTGCAGAGCATTGCATAGCACTGATGTTCTGCAGAACGACACCCTTTAAAAAGCACTGCCCTAGAAGTTACGTGACCCTCCCCAAGACCTAAAAGGACGGTGGAGTGGGAGCCCTAACCTAGCTTTTTTGTTTCCTAAAACTAAGGCCTTTTCATCACACCAAGCTACCCTGTCCCAGTCACTGAGAGGACCCCAGGATGACAGAGACTGAGGCCCTGGGCATCAGGCTGGCTGCCAGCCAGGCTGGACACACATGCGAGTTATTTTCATGGGGCAGCAAATTCTGGAAAATATGTGGTTTAGAAGCAACATAATTATCATCCTCTAAAATTAGGCTCATAGTCTAAACAACCCCAAGTCTTCCTTCTGCAAAAAAACAAACAATCGCAGGCAGGAAGCCTGCAGTGATGCATGTCATGTTGGCCAACAGGCCTGCTAGTCTCCCTGCTGAGCTGAAAAGGCAAACAGCATGCAAAAATGTAAATATTATATTATTTTTCAAATACCACCTTTTCCATTCTCGCCCTAGCTGGCTCTGTCTGTCCACCTCGGCGCCCTCTGGAGACCCTACTCCACCCCCGCAAGCTTTGGCCGCGAAAGCCGTAGATGCAGTTTTTCAGAAGCCATTATCTAAACTGCTGATGTAATAAGGCCCTGGTATATGAAATTCACTTAATAACTCACGCGTAGTTATTTATTGTGAACCTGGGTGCATTCTCCTTGATTCCATTTCCCAGCGAAATATAAGTGCAGCTTTCATCATGAGCGCCTGAATTTATGGCAAACAGACCAAGTGACATTAAGAAAGCCGCACAATCCCTTCATTCAGTCTTTAATAAGGAAGCCAAGGAAAAATTATCCTAGCTGGTTTGTGGGTGACAGCACAAGAACTTTCTGGAGTCAGAAAGTTAGCACTGCGCCTCCTTGTCAGCCCATTAAAAAGCAAAGCTGGCATGGCATGATATTAGAACCATGTGTGAGAAGGAATTTCTCCTCTGGTAAGACATTCCAAATACTGTCTCTGAGCCAAAGACTTTGGTGTTAGACTAATTTAAGCAGCATGTTGAAATCAGCGCTCAGGACTTTGATCATACGGAGATCGTTTGTTACAAATTGAACTAACCCAGTCTCTATTTCTGGCGGATCAGAACTTTGGATTTGTTGAATTAAATGCCTCATTTAGTGCCGTTTGCACATGAAAAGGAACGCTACACTCAAGAATCTGATAGTGAATTTTTCACCTAACCAACAGGTCTACTTTTTTATTACTTTTAAACCTAATCCATACTCGGTCCACACTGTTCCTAATAACCCCAGGGCTGTTCAGAGTGAAGTTTTAAATCAACTCCCATGTTATTCGGGGCTGGGTCGGCGGGCGTTGAGGGGCGGTGGCAGGGTAACATGGGTTTCTGAACCATCCTTGAATTATCAAACCATGTAATAACATATTGAAACCCAGTACAAAAGTAACAGAAAAAGAAAAAAGGAAAGAAAAATAAATTAGTCCTCGTTGTTATTTACTGTCTAAATAACCCAGTTTCCTTTCATGACAACCGTGGGCTAAAAGAGCAAAATGATTTTGCAGACCTATGATTTTTGTGCTGTTGCCTGTCTGGTCCCGTCGAAACTATTGAAACTGTGAGAGAAGAGGGTTAAAAGGGCACAAAATAGACCATTTCCACATATGGCTACACTTTCTTTTCATTTTTGAAGTTATAATATCTTTAACTGTAGATAATGATATTATAAACTGTCATTTAGTGCATTTTAAGTATATTACATACATGAAACAAAGACCTAGAAGGAACTGCAGCTGAAATCTTAACAAAAACATTGTGACTCAAATCCACCAAGCAGGAGACAGGTATCGAGTTTGCTGAGAATGTCCCAGAGCAGATAATCACAAACACAAATTGAGACCTGACTCCTGAGCATAAACTGTCATCCCAGCCAAGGCTGGGCAATGATGATTTAATAGTAATTAACTGTTAATTATTAACACTCAGGGGTCAACAAACTACTACTTTTGGGTAACATTTTACCTTTGTATTATCTGTTTCATCTGTAACTTTTTTTTCCCCATAATTTACTTATTTTTCACATAATTTACTTCTTAGTGGGGGTGGTAAGGGTGGTGGGGGTAGTGGAGATGGTGGGGGCAGAGTGTTTGAGAACCATCTCTGCTTCAGCTGTTAAAAAACCCTGACATCTCCTCAATTAGAATAAAAAAATAAACAAAAACAAACAAAACACCTATGTTTAGGAAGGGGATTCTTTCTTAAGCCCTGTGTGCAGTTTAATAATAAATATTCACCTGCAGGCTTAAAAAATCTTCTTGAATGAGGATTGCCTTCATATACAAGAAAAATAATTAATTATTAGTTTTTTTAAATGTTACTGTTATCGCATACAGAAAAATCAACAGATGATTCCTTAGTTTTATTGGCATGAAAATGAGGTTGATTTTCTCCCCTACTTTGGTGAAAGAAAATGGTTACAAAACAGATAACGATAATAAATGTTTTATTGGTGAAAAAACAAAGATCAAATCTTTAATGAAATCAGGATGGGCTCAGAGATGAACTCCATCTGAACTCGCCAGGATTCATGGAACTTCAATTAAAACAATTTCAGAAGGACAGCTGACAGCGAGGCACTTGAAAGTGTAATTAAAATTGAGCAACATTTTAGCACCAGGTTTTCCAGTAGGATCCTGAAACATGCGGTGGCCCAGGGGAGGAGGGCAGAGAGGGTGATGGTGTCGGTGAGGAGGGGTAGGGATTCTCTGCAACATAGGTAAGAAATCCCACAGATGCTATTCAGAATCCCCAGGCACCAGGTAACAATATTTATTTTTTAATCTACTATTTTCACCTCCATCCATATAAATGAAGAAAACTGGCTTCTTGGTCTGTAGACTGGCATTTTTAATCTGAAAGATTCTTTTAAAAAAACAACCTTTTGTAAAGCTATGCACAAGAACTCCAGTTAGAAGATCATGAAGACCATATAATAAGACAGTTAACAGTGTGGACTCTAGAGCCAGCAGACCTGGGTTCCAATCTTGCTTTTCCGTGTGCTAGCTGTGTGACCTTAGGCAGATTCTTTAACTTCTTGGAGCCTCGTTTTCCCAGCTGTGAATTGGGACAGTGATGGCACCTTGTTCTTACAGTTGCCAAGAGTCTTTAACAAGATGTTCTGGGCAAAGCGCTTAAAGCAGTGGCCTGGCACCTAGTTTGCACCCAATAACTGTGGGCAAATATTGTTATTTATTAGAGCTGAGAATTAGGAGAGTTAACTCCAGGAGTTCAGCCTCTCCTTTTAAGAGGCAAAGCCCTCTTCCAGATGTGGGAGCAGCACAGTGCAGACAAAATGGAAGTTCTTAGGTGGTGAAATACGGGGCCTCTTAGCCAAGGCTGGGGAGCTTTGCGAAAGGAACATCTTGCCTTCAGGCATGAGGGCTCATGCTCACCTCCCAAAGAAGCTGGGGCAGGCAAATGTGCGGCAGAGGCTGGGGAACTTAGAGAGACTCTGTTCTGGCCTCCCTCAGTCAAAAAAATTTAAAAAAAGGAGGCAAGAGAAAGGCAGAGAGGAACTAGGAGGAGAAAAAGAGGAAGGAAGGAAGGAAAGAAAGGAGAGAGGGAGGGAGGAGGAGGGACGGAGGAGGAGGGAGGGATGGGGAAAAAGAGGGAAAGAAGGAAGTGATAGGGAAGAGGGGTAGAGAAGTGCTGAGTAGAGAAGGGTGTGGTCCCTGGCTAGGACTTCACCCGGGGCCTGTGCCCACGAACCTAGATGAGGACAAGCATTTCTGTTTTCCTGCCTAAATGTTGCATTTCCCAAGACCACCCTGGCCTGCCACGCCCCCATCCTGTGCCTATAAAAACTCTGAGACCTTAACAGGCAGAGACACAAGCGGCTGGACGAGGAGAGGAGTGCGCCTGTGGAAGAGCACACCGGCAGACACTGGCAGGCCATTGACTGGCGAAACGACTCAGAGTTTGGCCGGGGCCGTCGGAGGAGAGCCCAGGCCACTGAGCGGCCTGACTCCAGGAAAAACCCACCTCCCTTCTGGCTCCCCCATCTGCTGAGAGCTACTTCCACTCAATAAAACCCGGCACTAATTCTCCAAGCCCACGTGTGATCTGATTCTTCCAGTACCCCAAGGCAAGAAGCCCCAGGTTACAGAAAGCCGCCTGCCCTTGCGATAAGGCAGGGGTCTAATTGAGCTGACTACTATAAGCTGCCTATAGATGGCTAAAGTAAAAGATCACCCTGTAATGCACGCCCACTGGGGCTTCAGCTGTAAATATTCACCCCAGACACTGCCGTGGGGTCAGAGCCCTATAACCTGCCTATCTACATGCTCCCCTAGAGGTCTGGGCACTGAAGAAGCAAGCCACACCCCCATCACACACCCTGCAAGGAGGACAAGGGAACCTTCCTGTGGAAGGAAGGAAGGAAGGAAGGAAGTGAGGGAGGGAGGAAAGAAGGAAGGAAGGAAGGAAGGAAGGAAGGAAGGAAGGAAGGAAGGAAGGAAGGAAGGAAGGAAGGAAGGAAGGTAGAAAGCAAGCGAGCCATCTTCAGTCCACGACATTGTAGCCCATCTCTGCTCCTTTACTTTGGGTCCCATGAGAGTCATATCTCTGCCACAAACCTTCCTCTGGCTTGAATCATCATAAGTGGGCTTCTGTTCCTTGGTCACCAAAAGAGCTGTACCCGCCACTCTGAGCAGTCATATGAAGTGTCAGGGAGGGGTTTTCCACAGCATGACCAAGGCAAAGAACCCATGTTCACAGACACCCAGCTCCACAGAGCGCAGTGGGAAGCAGGGTTTGCACACAGCACCCCTAGGATTCCTGAGAATCACCTAAAACAAACCAAGAGTGGCCAAACCCAACAGCCAGCACTTGGCCTTTCTCTCTGCCCAGGGTCTGACTTACAATGGATCTAGACAGACGATCTCTGGGTACCACCCACCTCCTGGAGAAATCGTCTCTCTGACCCCCTGCAAGTGAGTGTTGGGGGCTGACAACAGTTTCCCGAACTTTTAAGTCCCTCTTAAGTAGGAGCTCCACATTGGCTTTTGGGAACTAGTTCATGATCTTAAGTTAATGCATCCCAATCTGTGAATAATAGAAAAAAAATTAATTACATATCCTTTGGACTGCCTTCTTTGATTTTTAAAAATATAGCTGTAGCAGCAGAATTACCTTCCAAATTATATTGGGTCCAGCTTATTAAAATGGCTTTCAATTCCCTGAGCACACAGTGATAGACAGCCAGGCAGGGGAGCAGAAACACCAGGATTCTTTCCTTTTTATTTTTTATTTTTTAACTTATTGCAGATAAGCCACATGCAGATAACTGAGAATTGACTGTTTCCATTTCCAATTAATCTATTTCCTCTGGTGTCTGGTATTTACTCCTAGACTTCCCCTGGTTTGCAGTACAAGCCAACACTCTTTTAATACTCTAAATCCATTAGACACTTTTCTTTTCCCTTGTGAACAAAGGAGAAATGTTTTCGTGCAACTTTATGGAAGCCATCAATCTCCCTGAGAGGTTTGCCACGCTCAACAGAATCTGCATTATAACTTATGCAAAACAGAGGACAGCCAGCATGGGGGGAAATCCCAGTTTCTTTGAGCAGTAGCAATGCATTAAAGAAAACATGCATTTCTGCTGAAATTCATATTGGTAAATGGATTTCCCATCTGAAACATTGTTTTTTCACTAAGAGAAGCTTTTAATCCCCTTAAGTTCCTTTCTAATCTGCCTTGGAAGTGCTTGTCTCAGGAATATAACAGCGATGATATAACAGATTTAATTTATTAGAACGAGACAGCAGCCAGCCAGCAGAGTACACAGAGTGCGTGCCCGCCGGCAGAGTGGGGCCGTCATTCCTGGGTGGAAGAAGCCTGTCCGGTCTCCTCCTGAATCCAGCCCCACTGCACCGCCACAACACCCAAGTTCAGATCGCAGCTCCCTGTGCTCTCTCTGGAGTAAACACCCTGGCTTCACGAGGTTGAGGTTAAGCCCTTTATTCTCTAAAGGCCAGAAGAGAGCTGAAGAAGGCAGGTCCTCAAATGACCATCACTGTCCCCTGCCTGCTCCCACTGTTTCATCCTCTGGATAACAGACCACAGGGTGGGAGTCGAGACCACTCAGCCTGTGGGGTCCGTTGCCTCAAAGCTTGGTGAGGGATCCCCTGGTCTGACGGGCCACTTTGGGTAGCAAATGGCCACAGTAGGCCAAGAGTCGAAAGGAGAGGAGACGCAAACACCACCCTTACCATACCACATCCTGTTTCCAACCGAGATGCAGAAGGAAATGATACAAAAAGCCAACAAGCCCTATTCAATCCAAATCTACTTGATTTAGAGAGCCAGCAAGAAATTAATCTTTTTTTTTTTTTTTTTTTTTTTTTTTTGGAGATGGAGTCTCGCTGTTGCCCAGGCTGGAGTGCAGTGGTGCGATCTCATCTCACTGCAACTTCTGCCTCCTGGGTTCAAGCGATTCTCCTGCCTCAGCCTCCCAGGTAGCTGGGATTACAGGTGTGCACCACCCGCCTGGCTAATTTTTGTATTTTTAGTGGAGACGGGGTTTCACCATGTTGCCCAGGCTGGTCTCAAACTCCTGACCTCTGGTGATCCGCCTGCCTCGGCCTCCCGAAGTGCTGGGATTACAGGTGTGAGCCACCACGCCCAGCCAAGAAATTAGCTCTTTTGGCTTATCCTGATTCATTCTGTAATCCAACACATTCAGCGTCCTGGTTGACCTGGGGCAGCTCTGAGCATGCGGTGGCTGAGCCTACGTGGCTGACGGGTGTCCACACCAGCACAATGTCCCCCGGCGTGTCCACACACAACTCCTTTTCCTCTTCCTCTGAACAGAAAGCTGCTCATTTACCCATTCAATCCCTGCATATTGATGCTCTCACAAGCCAGCCTTTGACTCATGGGAATAACTCTTCCAACCCCAGGGAGAAGCACGTGACTTCAGCACAGGACCTTGGTGTCACTTTCTAAGTTGGTGCCTCCGCTGTCACACACAGTATCTACTCTAGTGGTTAAGAATGTAGCCTCTGGAACCAGAAAGGGCTGGGTTAGAATCCCATCTCCAGGACTTACATAGCAGGAGACACTGGGTAAGCAAGTCCACCTCACTGAGCTGCTATTTTGTCATTTATAAACTGGGAACAGGACCATTTACTACCAGTGAGGAATAAATGATGTGATTTTGTAAACTCCTCAGCAGAGTGCCCAGCACATAGTAAGTACTGATTAATTATGGCTATTATTACATACATAGATTTACCAACAGGAAAATTTACACTTCTGTTTATTCACTCATTCCCCAATGTTTATTGAACACCTATGATGGGCCTGGCTCGGCATTAGATACTCTGTTTTTCCGTTTTGTTTTGTTTTGTTTTGTTTTGTTTTGTTTTGTTTTGTTTGAGATGGAGTCTCACTCTGTCACCCAGGCTGGAGTGCAGTGGTGCAATCTCGGCTCACTGCAACCTCTGCCTCCTGGGTTCAAGCAATTCTCCTGCCTCAGTCTCCAAGTAGCTGGGACTACAGGCGTGCACCACTACGCCTGGCTAATTTTTTGATATTTTTTTTAGAGATGGGATTCTTCCATGTTGCCCAGGCTGGTCTCAACTCCTGGGCTCTCACTTTGGGAGGACAATGTGGGAGGATCACTTGAGGCCAGGAGTTTGAGACCAGCCTGGGCAATATAATGAGACCGCCCTCTCTACAAAAAATAGTTGTAGTAAGTTAGCCGGGCATGATGGCGTGTGCCTGTGGTCCCAGCTACTTGAGAGGCTGGGGCGGAGAATTGCTTGACCCCAGGAGCTTAAGACTGCAGTGAACTATGATCTTGCCACTGCACTCCAGCCTTGGTGACAGAATGAGACTGTCTCAAAAATAATCATCATCATCATCATCATCATTCTTTTTTTTTTTTTTTGAGACAGAGTCTCGCTCTGTCGCCCAGGTTGGAGTGCAGTGGCGCAATCTTGGCTCACTGCAAGCTCCGCCTCCCGGGTTCACTCCATTCTCCTTGTTCAGCCTCCTGAGTAGCTGGGACTACAGGCACCCGCCACCACGCCCGGCTAATATTTTGTATTTTTAGTAGAGACGGGGTTTCACCGTGCTAGCCAGGATGATCTTGATCTCCTGACCTCATGATCCGCCCGCCTTGGCCTCCCATAATCATCATCATTCTTGACGGAATGCAAATTTGCATTCATTCTTTAATTTGAATTTTATATGCCCCCCCTAAAAAACACACACAGTAGATATTGAGAGCAGATATTATCATCCCACTTTACAGAGGAGTGGACTGATGCAGTAAGACTAGGAAGCACGTGGCAATGCTCAAGACAGAGGGGGGTGGGGTCTGAGACAAGCCTCCACCCAGACTTTTCGTTGAGTAGGATTTCCCAGAAAATGAGGATCCTGAATCTGGACAATGTAGAACACAGTAACACAAAACCCACGTGTACATGACCCCCACAGCCTCAGGACATACCCCATCCCGTGGCAAGTGTGTACTTAGGTAGGAAACCATATCCCACACTCAGTGGGAGCCGGAGGTCGGCTGTCTTGAGATGCTGAGAAGGAGGCCAGGAAAGAAAAAGAGGCTCTGGAACTTGATGCTTATTAAAAGCACTTGCTCACAAGCTGTGTTCAGGCCCACATGGTGCCCAAAGCCTGGAACCTCGGCCACAGCAGGGGTCAGTGCCCCGTCCTGACAGGCATGAGTTGGGGAGTCTGGGCTGAAGATGGATGGGGGCGCGAAACATGCCCGTGACAGCAGTAATCCGCAGGACCCAGAGAGGCAGGCTGGTATTTTGGCCACTTCCCCAACGCTTTTTATGTGGGGAGGGAATTTTCATCATTTCAGACATAAATAATTCCAGGAACAGTGTCGAGATCAGACACATCAAAACTAACCACTCCCGGCAACACAAAGGCTCCTACTACTGGGCTAGACTTATTTCTCGGTTGCAGAGCTGCCTAGGGCAGGGCTCCAACGGGCATTGAAACTTGCCTGGCACTTCTATGCTGGGTCCTTGGTGAAGTCCCTGTCCTGCTCAGCAAGATGCTCGATTCATGCCTTCTCCTCCCTCCTCAGATTTTGTGTCACTTCCTCTCCCCTCACCCTGGGCTGACACCCCTGCCTCATTCTTTATGGAGGGACTGGAAGTGATCAGATTCACACTCTCTCATTTGCCACAAACTTGCCCACACCTGCGCCCCACTCTCCTTCATCTTTCTGGATATAGTGAAAGACATGTTCTTCCTCCCACCATAGGCTACCCTCCACTTGTATCCGGAACCTTCTCCCCTTCTACGAGTCTCCACCCTTCCAGTTACACACATCAACAACCCCCTCTGTCCTGGATCCTTCTCACCAGCAATCACACATACTTCAGTATCTCCCATCTCAAGAAACCAAACCAAAACAAAAACTATCCCCTGATCCCTCATCTTTCCCCATTTAAGTCCTGTTTTGCTATTTCCCATCTTGGCAAAATATCTCACAAGTGTATCCAAGTCCTGTCTCTATTTCTTCAACCAAGTGCAACCTGGCTTCGTCACCACACCATGGAAACTGTTCTCGGTCAAGCTTATTAATGAGCTCCATTTCCTCAGGTGCAAGAGAATCTTTCTTCTTTGTGTTCTCAGGGGACCCCTTGTTCCCTCTTGAGGCATCTCTTCTCCTTGTTTCTGCTTTCCTGCCCTCTCCTCTCTCTGGTTTCTGCTTCTCGGTCTCCCATTGACCACCCTTGCCCCCACCTTCTAGACGCTGAGGTGCCCCCAGGTTAATCCTCAGCCCTCTTCTCACTCTTAGTTCATTTTCTCTTTAGGTGAGTTCCTTCATTCCCATGGTTTTAAATACCATCTATGTAATACTGACTTTCAAACTATAGCCCCAGCCCAGAAAGATCCTTAGAGCTCCAACTTGTATATCTGGTTGCCTTCTTGACATCTCCTCTTGGACGTCTAACAGGCCTCTCAACTTGACATTTCCATGACTAGGCAGTTCACAGACCAAGAAATACAACAGGCTTTTTAGACATGCTGAAGGTGTTCAGCGTCACTGAGAGTCAATAAAATGCAAATGAAAACAAAAGTGAGATTTTTTTCACCAATCGGTATAGCCAAGAGAGATGAAAACATTTAAAAACACACTGTTGATAAGTATTGGAGGTAAAAGGTGCCTTTGTAAATCAGTGGGGAATATAAATAATCCTTTTGTAGGGCAAATTGTCAATGCCTATTAAAATGAAAAACACACATCCTCTCTGACCCAGCAATTCTGCTTCTAAGAATTTCACGTATCTATCTCTCTATATATAGATATCTCCAATTAATATGTTTAATAAATGTAATTATTTCCAATATTTGTCTGATATATATGATACCATATATATGATATGATGCATGACATATATATATAATATATATAGTGTCACACATCTGCAAATCAATGTTGAAATCATTCAGGAAACCACCTAATACCAGCAATAGATGGGTGGCATAAGTGAAAATGCAGTTTCACAGGGAAATACCATTTAACTGTTAAAAGAATGGAAAAATCCTTTACAAGCTAGTACAGGAAAATTTCCAGGGTATTATGTTAAATGAAAAAAATGGAAGTGCAGAAGGTTGTATGTAATATGGTATTACTGGTTTTTAAATGAAGGATAATAGAGACAGAGATACTGACACATAAATGCTGAGGTAAATAAAAAATGCTACTGGAAGGAGACACATAAAATTTGTGAAGGGGAGGGCAATAAGACTAGGAGACCAGTATCCCAGGGAATTAGGATACTTTCCCCGTATACTGTTTTGTGCTGTTAGATTTTTTTTTTTTTTTAAACATGCCATTTCTTACACTTTAAATTTTAAAATAAAGTTATTTTTCATATCCTGGTTCCTTCTCACCTTTCAGTGCTCAGCTGAAATGCAGTCTTCGGCACAGCCTTCCTAGAGGACTCTATGACAATCACCCTTGTTTTTCCTCTCTCCCTGCAGAGTAGTTCCCCCTTTTAAGCTATTTTTTTTAAGACTGAGACTCACTCTGTCGCCCAGGCTGGAGTGCAGTGGCGTGATCTCAGCTCACTGCAACCTCTGCCTCCCAGGTTCAAGCGATTCTTATGCCTCAGCCTCCAGAATAGCTGGATTACAGGCACCCGCCACCACACCCGGCTAATATTTTTTGCATTCTTAGTAGAGACGGGGTTTCGCCATGTTGGCCAGGCTGCTCTCGAACTCCTGGCCACAGGCGATCCACCCACCTCAGGTTCCCAAAGTGTTGGGATTACAGGCATGAACCACTGAGACAGGCCTTAAGCTATTTTAAATATTGAAATTTCAAGGAAGATTTCATTCAAGTAAGATCTCCCCTCAAAGAGGCTTCCCTGTGCACCCCATCCGCAGTAATGTGCTCCCCAGTCATTCTCAAACCCTTCCCCCTGCTTCTTTCTTTTCAATATATGTGTCACCACCTGACATACTATATAGTTTTTCATTTGTTTATTGTTGGTTTTCCCCCATTAGAATGTAAGTTTCAGAAGAGCAGGAATCCTGCCCATCTTGTTCACAGCTCTGTCCCCTGTGGCTAGACTAGTGCTTGGCAAACTGCAGATGCTCATTCAATATTTGTAGAATGAATGAGTAGGTTCTCCTGCTGGGGAAAACAAATAAATAAAAAGACATTTTAAAGGCCACAGATCTAGAAAAGAAAATATCTAAAGCCACCAGTTTAGTGCTGGGTCTAAAATCCATTGTTGGGGCCCGGCGTGGTGGCTCATGCCTGTAATCACAGCACTTTGAGTGGCCAAGGTGGGTGGATCACTTAAGGCCAGGAGTTCAAGACTAGCCAGGCCAAAATATGGTGAAATCTCGTCTCTACTAGAAATACAAAAAATTAGCTGGGCATAGTGGCTCATGTATGTAGTCCCAGCCACTCAGGTGGCTGAGGCATGAGAATTGCTGAATCCAGGAGGTGGAGGTTACAGTGAGCCAAGATTGTGCCACTGCACTCCAGCCTGTGTGGCAAAGTTAGATGCTGTCTCAAGAAAAAATAAATAAATAAAATAAAATAAAATCCATGGTTGGGTCACACCAGCACCACTCTGTGATTTGTGTTGACATCAGTTATTTTTGTTTTTGTTTGTTTGTTTTTCACAGGGTTTTGCTCTATTGTCCAGGCTGCAGTGCAGTGGCTTGATCTCAGCTCACTGAAGCCTCTATTTCAAGCAATCCTCAGGCTCAAGCAATCCCCCCACCTCAGCCTCCGGAGTAGCTGGGACCAGAGGCATGTGCCACGGTGCTCAGCTAATTTTTGTATTTTTTGTAGAGACAGGGTTTTACCATGTTGCCCAGGCCACTCTTGAATTCCTGGGCTCAAGCAATTATCCCGCCTCAGCCTCCCAAAATGCTGGGGTTACAGACATGAGCCGCCACACCAGGTCCAATGTCAGTTTGCCAAGCAAAGGGCCTGGGGTAGTACTGCACAGCACCAAGTGGCAAAGGGAGAATGAAGAAGACGGGAGTGGGGGACTTTGTAGGAAAAGCCCAGAAGTGTGGAGCAACAGAAGAAATAACACTGCAGGAAACAGAGGCAGGCAGGAGGGTACGTAGCAGGTTCCCCGAAGGAAGTGCTTTTCCTGGGCAGCATCCCCTGTTTACCGGAGAATCAGGGCTGGAGAGAGAAGAGGAACCAGGAAAAACAAAGAGAGGCCCCTGGCCTTCTTGTCATCTTGGGGGAGCTGAGTCCCAGCTTCTGATGGATGACACACAAGGTGTCAGAGCAGATAACTGCCAAGGGAGGGAGGGAATGAATCATTAAATTACTTAAAACCCCAGCACTCTGGCTAAAGGCAGGAAAGCAGTGAGTCAGCAAAGCGCTGGGAATCAGTGATTTCAGTGCAAGGGCTGGAGCAAGGTAGCGGCCTGGGGAGTGTGTGCCAGGGACCCCAACCTCCAGGTGCCCCACTCCAGACTTAGCCGCCCTGGCACCCAGCTCCTCCCAAAGAAAAAGCCCTCTGCCCCTCTTTGCCGGGGAAGGTTTGGGGGCAGCCCAGTGGCTGGAGCCTCCCACGGACTTCAGAGAACCGTGTTCTCAACCCCGAAGCTCCTGCACCAGCATTGATCCTGCCGGGGCCTCCCGGAACCTCAGGAAACCTCATGTTTTCTAAATTGTACTTTTATGCTCAGCAAGCCCTCAGGCTACCTGGTTAAAAGTTTACGTTAAAAAATCCTTCATAATTGGTTCGTTTGAATGGTGCCCTCTGCAGAGTCATCAAGGCAGGCCGTGTTCATTAGCAGCAGTTCACATAAAATCCAGGCAGTAAAATGTCAATCATTCCAGAGCTTCAAAAACTTCTCCGGGCTTCCCCGAGCCCAACCAAATGCCAACAGGAATAAATCCAGGCGAGATGAGCTTGGTGCAACACCGTCTAAGCTGACGTTTCTCCACCTTGGCATTACTGCCATTTGGTGCTAGATAATTCTTTGGTGTATGGAGGGGGCAGGCACTGCAAGATGTCTAAGCATCATCCCTGGCCTCTACCCACTAACACTAGTAGCACCCCCCCTACATCAAAAATGTCCCCAAATATCGCCAAGTGTCCCCTGCAGCACGAAATCACCCTGGGCTGAGGACCACGCTTCTAAGCTTCTACCCTCTTGGACAGCTGAAATTTGGGAGAGAAAAATTCAAATAAGACATTTCCTGCATGTCTACTCTCTGCTGGGCCTTGTGCTGAGCATTGAACGTGGTCCATAATAAGGGGTAGCTGGGTGTGGTGGCTCGTGCCTATTGTCCTAGCTACTTGTGAGTCTAAGGCAGGAGGATCGCTTGAGCCCAGGAGTTTGAGGTTGCAGTGAGCTATGATTGCACCACTGCACTCCAGCCTGGGTGACAGAATGAGACTTTGTCTCAAAAAAAGGTGGGAGTAGGGGAAGTGCATGTGGCCCCCAGCCTGGAAAAAAGGGGGACCAAACACTTGGTTTATCCTCAGTGGCCTAGTTTCAAGTACTAGGTTTTCCGACAGGCAGCGAGGGCAGGGTGAGGTCAAGTTGTTTCATTAGGGAGAGAACGGGTGGGTGAGCACTTGGAAACTCCTCCACGAGAAGGCAATACTTGTTTTTAGCTCCTCATGTAAATGGATGTCGCCGGCCTTGAAAAGAGCACAATGGGTGTACAGCAGTGAATCATCTAAGTTAATTATAGAGATCATTGCGGAGCCGTGCAAAGCCCGGCTGAGCTTAGCTTGCAACACCAGGCAGCAGCAACAGCCACCGATGATGATGTTCACATTAATAATTGGCAGTGACACAGCCACAAAGCACTCCCTGCTTCAGGCCTATGCCAGGAAAAATAGAGGAGCAGTCAAGAAAAACACAGTAGCATTTATCACACCCTCTAGTGAAAGGAAGCCACCATTTTCCCCTACTGTGGTCTGGGAGACTGGTGGGCCCAGTGGGGCATTGCTGAGACTGGCAGATGGATTTGTGGCTGGAGCAGGGGGTGGGGAGAGGGGGTCGACGGAGGCAGAAGGGGAAATGGAGGCACAGGTATATGCAGTTTCATTGCATTAATTGTTCATTCAAGCAACAACAAAATGATCCCAAGAACTTGGCACTGACCAAGGCAAGTTCCCCCAGAGAGTGCGGTGAATACATTCTATAGGCAGCAGGTATGCAAGACTCCCTCTGGAGCAACCAAGCATTGTCAGTGTACAATGGGGCAGGAGAATTGGGTTGTCTGGGAGTAATTTCAAGCAGACAGACCTGAGAGTGAGTGGACAGCTAAGAAGAGATGTCAGCTTAGAAGCACGGTTTCCAAAACATACCACTGTTGTTCCAGGTAGTACAGAGGTAGTTTGGGGTTTTTTGAGGATTCGTCTTTCCTAGCACTGAATCCCATGATTCATGAGATTGGTCCATCTGACGAGGACAAGGACAAAGTCTCAGTTTGGTGCTAAGAGATCTTTAATACCACCTCAACACGTAATCATCACCTCCCTTTTTGGCAAAGAAAGAACAGACTTTAGGCTCAGGCCTTGGGCAAGCAACAACACTTGACCAGAATTTAATGACCTTGGTTTTAATTTTTCTTCTGCAAGTCAAGTTTACCAAAGTAAAATTTATATACAATAAAATTTGCCCTTTTTATCATATGGTTCTATGAGCTTTGACAAACACATGCAGTAGAAAAACTACAACCACAATTACGATAAAGAAGATTTCCACCATCAAAATACCTCCTCCATGCTCCTTGATGTCAGTTCTCCTCCCTTCCCTAGCCCCTGGCACCCAATAATCTGTTTTCTGTCCCTATAGTTTTGTGTTTTCTAGAACTCCATAAAAATAGAGTCATACAATATGTACGCTTTTTTTGGTTTTTATCTTGTACTTATCTTGAGCTTAGATTTATGAAATAGCAACTGGTTTTTAATTTAAGGTACAGTAGTTCCTCCTTATCCATGAGGAATATGTTCCAAGATCCCCAGTGGATGCCTGAAACCATGGATAGTACCAAACCTATGTAGACTGTTTTTTCCTATACATATACCTATGATAAAGTTTAATTTATAAATTAGACACTGTGAGAAATTAACAATAGTAATCAATAATAAAATGGAACATTTATAAGAATGTACTATAATAAAGGTTGTATGATGTGGTCTCACTCTCGAAATATCTTCTTATACTGTACTAACCTATTTTTGGACTGTGGTTGACTGTGGGTAACTGAAACCTCGGAAAGCAAAACCACAGATAAGAGGGGAAAGACAGGCATTCTATAAAGTTTTCTTTTTAAATAAATCAACAATTTCAAAGAGGGGTCTGATTTATAGACATATAAAGTAGTAATTGCATAGGTATTCTGCAAACATGGCAAAAAAAATCAGAAAGAGTGGATAGGAATTATCAAGAACTTGAAAAGATCTGAAATTTCATCCTACTTGCAAGTTAAGTTTGCTTGCCAGTTTCATGGATGCTGGCAGAAGACACAAGACTTTGGGGTCAGAGACAAAGAGTTTGATTACTTATGGCTCAGCAAATAGTGTGAGTACCACATATTTGCAAAAGTTCCTGTTGTTCTGAAACCCACAGGACTGATGCAGATGGCCAGATGGATTTCTGCACGTGTAGGGGGTTGCCTTATGGAAGAGAAACCCATAGCTTAGGGAACCAGAATCTTTTATAATGGGCAATAAGCATGCCTGCCCTTTGTTTTGGAGGCAGACATTATCTCCATCTTCCAAAGCTGTTTACTGTACAAACAGCATCTCTTGCTCTCCTCGCAGAGATGACAAAAGCCAGTTAGTACCTCCCTTGCAAGATGCAGAAATGGGAGAGGCCCATGGAGAATTATCTCCTAACAGAAATGACTGAAATCTGGGCCATGCTTACTTAGATCACAGAAAAAGAAAACCTAGGCAGCCAAAAGTTTGTGGGTCCCTAAGGAAGGACATCAGGGCCTGGCAGACTTGAACATTGCATTTCCCTCTAGAAGCCTCTCTCTGGAGAGGTGAGAGGACTCAGATTAGTTGACATCTGATTCTACTCCTATTTCTTCCCACTGTTTACTCTCCAAAGTAACCTTCCCATTAGAATTAGTCCTCCCACAAGTAAAAGGAGTACACTGCTTTGCCCATGTGACCATACCACATTGTTGGATAGCTGTATTTCTGATTGTCATTTAGTTTATAAACATTCAGGTTTATACATCAGACCCCTTGCTGGTTAATGTGAGTCTATTTCATTCTCCCTTGGCCCATACAATTGAGTTTCTAATCCTAAAAGATTGAGAACTAGATCCCTAAATTCAACATGGTGAATTAAATAATAACAAATAGTGTCCAGCATTTATTATATGTTCTGAGCTCTTGCTAGTTACAATCTAATTTAATTCTCCACCTAGCCATATACTTGGTAGGCATATCTGTGAGTCCCACTTTACAGGAGAGCAAAGTAAAGCATAGAGGGAGTAAATTACACAACCATGGGCTCATAGGTGTGTCAGCAGAGCTGGAATTTGAACCTGATCTGTCTGAAGCCAGAGTCAGTCATCTAGCCATGGGTCAATACTGCCTAACCAGGGACATATCACCTAATGAGGCCTGCTAGGGGAGGAGGAGAGCCAGGCTTCTCCTTGTACCCCTAGACTATGCCCGATGTGCTGAGTGTGCCAGTAAGCCAGGAGATTGGTGAAGCCTCAGGCTCCCTCTGGGGAGATGCCCTGAGTGCAATCTGAGGAAGGCCGCTAACTCAGGATGCGTGAGATAAAAGCTTCCTCTCCTCCATGCACTTCAGTCCACTTAGCCCTTCCAAGTCAGGCACACCTGAAGATGTTGGTATTGTCTGTTCCTGGAGCTCTTTCCCCTTGTCTATATTCCATCTCAAGATTTCCAGAAGGTTCTCAGGAAGCTTTGGTCCTGTTCCAGTTACCACTGTTACACAACACACTGTACACAGCAGCTTAAAATAACAATTTTATTTTGCTTACAACTTTGTGGGTCAAGAATTTGGAAAAGGCTCAGCTGGGAGGTTGTACTCACTGGGGGTCTTTTGTGAGGTTGCAATCAGCTGTCAGCTGGGGCTGCACACATCTGAGGGCTTGAGGGGGCTGAACCTCCCAAAAGGCTCATCCACACGGCTTATAGTTGAAGCACAGCTGGGCTACCAGTCTGAGCAATCCCAGCATCTGCATGTGTCTTCCCCAGCATGGTGGTTTCAGGGTAGTCAAACTCCTTGCACGTGTCTGGCTACCCCAAAAGAAAAGTCCCAAGGACCAGGAGGAAGCTGCATAGCATTTTTCTGTCCTCACCACAGAAGTCACATGGTATAGTTTCCAGCAGCCCCTGTTGGATGAAGTAGTCCCTAGCTTCACCAGATTTAAGGGACTCCATCTCTTGATGGGAGGTGAGTCACAGAATCTGGGAACCATGGTTTAAAAACTGCCACTGGTCTCAATTAGATTGTCTTTTCCAGGGTCATATCAGCATCGTGGGCCTTCCTGCACTTTCAGATAAGAAAGCCCAATGTGTGATATGATAAGGGGATGCATTGGGGATAGTGGGGGATGAAGAGTGCACAATTCACCTCTGAGAACCATAGGTTAGAAGAAAGACAACGCAACTCTTTACTTCATAAAAGAGTGGTTCATTTGAGGTTCGGCAACCTCAGCTACAACAACCAAGTTTCCAGCATAAACAGTGATCTTCAGGAGGGATCTGAGAGCCATCCATTGCTTATAAAAATGTCCATATTCCCCAGTGGTGAGCCAGCACGCAGGGCCCCTCTGTAACCTAGCTCCATGGAGGCCTCTCTGTGCTCACTTTACCCTCCCCTGATGCACAGACCCAAAGATATACCCAACCGCTCTCCTGCTCTCCTTGTTTTTGGTGAAGCACCAGCTTCAGTCTGTAGTGAGAGGTTTCGTGTGTCTCCCTGGTACTTCTCCCAAGCCCCACAACCCCAGGGACACCTTCCCCCCAAGGTAGTGATGTTCATGGCCTGAGAATGAGTAGCCACAAATAGAAAGTTGTCACTCAGTGTCAGTGTCCTTTCTGGAGCATGGGCACCTCCAGGGAGACCTCCAGCCTCCTGGGATTTTTCCTTGGGTCCCTAAACTAGCTCTCATTGAGAAAGTAACCAAATTCTCCACCATGCTAAGGATGCCCTACTATGTGCAGGAGCTTTGATGTGTAAACCAAGGCATTCCCTATCCCTTGGCAACAGATGATACACCCAGGGTCTACGGAGGGAGCAATCATGTTCACCTATTTAAACACACAGTTTTCCATCTAATACATTCCAAATACTTCACATATTTAAACCATTCCCTCCACACCTGCTTCAAGCTGCAATTCAGTACGTGACTAAAATCAGGATTTGGGACCCAGCAGTGATGGCTCAGGTATGGCTCTGCTCTCGTCTAGCTGTGTGACCTTACTTTAATATGGCATGCCCCAATGCCTTCATAGGGATAATTAAAGCCCCTACTTCACAGAGTCATTGCAAAGATTATGTGAAGTAACACAATGAAAGCACTTAGAAAAGTATCTGGTATATGGTAAGCACTTCATTTAACTGTACTTCATGCATTTAAAATGATATTCTCTAAAATAAAACATCATTAATTAAGTCAACTATTCTTGACTATCAAAGCTATTACAAAGCATTATGCAACCCTAACAGTTGCTTTCAAAGGTTTTGTTTGCAACTACGAAGCCTCCTAATAACCTCCTAAAACCGTCACCTAGTGAGAGCATACAGAGTATTCAGTCACGAGCCCAAAAGTCCTGCAGGAAGTTTTCAAGTGTTGCTCACCTATATAGGGAAGCCACTAGTAAGTATACATGAATCTTCAATGTGAGCTTAGCCGAATAATTTTACTTTAAAATACTTGGCATTCTGTATAAGTGTATTTGGTATCTACACTATTTATACAGTGTCCATCATTGTACATATTTTATGTCTATCCTCAAAATTGACTGCTCAAGACTATTTTTAATAATTTGCGGCTGGGCACAGTGGCTCATGCCTGTAATCCCAGCACTTTGGGAGGCCAAGGCAGGTGGATCAGAAGGTAAGGAGATCGAGACCATCCTGGCTAACATGGAGAAACCCCGTCTTTACTAAAAACACAAAAAAATTAGCTGGGCGTGGTGGCAGGCACCTGTAGTCCCAGCTACTCAGGAGGCTGAGGCAGGAGAATGGCGTGAACCCGGGAGGTGGAGCTTGCAGTAAGCTGAGATCACGCCACTGCACCTAGCCTGAGGGACAGAGCGAGACTCCGTCTCAAAAAAAAATAAGAATAAGAATAAGAATAAGAATTTGCAACGATAATTTTAAATATACACAATTTTTGGCTTTTGTGCTGGCTCTCAGAACCTAACACCCATCCAGAGATGAAATTCTGCTGTGTCTTATTTTATCTTACCAACAGCCCTGATGTGTGGCTATCATTGTCCCAGTTTACAGTGGAGGACGTTTAGTCTGAGGGAGATCAACTATCTAGTTCAATGTCACACAGCTAGTCAGTTGCAGAAGTGGGATGCAAACCCATCCTTCCTTGGGGTACCCCCCCACCTCTCACAGCAATAACTTACTGCTCTGTAGCCCTTTCTAAGCCATAAGTGAGTCTCACAAGCATTAAGACATCTGAAGCACCTATCAGCTCTTTTAACAGATATTACTAAGCCTTTTTTTATAAATAAGAAATTGAGGCTGGGCACGGTGGTGAATGCCTGTAATCTCAGCACTTTGGGAGGCCCAGGCCGGCCGATCACCTGAGGTTGGGAGTTCAAAACCAGCCTCGCCAACATGGCAAAACTCTGTCTCTACTAAAAATACAAATATAAGCTGGGTTCAGTGGTGCACACCTGTAATCCCAGCTACTCGGGAGGCACAAGAATCTGAGAATCACTTGAACCCGGGAGGCAGAGGTTGCAGTGAGCCGAGATCACACCACTGCACTCCAGCCTGGGTGACAGAGTGAGACCCTGTCTCAAAAAAAAAAAAAAGAAAAAGAAAAAGAAAAAAGAAGAAGAAAGAGGAGAAGGAGGAGGGAGGAAGAGTAGGACGGAGGAGGAGGAGGAAGGAGGAGGAGGGAGGAGGAGGAGGGCGGAGGAGGAGGAGGGAGGAGGAGGAGAAGAAGAAAAAGAAGAAGAAGGAGGAGGAGAAGGAGAAGGAGAAGAAGGAGAAGGAGAAGGAGAAGAGAAGAAGAGAAGAAGAAGAGGAAGAAGAAGAAGAAGAAGAAGAAGAAGAAGAAGAAGAAGAAGAAGAAGAAGAAGAAGTTGGGACCAGTGAAGTAATCATTTACTCATGATCAGAGCTGCTCCCTTGACACTGTTAACTTCTGCCTTTATTTTTCCAGGGCATCCAAGACTCTGTTTTACTCAACCTCTTAGGGTCACATTTTAGGTCCCTTGCTGCCTTCTCACTCACATGCTTATCCCCACATGTGAGGACACTGAGGGTCACTATTATAAATGCCAACAGATGCCAGGCAGGTAATGTCAATGAACCGCATGGGTTGGATGTGAGGTATTAGGGAATGATGGAAACTGTGACAAGCTAAGAGCACAGGCTCTTGCTAAGAAGAGCAGCCACATCTCAGCTTTGACCTAGGGACACCACGTGGGAAGGTGGCTCCAACAGGGCAGATCTGCTAACTTTTCCATTAAATTCAGAAATCCAATGTTTTATGATATTTTCCTATTTTAAACTATTGGCAACTATTTCTGATGAGTCCATCAGCTCTACAAGAACAGCCTCCTGATCTGGTTTCCAGAATTGCTGACTTCTAGCTATTTGTCTTTCTTCATGGATGTGCTGGGGACCTACACATGAACATCCTACCAATTCCCAAAATGCTGCCATTTCTTTAAATTTTTTTTAAAATAGGAGGCTTGCTATTTTCCCTCCAAACCAGTGACTCTCTTCTATGTCTCTCTTTCTCCCATCACCCTTGTGGTACCCATGAACCCAAACCCTAGGACACAAGTGTGCACTGGAATCCTCTGTGAGCTCTTTTAGAAATGGGGATTATCATGTCCAACTTCAGACCTACTAAAGAAGACTTTTCAAGAGTGGAACCTAGGAAGCCACCCATGATCTATCTCTATCACCCCATACTCCAGGCTTACATCAAACTTCAGAGGATGTATTTCAAATCCCCCCATCATTAGTTCAACTGTCACTGGTCTTTTCCTGCCCAATTCAGCCCTCTTACCATTGTCTGCTTAGCATCTCTGAAACACAGTTTTGCATGTTACACGCACATTCCTAAACCTTCAGCGGATGTCCATTGCCCATAAGAAGCATCTAAAAGCTTTAGCTTGACATTCGACTGGCAGCTTCCTCCAAATCTTTCCTAGTGCCTGTCGTTCGTATTCCTGATCCCTCCCAGAAGCCTGGATTGTCTGTCCCTCTCATTTGGAAACTAAGTCTGTCTTGGATGGATATAAACATTATTAATATGAGCCCACCTCCTCTCTCTTTGACCCACTTCCTCATTCATTCAATTACTTCATTTGTTCTTTATTGGGCATGCATTTTGTGCAAAACTACCCGCAACTGGGTGACAAGCTCTTGTGTGTTAAGTAGAAAATTGTGCTCTCCCCAGACTGAGAGCTTTAGGAGCCAAATGTTAGCTGGCAACGACTTGTTGAGAAGGAGTGGGAAATGACTTACAATGCAGCGAGAAAGGACTGAGCAATGAACTGAAAGTAAGTTGTGTCAAAGGCAAATTCTAGGGCTGTGTGAAGGAAGGTTGCCCAGAGAGGAAAGGAAGGAGAGGTAGGCTGAGGTCACTCTGAAAGTCGTATTGCAGAGTGTGGTATCTGTAGTGGGTGAGGTGTTTTAGTTAGAACTCTGAGTTCAAAGAAATTCACAAACTCAGTTCAAGCTGATTTAAGTAAAAAAGAGAGGTGTATGTGTTCATGTAAATATACATCTTCAGGTATGGGTGGATCCAGATGCTCAAGGATACCAGCAGCCTCAATCTTGCCTTTTCTCTCTCTAGCCCTTGTTCTCCTCTGTCTAAGCCATGTCAAGCAGGCTTTCTCTCATGCTGACAAGCTGGCCTCCAACCTTTAAGCTGGCATTCTCACCTCCAGTTACCTCCATGGAAAGAGTGTATCTCTTTCCTAATCATTCCCACAGAGCATTCTGGGATTGAATCTCTTCGAACCACCATTGAACTATGCATCTATCTCTAAAACAGTGACTGTGGCCAATGGATTAAATATTCTGATTTGCCAGACCTAGGTCATGGGCCCACCCCTTAACCAATCACAGGCTGGGCAGGGACTACCCCTGAACCAATCATGATGGGCAGCAGTCTTGAATACTCTGATTGGCTACTCCTGGGTCACATGCACAGAGCTGGACGTGGGAACTATAGAGTCAGCCCTCCCTACTCACGCAGACTGTGTGTGTGAGAGTGAAAGGAGTAGGCAGGACCCCATGCGTGTAAACCAGCAGACATCCCTCATAGCCATAGAAAGAAGATTCTAGAACAGTGCTGACATGCTGAGGACAGCATTTTAGGAAGACTCATTGCACACCCGTCTCTGTGCCTCCAGATTCTCTAGAGAGAGGAAGCCACCTCGAGCATCTGCCTCTCATCCCAGCAGACCCCTGACAGCTCTGGCCCCACTCCCTTGGTCCACGCAAAGTGGCCCACACACCATGGGAACACTGGGTGCTGAAACTGTCCCCAGCCACCACAGGTTAATGCTCTGACACCTCCGGTGAATGCCTGCCCATGGCCTCGGGGCACCCACACACCCACTGCAACCAGGAGTCCCGCTTCATGGCCGACCCCTGTCCCTTCCCTCCGGCCCCACAGCCTCTGCAGCGCAGCCTAATCTCTGGAACAGGTGGGAGGCCTGAGTCCCGGCTCTCAGCTTTCATGGCCAGGAGCACAGCAAGGGGAAACTCATTACATGGGTTTAACGGGGTTTAAAGGGCGTTAAAGAGTCCTGTGGGCCAAATTAAGAGGCCTCAACTTACAAGCTGAGTTATGAAGAGATCTAAGGCATGTTTAGGCACAGAGCAGGAACCCAAAACTTGGGTCTAGTGCAGTTGCAATGAGAAAAATGTGCACTCCAGGGAATTACTGAACAGAGAAGAAATAACAGGTGCTGGAGGCTGGGGGCTGGCCTGGGGTCTGGGGGATGGAGAATGCCTGAATGCACGACTTTCCTTTCCTCCTCCAAAAATGTCACACACAAAAAAACCCAGGTACTATTCACCAAGAGTTAAATAAAGGAAGGTATGCCTTCATGCTGGAAGACTTCACGACTGTTGAAAAGAATGAGAAATGTCTGTAAGAAGTGGCATGGAATGTTCTCTAAAAGATATTATTACGTTAAAAAATAAACAAGATGTGAACAGTGTATATAGCAGGCTACCATTGTTTACACACACACACCACTTAGATTGAACCATATGAAACTCCCATTTTTGTAGATCAAAAATGGCTATATATATATATATCATTTCCATGTTGGTATATGGAAACCATCTTTGGCATTTTACACAAGACATTGACAACCAGTGTCTTCTCTGTAGACACCCTCTGTGACTCCTACTGTCAAGAGTAGGAAAGAGTTACTCTTCGCTGCATAACCTTTTATACTGCTAGAATCCTTTAAGTCTTATGCCAATTTTACACTTGGGGAAAAAATGTATTCAGGGATACATTGACTGCTTCCATGATGCAAAGTGTTTATATGGACGTCATCATCCCACACAGTCCTCACAGCCGTCCGTCCTATCAGGGAAGTACTATCAACAGTCCCATTTTACAGCTAAGAAGCTGGAGAAGAGACAGTTAAAGACGTGCTTATGTGGATGTGTGGAAAGCATAGTCAGGTATGTGTGGCTAAAGGCCAAGTCCTTGACCGTAAGGAATGCTACGTTTCCTCTGGCATGGGTGATCAACTCAGACCAGAATCTCCTGGGTTTTTCCCCAGTCCTCCTCCTAGAAACAGCCTCTTTAAGCCCAACAACCAGCAAAGGGCTCCTCTCTCTTGTTCAGCAGTCACTGTGCCTTTGGAAGGAGGGTCCAATGAAAGACCCACGCCTTCCTGTGATGGAGGCTCAGCCCTCAGACAGAGCATCAAGTGTCTACCCAGTAGGTCAAGGAAGTGCTGCTCTGTGGTCTCCTGAGACTGCAAAGGCTCCAGATGTAACCCCCCAGTGACCATTCTCTTCACAGGCCAGGCCCCAAACATATCTTCAGACCACTGTTACCTGCTCCTTCTGTGGAGAAGCTATAAGGCTGTTGACCACAAGGATGGGGTCTGCTAATCCCCATAGACTTCCAATAAGAAGTATAGGAGCATACTATGTGCAGGAACTGTCATAAATGCACAGGCATCACTTCATTTCAGCCTCACAATGGCCCCTGACATAGATACTATTCATAATCCCATTTCACACACGAAGACACTGGCACAGAGAGGCTGAGTAACTTGTCCATGGAGGCAGAGCTATTCTGCAAGCCTGGGAAGGCCCACGCTTGTTAAGCACCTTATAGCACTCTCTGCCCAGACCATTGCCTCAGAATGGGCCACATCTCACCATGTAAGTATGGCTTGATTTGGGGTCAAGGTGTAGGTTCAGAAATCTGTCCCCAACTATCGTCTGTAAAATGGGGATAATGACAAGGAGAAGACAGATCAAAGAGTCAAACCCTAATCTCCACCTGGTTCCAGAATCACCAGCTTCCCAACACACCCAGCTCCTCTCAAGAAAAGTAGCAACTGGTGAGGAGAGTGCCCACAGAGCCTTCTGGTGGATGCATGGCTGTGTTTCCCTCTGGGTTCTATGGAAGCTTAGGAGAACATTTCCAAAGCCTGGAAACTGAAAGACAAGTCTGAGGGATCAGCACATCTCTGCCCTTAATCCTCAGACCCACCTTCTTTGGTCCTGGAGCCCATAGGAGGGCAGCGACAGCTGCCTAAACCTCTGTAGAAAACAGCAATGCCCTTGAACCCCTATAGAAAACAGCAATGCCCTTGAACCTCTATAGAAAACAGCAGTGCCCTTGAATTCCATTTGCTCAACCCAAGGTTATTGGATGGAGCAGGTGTCTGTGGACCAGCCTATTAGACAAGTCTCTTCCAGAAAAATAGCTTGTGGGATTATCTAGGAGGCCAAATAAGTATTTACTTATGGTGCCAGTAAAGCAAGACACTACTGGTACTGAAAATTATTAAGACTTTGCTAATTGATTTGTTTTTTAATGAGAGTAGCTATCATAGGGAAACTGGAATTGTGTTGGACACATTTAATACTTATTTTATACACAGCAGGGAAGAAGCAAAGAACATTAACTCTTGTTAGTACTTAGAGCTTCAGTATTAGGATCATATCAGCTGCTGTAACAAACAAGCCCCAAAATGTGTGAGGGTTCAAATACAATAGAAAATTTCTTACTAGTAAAGTCCAAAATGACTGTTACTGGTTAATGTGCAGCTCTCTTCCAAGCAGTGACTCCAGGACCTAGAGTTTTTGTATGGTGTTCTCTGCTGTATTTAATGTGGGCCATTCATTGGCCTTAGCCCCTTCTGTGGAGAAGGGGGAAGCACAGAAGACTGCCAGTGGGGGATGTTTGTGGGCTGGGCTGGAAGTGGTATATATCTGCTCAAATTACAATGGCTAAAACTCAGTCACATGGCACAGCTAATTACAAAGGAAACTGGGAAATATGGTCTAGGAAGAGGACAAAGATTTGGTAAAAGCTGGCCAGTCTCTGAAACAACCTCCAAAGGTCTTAATCTGACCCTAATGGAGAAGCTGGTTCATCCTAACTCTAGGCGAGACAGAAGAGGAATAGAAAGGGGTCTCCAATCTCCCACAAAGTAGCTCCTCCATAAAGAATGAAACTACTTCAAATAAAACTACTTTAGCCAAATGCAGTGGTTCATGCCTGCAATCCCAGTAACTCAGGAGACTGAGGCAGAAGGATTACCTGAGGCCAGGAATTTGAGATGAGCCTGGGTAACACAGCAAGATCACATCTCTAAAAGGATAATTTTTATTCATTTAAAAAATTAGTTGGGCATGGTGGCATCCTACTGTAGTCCAAGCTACTCGGAAGGCTGAGGCAGGAGAATCACTTGAGCCCAGAAGGTCGAGGCTGCAGTGAGCTGTGATTTTACCACTGCACTCCAGCCTGGGCAGCAGAGAGAGATCCTGTCTCTAAATAAATAAATAAATAAATATTCTTTAAATGTAAGATAATGTCATAAGAGAACTATCAAAATATAAACTTCTGTTTGATAGAAAGAGACTTTGTACTTCAAAATCCTTTCATTTAATAGGTATTTACTTGGCACCTACTATGAGCCAGGCATTCAGCTGGTCCCCAGGAATACAATGTTAAACTCGTAGGTTTATAATGGTGACAGATATTGATCAAATAATCACACAGAGGTACGATCCTCAGGCTTGTCTTGTGTTCCTCCAGAAGCTGTTTTAGAGATGAGGATTTAAATGAAGGTAGCCGAGCATAGTGGCTCACACCTGTAATCCTAGCACTTTGGGAGGCCGAGGTGGGAGGATCATTTGAGGTCAGGAGTTTGAGAGCAGCCTGACCAACATGGTGAAACACCGTCTCTACTAAAAATACAAAAAAATGGCCAGGTATGGCGGCACAGTTACTTGGGAGGCTGAGACAGGAGAATCGCTTGAACCCCGGAAGTGGAGGTTGCAGTGAGCCGAGATCACACCATGGCATTCCACTCCAGCCTGGGCAACAGAGCGAGACTCTGTCAAAAAAGAAAAAAGAAAAAGAAGGTGACATTAAGAAGGGAATCCGGGAATACCAGGATGACTGCTGGCAGGTAAGGATGTGAGGCCAGGAAGAAAAGGGGGCCACTAAAACATGCATTTTCAAGGACGTCACCACGGTGGGCTCAACCACAGGAGAGAACTCTGGGGACCAGCGTGGAACACCCACCTCAGATTTTTCCCACCAGATAGACAAGGGAACGGTGGTATTGAAACACCAACTGTCATTGATTGTGAATCTCCCGGCACTTCTAGGGTGTTCATTTCCTGGCACTTCTGGTCTGTTGCAAAAATGGGCAGAGCAGACTCCCATGGCAAAAAAAAAAAAAAAAAAAGCCTTCAAGCAAAAGCATGCAGATACTGGCAGATGAAAGTTGGGCCACCAGTTCACGCTGACACAGTAAGGGCTGAGGGCCTCTGTGCAGGGTACTGACAGCACCCGCCCTATCACCCAGGTGCCAAGAATAAGAAACACAGGGAGAAGGAAAAGGAGAATAAGGTGATCAGGCACAGATCAAAGGGGTGTGGGTTATAGAACCAGATTGCCCGGCTTTAAATCGTGGGTCCTCCAACTGCAGTCATGTGGCCTTGGGAAAGTCTACCACCTTCTGCCTCAGTTTTCTCATCTGTAAAAGGGACATACGATAGTACCCGCCTCGTAGGGTGTCTGGGAAGATCGAATGGGACAATCTGTTTGAGGGGCTTACAAGAGTGCCTGGCATGCCCCAGCCAGTGCCCCCCAAAGCCAGCCCCTGATATTTGGTTCTCCTGTTTCTCACAAGCAGGTGGCTCCCCCTAGAAGTCAGTTGTAATACCACTGCAAATCAGGTGGCACTTTCCGTCTGTCCTCTGGAAACCAAACTTCCCATGACCCGGGGCCTGGCAAAATCCTTGGCCCGGCCGCCCTCTGTGCTCAGTTGATCCCTTGGACACTCGAGAGCTCATTTGTACGTGATGGCATTTACTTCTCCGTTTGTTGGATTCCAGTTTCAGGCCAGTTCTGAGCACCCGGCCACAGGGAGAACAATGCCCCCTCTGTTCCCCCCAGCCATTCATGTCGACTTTTGTTTCAGCCTAAAATAACACCATGCTAGAGGGTATTTTCTTAACACCGCCAAACCCTGTGGAAAATGTGGCAGGTTGTGGCTGCTTGGGGTCCCCGGCTGATAACGATGTCGTGATGTATAGGTGAACTCCTGCTCGCTCAGGGCCGGGCTGACCCTGGGATTAAGGCTGCGCTTATCTCCCAAGACATCTTGGAGAGTCTGGGATTCCATTTCACGACAGAGTCCCTGGGGGCTGAAGTTATGTTATGTGCTTATGAACAAAGTGGACTATTCCTAGGCAGGGCTGGAGTGGATTATGGCTGATCACTGGGCCTAAACCGAGGACATCTGAGAATGTTGAAGAAAGGAAAGGGATTCCACAAACCCAAACAAACATGGACTTCAAGCGAAGGCTCGAGCACTAAACATTTTAAAAGGCCTGCCTGGGTGAACACGGGTCCCATGAAGAGTGGGTTCCCAGAGTCAAAAGCCTCTTCAAAGTCTCTCACCAACCTGCCGGGAACAGCTCTCAGCACAACCCCTTCACAGTTTCATAAATCACACACCGGCAGCTTTATGCCAAAAGGTGCTATTTAAAAAAATTAAAAATTGACTTGTCCAAAGGACCTTAAAAAAAAAGTCCTGCACCCACCACTTTCTTTATTAAAGTTCACAGAAAATAAATATCAAATTTCTTTCAGCCTGAATTTTCTCTCCAACTGTAATCGTAGAAACTAGAGATGGGGAGAAAAAAAAAAGGAGGTTGGGGAAAGGACCTTATTGGGTAACTTTTTCCATCATTTGTTCAGTGAAATTTGTTGCTGAAGTCTTTGCAAATTTGCTTTCCCATCTGCTCTCAAGAAATCAAACAGAACCCTGAAAACTGATTGTTGAGAGCAATCCAAATTCTAGAAATTTCTAAAAATGTTGCAGAAAAAAAAATTTTAAGAAAAGCTTCCCTTTAATTACAGATGAGTTTCCTCTTCTATTTAGTTCAGCCCAGTCGTGAAATAGAATTGAACTTCCTTTCTGATTCATTCTTCAAAACCTCAATGTCGATTTTATCAGAAACAGATCTGACACTCTCATGGCGCTGCCTGGGTCAGCCTCAGTCCCGGATCGGCGTCTTCATTAAAGCTCTCTCTGTTTGGTTTGCTTAAGGAGAAATCATAACAGATCGGGTTCGATTTCTTCTTTGTTCCTGAAAAAAAAAAATGCACCGACCTTTCCCTTGCCTTATTAGGGTAACTGGAGGCGACAAAAGTCACAAAACACAATATTTTCTTAAGAGGGCCCCAAGCCTTCGGCAGAAACTCCCAGCAATGAAACCTCCCTGTTTTCTGGATTGCACAGTACTGGCTACTGTGATGCGTGAGAGAGTTGCTGGCTACCCTAAAAATTTGCCCTACGCTGTCGGAAGACACTCAGGTGGCTACAGATGTCCTGAGAGCTGATGACAAACAATGTAAGTGTCCCTTTTCCCCACCCCACAGACCTTGGCATCAATGCCTCCTTTTCTCACTAACCTTAACTAAGCCACTTAAAAAGAAAGCAGAGGGGAGAATGGGAGAAATCTTTATAGATCGCCATCAAAACCTGACCACAAATGGTTCCAATTTGCTGCAGTGATTAAATCTATGTGAGTTTAAGGGTTTTCATTCGGGTCATCTGCTACTTTGGCATTTTGCTGCATGCCTTGCTAAGAAAACGAACTTCTGAGTCACCAGCGAGCATGAAGAAGGAAGAAGGTTACTAAACAAACTCCAAGCAGAGCTTAAGTGGATATAGAAAATAAAGACTCCGAATTCTAAATATGGATCGCAGAGGAGTGTAGAGGGGATTAGAGCTGCCTTTGTGCCCGGTGGGGCAGCCCGGAGCTGGCTTGCCTTTTCAGAGCCGGCAGCCCGGGATCAAAGTAACAGCCACCAGTTTGTCAATATGCTAAGCTGGGTGTTTACACAAAAGTGTCAGCGTGCGCTTTCCACCACAAAGGGGCTCCTACATTCGAAGATTAATTACTTCCAAAACAGAGATTGTGGGTAAATACCGGCTTCTCCGGAGCCCAGCCTCCTCAGGGGTATTTGCTTGGCCCCAGACTGAGATGTACTGCCAAAGACAAGAGAGTTGGGGGACAGCACTGAGACGTGGACCAAGGCTCGTCTTGCTCCCAGGACTTTCTTCTCAGCACATGCGGTTTCTTGGTGTTTTGCTTTCTCTGAAATACACAGGCTGGACTCCAGGTGATGGACAGCCCCATGTGCGACACCTCTCTTCTCTTCACCTCCCTCTGTCTTTCTCTCCTACACTTCCATTGTGGGACAGATTTTCTGAGTTGTCTCCATCCTTGTCCTTTCTCCTTCTGCCACCAGCATGTCATGACATGGTCCCCCATGAATGTAGGGGAAATTGGTGGACTTAGTCCATGGTGAGAGGATCCTGAGACTGAGACTTGAAGCCATTTAACTTCAGAACTGTGTCCTCCTCTGTAGAATGGGGACAAGAAACACGCTGGCCCCATCTACCACAGAGCACTATTAGAAAATTTAAAGGACAGGAAAGGCATTATAACTGAAAGTGATAGGATAAGGTGGATGATGGCAGACTTCTATGCCAGTGTTCTGATGGGACTTTATCAGACGTCTTTATCAGACATTAAAAACTTGCCTAGATATATAGACTGCACACATACACACACTAATACACACACACCACACACATACACCACCTCTTCATACCCAAAACCAAGCCTGGGGCCCAAGACCCAGTGTATGACCCTCAGAGTATGGTGCTCAGACCAAGTATATTAAAGTCACTGGGAACCTTGTTCTAAAGACAGGATGCCAAGCCCATCCCCATCTAAGCTTAGATGTTTGGATCTGGGACCTCTCACCCTGGAGGTGAGAGAATCTGCAATTCTCAAAGCTTCCCAGGTAGAAAGCACAAACTCATAGTCAGCTTTAGGCTCTATAAGTGGATGGTTTCCTGTTCATTAGCTAAAAGGAAAAACATCACAACAAGAGTGCTGGCAGCAGATTCTGTGGCGTGGCTGATAACAGCCGGTCCTCAAGGGCTGCCCAGGGTTCTAGGAGCTCCTGGCACTGGGGAGAACTTGCATAAAATGTCTTTTTGATGAAAATATGGGGAGAGTGCAAAGGAAAGCTTTCCCCCAACCTCTCCACCTGGCATCCCCACAGGTTTTCTCTTCTGGTCAACAAATGTGGACATTTGAGTGTAGACCTTTGGCCTAAATCTTCCCTGGGAAGCCTAAAGTCTCACAAGAAAACTTCTCATTCTGGTGTCTCAAACAAAGCTCGCTTGCTGATTCACCCAGTCACTCATTATTCAGTAAATATTTACTGAAGAGCTGCTGTGTGCTCGGCACTGCTCCAGGCACAGAAGACACTCAGGTGACTACAGATGTCCCTCAGAACTGTTCCCTGTGAAGAACAAAACTGATGAGACTGATGAGGTTCCTTCCTTCGAGATGCTCACACTGGGGCAGAGTGACGTGGAATAACCTGGTAGTGACATCTCTCTTCTCTCCATCTCTCTCTCTCTATCCTATACTCCCATCATCGTGGGGCAAATTTTCTGGGTCACTGCCTTCCCACTCCTTCCTCCCTCTGTCACCAGGTAATAGGAGATAATAATGTCAAGTAAGAAGCAACCAAAAATGGTTCCACGTTGGACTGCGAGAGCCTGGGGACAGCATTCTCAGGAGTGGGAGTCAGAAGATGGAGTTCCAAGGAGTGGCAGCCAAGGAGCCAGGACAAGTGTTCCAAGCAGGAGGAAAGGCCAGGGCAAAGGCTTGATGGTGGGAAAGCAGGCTGCAAGTGTGGCCGTGGGTGGCTTCAGAGAGTTGGGTGGAACGGTTCGTGCCTCGCTAAGTAGGCCTGGCCAGGTAGGAGTTTGACCTGCATTCCAAGTAAAAGGATAAGTTATTAGAGGGTTCCAACTGAGGAAAGATGGCATCAGACTGGCATTTCAGGACATCCCTCCAGCTGCTGGGCAGACAGTAGTGTCAGTTACACCTGCCCAAGCCACACTGGTCTTCTTGCATTTTCCCAAATCCCCCAGACATGTTCCTACTTGAAGCCTCTTCACTCACTCTCCTCCTCCAGGAAGGCTCTTGTCCCAGAAAGCCACATGACATGTCCTCATCTCCCTCAGGTCTCACTTCCAATGTCCCTTGTGACAGAGGCCATCCTTGGCAACACTCTAAAAAGCCGGGCACAGGGCTCCCTGCCCCTCTAGTCTACTTTATTCATCTGTAGCACTTAGATATTATACAGGATACACGGGTTTGTGTATTTTTTTCTCCTCCAGTCAAATGTAACACCACTAGTACAGAGTGAGTGCTCAACAGTTAGTCTATAGTCTCAATAGATACAGGGCTCTCTGTGTACATGGGTTCCACATTTGTGGATTCAACCAAACCGGTATCAAAAATACTCAAAAAAGCTGTATCTGTACTGAACATGTGTAGACTTTTTTCTTGTCATTACTCCCTAAAGAGTACAGTATAGAAACTATTTACATAGGATTTACATTGTATTATGTATTATAAGAGATGTGAAGGTGATTTATAGAGAAGGCTGTGCATAGGTTATATGCAAATACTATGTCATTTTATATCAGTGACCTAAGCATCTGCTGATTTTGGTATCTGCAGAGGTCCTGGAATCAATCCTCCATAGATACCAAAGGACAACTGTATTTATGGAATGGATCGAGTGACAAAATGGACTTGGGCTGCTCTCTTAACCTCTCAGAACCCAAGTTTCTAGTGGTGTCAAACAGGTTTCATAGTACCCCCTCCGAAGGTGACTCACATCCATCCATTTGTTTACTCATGTATTAATTTATTCATCCACTCATTATTTAAGAAGTACTTAGTGAGCATCTTCCAGGTGCCAGGCACTGTACTGGAATTAAATGAGAGGACGCATCAAAGCAGCTAAGTAATAGTCAGTGCGTTAGAGTTAATAGACAATGGGTTAAACGAACCAATGTGGCACCTACTGTGTACTGCTAGCATCTCCTAGACAGGTGACTCAGGAGGACAGCCAGCAGCATCACTCACACGGCCACGGGGGACTTTCATCCCAGGGCCAGGTGATGATGTCATTGTCCCCCAACTGTGCTGCTCTCCCCACTAGCCTTGTACCCCACATCCATTCTCTTCCCGGCTTTGCCCGACTCTGTGTCCTATGAAGCTGGTCCCATGGATGGCACACTCAGACCTCCATGGGCTCTTCCCAGTTCGCCAATGGGATGCCCCGACAAAAAAATCAGGAAGAGGACGGGACAAGCTGTTGCTCTCTTCTTGCTTCAGGCGGTGTTTTCAGGCAGTGGCCATATCCCTCCAAGGCTCCAGCTCCAGGTGGCCAGTGCTGCTCCGTGGTCTCCACCCTCATAGAGCCCTGGTGTCCCACTTCCTCCTGTGCCCCTTCAGATCTAGAGGTAATCACAACACCCTACTAGTTTCTGGGGTTCTTGTCATCCCCTGGTCATGCCCTTAATATCCCCCAAAGCAGGCCCTTCCTTAAAGACCTTTGGACCATCTGAGTTGGAGTGTATTTCCTGCAGCGACTCCAATCAGTGGACCAACCACATCCAATAACAGCTCAGAAAATGGTCATGTATATTAAAGAAATAATTTATATGGATCTATATGGATATACATCAACACATATGTGTGTCATTTTATATCTACTCCCTGCCTCTCCCTCCTAGCTAGCTCCTAGTATCTGGAAATACCACAGGGCTGAACTCGTGGCACCTCCTCACCCATGACATCCCCTTTCATCCCTGCCCCACTTCTCTCTCCACCAACACTGCAGCCCCCATGTGTCTGCAGTGTGGATGGCTGACGTTAGTTCATTAAGAGCACCTACGCACAGTGCCCTACAGAGCTCTCTGGAAGCGACGACAGCCTCCAGTCTTTATTGCCTTATCTCATCCACCCACAGCAACAGCTGTACTCACACCTCAGGACTAAACTGCTCAGCTTCCTTTCAGCTTATAGATTGCAACTTGTCCTTAGGCCAAGGAAGGAGACAGGAGAAGGTAGCATAGAAAATAGACTTGTGAAATGAACTGGCACCCCGGGGGAGTGCTGAGGTGTGTTTGTTCTCTAGAATTTATTCATTCAACATTTGTCACAGGTCAGTAGTAGGCTGGGCTCAGCACCAGGCTCTCTGGGGACCCGGAGGTGAACTGACCAGAGACAGACTGAGGCTTTGAGAAGCTCTGTTGTGGAGAGAAAGAGAGATGTACAAATACAAACCAGTTTGCTGAGCCCACATTTTTTGGCAGGAGGAGGAATTGCTCGAAGGGGAACAGAAGGTTCCCTTCACTCCAGGATGGGCAAGAGCCCCAGATGAAATTCTGCAGAATCGGGCAGGCCCTGAGATGGTATCTGAGGACCATCACCATCCAGCCAGGAGATCTGAGTCACCCATCGGCTGCTAATTGCAGGGCATTGTTCCTAAGGGGGCCTAGGAGAGCACTGAGTGCTAGCACCGCAGAGAACGCTATTAGCATAGTTAATTACAGGATGATTGGTAAGATGACTAATGGAGATAGGACATGTTGTTCAACAAGAAAAAGGGTTTGTATGGCCTCAGTACTGTCCGTGGAGTTGGTTCAAGGTTGTGCCACACCTCTCCCTCGCCTTATCTCCCATCTCAATCATGTCCACCATTGCAAAACAGAGGAGGTATTATCACTCTCATCTGCCCATGGCATCTGAGATAAGACTGAACAAATCAGTTTGCTGAGTACAGCTCAGTGCTCGGAAGCTCACTTCTGGGTACAGGGTGCCCAGTAGCAGGGCAGAGCCTGAAAGCCTCACCCGGGCAGTGATGGGGAGAGCCGATAAGAGGGTTGGTTCCTGTAATCACAGTATGTTCAGAAACTCCCTGGTGGTTATAGATGTGGAGAAAATTCTCACCCTCCCACGTTGGTTGGAGCAATGTCTCAGGTCATAGCTAGGGAGGAAAACTTTGAAAAAATTTTTACAATGTAAGAGAGGCATAGTGAAAGCTCACCTAAGACATGGGGGGCTGAAAGCTATGTCAAGAGAAGAGGGAGGTTCCAATGTTAGCAGAAGAAGCAAACACATCAGCCTAGACAGTGGCTCTCTTCTAGACCCTCCTGGCCTCTGTAATTTAATTGTTGGTGCAGGTGAAATTTAAAATAGAATAAAGAAATACAGTCAGGTAGGTTTCGTAAAGCTGCTTGCTTTGTGAGCCAAGGGGCAGAAGGAGAGAAGGAAAAATGATATTGACTCAATAATTAGAAGTTGAGAGTAAATATGGTCAGTGTAAACAACTTGGCTTTTAAAGAGAGCATTTCACCATTCCCTGGGCACCCATGGAGGCTGGGAAGAGGAAAATAGAATGAGCATAAATTGCTGAAGACACCTTTCCTATCTCCATTCCATCTTTAGGATTTCTTAACCTGGCACCAAGAGGAGGTCCTGACTGCTTTGCAAAAAACAAGAACTTGTTTGCAAATTTATGTCCCTTGTACCTATGTGCACTTGTCTGACTTTTGTAAGAGTTCATGACCTTCCCACTAAGATTTAGAAAAGACTCATCTTTAAGAGATGCAAAAATCAGTGATATATAACCAGGGAAAAATAGTCATTTTGGTCAATGAGGGCTAGAACTGCATTGTTGTCAGTTGCCACTGAATTTCATGTAACACAGAGCCTGGCTCAGAGGAGGTACACAATGAATGTAGGGGTGGAAACAAACAAGCAAGCCAACAACAGGCACCACACTGGTGTAGCATTAGCCAACATTTCTTGGGCAGCTTTTAGGGGCTAAGGACTCCATGAATTAACTCATCCCACTCTCCCTGCAACACTGCAGAATAGGCAATGTCATGCCCATTTTACAGATGAGGAAACCAGCCTGTATTGAGGCTAAATGACTTGCCCTGCCACCAGCTCATTAGAAGCAGCAGGATTTGACCCAGAGCCACCTGCACAGAAGGCTGTAATTATCCACAGCTGAGAGCAGAGGACAGGACTAAGTCATTCTTTAAAGGAGAGCTCACGAGTCCAGGCCTTTAAAATCTCAGGCCCAGATGCTCAGCCTGATGGACAGGCGGCAGGCCACAGGCGAGGGCTTGGAGGAAAAGCCCATTCCTTCTCCACATGACCTGCTGCTTTCAAAAGAGGACAAGATAATTTCTCAAATCTCACTCTAGCATGGGCTGAAGCTAAGGAAATTGGAATGTGCCCCAGGGTCTCCCAAAGAGCTGCCCAGCTCTCCCATAAGATGACCCGAGGTGATCATGACCCAACAAACAATGCTGCAACTGCTCATGAAAACCACAAGACAGGCTGGTGCTGAGGGTCATGCCCTCCTGGCCATGGGGGGCGGCTCCAGAGCTGGACCTTGAACTTGCTCCTTGCCGACTTCGCGGAGCACCTTTCAGGAGTGAGTAAGGCAAGGTGCTGGATGACAGTGAGGCATGAATCACTGGGATCTGCAGGAATCTGCATGGCTTTTCTCTCCTCCCACCCTCCTGTCCAACACATGCACACCAAATCCCCACAGTGGCTGGAGGTGGCAGCCAGGTATAAATTATATAGAGAGCTAATGGAGCTAAGTCACGTGGGTCAGGAGGATGGTGGCCTTGCTGGTCCCACCATTTGGGGGAAGGAAGTGGTCACGGCTCCAGAATTGGACTGGGCACATACATTATACCTCCTGGGCTCAGCAATGCCTAAGTGGGTGCCCAAAATGGGCAGTGTGCAGAAAGAACCAGATGGTATACAGATGAGCTTTAAAAAACTTTGAGATATATATATATATATATATATATTATTGTGATTTATTAATATGACTTAGGAAAAAAAAATTCAACCTAACCCATATCTGACTCATTCCTTGAGAGGCAGTCTGTTTCAGGGTCTGGTGCCAGACACAGCATGGGTTTGAATCAGTGAGACTTTGAGCAGGTAACTTGTAACCTCTCTGTGCCTCAGCTTCCCTATATGTTAAATGGGAGGAAATAACACAAAATAGAACCATCTCAAGGGAGACGATATTGACCAGAGTAATATATTTGGTTACCTACAGCAGTGCCTGGCATATCATAAGTGTTCTCTGAGTGATACGTGTGATTATTACAGATATTATTGCTTTTATTTTTTAATTTAATTTTATTTATTTATTTATTTTATTATACTTTAAGTTTTAGGGTACATGTGCACGTTGTGCAGGTTAGTTACATATGTATACATGTGCCATGCCGGTGCGCTACACCCACTAACTCGTCATCTAGCCTTAGGTATATCTCCCAGTGCTATCCCTCCCCCCTCCCCCCACCCCACAACAGTCCCCAGAGTGTGATATTCCCCTTCATGTGTCCATGTGATCTCATTGTTCAATTCCCACCTATGAGTGAGAATATGCGGTGTTTGGTTTTTTGTTCTTGCGATAGTTTACTGAGAATGATGATTTCCAATTTCATCCATGTCCCTACAAAGGACATGAACTCATCATTTTTTATGGCTGCATAGTATTCCATGGTGTATATGTGCCACATTTTCTTAATCCAGTCTATCATTGTTGGACATTTGGGTTGGTTCCAAGTCTTTGCTATTGTGAATAATGCCGCAATAAACATACGTGTGCATGTGTCTTTATAGCAGCATGATTTATAGTGATTTGGGTATATACCCAGTAATGGGATGGCTGGGTCAAATGGTATTTCTAGTTCTAGATCCCTGAGGAATCGCCACACTGACTTCCACAATGGTTGAACTAGTTTACAGTCCCACCAACAGTGTAAAAGTGTTCCTATTTCTCCACATCCTCTCCAGCACCTGTTGTTTCCTGACTTTTTAATGATTGCCATTCTAACTGGTGTGAGATGATATCTCATAGAGGTTTTGATTTGCATTTCTCTGATGGCCAGTGATGATGAGCATTTTTTCATGTGTTTTTTGGCTGCATAAATGTCTTCTTTTGAGAAGTGTCTGTTCATGTCCTTCGCCCACTTTTTGATGGGGTTGTTTGTTTTTTTCTTGTAAATTTGTTTGAGTTCATTGTAGATTCTGGATATTAGCCCTTTGTCAGATGAGTAGGTTGCGAAAATTTTCTCCCATGTTGTAGGTTGCCTGTTCACTCTGATGGTAGTTTCTTTTGCTGTGCAGAAGCTCTTTAGTTTAATTAGATCCCATTTGTCAATTTTGGCTTTTGTTGCCATTGCTTTTGGTGTTTTGGACATGAGGTCCTTTCCCATGCCTATGTCCTGAATGGTAATGCCTAGGTTTTCTTCTAGGGTTTTTATGGTTTTAGGTCTAACGTTTAAATCTTTAATCCATCTTGAATTGATTTTTGTATAAGGTGTAAGGAAGGGATCCAGTTTCAGCTTTCTCCATATGGCTAGCCAGTTTTCCCAGCACCATTTATTAAATAGGGAATCCTTTCCCCATTGCTTGTTTTTCTCAGGTTTGTCAAAGATCAGATAGTTGTAGGTATGCGGCGTTATTTCTGAGGGCTCTGTTCTGTTCCATTGATCTATATCTCTGTTTTGGTACCAGTACCATGCTGTTTTGGTTACTGTAGCCTTGTAGTATAGTTTGAAGTCAGGTAGTGTGATGCCTCCAGCTTTGTTCTTTTGGCTTAGGATTGACTTGGCGATGCGGGCTCTTTTTTGGTTCCATATGAACTTTAAAGTAGTTTTTTCCAATTCTGTGAAGAAAGTCATTGGTAGCTTGATGGGGATGGCATTGAATCTGTAAATTACCTTGGGCAGTATGGCCATTTTCACGATATTGATTCTTCCTACCCATGAGCATGGAATGTTCTTCCATTTGTTTGTATCCTCTTTTATTTCCTTGAGCAGTGGTTTGTAGTTCTCCTTGAAGAGGTCCTTCACATCCCTTGTAAGTTGGATTCCTAGGTATTTTATTCTCTTTGAAGCAATTGTGAATGGGAGTTCACTCATGATTTGGCTGTCTGTTTGTCTGTTGTTGGTGTATAAGAATGCTTGTGATTTTTGTACATTGATTTTGTATCCTGAGACTTTGCTGAAGTTGCTTATCAGCTTAAGGAGATTTTCGGCTGAGACGATGGGGTTTTCTAGATAAACAATCATGTCGTCTGCAAACAGGGACAATTTGACTTCCTCTTTTCCTAATTGAATACCCTTTATTTCCTTCTCCTGCCTGATTGCCCTGGCCAGAACTTCCAACACTATGTTGAATAGGAGCGGTGAGAGAGGGCATCCCTGTCTTGTGCCAGTTTTCAAAGGGAATGCTTCCAGTTTTTGCCCATTCAGTATGATATTGGCTGTGGGTCTGTCGTAGATAGCTCTTATTATTTTGTAATACGTCCCATCAATACCTAATTTATTGAGAGTTTTTAGCATGAAGGGTTGTTGAATTTTGTCAAAGGCTTTTTCTGCATCTATTGAGATAATCATGTGGTTTTTGTCTTTGGCTCTGTTTATATGCTGGATTACATTTATTGATTTGCGTATATTGAACCAGCCTTGCATCCCAGGGATGAAGCCCACTTGATCATGGTGGATAAGCTTTTTGATGTGCTGCTGGATTCGGTTTGCCAGTATTTTATTGAGGATTTTTGCATCAATGTTCATCAAGGATATTGGTCTAAAATTCTCTTTTTTGGTTGTGTCTCTGCCTGGCTTTGGTATCAGAATGATGCTGGCCTCATAAAATGAGTTAGGGAGGATTCCCTCTTTTTCTATTGATTGGAATAGTTTCAGAAGGAATGGTACCAGTTCCTCCTTGTACCTCTGGTAGAATTCGGCTGTGAATCCATCTGGTCCTGGACTCTTTTTGGTTGGTAAACTATTGATTATTGCCACAATTTCAGCTCCTGTTATTGGTCTATTCAGAGATTCAACTTCTTCCTGGTTTAGTCTTGGGAGAGTGTATGTGTCGAGGAATGTATCCATTTCTTCTAGATTTTCTAGTTTATTTGCGTAGAGGTGTTTGTAGTATTCTCTGATGGTAGTTTGTATTTCTGTGGGATCAGTGGTGATATCCCCTTTATCATTTTTTATTGTGTCTATTTGATTCTTCTCTCTTTTTTTATTAGTCTTGCTAGCGGTCTATCAGTTTTGTTGATCCTTTCAAAAAACCAGCTCCTGGATTCATTGATTTTTTGAAGGGTTTTTTGTGTCTCTATTTCCTTCAGTTCTGCTCTGATTTTAGTTATTTCTTGCCTTCTGCTAGCTTTTGAATGTGTTTGCTCTTGCTTTTCTAGTTCTTTTAATTGTGATGTTAGGGTGTCAATTTTGGATCTTTCCTGCTTTCTCTTGTGGGCATTTAGTGCTATAAATTTCCCTCTACACACTGCTTTGAATGTGTCCCAGAGATTCTGGTACATTGTGTCTTTGTTCTCGTTGGTTTCAAAGAACATCTTTATTTCTGCCTTCATTTCGTTATGTACCCAGTAGTCATTCAGGAGCAGCTTGTTCAGTTTCCATGTAGTTGAGCGGCTTTGAGTGAGATTCTTAATCCTGAGTTCTAGTTTGATTGCACTGTGGTCTGAGAGATAGTTTGTTATAATTTCTGTTCTTTTACATTTGCTGAGGAGAGCTTTACTTCCAACTATGTGGTCAATTTTGGAATAGGTGTGGTGTGGTGCTGAAAAAATGTATATTCTGTTGATTTGGGGTGGAGAGTTCTGTAGATGTCTATTATGTCCGCTTGGTGCAGAGCTGAGTTCAATTCCTGGGTATCCTTGTTGACTTTCTGTCTCATTGATCTGTCTAATGTTGACAGTGGGGTATTAAAGTCTCCCATTATTAATGTGTGGGAGTGTAAGTCTCTTTGTAGGTCATTCAGGACTTGCTTTATGAATCTGGGTGCTCCTGTATTGGGTGCATATATATTTAGGATGGTTAGCTCCTCTTGTTGAACTGATCCCTTTACCATTATGTAATGGCCTTTTTTGTCTCTTTTGATCTTTGTTGGTTTAAAGTCTGTTTTATCAGAGACTAGGATTGCAACCCCTGCCTTTTTTTGTTTTCCATTTGCTTGGTAGATCTTCCTCCATCCTTTTATTTTGAGCCTATGTGTGTCTCTGCACGTGAGATGGGTTTCCTGAATACAGCACACTGATCGGTCTTGACTCTTTATCCAACTTGCCAGTCTGTGTCTTTTAATTGGAGAATTTAGTCCATTTACATTTAAAGTTAATATTGTTATGTGTGAATTTGATCCTGTCATTATGCTGTTAGCTGGTGATTTTGCTCATTAGTTGATGCAGTTTCTTCCTAGTCTCAATGGTCTTTACATTTTGGCATGATTTTGCAGCGGCTGGTACTGGTTGTTCCTTTCCATGTTTAGCGCTTCCTTCAGGAGCTCTTTTAGGGCAGGCCTGGTGGTGACA
The DNA here is from genome assembly GCF_029289425.2 of Pan paniscus. Classification (NCBI taxonomy): domain Eukaryota; kingdom Metazoa; phylum Chordata; class Mammalia; order Primates; family Hominidae; genus Pan; species Pan paniscus. The sequence goes on along the minus strand of NC_073267.2, from coordinate 63,850,036 downwards.
AAATCTCTCAGCATTTGCTTGTCTGTAAAGTATTTTATTTCTCCTTCACTTATGAAGCTTAGTTTGGCTGGATATGAAATTCTGGGTTGAAAATTCTTTTCTTTAAGAATGTTGAATATTGGCCCCCACTCTCTTCTGGTTTGTAGGGTTTCTGCCGAGAGATCCGCTGTTAGTCTGATGGGCTTCCCTTTGAGGGTAACCCGACCTTTCTCTCTGGCTGCTCTTAACACTTTTTCCTTCATTTCAACTTTGGTGAATCTGACAATTATGTGTCTTGGAGTTGCTCTTCTCGAGGAGTATCTTTGTGGTGTTCTCTGTATTTCCTGAATCTGAACGTTGGCCTGCCTTGCTAGATTGGGGAAGTTCTCCTGGATAATATCCTGTAGAGTGTTTTCCAACTTGGTGCCATTCTCCGCATCACTTTCAGGTACACCAATCAGACGTAGATTTGGTCTTTTCACATAGTCCCATATTTCTTGGAGGCTTTGCTCATTTCTTTTTATTCTTTTTTCTCTAAACTTCCCTTCTCGCTTCATTTCATTCATTTCATCTTCCATTGCTGATACCCTTTCTTCCAGTTGATCGCATCGGCTCCTGAGGCTTCTGCATTCTTCACGTAGTTCTCGAGCCTTGGTTTTCAGCTCCATCAGCTCCTTTAAGCACTTCTCTGTATTGGTTATTCTAGTTATACATTCTTCTAAATTTTTTTCAAAGTTTTCAACTTCTTTGCCTTTGGTTTGAATGTCCTCCCGTAGCTCAGAGTAATTTGATCGTCTGAAGCCTTCTTCTCTCAGCTCATCAAAGTCATTCTCCATCCAGCTTTGTTCCGTTGCTGGTGAGGAACTGCGTTCCTTTGGAGGAGGAGAGGCGCTCTGCGTTTTAGAGTTTCCAGTTTTTCTGTTCTGTTTTTTCCCCATCTTTGTGGTTTTATCTACTTTTGGTCTTTGATGATGGTGATGTACAGATGGGTTTTCAGTGTGGATGTCCTTTCTGTTTGTTAGTTTTCCTTCTAACAGACAGCACCCTCAGCTGCAGGTCTGTTGGAATACCCTGCCGTGTGAGGTGTCAGTGTGCCCCTGCTGCGGGGTGCCTCCCAGTCAGGCTGCTCGGGGGTCAGGGGTCTGGGACCCACTTGAGGAGGCAGTCTGCCCGTTCTCAGATCTCCAGCTGCGTGCTGGGAGAACCACTGCTCTCTTAAAAGCTGTCAGACAGGGACATTTAAGTCTGCAGAGGTTACTGCTGTCTTTTTGTTTGTCTGTGCCCTGCCCCCAGAGGTGGAGCCTACAGAGGCAGGCAGGCCTCCTTGAGCTGTGGTGTGCTCCGCCCAGTTCGAGCTTCTGGGCTGCTTTGTTTACCTAATCAAGCCTGGGCAATGGCGGGCGCCCCTCCCCCAGCCTCGCTGCCGCCTTGCAGTTTGATCTCAGACTGCTGTGCTAGCAATCAGCGAGACTCCGTGGGCGTAGGACCCACCAAGCCAGGTGTGGGATATAATCTCGTGGTGCGCTGTTTTTTAAGCTGGTCTGAAGAGCGCAATATTCGGGTGGGAGTGACCCGATTTTCCAGGTGTGTCCGTCACCCCTTTCTTTGACTCGGAAAGGGAACTCCCTGACCCCTTGCGCTTCCCAGGTGAGGCAATGCCTTGCCCTGCTTCGGCTCGCGCACGGTGCATGCACCCACTGACCTGCGCCCACTGTCTGGCACTCCCTGGTGAGATGAACCCGGTACCTCAGATGGAAATGCAGAAATCACCCGTCTCCTGCGTCACTCACGCTGGGAGCTGTAGACTGGAGCTGTTCCTATTCGGCCATCTTGGCTCCTCCCCCCGATATTATTGCTTTTAAAAATGCTAAATTTATGTTGAAAAAGTGGTTCAAATATATATGTATATGTATATTGTATGAGCATGTGTGTTCGTGTGCGTGTGTGTGTGTGTGTGTGTGTGTGTGTATAAAATGTAGGCTGGTGCAGTGGCTCATGCCTGTAATCCCATGATTGCTTGAACCCAGGAGTTCGAGACCAGCCTGGGCAACATAGCAAAACTCCATCTCTACAAAAAATGTAGCTGGGTGTGGCAGTGCATGCCTGCGGTCCCAGCTACTTAGGAGGCTAAGGTGGGAGAATTGCTTGAGCCCCGGATGCTGAGGTTGTGGTGAGCCGGGATCGTGTGGTGAGCCGGGATCGCACCACTGCACTCCAGCCTGGGCGGCAGAGCCAGACTCTGTCTCAAAAAAATAAAATAAAACAAAATAAAATGTGAAGGCCAGTGCAAAAGCTGGAGGATATGGGAGGCCTGGACAGGTAGTATAGAACTGAATGTAATCTGGGAAACACTGAACCATCACATAACTGGTTTAGTCAGTCTGCCTCCCTGCCTGCTATACCCACAATCCCAGCATGATTCTCCTTAAGCTGTATGTCCCCATGTGATACCTTGTGCCCAAGGGCCTTTACCAAAGGCAGCCAGACTCTCCAGCTGGCCTCCCTGACACTGGAGGCTTGCAGGGTGGGGGAACGGGATGTCCATGATTCTCCAGCAAGCTCCCCATGTTATCTCAGCTCCATCTTGGCCCATCTTATCTCTCCTGCCTCCTATCAGAAACCTAGAGGGAGCTGATTGATGAACATGATCTGACTCATCAGAAGTTGAATGGCAAGAGGTTCGTGGAAACATCACCTCTTCCCACTCTCTGCCCACACCTCTGGCCTTGAGAAAGGAGTTTGAAATGTCCAGATCCGGTGTGCCTAGCACAGCCTTGCAGATAGTCATGGCGACTCTGTGGGCCCACAAAGCTGCTGGCCAGCCCTGCCCCGATGGGCCTATTCTGTCTTCTGTCAATGCCAGGTCACAGCCTGCAACAGGTAGCCCCAGCAGCACTCCACATACCCTTTGTAGAAATACAGGGGACACTCTATGACTGCCTCCAGGGTCTCCTGCTGCAATGAACTTTGAAGGGATCCTGTTTTGCATGTCAGTACCAAATGTCCTTGGAGGGGAACCAAGATTAACTTGCCTTATCTTGAGTTCTGCCTCTCAGTCAACTGGGTTATGGCAAAGTTCCACAGCCGGCAGAGAAATTCAGACCATCCCAGGGCACCTTAACCCCCAACACATCTTTCTGAGGAAAGGACAGCAAAATAGCCTCTTGGTACCCCAGCCCTGCAGCAGGCAGGGGTGCCCAGCACTCTTGGGTTCTGTGCAATCTGACACACATGGCCTGGGCCTTCTTCACCCACTCAGACTGAGACCCCTGAATGCTAAACTCCCTTGGGAAAAGGAGAGATGGGAGAGTTTTAGGGAGCCTGGGGAGCATCCTGTATCCTTGTAAACAGTTGAAAAACTGACAAGAGCCAGGCACAGTGGCTCAAGCATGTAATTCCAGCACTTTGGGAGGCCAAGATGGGCGGATTACTTGAGGTCAGGAGTGCGAGACCAGCCTGGCCAACATGGTGAAAAACTGTCTTTACTAAAAACACCAAAAAAAAAAAAAATAGCTGGGCATGGTGGAGGGCGCCTGTAATCCCAGCTACTCAGGAGGCTGAGACACAAGAATCATCTGAACCTGGGAGATGCAGGTTGCAGTGAGCCGAGATCGCACCACTGTACTCCAGCCTGGGCAACAGAGGGAGACTTCATCTCAAAACAAACAAACAAACAAACAAAAACGCTGACAAGCGCTAAGCCAGAGCAGGGCCCCTTGCTTAAGGTAGGTGAGATCTTAGCTAAAGTGGTCAACACTGTGGAACTGGCATAGGAATGAATAAAACAGATCAAGGGAACAAAAAAGAGGCTCCCAAACACGAGGCATTTACCTGTGGAACACTGAGTATGATACCGGTGGATATTAAAGGATTGTGACAAACACTGTCTCTTTAATAAACAATACAGGGGAAACTGGTTAGTCATTTGTCAGGAGGGCTAAAATTAAATTATTACCTACACGATACACACACACACACACACACACATACACACACAAATAAATTCCAGGTGGATTCAATATCTAATGGTTTTTTAAATTATATGACTGTTGTATTTAGTGAAAACAGTCAGTTACTAAAGGACAAATACTAAATAAATTCCACTTACATGAGTTACCTAGAGTAGTCAAATTCATGAAGACAGAAAGTGGCATGATGTCTGCCAGGGCCTGGGGGAAATGGGGACAGGGAGTTATTGTTTAATGAATACAGAGTTTCAGTTTGTTTTTTTTGTTTTGTTTTGTTTTTTTTTGAGACGGAGTCTCGCTCTGTCGCCCAGGCTGGAGTGCAGTGGCACGATCTCGGCTCACTGCAAGCTCCGCCTCCCGGGTTCACGCCATTCTCCTGCCTCAGCCTCCCGAGTAGCTGGGACTACAGGCGCCCGCTACCACGCCCGGCTAATTTTTTGTATTTTTAGTAGAGACGGGGTTTCACCGTGTTAGCCAGGATGGTCTCGATCTCCTGACCTCGTGATCCGCCCGCCTCGGCCTCCCAAAGTGCTGGGATTACAGGCGTGAGCCACCGCGCCCGGCCGAGTTTCAGTTTTATAAGAGGAAAAGTGTTCTGGATTCAATTGTTACACATTGTATATATGCATCAAAACATCATCACAATGTCAAAAAGATGTTTTTTGAAAAAGTGTTCCAGAGATGGATGGTGGTGATGGTTGCAGAACAATGTGAATGTCCTTAATGCCATTAAACTATACATTTTTTTTTTAAGACTGAGTCTCACTCTGTTGCCCAGGCTGGAGTACAGTGGCGTGATGATGGCTCACTGCAACCTCCGTCTACCGGGTTGAAGCAATTCTCTGCCTCAGCCTCCCAAGTAGCTGGGATTACAGGTGCCCACCACCACACCAGGCTAATTTTTGTATTTTTAGTAGAGACGGGGTTTCACCATCTTAAAAATGGTAAAGATGGCAAATTTCGCATTATATGTATTTCACAACAATTTAAAAAATAATTTCTCAAAGTCATATTTTTAAAAATTATATGATCATCACAGAATAATATGAGATCCTACTTTGTCATAATCTTAGGGTGGGAAAGGGCTTTTTGTTGTCTTAAGCAAAACATAAAATACAGAATCCATAAAAGAAAAGGTTGACAGAGTTAAAGTCACAATTGCATTAAGATTGACAAAGATTGCTAAGGAATGTTTTGATGACAGTTAGGAGAACAGGAGAATAAAGACAGACCCCCTGCTCGGGGTGGTGGAACTCCAGTCCAGGGCTTCCCAAACCTTGGCCATTCCTTTACCGCCTTTATGAGTTTTGCCCCTTCATTCAATACCTACCTTATCATTTACCTATATTTCCTTTAAATTCTTATTTTAATTAACTTAATTGGGGTATACTTTACATACAATAAAATGTACCCATGTTAAGTGCACAATTCCATGAGTTTTGACAAACCTGTATACCCATGTAACCATCTCTGCCATTGAGAGAGGCCTTTTACATCATCCCCAAAAAGTGCTTCTTGGCTCTTTTATCTCACTCCTCTCTCCTCATCCCAGGGTCCAGCAAACTATTGTCGCTACATTTTGCCTATTCTAAGAAGATCATAGAAGTGGAATCATGGAGTGTGCAGTCTTTTTTTTCTAATTTCTCTCAGTTAACATATACTTTTTTTTTTTTTTGAGACAGCATCTCACTCTGCTGCTCAGTCTGGAGCGCAATGGCACAATCTTGGCTCGCTGCAACCTCCGCCTCCCAGGTTCAAGTGATTCTCCTGCCTCAGCCTCCTGAGTAACTGGGATTACAGGCATGCACACCACACCCAGCTAATTTTTGTATTTTTAGTAGAGATAGGGTTTCGCCATGTTGGTCAGGCTGGTCTCGAACTCTTGACCTCGTGATCCGCCCGCCTCAGCCTCCAAAAGTTATCATATACTTTTGAAAATTCATCCATGTCATGGTGGGCCTTCATATTTTGTTCTTTTCTATTATTGGGTAGTTCTCCATCGTGTGGGTATACCATAATTTCTTTATCTGTCCACCTGTTGATGGATATTTAAGGGGTTTCCAGTTTGGGGAACTTAAAACAATAAATTTATTATTTATAAATAATATTGCTGTGAATATCTGCATGTGTCTTTGTGTCGACATATGCTTTCGCCTCTCTTGGGCAAACACCTAGGAGCAGAACAAATGTCAAGTGTAATCGTTGTTGTTATAATGATAGTGTAAACTGCTAGTACAGAAGGTGCTCCGTGGACAAAGGAGGTTTTGAGTCATTCTGTCAACAAATGGCCATTGTCAAATAGCTACTGTAGGCCTGACACTGTCTTAGGCTCTGCATCCCCAGTGGTAGAAAAGGAAAGACAGGCCTGCTCCTTCCCTTCATGAAGTTTGTACTCAGAGGGAGACAGAAAAACAGGCATGCAAACAATAGATCAGCTAATTTCACTTCCCAGTAAGAGCTAGAAGAATGATCAACAAGAATAATTTGATACAAAGAAATGTTGTATATGTGGTTATATCAGCAAGGGTCTCCCTGAAGATTCTGAAGCTGAGACCTAAACAATAATGAAGAATCAAAAGCGGCCTTGAAAAGACAGGGATCACAGGGAGAAGGGTGGAGTGAGTTGAATTTTCCAAGCTGAAGGAACAGCATGTACAAAGGCCCTGAGTTCATAGGTTTGAGGAGCAGAATAGGCCAGAGGTGAGAGGTTAAGGGAAGGCCTGATCATGCAGGGCCTGGAAAGTTCTCTAAGAAGTTTGTATTTTATTCTGGTTGGAACAGAAATCTTTTTCTTAAAGCCAGGGAGGGATGTGATTGGATTTGAGTTTCAGAAAGATCACTCTGTCTGCTGTGCAGAAGACAAACCACATTTGGAGATGAACCCAATTTGGAGGCCGTTGCAGGAATACAATGTAGATTTGATGGCAAGAGATGTTTGAGGCTTAGACTTGGCTGGAGACAGTGCAGATGGTGAGACGAGGGCCTGTACAGGACATATTTTGAAGGTAGAGGTGACAGACATGCTGAAGGATTAGATACAGAGTGTGAAGGAATGAGGGAGTCAAGATGGGTCTTAGGTTTCTGGCCCCAGTAATTGGTGAACAAGATTCTGCCGCCAGAATCTGCATCCTCCATAGAACTTTTTATCCAGAGTTCCACACTCCGTCCCTCACCCAGACTAGGAATTGGATGAACTGGCTGTCCTAGTCCATACCAGTCGGTCAGCCTGTGCTCCCCCTCCCCCCGTGCCCCATTAGATGAAAGGGAAAATGGCCTCATCAAACAGAGCAGATATGTGAATTAACAAATACCAGTGCCTCCGGTGCCCACAATAGCAAAAAGAGATCCAAGAAAACACTGATATTTATTTATCTTCTGTTTTCTTTCAGATCTAGCAATGTGACAATAACACGTGTCACTGTCAGCCCAGGCCCTGCTGGCAACACCTTGAAAACTACGCAGAGGTTTAGAAAATAAACAGCAGTCTCTCTGATTCCAGTGATAAAATACCAGTGTAAGGAGAGCCTCCTGAGATCCATAATCTGGAATTGTCAGGGGATAAGAATTGTCTGTCTTTTTGATAAAAGATGTCAGCTACCCTTCTGGGTTTTAAACAGAGAGAAATACTTCTGATTATGAGACTGGCTGTGTATCATGAAGTCTGTTGAAAGAATTCGTGTGTGCAATAAATGTGCTTGCCTTGCCCATCAATGTCCTTAAAATTTCCTTATCAGAAGGAAATTCAACTAAATCAGAGGCACGAAAAGTACACAACTCTAGAGTGGCTTGTTTTTGTCTGAGAGCTTGCTTCGTGAAGCTGTAGTTTCCTGATTACTATTCAGCTCAAAAAGTCTTCAAAGACCACTCCAGAATTTGGCAATTATTATTTTTTTAAGGCTTAGGACTAATTAGCCTCATGAAAGATTGTTTTGTTGCTTGTGGTCTGTGGTTGTTATATGGCTTGTTTTGCCTTGAAAAATGCTGCAATTGCTTTATTCTTACTCAATTGAAATTGAACAGGGGAAAAATAGCCCAATTAGGAATCATCAGCAGACTGCCTCACACATCATAAGCCCCAAATAAATAAATATTTATTGAATGAGTGAATGAGTGACTGAATATTAAACAGCCTCACTGACTAGGGCACACTAAAGATCCAAAATAAGAATTTAAATAGCCATCAACACCTGTTGATCAAGGCAAGCTAGAGGACTTGGTCTTATTAATACTGGTCAAACTCTCAAATGACCTTCAGAATATTGTGAAAGGCCAGTTATTCAATCAACAAACATTCATGGAGTGTTCGCTGTCCTCCAATCTGCTTCCTAGGTGCTGGGGGTGCAGCAGGGAGCAGAATACCACAGTCGCTGACCACCTGCAGCTCCTACTCTAGCGGGGGAAGGCAGACAAAATACAAGTACACAAACTAAAGAAAGAATTTAGGTTTAACTCAATACTGCAATCGAGGTTGACAGGAGTTAACCTGCTCTGGTTAGGGAAGTCTGTGAGGCCACTCTGAGGAGGTGTCATTTAGTCTGAGCCCTGGAGTATGAGACTGCATCAGCCAGCCAGGCTCCATGGCTCTTGCCTATAATCCTAGCACTTTGGGAGGCAGAGGTGGGAATCTCGCTTGAGGCCAGAAGTTCGAGGCCAGCCTGGGCAACATAGAGAGACCCTGTCTCTACAAAAAATAGTAAAAATTAGCCAGGCATGGCGGCTCATGCCGGTAGTCCCAGCTACTCAAGAGGCTGAGGCAGGAGGATCACTTGAGTCCAGGAGTTAGAGGCTGCAGTGAGCTATAATTGTACCACTGCACTCCAGCCTGGACAACAGAGTGAGACCCTGTCTCTAAAAAAATAACAAAAAAGTAAATATAAATCAATAAATAATGTTTTTTAAAAAGAGAACACATCAGCCACGCGAGATTGTGGGTGTTTGTGGCATAGGAAGGAAATGATGCCCAGAATGGATTTGTTTCCTGAGGCTACTGGAAACTACCAGAAACTTTGTGGCTTAGAAATGACAGAAATTTCTTCTCTTACAGTTTAGTAAGCCAGAAGTCCAAAATTAGTATCCCCAGACTGAAATTATGGTGTCTGCAGGGCCACACTCCAGGGGAGGCTTTCCCTCTCTTGCTCCTCCAGCTCTGGTGGCTGCCAGCGTTCCTTGGCTTGTGACGGCATCGCTCCCGTTTCTGCCTCCATCTTCACCTCCTCATCTCTGTGTGTGTGTCTTCTTCTGAGCCCTCTCAGAAGTACCTTGAATGTCTATTACTTCTGCCAACAGCCTGATTGAGACAATCTAGGGTTTTTTCCCTCATGCGCCTTAAAATTCTTCCTGTTTCTATACATTCTTCAATTCCAAAGCCACTGCCACAGTTTTCAGCCAGTGTCACGGGGGCATCTCACTTTCTTTAGCCAGCTGAAAATCTCATCAGTTATTAAGATGTTTGTCATACAGTCAGACTTGGCTATCTGGCAGCCTCAGGGGCCATGTGATTAGAGGCTATGGGATGTATTCCTTCTTTGCACCAATTTCTTTTTTATCTTAACCATTTTGTCTGGCAATACACCTGCAATGTACTCTGTTGTTCAGTATTGTATTTTCTTTTCTTTTCTTTTCTTTTCTGTTTTTTGTTTTTTGAGATGGATTCTTGCTCTACCCCCAGACTTTAGTGCAGTGGCATGATCTCAGCTCACTGCAGCCTCCACCTCCCGGGTTCAAGCCATTCTCCTGCTTCAGCCTCCCGAGTAGCTGAGACTACAGGTGCGTGCCACCACGCCAAGCTAATTTTTGTATTTTTACTAGAGACGGCATTTCACCATGTTGGCCAGGATGGTCTCGGTCTCCTGACCTCATGATTCACCCACCTCAGCCTCCCAAAGTGCTGGGATTACAGGCGTGAGCCACCGCGCCTGGCCCAGTATTGTATTTTCTAAAACAAATAATGCTTACTATAATTTTATCTTTTCTGGCTAGCCCTGGGGTCATGAGGATAAACTTCTGTTATTGCAGGAGAGCAAAACCTGGTCCAAAGACAACGGAGTGTGATACTGGTGACCACACACTAAACGTTCCCCCATGTTAGCTTTTCTGCCTAAAAGTCGAGGTTTTCCCCACATTGCTTGGCTCATTCACTTCTTTTGCCCTTGGGTCTTCTCCTAGGCTCCGTGCCAGATTGTAACACCCAGAGTCTTAGCTTCTTGAGTTTCTGTGTTGGAAACATCCAGCCCTTACTTGAAATTCTGCCCTGAAAAAAGGAGGTTAGGCCGCTGTGATCTTTGCCAAACACAAATGGGTAGGTCACCGCCCCACCCCCACATGCTTAAAATCATGTAATGGTTTCCCATTGCTTTTGGGATAAAGTCCATCACTTTACATGGTGCTGGCATTGTCAACATGGCCCAGCCTAGTGTGGTCAAAGCGGACCTCTCCAGACCCACCCCTAACTCTGTCCTCCAGCCACCCCTCAAGTCTTCACGCCTCTTCAGTCCCTCATGTCTGCGATGCTCTCTTCTGCCACGGATCCTTTGCACTTGCGGTTCCCTTTGCCGGGAATGTTCTCTTCCTGTCGCTCCCTTGTCTGGTGAGCTCTTCTCATGCTTCAGGTCTCAGCCCCAGTGTCTCCTTCCTGGGGAAGCCTTTTCTGACTTTGCTGACCAGGGATTTTTGCCCTACAGGCTCCCAAAGCACTGGGTTGCTCTCCTCGCCAGTTCTCACGGCAGATGAACACATTTTGCCCTTGTTGACGTGCTGCTGTAACTGCCTCCTTGTCGCCTGGATCATTTGCTCCTGAGAGGCTGCATCTGTTCTATGCATTGCCGTGTCCCGCTGCATTGCAGAGTGCCTGCTCCACACGGGCTGAATGAGTGGATGAGTTAGTGAATGAACAACCTGCTAAAGTCCTAGATCACCAAGGAAAATGATGACCTCAGGCCAGGCGCGGTGGCTCATGCACAGGACAGTTCCTGTTGTGGGGAACACAGGACTTCCATGGCCTCACCCACATCCACAGTTGTCAGGACGTGGACTCCAGTCTCTGGCTATGTGGGTCCCCATACCATGGTGTGACCTTCAGCATTTATTTAACCTCCAGTGCTTTTGTTTCCTCATCTGAAAAATGGGCTTTTTGAAAAGAAGTTCCTATCTCCTAGGATCGATGATAAGATTAAATGAGTTGATACAGGCAAATACTTCAAACAGGGCCACATAAATAGCATGAGTGCTGCAGGTGTAGCCGTTGCTATTACTGATGGTGTTGACATGCTGTAAATACCATCTCCCCTTAAGCATTGGAATGGTCAAGGCATAAGGTGAATGGATTAATCCAGTTTTCTGGGTTGGGCCGGATGAAGGGGCAATCAATCCCTGTACATATCAATTTTCCAATAATGCACTATCATAAAATAACATGCAAGCTGGAGGGAATGGAATCAACCTCTTTGGTGAGTCAGAATGATGTTTCAGACCCGACAAGGCTCAGGGATCCCCTGGCAGTCCCTGATGCAGGCAGCACCACGTGAGGTTAACATTGTAGAACCTGGAACCGGGCTCACCTGGGTTCAAATCCTGGTGCTGCCTCTTTCTGGCTCCCCTGCAAACTTCCATGACCCCCTCTCTGTTCTCATCTGGAAAATGGGAATAATATTAGGGCCATTGTGAGGACGTAATCAGATAATTGACTTAAAAGCCTTCAGCCTCTGTCTCAGCACAGAGTAAGTACTTGACAAATGATTGCTTCTATTTGTTAGGATTGGACAGAATTCAACACTGCAAGGCACAGGGGCCACCCTCCTAGATCCTCAATGGCTGACGATGTACAAGATGCATGCTGGATCCTGTAGGGTTTTTAACTAAAACCCTGATGTCCTCTTATACTTCTGCTACTTGTCTTGTTCTTAAAAACCAAGAACTAGCAAATACTGGGTGACAGGCGTCAGCTTGCTGCCTGGGTTCCGCCCTAACAGGAGTTGACAATATTGCAGCAAATCAACACTACACGCTTTGGACAAAACAGCAGCCCTGCCTTGCTACTGTAAAGGGCATTTGTCATGTTATTTGCAGTAGGGGGATGGTTTCCCTTCTCCTTCTGGACTTGCACCTAATTCCAACCGGAGTGTGTACCAGCTGCCTGCCCCAGACTGGCCCAGCAGTCATCTATCTAGATGAGAAGCAATTTCATAAATTCAAACGGGGCACATTTCCTATGCAATTTATTTAGCTTAACAAGTTAATCAGAGTCCACGAGCCCAATTTGTCACTGTGCTATTTTCTTTTGCTGGCTGCTCTAATTGTATAAATATGCCCAGAGGTTTGACGAAACTTCTAACACATCAAACAATAAATGGCCCACTTACAGAGTGTACTGTGGCTATTTTGAAGCAAGGCTTTTCCCCTCCTGAAGCTGGCAGCTCCTACCCATCTAACAGCCTGGCACCATGCTGGCAGTTCCTGCCCATCTAATACCCTGGCACCATTTGGTTACTGGTCTTTTGCTTTTTTTTTTTTCTTTTTTGAGACAGAGTCTTGTTTTGTCACCCACACTGGAGTGCAGTAGTGCAATCCACAGCCTCAAACTCCTGGGCTCCAGAGATCCTCCTACCTCCACCTCCCAAGTAGCTGGGACTACAGTTGTGCATCATTATGCTTGGCTAATTTTATAAATTTTTTAATAGACAGGGTCTCACTATGTTGCCCAGGCTTCTCTCAAACTCCCGGGCTCAAGTGATCCTCCAACCCTGACCTCCCAAAGTGCTGGGATTACAGGCATGAGCCGTTTTGCCCAGCCTGGTCCTTTGGATTCACTCGCAGCACCCAGGACCTGAACGGCAGCAAACAGGGAATGGTGGGCAAGGTGGAAAGATGCCGCAAAATGCAGCCGTCTCTGACTCCTGGTCTAATTCCAGAAAACACCACATCGTATCCTCCACCAGGTCTTCTCCCTCTTTGGGATTAGGCAAAAGGGCAAATGGCCAGACTTGGGGGCTCAAGAGCTTGCTTTCTCTGAGATGTCGGCCTCTTCTGTCAAATTCGCATCTGAACTGCTTTCAGCGCCTGATTTATGAAGAGGCAGGCAGTGAGGCTGTTCGGCTGGTCCCTGGAAACCGATCATAAATCTGAGGCGTGTATCACAGGTGGTAGACTTCTCTGAGCTGATGGCCAAGAGAAGTGTAGGAAACCGAGACGAATGTGTCTGCATTGAGTCCTGGAAGTGTGCGTTTCCAGGATTTCCTTTTTATTCATTTTGAATTCCCTCCTCTTGGATTTAAACCTTCTGTCTCCTCTGTGTTCACGTGAACATTTCAACCTATCAATTTCACTTTAATAAAGGAGGTGTCCAGCGAGGAGATAAAACGTTTTTTAAGACAGAAAACTTCTGCCCCCCACCCCACCCCCATTTTTCACACATTTTGTCCCCAGTCGCAGATGTTTCCTCTGCCTTATCGGTGTGCTGAAAAGAAATGCAATACGCTGGGCTTTCAAATTTTCCGCCACGGAAACGAAAGACAACAGGAGGGGAGAGGGGCCTTGCTTAACCTGGAGCCAGGATAGGCTAAGGGGAAATGGAAAAAGGCCGGTGCCGTGGGAGCAGAGTTGGCAGAGCCAATGCCACAGATCCTGTTTCCTTGGTTCAGTGCTGAAAAGCAGTCAAGTAACAAATGCTCCACCCTCCTGTCCAGCGCCACCGCGGATATAGCCCTGATGTCACCTTCCTCATGATCTCAGGGCTCCAGCTTCAGGCTGTGTTGGGATTGTGCACAGGGGCCCAGTAGACAGCCCCCTCCCAGTCTTCTCTCTGCTCTTCTACTGTACTCGCTGGGAATTTCCACGTCCCCATGATGTTAATTGCATGCTTCCTGAGCCATAGCCCTTTCTATCATGTCCAGGAAGTCAGTGACCAAGTCCTCTGCCCCACCCTGCCCCGCTAGCTCAGGTGTAACCTAACTCTCAAAGCACTTTATTTAGAATTTTAACTTGAATGTGCACAGTGGGCCCCCTTGTGATGCCCACAGCCTGCACCCAGGTGTGTGAACCGTGTCACTAATCATGCAGGCCTCAAGACATTCTGAGGAGGCCATTGCCACATGCCAGCCAGCAACTACATCGCCCTCTTGCCAAACCCCCCTAAATGGGTATCCAGAGTGTCCCCTCTTATCTGGCAGCTACCACCACCTTAGTTCCCACCTTCACCTCTCTCAGTCTCCAGCATGGGCAAATGTTTTATTTTAATATTATACTTAGATGTTTATTTTAATGGATAATAGAAAATAAATTGGGGTGGTGCATCGTGGCTCATGCCTGTAATCTCAGCACTTTGGGAAGTTGAGATAGATAGATCATTTGAGCCCAGGAGTTTGAGACCAGCCTGGGCAATGTAGGGAGGTCTTATCACTACAAAAAAAAAAATGTTTTTAATTAGTTCAATGTCATGGTGCATGCCTGTGGTCCCAGTTACTCAGGAGGCTGAGGTGAGAGGATTGCTTGAGCCCAGGAGGTCGAGGCTGCAGTGGGCTGAGATTGTGCCAAAGCACTCCAGCCTGGGTGACAGAGTGAGATTCTGTCTCAAAAAAAAAAAAAGGAAGAAAATAAGTTGCTTTTTCATTTTATAGTAGTAATATAAAGCTATCTTTTCAAGTAAACATATCTAAATAAAGAAGTCAGTTCATTGCGCCGGGCATGGAGGCCGAAGCAGGCAGATCCCCTGAGGTCAGGAGTTTGAGACCAGCCCGGCCAACACAGCAAAACCCCATCTCTACTAAAAATACAAAAATTAGCTGGCTTGTAGTCCCAGCTACTAGGGGGGCTGAGGCAGGAGAATTGCTTGAACCCAGGGGGTAGAGGTTGCAGTGACCCAACATCGTGCCACTGCACTCCAGCCTGGGTGACAGTGTGAGACTCCACCTCAGGAAAAAAAAAAAGAAAAAGAAGTAAGTTCATTTACATTTTGAAAAGTTAAGACAGGCAGCTTGTAGCATGCAGATAGGGCAAAACAAGGGCCACATGATGTGCTGGTCGAGGACTCGAGCCTGAGTCTGAAGCCCAGCTCTGTAATTGGCTAGCTGTGTGACCTTGGGCAAGTTCCTTAACCTCTCTCTGTTCCTCCTAGGGTTGCAGTGAGGTTTAGGTGAGTTACTGCCGGACTGAGCCGGGTGAGTGTCTCACAGTGTTGCCGCCTCACCACTGGGGAGCTCCAGACTATCACACCAGGCTTCTCAGCACCTCCTGGAGGGATGGTTCTAAAAGCTGACCCTGATCTTGTCATTTCTCTGCTGTAAACTCTCCCCACGAGGAAGTCTGAACCTCTCACAATGGCCCCCAGGGGCTTCTGTGATCTGTCTCCAGTCGATTTCTACAAGTTGCTCTGCCATTTGTCATTTGTACTCAATAATGCTGCAATGCCAGCCTCATGACTGCCCCCCAGATGCACCTCGTTCATTCAGGCTCCTGTACAGTCCCATGCTACACCCTCTGTCAGTCCGGCCTCTCCCTCGTCTTGTCCATTGATGGGCAAACTTCTCCTCCTGTGTCCAGGCTTGTTCAAATATCAGTTCCCCAAGATACCTTCCTTGATTCTTCCTCCATGGATGGGGTTAGGCACTGAAACAGCAGAAATGTGCTACCTGTGCCTCCATTTAAAATCACAAAGCTAAAACTAGGTAAAATTCCAGGTTATTTTTTAAAATTATGAACAAAATGATTAGAGGCCAAGCATGGTGGCTCACGCCTGTAATCCTAACACTGGGAGGCCAAGGCAGGTGAATCACTTAAGGTCAGGAGTTTAAGACCAGCCTGGACAACATGGTGAAGCCCCATCTCTATTAAAAAAATAATAATAATAATAATTAGCCAGGTGTGGTGGTGCATTCTTGCAATCCCAGCTACTTGGGAGGCTGAGGCGGGAGGATCACTTGAACCCAGGAGGCAGAGGTTGCAATGAGCCAAGATCATGCCACTACACTCCAGCCTGGATGACAGAGCAAGACTGCATCTCAAAAATAAATAAATAAATAAACAAGTTATGAACAAAATATCATGTTAATAGTGAAAAAGGGTTTGACTTAAGATTTCAACTTGATAAATGAATAGAAAATTACTTCAAACTACATTTATCTGATTTTTAAGCATATTTAAGTTACCACCACAACTATGTGCTAATTTTGGAACTAACAAGGAATAATACCTGGCCTCTGTTTATAATTCCTATAAAATTATGTGATAAATCAATATGACAGTTTGATGTTTGGCTTTGGTAGCGGGATTACTTAGAAAGATCATTTCGTGAACCTATCAAAGAGTTTCATTCATTTTCTCAAGAAACTCTCAATACCTTGACGTTCAACCCATCCTCTTCTCATGCAGTTACTGTGTCATTATCCCTGATGATTTTCCTCTTTTTCATTTGCCAACACTCTACCATGGCCAGGTCTTCTTTGAACACTGGCTTTGTGAACTATTCCAAGTAGTCCTGCAATATCGCTTTCATCTGCTTCATGAAACCCGCATCTTTGGCAAGACTGGTGATTTCAGTTTGCAATTGATTTGAATTGTCTTACTCAGGTGTGTTGAAACGTTTAGAACATGCGACAATCACAAAGGGGCTGAAGACAAAGAGATTTCTGCAGATACTGGAGGGGTGTTCTGAGGACATTTGCCTCTCCCTACAAACTGAGACTTCGGAGACTCCAAGACTGAATACTCAGCAAGAACCTCTGTCTCTCTTGTAGCCCCTACAACTGACTGATTTATAATTGAACACGTGTGCCTTCTGCTTGCACCCAAAATGTGCCTTCAGCACCCCGTATTCCTCTTTCTGCATCTGTCCCCTACCTCTCTCTTCTCCAACCTCATGCCTCCATCACCACCCTGACACACACAGACAACTACACACACCCTTCCCGTCTTCCTCCCATTTTCATTTTCTTTTCTTTATTTTTTTCTTTCTTTCTTTTTTGCGACGGAGTCTCCCTCTGTCGCCCAGGCTGGAGTGCAGTGGCGTGATCTCGGCTCACTGCAAGCTCCGCCTCCCGGGTTCACGCCATTCTCCTGCCTCAGCCTCCCGTGTAGCTGGGACTACAGGCGCCCGCCACCACGCCCGGCTAATTTTTTTTGTATTTTTAGTAGAGACGGGATTTCACCGTGTTAGCCAGGATGGTCTTGATCTCCTGACCTCGTGATCCGCCCGTCTCGGCCTCCCAAAGCGCTGGGATTACAGGCGTGAGCCACTGCGCCCGGCCTGCCATTTTCATTTTCAAACACTGGATGTTGAGAAAGGTAATTCTCACTGATACCATCAGGCAGGAACGGCAAATACATTTTAATTATCACGTTCAACCTTATCAGTTAATATAGCTGCCCTGGAGTTATCTATGGGAAGAGAATGTGGATGGGATCCTAGTCCTGCCCCAGGGTGGATTTTACACACATGGATCCTCTCCGGGACTCTTCACATCAAGTCCCTTCGCTCAGCCTGTTGAGTCGTCTAGTAACCATCCCTGAAAACACTTCTGCATGCCAGGACTTAGCCCAGAGCCCTGATGAAGGAACAGCTTGGGCTGCTATCCAGGAATCTCATGTTGCAGATGGGGTTGGGAGCAGGATACATTCCATATTCTTAACATTTTGCAGACTGTACAAATGGTAATTTTTATTGTTCAAGTCATATGAAACATGTTTCCTTTTTTCTGCTATGTGTTGGCAAAGTTTTTTTCTCTGTCAGAAATACCCACCACTCCAAGATACCCACCTCTCTAGTCCTGAAGAAGAATGTGAGCCACATTTTCTACTGGGCCCAAAGAGGTCATGGCACACCCTGAAGCCTCCAGAAATACCAGAAATGGGTCATCAAGGGACAAGATCTTGCTTTGCTTCAGTGGAACCATCCATCTATCCATCTATTCATTTATTTATTCAGTGAATGAGACCACCAGTCTCTGTCCATGATACAGAGGGCCAAAGTCAGCCAAGTTCACCTTAGGGAAGAGCTGGGCACATCAAATGAACCTCTCAGAAGGAGCCATATCTCAGTGAGATAATCACTTTTATAATATCAATTGTATTTTTTTAATTTTAAATTTTTCTCATAGAGAATGTGGACAAATACACAAGTTGACAGAAAATAACACACCTCCACATATCCTTCCTGCAATTCTGTCAGTAAATTCACTTTTAATTTCATAAATAGCACAAGATTACGTTCATTTGTAAAAATTATTTTCAGTTGATATAAAGCTCAATATCTTCTTAACCACCTCCCCCAGTCTCAAACCCTATGCCAGAGGTAACTACTATCATTTGGAGGGCTCCCTTCCTGTCCTTTTTCTATAGACTTTTATGTATCTATGTACTTTTAGGAATACATTATATTGCTTTGGGTTTGTTCTATAGTTTTGATTGTATGTTGTGTGTTGTTGCTCTTATGTAGTTTATTTCATACTGGATCTTTCTGTGTATTGATTATTTTCACCAAATGGTAAGTCTTAGAGAGATTTCCAAGTCTGTGCATTGAGTTCTATCCCTTAGTCATCACTGAAAGTTCATGTTGACCACAGGGGACTGGGGACATGAAATCAACCTGGAGGAGGTGATGGCTACCACAGGACTGTGCATTTTTGAACTTTGGAGAAAACGTTAGGTTGCTTCCAATTGCTGGCTAAACAATGCTGCCATGAACATCTTTGTGCCAAGAGTCCTTGGTTCATGTACAAGGACTTTCCTGGGGGTAGATAGTGATACCTGGAGGTGGAATTGCTGGGTCAAGGAGGATCCCCATACACATTATTAATTTTTGTAAATACTGCCAAATGTTCTCACATCATACTTCCACTGGAAAAAAAATATCCATTTTCCCACATTACACAATATCGAAATGATTAAACTTTAAAATATTTGTAATCTTATGGGTGAACATAGGTATGTAATTTTTTTTGAACTTTTAAGTTCAGGAGTACATGTGCAGGATGTGCAGGTTTGTTACATAGGTAAACATGTGCACAGTTTATTCATCATCCAGGTTTTCGGCCTGGGATCCACTAGTTACTTTTCCTGCTTCTCTCCCTCCTCCCACCCTCCATTCCCTAATTGTAATTTTTATTTTAATTTGCATTTTCCTGATAACTGGTGGTCTCATTTATCTCTTCTTTCTTACTTTCTTTTGGCCATTTTTATTTTCTTATGTCATTCAATGAAGAGAAGATCATTTGAGGTAAAAACACACCCCCAATGGTGGTCACCACTTCCTCAAAATTCATCTCATGCCTCCTGTCCCCCCATCACCATAAACCCTAGGAGATGCTGAGTGGTCCCCCTGGTTGCTCCTCACCACCTCTGTGGTTGGGGGTTATAATAGGAATGAGGGCAGAGGCCCTGCCTTCCAGGATCTGAGGTGATTTCAGGAAAATGAAGCTTTTTCCAACATTTTTAACCAGAGAAGTCTTCTTCAGGGAGAAATCGGAGTGGCTGAGACAAGGGGCTAGGACCATCCTGGGAAAAGCAAGTTGAGAGGTCATGGCACCAATGTGTGAGTTCCCAGCCCTTGTACCTCGCCCCCTGTCCAAGGCACTGTGCTGAGCTCTCGGGCCCGCTGACAGTCTACCCCATCAGGGCCTGGCTTCGGAACTGGCACCAACCCCAGCAGAGGGCACAGCTGTGAAAGAAGCTAATGTTACAGGTAATTTTGGCCATTAAGACTCATGTCCAATTAAACAGATGTGTATCATGTTACTTGGGAGGCCCAGCAGTCTGGGGTAGGTCCTGAGCAGAATCCAGCCCAGAGAACTCCCAGTTCCAAACCTAGCCCTTCCACGGTCTTTCTCATTCAAAAATGCCTTTCCCACTGCCTGCCTGAGAGTTGCAGCAAGAAACACTTTACCAGGGGACTCCCTGACCCACTTCCCTATGGATCTAAACAGAGCTTGGCACAGCATCTACGGTGAAGATGCAAAGATCTCCTTTGCATCTTTACAATGACCCTTCCCATTCTACAGATGAGGGAGCTGAGTCTGAGAGCTGAAGAATCTTCCTAAGGCCATACAGCTCATAAAATAACTCAAACCCAAAGATTCTGATTTAAGGTTTACACCTCTCTCTCACAGACCAGTATTTACAGTTGGTTTTGTTTGGTTTTTGGTTTTTTGCTTTACTTATAGGTCATCTGTACCTTTATTTTCTTCATCTTTTTATTTAAATCATACATTTAAATCTATAGGTTTAAAAACATATAGACCATACTCTAGCAGGAATACCTAGGAAGTTTGGTGTGTAAAGTCTCTATGTTTCCTTATATGCCTACATATGGAAGAAAAGAGAAAATTTACTTTGTGTACCCCTCAGAAGTCACCTTTTGGCAAATCTCCAGGATGCCACTTTTGTACCTCACCTTAGAAATGCCACCTGACACCAGGCAGCTTCCTTGGCGGGGGGTCCTGCCCCTCCATTTCTGGCCAGCCTTCTGGTTGGGGGCTGGAGTGTGAGGGAAGCATAGGCTCTGGGGTCAGCCAGACCTGAATTCAAATCCTGGCCTTGCCACTTACCAGCTTTCTGAACTGGGCCCAACTTCTTCTTGTCCCTGAGCTTCAGCTTCTGTGTCTATAAAATGGCACCATTAAGAGCACCCATCCACCTGGCGGGACTCCCAGGCTAACTGAATGCAAGAATGCATATGACAAGCTCAGCGCTGGACAGCTCGCATGAAGTTCTGTGGTTGCTGGGATAGAGAGGACGCAGGGCAGTGCCTAGTTCCAGCCTGCAAGGGGTCAGGGCCGGGGTCAAGTGCCTGATGCTCTTCTATGACTGATGGTCACACCTCTGGGCTGATTGTCCCTCCAGATTCAGAATTCAGTGTCTTCGGGCCTTGGGCTCAAGCCTCTTCTTGGTTGAACTTTCAGCTCAATCCAAGCTGATAAAAAATGACCCCAGATCAGCAGGTTGGTCCCCTATTCGACAACTGCTCCCCCAACCAGAGCAGCAGGAGGCACTGTCCTTCCTAGAGACCCCCCCTAAACAATCCAGGGCACGTCTACCTGCTTTTGTAGAGGGCTCCATCTAGGGTCCCCAGGAAGCTGATCTCTCCATATACACTTAGGAGCAGGGGAGTGTAGACAGAGCCACATTGTAACATTGTTTGTGGGCCTTAAGCACTTTTGCCCTTGTAAGCCTCTTCCTCCATTAAAAAAAATAATAACAAAACATATTTTACAACTCTGTTGGTATAAAGACAAATGGACAAATAGGTTCCAGGCTGGATTCATTATTATACCTTTATTATTATTTTAGTCTTTTTTTTCTTCTAATTTTGAAAGAAATTAACATTTAGACATTTTCCTGGGCCCCTAGATGCACCATAAGCCTAGACCCTGTACCCACCAGGCCTGAAGGATGAGCTGTCTCAGGGTGGAGAGGATCAGCCTGGCTGTACCCAGGGGCTGAGCCCGGAGGAGAAAATGTCCTTGGAGAAGAGGCTCCCAAGCTGGCTTTCAGGTACTCCAGGATAAGCCCGAGTTTCCAAAACAGCCTGGAAGGGGCATTCATTACCTGGCATTCATCACCTGGATGGTGGAACCAGACCAGAGACTGGAGCAAACTCCCCAGGCTATGGCCTAGGGCACAGACACAGGATTCCTGCAATAGCTTGAATGTCAGGGGTGGCAGGAGAAACCCATGCAAGATGAGGCAGTCAGAGCAACACTCCAGCCCTAGGAACAAACTCCTCACCCAAAGCCAATACAGCCCTTAACAGACTCCCACATTCTCCCCAAAAATCATATGCCAAACACAACTTAATGTTAGGATCAGCCTTCAGCACACCCCAGCTCAGTGCAGAGGACAACATCGTTGTTTGAGGCAGAGCTTTTGCTTGAAAGTGACAAATCCAACCCAAATTGCTTACCTTAAAAGGGGGAATTTATCACAAGGCTCCAGAGTGTCTCAGAGAAGCCAAAGACAGGAAAACGCTGCTCCTCTGGGAGAGACTGGAACCTGGAACTAGAGAGCCTCCGAGAGTAGCTCTGTCTCTCTCTTTTCCTCTTGCCTGCCTGTCTCTGCACATATTCTTCGCACATGCCCTGCAAGTTAGCTTCCTCTGCAATCTGGTCCATGTGGCAAAATGCAGCTCCCAAGTCTATGAGTTATCACAGATACTGCCCCGTAGTAGATACTGCCTTGGGCACCCATAGATACTGCCATGCTGTCTATTGGACTTGAATTCCTCATCTCCAGGAGAGAGGCGATCAGCCCCGGTTGGGTCAGGGCTCCTGCCAGGGAGACGGAAACACCAAATGCCAACAGCACTACCCAGTGTCCTTGCTCTGTGGATTGGAGGGCAGTTTCCATAGAAAGTTGCATTGGGGCATCACAGGGAGCTGGGAGGCCACCTCAATAGGCATCTTTTCGACCATTTAGTCCATCAGAAGCAGAAGGAGTGGAAGTTCAGTAAGTGGCAAAAACGTATCCAGTTTGCCAGTTGATGCTAACCATGGCAGGGTGGTTGGTGAGCAGAGCATTGTGGCACAGCTGCCATCATTGATGTCACTTACAGACCCTCAAGCAGAGTATGATATTTACCCAACAGCTGCCCCTAGGGTCTCTGTCACAAACACACAACCAGGAGCAGCCCACACATAGCTGTGGGGCTTCAGGGTTCCCGGTCTGTGCCTGGACTCAACACACTTTCCAAGCTGAGGATGCTGCCTTCCAACACCCCTTCTCCACCGGTCCCCATGCGGGAGGCAGCAAGAGGAAAGCAGATCAGGGCTGAGTGGGCCCCAGATCCAGGCGGAGATGGCAGTTCCCATCCCATAGCTCAGCACTGGGCAGTGGCTGAGCCCTCAAGCCAAGAAAAGTTGCAGCCAACATACCAGCGCCCCAGACGCTGGGCAGATGACGCTGCTCCTCTGCCATCTCTCCCAGGGAGCCTGCCAAGTCCCCAGACCTGGCCAGTGCTGACATTTAAGCAAAGTGTGTGTCAACCATATTAAACAATACACCAAGCTGTGGGTTATTAAGTGCAGGGTAAATTGACCACAGCAATTAAACTGAGATTAGGGAGTGATAAAGCCAGGGTCCCAGGCTGCAAAGAACGCTGTAACATATGGAGGCCTGACTATTACAAAGCGTGAAAGCCACAGCAGAAACTTGGTGACACGGCCCTCCAAGGAAAGTCGCTGAGGCCTCCACCCCAACCCCAGGTCCCCACCTTTACTTGACTTTTCTTCTTTTGACAATCTGGTATTCTCAAGATGGCGTGGCTCACGCTCGGCATCTAGGAATTTCTGAAGACCTCCAGGCAGGGGCCATGCGGATGTGTCCTCAAAGAAATGCCTGATCCTTGTGGCTGGATGCTGCCTGCCCCCTCCCTTCCCAGTTTAGATAATTCACAGACCTGGGCGGAATGCTGAGAGTTCCAGGGGCAGGAAAGGAGCCATTCTCAGCTCCCCAGTGCCAGGCCCCCTGTTGACACCAAACAGGTTCAGAGCAACATCTGAAGGCCCCAAAGGAGAGACCAGCCAGGAAGATCCCAGGGAGGGATCCAGCCCCATCCAACCCAGCCACCCAGAGCCTGAAGGCAGAGCAGAGGCGTCCCAGCACTGGGGACACCCACTATATATTTTGAAATGAGCACACATTGACCTTTGAATCACTGGCTCGAGCCCTCTGGGCACCCGTGCCATGGTCTTGCCAATAGCCCATTGGCCCATTCCTCAGGCCTTTGGCCAGCTCCAGATGCTCAGATGCTACTTGGAGTGTGGACTGGTGTTCAGAAGAGGCTTTTCCTATAGGTCTTGATCTCATCCCTAAGTCCTGCAAAAGCTGCCTTTTCTTCCCAAGGATGCCTGATGCCAGGGGCTGGCTTTGCTCTAGAGTCCATTGTCCTAGGAGCATCAAGGTTCAGGGCTCAGTGGTTGACAGACTGCAATTCAAAATTCTGGTCCTGCTTCTTGCTCACCCTATGACCTTGGACAAATGAGTTGCCTTTGCTCAGCCTCAGTTTCCTCATCTACAAAATGGCCCAGTGACAGCCCTTTGAGTAAGTGTGCACACATAGATATTTATAATTGGGGAAGGCGTTCTATGGTGGTGGTGGTGATCATTGCCGTTGTCGTTGTTGTTATTCTTCCAGGAGAACCTGGCATTGAATTTTGCTATTCCCCTTGACCATTAGGGTGAGTTTCTTTATTTCTTTTTTTTTTTTTTTTCTTTTTTTGACAGAGTTTCACTCTTATTGCCCAGGCTGGAGTGCAGTGGTGTGATCTTGGCTCACCACAACCTCCACCTCCCAGGTTCAAGCGATTCTCCTGCCTCAGCCTCCCGAGTAGCTGGGATTACAGGCATGTACCACCACATCCAGCTAATTTTGTATTTTTAATAGAGACGGGGTTTCTCCATGTTGGTCAGCCTGGTCTCAAACTCCTGACCTCAGGTGATCCTCCCGCCTCAGCCTCCCAAAGTGCTAGGATTACAGGTGTGAGCCACCACGCCTGGCCTAGGGTGAGTTTCTATACCGGGCTCTCATATAACATCTTGTCCAGTGATTCCTTCCATGGCCAGTGGCCTGCTTTGTAAACAGATCTATGGATCATCCTCCTGCTCTACCCCATAGTGGGGAAGAGAGAGGGGGCTGACCCTACAAGCTTTCTGTGGATGCTAGACTCCCAGAAATTCTGGCTTCTCAGTGGAATTAGCTGAGAAGAGGCCTCGGTGGGAGTCTGCAGGGTGAAAGCAGGGAAAAGTCAGGGTATTTCTCCCAGTGTTCTCTTTGCTTCGGATGGTTTTCAGAAGAAACTGAATCCCATCTGTGGCTCAGGCTCCTTCCAGAGAGCCAGGCATGCCTGCAGCCTCCACAAGCTGATCCTGATCCCTGGAGTTCAGAGACACAGCCTCACCCCTTTGTCCCGCCAGTCTGGAGGGATGGGAGTGGTGGCTGCATCCAGCTGCTACTGATCTCCAAGTGACTTCACTGTCCCCCGCTTGGCAACTCAGCTCTTCCTCTTTCTGTAAGTGATCCCTGTGTTGATTTCCCTCTGTTGAAAATACTTGAAGCCTTCACTTGTTCCTGCCTGCTGCACTCCCGCTCCAAAGCACCTTTCTTATATTCATACAAGCTGAGGTCCTGGAGAATTTCTTAGCATTAATATTTTTTCTTTTTCTTTTTTTTTTTTTTGAGACAAGGACTTGCTGTGTCACCCAGGCTGGAGTTCACTGATGCAATCACAGCTCACTGTAGCCTTGAACTCCTGGACTCAAGCAATCCTCCCACCTCAGCCTCCCAAGTAGCTAGGACTTACAGGCAACTATAGGCATGTGCCACAATACATGGCTACTTTTTAATATTTTTTTAGAGGTGGGTGTCTCACCATGTTGCCCGGGCTGGTCTTGAACTCCTGGCCTCAAGCAATCCTCCCATCTTGGCCTCCCAAAGTGCTGGGATTACAGGCATGAGCCGCTATGCCTGGCCAGCATTTAGCTTTTCATAGATGCTATGCAAACATACACACTAGATGGTAAGCTCTACCCAGTGAAGATCTGGGACAGTTTTGTTAACCCTTGCATTCCCAAAGCCCAGAGGAATGCAGACATGCAGTAGGCATCCTATAAATACGCATGGAAAGAATAAAGCAATGAAATGAAGAGATAGCCTATTGGGAGGCAGCCTCCTGTTAGGAGAAGGAGGTTCAATGATCATGGTGGAGTTGACTGAGGAAACAACTATACACCTCTGTCTCCACTTCAGCTGTTTTTTCATTAGTACCAATAACACTGATGGTGTTTAGAGGATTGGTCAGGTAAGCAGATTCCATCAATGTTTCCAGAAAGGCTGAAATTGCTCCTAGGATCAAGTCAGATATGCATACTGTTGGTAAGCTTTGTGAATTAATGGACTGCCCTTTTTGGCCTCAGTCCTCATTGAACATTCTACCCTACTCTAATTTTTTCCCCCCTTCCTTTGCTCTTCAAGGTAAGGAGGGTGAGAGAGGAGAGATAGGGAGACTATCTTGTTTTATTTAACTTCTCCTTATAAATTGCTCAAAGTCCTTTCTGGTTGGAGGCAGAGCTGAACAAATGAATGCAATAATAATGTAACCCAGAGATGCTGCGGGTTGGGGACGTGCTTTCACCCAATGCACTGGCCTATTTGCAAATGGGCCTCTGAGGTTAAGGCCCCACTGACCACATTTTTAGAGCATTTTTTGGTTCTGAGTGATCAGGAAGGATGAGGAATCTCTGCCCAAAAGTGAATAGATTCCAAATTATAAATGTCTTGGCTGAACTGTAAGGAGGTATGAGACATTTATTTGGTGTCCCGGAGAAGTTAGGAGGGACAGTCCTCAAGCTGCCTTCTGGCTTCTCAGCTGCCCTATCCCCACCACACCGAGCTAATTTAGGTAGACCCCAGGTTCAACCTCTACCATATATCATGATGCATCTGCCCCTTGACCTTCCCAGCAGGGCCCTTCCCTCAACTAGCCAGCACACTGTAAATCTTCATATAAACTAATTCATACTAAAGTGTCAATGATCCTACGTTGGCTTAATGTGTTTGCATGGGAATGTGAAAAGTACCTTTATCCAGGTCCATTGGGAAGGAATCTAGACACAAGCAATAAGGCTCTAATCTGGGCCCTTCTTGGAGGAAAGCCTCCCCACTGATGGCCATTGATGTACCTGTCAAGTTGCCCCTTCTTGGTTATAGATCAGCCACAGTAGGGCCTTGAGCAACCTACATTCTCTGCCTGAGACCCTGGTTTTACACCCGAAGCTTGAGTGAGTTGAATGAAATGGCCCCTTAGGTTCCTTTATCCTAAAAGTTGGTTCCTTAAATCCAAATTTCTTAGCTCAACATTTAAATCTTTCCATCATATGACCTTCAACTCAACATTAGTATCCACTACTTGCCTACAAAAACCAGACAGACCCTATTAACAATGCCAACAGTAACAATAGCAATAAATTACTAGTGTTTCTTGAACACTTATTATGTGCCAGACTTTATTTTAAACACTTTTGCCATTTGATCCTCACAACGCTAATAATATCATTCCCATTTTATAGACAAGGAAACAAAGGCTCAAGGCACTTGCTCATACAGAAAGTAAAGGCAGGGGCTATTGCCCAAAGCTGGGTTGTCCATGCCTTAAACCACGACATCATGCTTGGGAAACTTGTTTCCTGAACAAGCCACAGGTACCCCTCCCATTGTACAGATGTGAAAACTAGGCTCAGAGAGGTTAAGTAACTTGGTCAAAGTCATGCAGGCAGTAAGTGGCTTCTGAAGCACTTCCCTTGGGCTCCACCCTGTTCCCACTGGATCCAAAGACCTTAGAGCTGCCTTACAAGTCTCTTCCTCTCTCCTACCTGTTGCACTTAGCCCAAGACTCACATCATTTGGCTAGAAAATCAGGAGAAGGTCAGTGCAAGAAGGAGAAAAGGAATCTGGGAGATTCAGCAAACACAACCAGTTACTCCTCTTCCACGAAAATAAAAATCAAGGGAGCCAAAGTCTTTTAATCTGACCCAGAAAATAAACTTCCTTTCTTCTGGGATGGGGCAGGAGATTCCAAGTTCCAC
This sequence comes from Pan paniscus, assembly GCF_029289425.2. NCBI lineage: Eukaryota > Metazoa > Chordata > Mammalia > Primates > Hominidae > Pan > Pan paniscus. Next base: position 63,822,530 of record NC_073267.2, on the reverse strand, counting down.
CTCGGGCCTTTAAAAAACAAAACTAAACCAAACACTACTAAGCCTTAAACCCCACTATGATTCCGTTTATAATAAAAACATCGACTTCCCTTCTTCCCTGGTGGGGCAAATTGCTGTGGTTAAAGAAACTGTTTTCATAGTCAGCTAATTACCCCCTTAAAAGATGGCTGATGATCTCACTTCCTGCCCTGGACTTGGCCTGAAAGTTCCCCAATGTGGCTCCCAAGGGCTAAATGCAGGAGAACTGGGCACTCGGGGAGCAGGGTTTGGTGATGAGAAAGGACAGGGACGGAAGCCCTCAGAACTCTCACCTCTCGGAGCCCAGAACAGAAAACCTACCTTCCACATCTGCCTCTACCACCTTCTGGCTGCATGAGTGATTTTACTTTCCTGGGGCTCAGTTTCCTCATCTGTAGAATGGGGACACCAATACCATGAGAAAATAAGTGGAATGCAAAGGGTCTGGCTCAGTAAATGCTAACGATTCATATCTTTTCTGTCCTACGTTTCCTTTCCTTCCTAGACCACCCACACTGAAGAGCCTGACTAGGCAGTCGCTATTTCCAGCATGTTCTTCCACAACAATAGTCCTAATAATCATAATAAGCACGTAGCAAGCACTACCTGCCAGAATGTGTATTTAGTGGTTTAGAGCTGTTATCTCTTGAATCCTAAGAACAACCCTATGAGGCAAGTCCTATTATTTTATCCATTTTAAAGAAGGAACAATGGAGGCTCAGAAATGTTACTGAACTGGGAAGCACTGGGGCAAAACTACACCTCAGTCATTAGATTCCAAAGCCCATCAATCCCATATGGGGGCTTCCATAGAAGTCAGAAGAGTTTAACTTCTCATCTCCTGGAGGACGGCAGGCTGGGGCCTTGCAGAGAAAAACCAAGGCTTCCTTATCCCAAGGCTCTAGGCTGATGATGAATACAAGAGCACAAGGCAGAGGCTGCATTTTCCACTGAAGCGCCAGTTGAGTTGAAGAGAGAGGGCACTGTAGCCCAGCTGAGATATAATTTTGTCCCACTGAAAAGGGTATATACCTGCAGTTTTCCAAGGGTTCCATTTAGAGGGAGAAAGAGGGAAGGATGAGGAGGAGGCTTTTCCTTTATAAGTTCCCGAAAATTATTCGTTAGAGTTAGAGTTATGGGGGAAACCAGTAAGAGACAGAACTAGAAAAAAAATACATATATGGGGCCGGGTGCGGTGGCTCACGCCTGTAATCCCAGCACTTTGGGAGGCCGAGGCGGGTGGATCACGAGGTCAGGAGATCGAGACCATCCTGGCTAACACGGTGAAATCCCGTCTCCACTAAAAATACAAAAAAATTAGCCGGGCGTGGTGGCGGGCGCCTGTAGTCCCAGCTACACGGGAGGCTGAGGCAGGAGAATGGCGTGAACCCGGGAGGCGGAGCATGCAGTGAGCCGAGATCGCGCCACTGCACTCCAACCTGGGTGACAGAGCGAGACTCTGCTTCAAAAAAAAAAAAAAAATGGCGGTCTGGTGCTTCCTTCAGGTAAGGCCTCTCTGAAGAGGTTAACACTGTAGGTGACCCCCCAAAGGCAGAGAGAGAATTAGTTATGGGAAAGTAGAGATGCACATTCCAGGAAGAGGGAGGAACACGAACAGATCACAAGATCACAAGAGTTCAGTGTTTTGAGAGGAACTGATGAAGCCTATGTGACCAGAGATAGCTGAATAAGGAAGAGAGGGCAGCCCAGCTCACCCAGGATTCTGGGAGGTAGGAAAGGAGGTTGGATTTTATGCTAGGTGCAATAAAAAGCTGTCAAATTTTGGACAGGGAATTGGTATGATCTGAGATATGGTATAATCTTTTGTTAAGTCAATATTCACATTATTTTGAATTATGCAAATATTTTCCAATGAGGAACTAAGGCACGTGCTATGGCTCAGTTTATGACATTTTTATTTACTCAGTCTTCTAAATGCAGTCCTAAATATTCCTTCTTTCCTCCACTGTACCTCTCCCCAACCCCAGCAGCCTCTCAATGCAGGTTTTCATTCTCAAACATGTATTTTTCCTGAATATTGCCCTCCTGGAGACTCCATCCTTGCGGTCTAGGCCAGGCTGCATGCTCTGCAGCCCTGCTACAAAGATGTGTTCCTGGGCTTCCCTTTGCCTCTCTCTCTGGTTTCCTAGATTCCTTATCTTTCTCTGTTTTGGTTTACATTGTTATAGAATGAATGTTTGTGTCTCCCCAAAATCATATGTCGAAGCCATAATCCTCAACGTAACTGTATTTGAAGATAGGGCCTGTAAGGTGACAAAGATTACATTAGGTCATAAGGGTGTGAGCCCTAATCTGATAGGGCTGGTGCCCCTAAAAGAAAAGGAAGAAACACCAAGTCATGGTCCCTTCACTATGTGAGGATACACCAGGAAGGTGGCTATCTGTAAGCCAGAAAGAGAGCCCTTACCAGAAACCAGCCCTGGCAACCCTTGATCCAGAACTTCTATCCTCCAGAACTGTAAGAAAGTAAATTTATGTTGTTTGAGCCATCTAGTCTATAATTTTTGTTATGGAATCCCAAAGTGACTAATACAACCCTCATTTTGCTAAAATAAATCTTCAAGTGGCTCCCTGGGAGTTCATTGTATCTTTCAACTTTCTACTTCTTTAAAAAAAACTTGAATAAAAAATTTGCTGGTTATAGTATTCTAGGATTAGAAAAATCTTGTCTCAGTGTTTTCTCAGGGTTCTCCATTGTCTTCTTACTTCTACTGTAGCAATTGAGACGTCTCATGTAATTCTTATTCCAAGGCTTCAAGTATGGACATTTTTTTCTCTCTGAAATCTTTAAAGATATTCTCTTTATCTTTGACATTCTTAAATTTCACCACTATGAGCCTAGTGTCTTTTTTTTTTTCATTCATTGCACTGAAAAACCAGTGGATCATTTAACTTGAAGACTTCTGGGCAATTTTCTTATAGTTTTTCTTAGATAATTTCTTTGTCTGTATTTTCTGTTTGCATTCTTTCTAAGCTTCCTGATAGTGGGATAAAGAACACATGGATTTGACCTCTATATTTAAAAGCTCTTTTCCTCCTAACAGTCATAATTTTGTTCTTTTTTAAAACTTGATCTTTTGAAATATTTCTCAACTTTATCTTCCAACTTCTCTATTAATTTATTTTTACTTTTGTTAAATTTTCAGTTCCCCAAAACTCTTTCCTGTTATATATTTGTTGACTTTTATAGTCTTTTTTCATAACTATAATACATTATAATATAACTCTAAAGATATTATAGGTTTTTTTAAATCACCTGGATCCTGTGTTGTCTTTATTTCCTGCCTTCATTATTTTTGTGGAGCAGAGTGTCTCTTTTTTTCACAGTGAAAATTTCTCGAATGTCTGAAGATTCTTGGCTGTTTATATTTAAGAGAGAGGTGCTGAGAAGCAAATGGGAAGTTCTTTGTATTTTGATCATTGGTCAGAGGCCATATTTTGTTTTGGGGAGCCCCCATAAGTCAATATCTAGTCATCCTTCCTTGGGGGACATTCCTATTCTCCCAAAAAATATCTTCTGATCCCTTGAAGGGTAAGAGTGGGGAAAAAACAGAGGGATAGTCAGAGAGTAAGCAACGGGAATTTAAGCAATGAGAGAGGTTCAACAACTGAATATTCTGAATGTAATGTCTTAGTCAGTCCGGGCAGCTATAAAAAATATCATAGACCAAGTGGCTTAAACAACAAATATTTATTTCTCACAATTCTGGAGGCTGAGAAGTCCAAGTTCAAGACACCAGTAGATTCAGTGTCTGGTGAGGGCCTGCTCACCAAATGGCTGTCTTTATGTTGTGTCTTCATATGGCAGAAGGAGGGAGAGTTCTCTGGGGCCTCTTTTAGAAGGGCATGAATCCCATTCACCGCCCCCCCACAAAACCCCCTCTTCCAAATACCATCACATTGGGGGTTAGGATTTCAACATAAAAAATTTGGAGAAACACAAACATTTAGTCTGTGGCAGATGTGTTATTGTGATCTTCTGGGAAGTCATTGGGAACAGGGAGAAGAAAAAAATGGATAGGCAGAGGGGATACATCTTACTGATGTCTTGGTTAAAAGACATTCTTGCTTGAAAATGTCAACACTTTAATCTACACATTCTGTGTTTCAATTTCCATCTCAGATGGCATCTAGTAGGTTGTTAGATTTCTGTTACATTCTCCCCTTGAAACTTTTCATAGAGACATGAATATTGGAAGTAAATATTACTAAATGTTTGAGTGTTATTTCTTTGCCTTTTCTTCTTTAAAAAGGGGCAGTTTTGATATTTAAACCCAATAGTTCATTGTTTTCTATTTTAGGCTTTTTCATTACACAAGTAAAAGGTGCTCCTTGTACATAACCTAGACCAGGAGCCAGCAACCTTTTCCTGTAGCAAATATTTCAGGTTTTGTGGACCATATGATCTCTGTTGCACCTACTCAATTCTGCTGGTGTAGTGTAAAAGTAACCATAAATGAATAGGCTTGGCTGTGTTTGAATAAAAGTTTATTTATAAAAACAAATGGAAGTCCAAATCTGGCTCACAAGCCATACTTTGCTGACCCTTAATATGGAGAATATAGACTAATAAAATGAAGAAAACAAAATTACCTGGAATCTTACCACCCAAAGATAACTAATGTTAATATGTGGGTGTGTTTCTTTCCTATCTTTTCTCCATGCATATATGTTTTATTTCCAAAAGAGAATCGTTATCTATATACAATTTTAGGCTGTCTTCCCCACTTAATATTGAAACAGTATTTATGCTATTGAGTATTCTTAAATAACGTTATTTTTAACAGCTGTGAAATATTTTATTACACAGATGTAAAACTCAGTATTAACTTTTTTTTTAATGTTTTTTCACAGCATTGTGAAAACAATTTCAAAAAGGCTGTACCAATATTTAATCCTACCAGCAGACTAGGAAAATATCTCTTTTCTACAAAGGATCTTTTTAATAAGAAAATTTCACCAGTTATCAGGAATTCTTAAACTCATAAGTAATATCCTGCATTAATGTAATCTATTCTCTCTTTCTTGAATATCGCATCAAGTAAACTCTCCCAAACACACCCCAGGCATGTGGCCTTCAACTTAGCCTTTCCCCAAAATGTGCTCTCTGGACACTCATTGCCGGAGGGGAGCTGAGCAAAGAGGATTCTGTGGTCAAATAAATAAATGTAGGAGATGGCTAAGTACTGTCATCCCCTTCTTTGAGAGTCCCAGAGTTCACTGACATGTTAAAAGCATTAAAAATACTTGCATCCCATTTAGAACCACTGAGCTCTTTAACCCAGAATTTGCCAAACCAAATTCTTTCTTCAAGTAATGCCTATTATTCAACCAACTAGTTCTTCAGAACAAGTTTGGAGAATCTGGTCTAATGCATGGCCAAGGAGCATCATCTTGTCATTGTAAATTTTAGTGTTCCCATCCAATAATCCTTCTACTAAACAGCATGGCAAACTTAACAAACTAAAAAAAAAAAAAGGAATTAAGGTTGTTAGCAAGTAATATAATAATTTTATATGAGAACAAGCTTTAAAAATGAAGACCCACCTTGGGAAGCTGAGGCAGGCAGATCACTTGAGGTCAGGAGTTCAAGACCAGCCTGGCCAACAAGGTGAAACCCCATCTCTACTAAAAATACAAAAATTAGCCAGGCTTGGTGGCGGGTGCCTGCAATCACAGCTAGTCGGGAGGGTGAAGCAGGAGAATCACTTGAACCCGGGAGGCAGAGGTTGCAGTGAGCTGACATCGTGCCATTGAACTCCAGCCTGGGCAACAAGAGCAAAACTCTATCTCAAAAAAGAAAGAGAATGAAGATCACACATTCTGGAAAGAGGGAAGATGAAGGGGACACAACTCAATGGGCAAGATGATTACCATATCCTGAAATAAAGTAGACAGCCATAGAGCTTGAGGGACACCGTTTAACCTTCACAAGGGCACAACAAAGTTAAGGAACTCATTATCCCATAAAGTTCAAGGAACATTTAAGCTAATTTGTGGATGTCAGATTCAGAATGGATTATTTGAAGCAAGCTAAGGATCTGGGGGAAGAAAACATTCCTGACCTTTTGGAAGCTGACATCATAGAAGAAAATCACCTTGTTCCTTCTTTCTAAGCAAGTCGTCACTTAGTCCTCTCCAAAGGGCGAGTTCCTCGATCCCTTAATCACTCACCTCATGCTGGTCCATCATTAATTGCCAAGAAAGATTACTCTCATGCCCACCAAAACCCCTTCTTTTCCCCTTCCCACCTGAGCTGAAAAATAATAATTTAGAGTTTTCTCTTCTTTTATTTATCAATGTAAAAAGAGGGGAGGGCAGCTGGAATGTGGGGAAGGAATCTCACTCTTACCATTGATTTTCAGTAATCTTCCAGGGTAACATTGAATTTTGGAACTTTTAGCAAAACATGCTCAGTATTCACACTCTAACAGCTCTCCAAGATGCCCTTCGGTTTTCAACGATTTCTGAGTATTATAAATTCTATTAAAACAGTAGATATTCAAGCATATATGTCCCCTCTCCAGAGGCCTCTTTCATGACAGGACATCCCACACCATCACCAGCACCAAACAGCCCTAAGTTTCTGGGCATCATGGCCACACATTGACAAACCAAGAGACCTCTCTGAAGGTCAGCATCCCAAGGCCTTCTACTGAACTTGTTAACTTAGTCAACCTTGACAGAGAAGACGGAGCAGGTAGGAAAGCTGATCATTCTGTCATACAGAAAAGAACATCTTGTCCAACCCATTCCATTTCATATATGCAAAAAATGAGCCAGAGATAGGGGAGAATTTGCCCAAAGTTGCAAAGTTATTGAGTTGCATGGCTGGGATTAGAACCCTGGGTCTCCTTCAGCAGACAGGTCTACCCGTTTCCTCCTGTTCCTGTCTATACTGAACATTTTTTTTTTATTAATCTTATAAAGCATAGTTGATGGGTCAGAAGAGTCTGAGGAGATTCCTCTTATGAAGATGAAACTCCTGAACTTAGAATCTGCAGAAATAATGGATATTCCTTCCTGGATTTTAAGGTCTTTGTCCTATTTGTGTTAAGAGTTAAACCTTTGGCCGGATGTGAACCCTTTCAGAATACACTCTCCAAAGGCCTAACAAGACCCTTCCAAAAATGCCGTCCTTAATTAAACAGAAAGCATCTGAAAGCATCTTTCTTGCTAGGTTGCCAATTAATATAATATTACAGGAACTAAAAAATCAAAAAAAAATAAAAAACCAGCAAAACTGGGACTTGTTTTCCTTTCTTCCACTGACTGTACATTCTTAGTTTGGTTTTAAATTTCTCCATTCTCCATGGGTATTGGCAAGGCTGGATTAGTAATGCTGAAAAATTTATCTTTACAACCTATTGTCTTAGGTAAGATTGTATCAACAGCTCCAGATGGACCAATCTCTAAGAATAATTTCACTTCCCCTTATCATTGACAGGAATCACATTTACATATTCTACTGGTGAGTGAGATAATGCAGAAATGATTAATGTCCCTCGATGTACAGATACCTGTAGACTGTTTGATCAATGTCTCCCCAGAAAGTGTCTTTCATTCTGGATGCTCAAAGTCCAAAAACGCTCTGTGATTAATGTAACCAAATGTTTGGGGTCGGCGGAAGCTGCAGGCTTCGTTTCTGCGTCCCCATCACACTAAAGAGAGGTCGCAGGAGACTGGATTAGTCATGTGGAGAAAAAGTCTATGGGGCTCATGTGTGCATGGGATTTCAAATGTCCTTTTAAAGAAAGGAGTAGAATCCCCCCTGGAATGTCTCCTCCAGAGGCTCTGTAGAGAGAACAACACACTTAGTCTTTTAATGCAAATCTAATTTCCATTTAGAAAACTAAGTGGGTCTGATTCTGTGTGTGTGTGTTGTATTGGAATTGGGATATTTCCTGATTTATTTCACATAGTTTATTAACTGGGAATAATCTGGCTTCTCCAAGTTATCCCTGAGAAAGGCACTGGAACCAGCTGGAATAAAGGAAAAAAAAGGTATGAGGAACAGATAGATATTGCCAATTGTCTTTTAAATCCTCCAGATTTGCTCAAACATTTCCTCTGAGATGCCTTTGATGATGACTCAAAGTTGGGGTGCTAGTGCCTGGAGCCAGGAATGCAGAGAGGTTAACCAGGGAACCTGGGGTTATCCTGACCTGTATTACGTGCCAGCTCTTGCTCCAAGCTGGATAACCTTAGGACAGGTTTCAAGCCTCTGTGCCTCAGTTTACTCATCTGTAACCTGAGAGTGATGATTGTAAGCACTCTAGGGTTGTTGAAAAACTTAAATGAAAAAACATTTTTAATGTGATTAGTTCAGTGCTTGGCACTCAGCAAGTATTTAATAAATTCTAGCTATTGTTATTATCATTATTAATACTAAAAATAGCTTGTTGAAATGTCTCATGCATGCTTAGTGCAAACAATGAAGCTTTCTTCAGGTACTGCCTGGCTAGGTTCCCTCTGCAAGGAGATCTATTTTCCAGTGGAAAATATTTTTAAGGAAATTATATTCAATTCAACTACATTTACATAATAATATGCATATCTAAAAACCAACTCAGCCAGGCTGCCCCTAGCCGTGGGAGCTGAAGAGGCCATATTTAAGAATACAAATTACTTCTGAAATACGTTTCCATGCCCTAGACTGCTCCCAAGGAAGACATGTGGGTCATGATTAAATGGCAAAATTGGAAGATACTAGATGAATTGAGAAATAAAATCCAGAACCCCATATAGTGGTCAAATGCAAAAGATGGATTTGGGGATGGATGAACCTAAGATGAGAGTGGCTCGAATTTCTCAAAGGAGAGAGTAGATCCTGGGGCAAATCATTAGAACTATTCATTGGTTCTTTCATTTATCCATTCAAAGAACATGTACAGGATGTCAGATGCAGTTCTAGGTGTCAGGATCATGCAGTAAACAGGTCAGACCAAGTTCCTGCTCTCCTAAGGTTTACATCCCAGCAGAGAGAACAGACAGAACAAACAAACAATAACTAAGGTCATTTAGGCCAGGCATAAGTGCCATGAAGAAAATGGAGCTGGTCTTGTTTCTCCCTCTCAGAGCAATGAGGAGATGCTTCCCAGAAAAGCAGCTCAAAGACAAAAGCCACTTGTGGAGTCTATATTCCACCCTTCCCTTTTTTGTCCTGTATGACTTTGGAAAAAATCACACCTTTACTGAATCCTTTTTTTCTCTTTGGAATATGAGGCCAATAATTCCAAGTCCCCAATGTGGAATTTTTTGAAAGCCAGGTTGTCTGATAGCTGCTACACAATCTAGCCCAGGTTTAGCACATGCTCAATAAGCTCACTGTGAAGTCTCCGGCCTGTTCCCATGGCAGACATCACCAATCTATGGAGATCTTGCCTCAGACTCAGTCTAACTCCAGGCAGACCCTATCAATCCATCAGAGCAGGCGCTAGTATACTAGCTCTTGGCCTCTACACAGACGAAATTATGAAAATCTAAGAAGATATTAGCTTTCTTTGCTCATTGGTACAATCAAAAGATGTAGAGATTGAACTGCATGCAAAAGGAAGAGGCTGATATATGGTGGTGTGCATCACATCCAAGTTTGTCTTTCAACAGCCACATCTCTGTTCTGTGGACATCCACACCCACCAATGGCAGCACAGGGCTTTCCAGTTGGGGAACTCAAGGACCCGCAAGGCCAGACATGATGGCCTAGCACCTTCCTCAGAATCACACAAGCACCCCTCCCTGAGCTTTCATCACAGAGGCAGCACTATACAGGCTTTGGAGTTAGGGCAGCTCGAGTTTAAATCTTGACTTTGTGTGACCCTGAGCTCTCCAAGCGTTAGTTTCATCCTGTGGAAAAGGAAAAAATGACAGTGTTCAGCCGGCAGGGTGAGCACTAAGTGAGCTGATACTTCCAAAGACCAGCACAGAACTCTCGATAAATGTCATATATTATTATTGCTGTTGTTATCTATTTAAATAAGTATACCACCTACCCTGAAGACGAGAAAACACAAATGTGGCTGGTACATAGTAGATACTCAGTAAATGTTATTCTTTTCTTTCTGCAGCCCTCTCCAGTCCTGCATAGACAAAGGTTGTGGGGAAAGGGAATGAGAAGATGCTCAGTTAAAGAAAATTGGAGGGCCGGGCGCGGTGGCTCACGCCTGTAATCCCAGCACTTTGGGAGGCCGAGGTGGGCGGATCACGAGGTCAGGAGACTGAGACCATCCTGGCTAACATGGTCAAACCCTGTCTCTACTAAAAATACAAAAAATTAGCCTGGCGTGGTGGCGGACGCCTGTAGTCCCACCTACTCGGGAGGCTGAGGCAGGAGAATGGTGTGAACCAGGAGGCGGAGCTTGCAGTGAGCCGAGATCACGCCACTGCACTCCAGCCTGGATGACAGAGCGAGACTCCATCTCAAAAAAAAAAAAAAAGAAAAAGAAAAAGAAAAAGGGAAAGAAAGAAAAAATTGGAGAAAAGAGAAAAAACAGAGTCAATTCTGGTTGGTAGATCTGAGAGAAAAGAACCTGCTCCTACTGCCCAAGTTGAAATGCTTCGATCCAAGAGGGTGCGTCTCACGTTTCATCAGTGACGGTTCCCTGTGAGTGCATTCCTTTGCTGTGGAGTCCGTCTACTGCAAAAGAGCTTCAGCCAGTATCATCGATGGGACAAACATGCCCATGGCCCGCTAAATAACGCAGGGCACTTGCCCTTTCAGATGGAGGTTTAGAAGAAGGCTTATGTGATTTTGCATTTTTCTCCAACAGAGAGAGCCACGAAGGAGGGTTGGAAACAGGAGGACTTGTCACTAGTTAAAAAACAAAACTACACACACACATTCAATAAACAGGAAAATTATTTAAATAAGCAATCCCCAGGAAAAAAATATGAAAGCCAATTTTATTCTTAAAACAACTGATTTACTGCATTCTAGCTAAAAGCAGCTTTTAACTCAAGCCTCTGAGATTCTATTTATTATTCAGCAAAATATTCAAGATTATTTAATAAAGGTATCTTTAATACTAATATGGCAGCAAGAGCTAATATATGTAAAATAATTATTATGAAAAGTATTATCAATATTTGGGGGAAATAATGTACATGCATAATGAATGGATTTTGCCCCTGGGTTTATGCTTATATCTTGGCCTGATTTTGCATGGAGAAATTCTGCATTATAATGAAAGGCAAAATGATCACACGTTATAACTGCGAGTTTTTTATCACTGCTTAGAAGAATCCTAAAACTGTCACCTAAACAGGAAAAAATATATATATTCCATATAAATGTGCATATGGTGAGGTTTATAATTTTCTGAGTGGTTGAAAACACTAGAACACCCAACTGCTTTCAAAATGACAATTATTGGCCTCAAAGAAGTAAATAAAAAATTTTTGATAGCCAACTATCCCAAAAATACTACTAAATTCTAAGCAAAGGAAGGTTTGTGCAGATCTATGTTTCAGTTTAAAGATTCTTGAAGCTGAAGTTCTCAGGCATTTCTCAAATGGCATACACAAACTAAAGCAAATAAAGAACTATTTTTGTTTTCCTGAGCCAATGAGGAATTTTCAAACTTTAAAAAAAAACTCTTTCTCCAGCTTCACCCCCACCTCAAACTTACAGAGTGAAAAATCAAATTCTATTCAAAAAACATATTAGCATTGCTCCTTGTGTCAAAGCCTGTGACAATACAAAGAAAAATTGAGGAGTGTTCCTCCCCCTCTAAAGCATAGAATCATAAAATAGAATGTGAAATAACTCTGCAATTGTAGTCTATTCTCTTATTTTAGAGATATGGAAACTGAGACTTAAACATAGCAAACTCATTCAAATCTACATTTCCTTATATCTAATGCAGGGAACTTTCTAGAACCTCCCACTTCTGCCCACCAACTTTACCAGGGCAACCAAAGAAGATTCAATGTCCATTGATGATGTCAACTATGTCCACATAAAATCTGCATATCTTCCACTAAGGCGGGTCTGAGGCACTGGGGACCAAGCTGAAGTTACCCTTTGCCACGCTTAGCTTAGACCCCAGTTTGAACAGCAACTCAATAGACCATTATCTGGCACCTACTATGCACAAAGCATGATGCTGGTCACACTCAACATCCTCCATTCTTCTCTACTGAAATTTCAGGAGTGAAGGTTCCCACCTTAAATGATTCCCAAGATAAGGCAGGCATGTTCAGCATCATTTAAAGAAAACAAAAGTTTCCAAACATTTGCAAGCTCTGGAATTTATGTGTAAGAACTAATGTTTGAGAGGGTTTTTTGTTTTTGTTAAGTGACTACAGTATAAATCTCACAAACTGCATAAATCAGACTTGACTCCAGCCCCACAAGTAAGGCTGGGACCGATTTATGGCGAGGCATGAGAGAAGAACAGTGTGTTTTATTTACCACCTGACATTTACACATGGAGGAGCCTTGTGGGGGTTGGCCTGTGAGGGTTGGGAAGTAATCCACAAGGTTACAATAAATCCACCTGTGAATGGCAACCCCTTGGGGTAAAAACTTGGTCTCAAATAACCTCAAAGTAATTCTGTCTGGTGGAAGACTCTTTATCCTGATCAAGGATAATGTTGAATTAGAAGTCCAGTGTAACAACAGCCACGCCTTTCTTAGCTTTAAACACTGCTGATTTATTATTATTATTATCATCATTAGCATTAGCATTAGAGAGCATACATTATGGGCTTTTTCCATCTTCACTGTTGGCATTTGGAGATTTGAGGTCAGTATGAAATGTTTTTATGAACATCTTATGAATTTTGAAATTATGAAAATTTGTCCTGAAGAGTTATTTTGAAAATGTGAAAATGTGTCTTCAAGAGTCTGTTGTCATTAAAGCCCTCTCAATGAATCTTGTCATGGGGATTAACCAAATATTTAATGAGCATCTATTATGTGGCAGGTGCATCACCTCATGGAGGGGACAGAAAATAAATAACTAATAGATCAGATAACAAGAAGTGATACAGAGGAAAATTAAGCAGAGTGATGGGGATACTTTAGTAGACAGGGTGGCCAGGAAATGTCTCTTTGGTAAGGTGGCATTTCATTAGAGACCTGAATGGAGTGAAGGAAGAAGTCATGCAGACAAGAGAGTAAGAACATCGAAGGTGGCTGGGCATGGTGGCTCACACCTGTAATCCCAGCACTTTGGGAGGCTAAGGCAGGCAGATCATGAGGTCAGGAGATTGAGACCATCCTGGCTAACATGGTGAAACCCCATCTCTACTAAAAATACAAAAGATTAACTAGGCGTGGTGGCGGGTGCCTGTAGTCCCAGCTACTCGGGAGGCTGAGGCAGGAGAATGGTGTGAACCTGGGAGGCGGAGCTTGTAGTGAGCCGAGATCGTGCCATTGCACTCCAGCCTGGGTGACAGAGTGAGACTCCATCTCAAAAAAAAAAAAAAAGAACATTGAAGGCAGGAGAACAGCCAGGGCAAAGGCTGGAAGTGGGAAGAAGATTGACGTCTATGGAGACGGGAGTGGCTGGAGTGGAATGAGTGAGAGAGAGTCATATGAGACAAGATCAGAGAGGAAACTGGAAGCCAGATCCCATAAAGCAGGGGTGTCCAATCTTTTGGCTTCCCTGGCCTATTGGTCCATTCACACTACTATAAAGCTACTACCTGAGACTGGCTAATGTATAAAGGAAAGAGGTTTATTTGACTCACAATTCTGCATAGCTTGGGAGGCCTCAGGAAACTTACAATCATGGCAGAAGATGAAGGGTAAGCAAGGCACATCTTACATGGCAGGAGGAGAGAGAGAGAAAAAGGGGAAGGGTCAGACACTTATCAAACAACCAGATCTCTTGAAAATTCACTCACAAGAACAGCAAGGGGGAAATTCGTCCCCATGATCCAATGATGTCCCACCAGGTCCCTCCCCTGACACATGGGGATTATAATTCAAGATGAGATTTGGGTGGGGACACAGCCAAACCGTATCACGTGGGCCACATTGGAAGAAGAATTGTCTTGGGCCACGCATAAAATACACTAATACTAATGATAGCTGATGAGCTATAAAAAAAAATCATGCATAAATTGTATAATCCTTTAAGAAAGTTTACAAATTTTTGTTGGGCCACATTCAAAACCATGCTGGGCCACATGGAGCCTACAGGCCGTGGGTTGGACAAGCTTGATATAAAGCCTTGTAAGCTTTGGGAGGGGATTTAGGAAGCATAAGAAGGTTGAGCCAAGGAGGAACAGGTTGTGATCTATGCTTGGAAGGCCTCATTCTCTTCATGGAAGACATTTTGGAAGGCAAGGATAGAAGCTAGGAGACCAGTTAACATACTATTGCAATAGTCCAAGCCAGAGCTAATGGCAATGGATGACAAATTCCCTCACTCAGTCTACTTTAATCTCAACTCACTCTGCGCACCCCACGAGTGTCTCACTAACCACTGAACCTATTTTAAGAAAGACAAAAATTGCAGTTAAACCTACAGCCCGGGAGCTCTGGATAATTTGGAAAAAGTGCAGTTTCTGAAAAGTTGTAAGTCCAGAGGATATAAATAAGTCCTTTCCCTTTTGGGACATGTCAAGGATAGTGTAGTTGCTTTCATCATGTGATCCATTCACTAGGATAAGGTGCATCCTACAATGATAGCATTCCTTCCAATAATTTACCTAAGGCCAGTTTGATGCCCAGTAGTTCTAGCTCCTGGGGAAAAGTCCGCTCTAAGCCTATTTACCAATGTGTCAAGAAAATAGTACCAGAGACCTCACTGAACTTAATTAAAGCCAAACTAGACTTCATAGAAAGAAGGGGAAAGAGCGTACCAGAGAGAAGGAGAGAGGCTTGGGGCTGCTGTGCCATATTCTTTTCCAGCAAATTGGTTTCTGGCTATGTGAGCATATTGGGAAGAACACTTAGGAGTGATTATAACAGAGGAAGGTTGTGGGGGATGCACAGACAAGACAGTGAAGAATGGGGCCAAATGGGAGGGAATGGACAAATTAATGATTAAGGAAGATTTTTTTTCTTCTAGGAGTCGTGTCCAGCCTGGCCTCCCAGATTTGAGCAATCTTTCACTGTCAAGAGAGGCTGGGAGATTGATTCAATTAAGATTAGCAGAGTCGGAAAAATGGCATGGGTTAGTTTTGATTAGTATTGTCTTCTCTCTCATCTCTTGGTGGTGGTGGCCTGAACACAGGTGGAGTTTGGCTCTATCAGGTCACAGGGAAGGCAAGAACGACTTCCAGAGTGGGGTTCATGGACCAGGCTCTGGGCTGGAGAGGTGGCATTTCCCTGGTATTTTCTTCTGAGGTCTCTTATATTTGTCCTTCCTGGGTATGATTTTCTTATAATTAGCTACTTCTTCTGAAGAAACACTAAGGGGGTGGGGAAAATCTGATATATGGGGTCAGTGCTGAGTACAATTCCTTGGAGCAAATAAATGTAATTGGAGGTCTCATTAATTCTGAGGCCATGCCCAGATGCCCTCTCTGATCCATTGGAAGAGTGGGAGAACTTTCCTGGATAGGTGAGCATGTCTCAAACAAAGAGGGGCCGGCAGCCCCAGCATCTGCTGGCGGAGAATCTCACAAGGCTTGAGGTCCCGGGGTGAAGAGAAGGGAGGGAATAAATCACTCTTGCCTCATCCCACTACCGCACCAAGAAACCCAGATGCACCCAAGCTGTTGATTTCTGCCCGATGAGTCTTTGCATCTGAGAGCAGCCGGCAGATGCTTAAAATAAATGCGCCTTGAAATTTACCACCACCTCTAAATTCATATTCAGACCCTGTTTCTGGATAAGTTTAATGAAAGTGGTACTTTCCGCAAGGTCCCTGGTGGCATTAGTTCACATTACAAACTCATTATACATAATTTGACACTATTGTGCACCGTTAGCTTAGAAAAAGAGCTTGTTTTACAGCTCTGGGGACAGAGGTCCCTCCAGATAAGGTTGGGCTTATGACAGAGTAAGAGGGGAAAGAAATGCTTCCTTCTGGTTAGTAATGAGGACTTTGATGTTCAATGCGGTGACTCCCTTACACTCATCAAGACAGATATTTAGTCCAAGGAGAAAAAAAATACCAAGTTACTCTCTTAAAAGGCAACCATGGACCACGCACTGAGTCTTAATACTTTTAAAAGCAAATATTTAATCTGCATTTTAAAGGCCACTCCCAACACCATCACCACCACCCCGGTTGATTTTTGGCTCTATGACATCTTGTTCCTGGTGGCTTGGCACAACTTGCCACATGCTGTTCCATGCGGCCCACACAGGGCTGGAATTTGTGGGGTCTGTACAAGTGAAGCCTTACCAAGTTGTTAGAAGCTAAAATATTTCCATGCCAGTTGGTAAATATGTTGGCCTCTCAGTGCCCAGGCCCACTGCCTGGGCACCCTACCCTTCCTCGGATCTCCAGATGTCCCCATATCAGCAACTAAGTGCTTAATGCCCAGCACTCCAGGGACAGGCAAGCTGACATGGACTGAACTGTGTCCACCTCAAGATATGTATGTTGAAGCCCTCACCTCCAATATGACCAGATATAGGACTGTTAGGGAGATAATTAAATGAGGTCAAAAGGATGGGGTCACACATAAATGAGTCCTATTGGGACACCAACAAGACTGGTGTTCTTATAACATGAGGAAGACTCACCAGATTGTGTACTTTCTCTCTTTCCACCCACATATAGAGAAAAGGCAGGCAGGATAGCGAAATGATCAGAGTTCTAGAAAAGTTGTGTTGACTACAGAGAGGTGAGTAGGTGGGAAAGAGAAACCCTGGAGTGGGAAGCCCAGTTTTTGTTTTTGTTTTTGTTTGAGATGGAGTCTGGCTTGGTCGCCCAGGATGGAGTGCAGTGGTGCCATCTTGGCTCACTGCAACCTCCACCTCCCAGGTTCAGGTAATTCTCTGGCTTCAGCCTCGTGAGTAGCTGGGATTGCAGGCACCCACCACTACACCTAGCTAATTTTTTTGTAGTTTTAGTAAAGGTGGAGTTTCACCATGCTGGCCAGGCTGGTCTTGAACTCCTAACCTCAAGTGATCTGCCTGCTTTGGCCTCCCAGAGTGCTGGGATTACAGGCATGAGCCACTGCACCTGGCCTAGGAATCCCAGTTTTTAAGAGGCTGCCATATGAGGATGCATCAAGAAGGCACCATCTACAAGAGGAAAAAAAAAGACGTCAACAGAAACCAACCCTGCTAGCACCTTCATCTCTGGCTTCCAGCCTCCAGCACCATGAGAAAATACATTTCTATGTTTGAAGCCTCCATGGTCTATAGTATTTTGCAACGGTAGCCTGAGCTGTTCTGATAGTTTGGCTCGCACGCCTTGTACCAGTTCGTCAATACTTTCCTTATCACCTGCTAGCACCTTTTCCTATAAAAAGAGATCAACCACTTCCCTCTAGTTAACTTCCAAAGGTGACTGTTTCAAAATCAAAATCAGTTCACAATGATCTACCCATGTGAACTTTTGGTCCCATGTATTGTCTTTCACTCCTCTCTCTTCCTTGAACCTTTGGCCAGTCAGTCAGTCACCCAGCACCCTGGCACTCACCTCCTCTTTGTGTCTAGCACCTGTCCCTCCTCTCTAATCACACAGATGCCTTCTTGGCTCAAAGAGTGATATCTCTCACCCAGACTACCCTATCAGACTCCTAAAGATTGCCTTCCTGCCCCAGGCTTTCTCCTTCTCACCCACTCACCTCTCTGCAGTCAACACATCTTTCCTAGAATTCTGATCATTTCACCACTCTGCTTGAAACTCGTCCATCACCCTTGGGATGAAACCTGACCCTGTGTGCAGGGTCCCACATGGTCTCCCAGATTTCTTTCACACGTGCTGCTCCTTGTGCCTAAAACTACCCTTCCAAGCCCTTCCTCTGGCCAGCTCTTAGCCTCTCAGTGGGGGAATTACCTGCACAGATCTGGTGGGTTGTCATTCTGACATCCCTGAACACTTCTACTGCTGGGGAACTCAGCTCTTCGTGTGGAATCTCGTCTCATTGGGATAGCTCTTTTTGTGGGCAAGTCTAATAACTGATCTGAAATCTGCCTTCCTATAAACTCTCCTCACTGGTTTTCCTCATTCCTTCTCCTTGTCCCCAACTCTCCTTCCTTCCATCTAGACTTTTAGATTTCCTTACTTCCATGAAAGCTGAAACATTATTATTATTCACTGATGCATTCATTCAGTGACTACACTGCCTAACACATAGTAGGTGCCAAGTAAATATGTGTTGAATAAATGAACAAAGGAATATTGAAAATTGACTATTAAAGCTATTATAGAAGAGGCCTTAGAGAGTTCAACTTCTTCATTTTACAGATGACCAAACTAGGGCTTAGGCAAGGAAAGGGAAAGGCCCAAGGTCACACAGCAAGAAAGGGGCCAGACCAGATCAGAATCTATAGATCTTCATCCCTCTGATAGGACCAAGAGCAAACTGGCAAGCTCAGTCCATTTTCAGATTATCCCAAGCAGGAAATCGATTGGTCCTTTTCCCAAAGGCATCATTGGGATAATGCAAACTTAAGCAAATGTCCATGCCAGGTTCCATCCCCATTTATTCAAGGGAGTAGGATGCAAGATTGATAAGATTTTAAACGGTGTCATGTTCTGGGCATTCATAACTTGGACTGGAGTGCAGGAAATCCTGTTTGTCTCACAGAGGGAGACAAATGTGCTTTGGAAAATTCCCGGAGGGAAGGAGGACATCATGGGGAATCTCCATCTACATTGGCAAGTCTGGCCTCACTCAGGCAGGAGAAAGAAGGCTCAGGGTGGCTCCTTCACATTCCGGAAGTCTCCTGGGTAAATCAGTGTGGGGCAGACTAGGTGCTTCACATGGCACAGAGGCCCCAGGCTCCCCACCACCAGAGAATGGCTTCACCCCAAAATGCCTCCCCTCTCTCCATCCTTGAGGCCCCAACCCCTACAATGAGGAGGAAGAAAGGTTGCGTCCAGAGATTCAAAGGAAATCACACACTCCCCAACCGAGAGAGAGAGGAGGGAGATTCCAAGAGACTCAGAGAGGGAAAGATGGTGTCTGAGAGACAGATGGACACACAGACTCTAAATAACCCAACAAAGAGATAGAAAGTGAGATCGAATCTCAATGGCTCCAGATGTAAAATTAAAGGGGAAAAAATAATTCCAAAAGAACCTTGAACAGGGCAGACTGCAGTGGCTTATGCCTGTAATCCAAGCACTTTGAGAGGCCAAGGTTGGCAGACAGCTTGAGTCCAGGAGTTTGAGACCATCCTGGGCAACATAGAGAGACCCCATCTCTATCAAGAAAGAAAGAAAGAAAGAAAGAATCTTGAACAAAGTAAAAAGAGCATAAGAGTACACATTATTTCTCTCTTTCTTCCTCTTTTTATTTCTTTTATTTTCTCTTTTATCTTTCTGAGTCAGAGGGCAGACTTCATAAGGACCACAGATGAGGAGAGGTGTTCAGCTCTTTAAAGGAATGGTTTTAACTGCAGAGATAAAACACCATGTTGATGATAGTCATGATGCCTGATGTTTATTGAGCATTTATGATATAAGTTCTGTTCTAAGTGCCTTGCATAGATTTTCTCACTTAACCCTTGTGACCCTAGGCAGTGGGCACTCTGATTATTCCTCTAGTACAGATAAGGACACAGAGGTTCAGAGAACTCATCTTCTGCACAGGGTCCCAGAGCTAGTCCTGTGTGGAGCCAGAATCTCTCCCAGTCCCTAGAGCCCCTCCTCCTAACCCTAAATGGAACTTGAGCAACTCAAGACTAGTCCAAGTCCCACCCAGCCTTACTTTCAGCTGAGAAGCCTGAGGCACAGAGAGGTAAAGTGTTTTGCCCAAGGCTGCACAGCAGGGTAGGATCTAGGACCCACACCTGCTGAAGCCTCATCTAGGATCCCTATGCCACATGGGACATGATGGTTGAAGACACAGGCAGTCAAGCTGTCACGAATCCCAGCAGGGCCACAAAGCTGCATAATTGCAGGAGATGTCACTCACAAGTTAATAGATGTGTCCAGCAGGCCCTGGGGTTGGGCGGTACCTGCGTGCCATCCACATCACCCTTCTTTGCACTTCAGTTTTCATAGTGTTAATTCTTATAAAACAGGAATGATAACAGTATCAATTCCATGGGCATGAGGATTAAATGAGATACTGCCTGTGCCTAGCACACAGTAGACTCAAGACAACGAAACTTTTGATGCTACCATCATCTTTACTTAAGAAAAAAGACACCCCTTCTCTTTCCATGGTTCCTTTTCAAGCCAGGCCATGCAGAGGCAGTTTTACAAGAATGTCTTTTCTAGTTATATGTCATGCTAACCTACCTCCATGGGTTGGTGTGAAGCTTAACTAAGTTAACACCTGCAAAAACCTGGAACAAGGCCTGATACAAAATGAGTGTTGACGCCAGGTACAGTGGCTTATGCCTGTCATCACAGCACTTTGGGAGGCCAAGGAAGGAGGATTGCTGGAGGCCAAAGTTCAAGACCAGCCTGGGCAACATAGTGAGATGCCATCTCTACAAAAATTCTTTTGAAAAATTAGGTGGACGTGGTGGTACATGCCTGTAGTCCCAGCTACTTAGGAGGCTGAGGCGGGAGTTGGAGGCTGCAGTGAGTGGTGATCACGCCACTGCACTCCAGCCTGAGTGACACAGTGAGACCCTGTCTCTAAATAAATAAATAAAATGAATGCTCCATAAGAACTACCTCTTTCATTATAGAGAGCTATATACATACATAAATGCACGATTACTATTTTATTTTATTTTATTTTATTTTATTTTTTTGAGACAGTCTTGCTTTGTTACCTAGGCTGGAGTGCAGTGGCATGATTTCAACTCACTGCAACCTCTGCTTCTGGGTTCAAGAAATTCTCCTGTCTCAGCCTCCCGAGTAGCTGAGATTACAGGCATGTGCCACCACGTCCATCAAATTTTTGTATTTTTAGTAGAGAATGGATTTCACCACTTTGGCCAGGCTGGTCTCGATCTCCTGACCTCAAGTGATCCACTGCCTCGGCCTCCCAAAGTGCTGGGATTGCAGGCATGAGCCATTGTGCCTGGCCATGATGAGTCTTTAATCCAATAAGCATTTATATATTTATGACTAACTTTCACCTCCTTGTATAAAGCCTTATCCCGCCAGCCTTCACTTCACAATGTGTGAATTGGGTTGTTGCTCCTGGTGGATCTCATTTAAGAATGGAGGAACGAGCACTAGGAAGATGACACCAGGAGATCAGTTCTTTCTGATGTCACAGGGGAGACACTTCTTAATCTAGACCAAGCTGACTTTTCCCCCCAGATCAACTCAAACCCCGTCTCCTTGAAGGCACGGCAAAGGCAGGCTCCTAGAGCCTTCTGGCTCCATTCAAAATCCCCTTTTCAGAGCTTTGGCAGTTTTATGGCCTTTAATGACCCCCTATTGTACCCTGATTGCCAATCAGGGCACACGTAATGACCAAGCAGCATCACTTAGCCCTTATTCTGATGACAATGGCCAGAGCGGCCAGCTCGCTGTTTTGACATGAGCCGGGTCACAGGGAAAGTTTTCGGGCGGGTGACTTAAAGAGCCTGGACCAGCCAGTACCCTCAACTCCTCAGTTGCTGGGACTTGGACAAAAGAATGAACTCTGAACTTTTCCTTTGACGGATGGAGGTCATTAAAACCGTGGTAGGGGCCCCTTCAAAGGCAGGTGTAGACCAGGCCGTCCCTCAAAGCGCCTAATAAAGAGAGAACAGGCGATTGTGTGGGATTCAGAGGAGGGGAACTTCTGAGAGATTCACTCAAGTGGTTCAAAGAAATCAATGGGCTGCCCCAACCGATTGACAGGGGCCAGAAGTGCCGTGGCCGTCTCTCTGCCACCCATTGAATGGGTGGCTGCCCCAATTGTTCCCAAATAGGGGCTACCACAATAAATGCTTTGGGTTCTTTCATAGATACCCTGGGCCGTGGGGCCTTAGACCAACAAGAGAATCTAGAAAAACCTTCACCACCGACTCCCATTTTAAATTCCACCCATTTTAATAAAGTGCCAAGAGACCTCCAAGCAGCTTAAAATATTAAAGGTTTCTTTTAAACATCTGGAAGATAACATCTAATTACTAGATAGTGCTCTAGGTTATTAATATGTAATCAGAGCTAATCCCACCCAACACAAACAGCAAACAAAAGCACTATCCTGGAAGTATCATCTTTGCAGAATGTGAAGCTCCAGTGCAAAAGAAGAGAGCCCCCAACGTAGCTTCCAGATGACACAGCCACCTCCCCCAGCCCCCATTCCCACCACAGCACAGCACAACCAGCTGGGACCACATGCTGCCCCTGGAGGGGCAAAGTCAGAAATGTTGACCTCCTGGCAGTCAGCAGGACAAGTCAGCGAAATAGATTGACTGCAAATGACTTGAGTCATCGAAGTTCAACCATGAAGGGAAATGAAAGCTTGGGGAATTTCACCTCCCTCTTCTGTTTTTTTCAAAAGGTGTTTTTGCTTTTCACAAAAGGGTCAGGAATTTTGATCCCAAAGGTCCAAGCGGGAATATAAATGGATTTGGATAAGCTGGAAGCCGGGTCTTGGGGGAGTGGTGTGCTGAATGCATCATTAGGATCACTTGCTCGGCACATTACACACGCAGGCACGCAGGAGACGGAATTCGGCACCCCTCTCCTGCCAGGGCGATGGTTATTAAGGGTAACGCGATCGGATGAGAAGGCGGCAAACGGGCAACCACAAAGCCCAGAGGAAGCAGCTGTGGAGACAAATAAGTGAAGGTCCCACCTCCCTGAAATGTACCCACAAGACAGAGCCACATCCTCTGCATTGTCCAAGGACAAATCATCGCGGGTTCCTGGGCAGTTGGTGGTGTCAGCGCGGCTGAAGGCAAAAGTGATGACTTGCAGACCTCCAGAAGGGGCACCGCAAACGCCTGATCTGGGGCAAGTCCACTTTAACCCTTCCCTACCTCCTTCTCCCACAAGGAAACGGAGGCAACAGAGCAGTGTCATCATCACTGAGCCACATAAAGGAAAGAATAAAGAGGCCACGAGGAATCATAAGGATTTTCCCTCTCTCCAGATCCCTAAGGAAAATGGTCTGACTCATTCTTATAATTCACCGCAGTGTCACAAACATCTCTTGAGCATCTGCAAGTGGTGTCCTAGGTGCTGGCGTGATGGGGTAAACAAGACAGACAGCCCCCATCTTCACTGGGAAGGTGGAAATTAAACAGATAATTCCTCAAATAATGAGTATTTTGAAAGATGCTACAAAGGAAAAAAGAGAGTGCTCTGAGGACCTAAGACAGAAAGATCTGCCCCACAGTCAAGTAGGTCAGGAAAAGCCAAGTCCGGGGAGCCTGTGAGGCAGAAAGGGTGTAGGTCTCAGTAGAAGTGGTTCTTGCAGCAGAAGGGACACGTGGAAAGGCCCAGTGACAAAAGGGCTATGGCTTGGACTTACCCAACAAGGATAAGATGCCCAGGACAGAGTATCAAATGGCAGTACCTAGAACACTGCATGTAGATGCTCAAGAGATGTTTGTGGCTGGGTACAGTGGCTCACGCCTGTAATCCCAGCACTTTGGGAGGCCAAGGCGGGTGGATCACCTGAGGTCAGGAGTTCAAGACTAGCCTGGCCAACATGGCGAAACCTCATCTCTACTAAAAATACAAAAATTAGCCAGGCGTGGTGGCATACACCTATAACCCCAGCTACTCAGGAGGCTGAGGCAGGAGAATCGCTTGAACCCGGGAGGCAGAGGTTGCAATGAGCCAAGATGGCACCATTGCACTCCAGCCTGGGCAACAAGAATAAACTCCTTCACAAAAAAAAAAAAAAAAAGATGTTTGTGACACTGCAGTGGATCACAAGTATCAGACCATTTTCCTTGGGAATTTGGAGAAGGGGAAAGTCCGTATTCTTCCCTGTGGCCTTTTTATTCTTTCCTTTATGTGACCAGGACAGGGTAGCAGGGAGTGTCCATCCCAGCTGCCTAGTTCCCTTTCATAGCTGGGGTTGGGGAGGCACCTGAGGCAGGGAACGGAGGGACAGGCTACTATGTAATGGTGGATTCGGGACTTTGCTGCAGAGCCATGTTAAAAGAAGTACAATGGGCTGGGTGCAGTGGCTCACGTCTGTAATCCCAGCACTTTAGGAGACCGAGGCGGGTAGATCACTAGGTCAGGAGTTCGAGACCAGCCTGGCCAACATGGCGAAACCCTATCTCTACTAAAAATACAAAAATTAGCTGGGCGTGGTGGCAGGCACCTGTAATCCCAGCTACTCGGGAGGCTGGGGCAGGAGAATCTCTTGAACCCAGGAGGCAGAGGTTGGAGTGAGCCAAGATCGTGCCATTGCACTCCAGCCTGGGCAACAAGAGCAAGACTCCATCTAAAAAAAAAAAAGTACAATAACAACAACTTGAGAAGCAAACAGTTTATCTAGCAGATTCAATCCTGTCAGGGGTTGGGGCAGAAATATCTGGAAGTATCTAGAAATATCTGGAAGATGGAGGTCTGTCCAATTCCTGGGCCTGCTGAATCTGCCCTGAGGAAAAGCACTGAAGAACAACTTCAGCCATGAGCTCATCAGACGCCACCTCCTCGGTTCCGCAGAGCAGAGGGATGTGACAGTCAAACCTTGCTGTCACAGCACTCAGTTTAGGGAGGACCTATAACTAGTCCCTTTAACCATCTATTCCTAAGCAATTTTGTTTATTGAAAGGTAAAAGTAACATTTGATAACCTCGTCATTATTATTATGAGATGGTTATTATAGTCTCATAATTATTAACAATACTAGCATTTTCTCACCGTTTACCATGGATCAGGCACAGTGCCACAATGTAAGCCTCTAATGCTCATAACAACAGAAGAGGAGATACGTGTTATTACTACAGCTATTTTATAGATGAGAAAACTGAGGCTCAAGGTGTTACTTGATCAAACTAATCCAGTTTAGAAAGACAGATCTGGAATTTGTATCCAGGTAGTCTGGTTCCAAGAATTTTTTATTTTATTTTATTTTATTTTAAAGAGATGGGAACTTTCTCTGTCACCCAGGCTGAAGTGCAGTGGCAAGATCCTAGCTTACTGCAGCCTCAAACTCCTGGGCTCAAGGGATCCTCCTGCTTCAGCCTCCAGAGTAGCTGGGACTACAGGCGTGCGTCACCACACCCAGCTAATTTTTGTATTTTTTTGTAGGTCTTGCTCTTCTGTCCAGGCTGGTCCTGAACTCCTCGGCTCAAGGGATCCTCGGGCCTCAGCCTCTAGAATAGCTGGAACTACTGGTGTTCAGTACCACTCCCAACTAATTTATTTTTCATTCTCGTAGAGGCTGGGTCTTGCTATGTTCCCCAGGCTGATCTCGAACTCCTGGACTCAAGCAAACCTCCCGCCTCAGCCTCCCAAAATGCTGGTATTACAGGCATAAGCCACCACGCCCAGCCCGGGAATCCTTTCTTTTAACCACTGCAGTACTCTACCTTTTTCCTACTAGATAGTAAGGGAGGTTCTGCTCTTTCCACATCCCCCTGAACTCTGATGTCTGTTTGAATCAAGATGGAGAAATGTGGCTTACTAAGAGACTCTGCAAATGTGGGGCCTCTTTCTGAGCCACATGGGGTGGGCAGCCTCCAGGTCACAGGACGCTGCTGCTGGCATCTGGAAGGGCCACTCCGTGCGAACGTGCTCAGGGCAGCCCTGCGTTTTTACAGGAAACATCTCAGTTAAATATGCAAGCGTGTTTAATTGCAGGGGCTCAGGAAACTTGTTTATCTTCCTTAAACACTGCCAGAGTGGCTCTCGTTTGTTATCTGGGGTGTGAAATGGAGGCTGACAACAATTAATACCTCCTCCCAGGCAGCTCGGCGGCGCTCTGACGGGAAGCTGTGTACTTCCGAGCAGGCGGCTGAGGAGGTGGCGGGCCGAGCCGTCACTCAGGATCCGAGGGGGGAAGAGTGACAGCAGCAGCTGACCGCCCCTCCCGCCGCCTCCTGAGAGGCCCCCATGATAAAGCATCCTGCTTTGTGGTGTAATCAACTTGCCATACATGCATTACCTCCTAATGAGCGCCGTGTTTAAACAAGTGTATAGAACACATCTGTCCGGGCCTTGGGACTCGAGGCTGTGTGACCAATTTCAGCATCTGAAAGTTAAATTAATGGTAAAGGGTTTAATTGTGAGTAAACAATACCACATTAAGGAGCAGTAAACACAGCAGTGGGGACCCACCGACCCGCTCTGCCATCACAGATGCGGCGGCCTCCATGTGACCGTTAATAGTCCCCGCCGCCTGGAAGTTCTGACAGTGCCCTGAAGCCCATTTGTCATCTAAATGGTCCGTCCCCTTCTTAAACATCATTTTGGCCCACGGTCCATTCATGGGGCCTGCCGGGTGTTCCTGGGAAGATGGGCAGAAAATCCCAAGGCAAGTGGGGAAAGCCTGGTAAAGTTCCAGCTTCTCCATGGAGGGGCGGGAGGGGGGTGAGGGGGACACATATTCCCTGATATCCGGGCAACCAGAGTCGGTCCATAGGAGTGAGTCTGCCTTAGACTCCAAGCTTCAATGGCAATGATTCCAAAACCTGACTTTAAAACACCCTAGGGTGTCTCCAACGAACAAAGGCTGCCTCAAAACCAAATTAAGTTCCCTTTAATTAAAGATCATAACATACGCCACAGAACACTCTGTCACGGTAGGGGGAAGGAAGAGACTGTCACATAAAATAAATAGGGTTCCACAACTCACAAAAATTAAGCATCTCACAGCAAGAGCTCTGCACTTTGCTGATTTGTGAACAGCCATCCTCATTGCCACCTTGGAAACCGCTTGTGAGAGGCAGAGTGGAGGTAAAAGAGAAGATGGGTTTCTTCCCATAGGAGACAGGCACAGGTGTTTTCCATCACTGGTCAGGTTGGAGGACATCTCCACGGACCAGGCCCTCAAATACGGAGTTTCTGTCCAGTCACAGGAGCACGGGCTGTGCCTTCCTAAGAGGGGCTGGCCTGTCCCTCTGCACCTTTAACTGTCCCCATCTGAGAGGACCTGTATCTCAGCCACAGAGAACATTCCTCTTGTTTGCCTTCCTTGTAATCTGGGCAAAGGGAGTGTACCATGTGGCCCAGGCTGTCCCAGCAGAACACTGAATTGGGGACTGCTGGGATTGAAGCCTCAGCTATGAATACAGCAGCCCTGTGCCTGCTCTCAGTGCATGGTTCCTGGGGACCCCATGGGATAGAGGATTGATCATGGCCAAGATCAAGCATCGAAGTTTCCAGCCTTCAGGCTTCTCTCTCTTTTTCTCTCTCTCATCCTTTAAATGTAGACTGATGTGATTTCAAAGACAAAATTGTCTCAGGGTTACACACCCAGACTCAAGTCAGAATCCAGTCCTGGCTCTACCACTTTCACCTCTCTGAGCCTCAGTGTGTTCGTCTGTGAAA
Organism: Pan paniscus; assembly: GCF_029289425.2. Classification (NCBI taxonomy): domain Eukaryota; kingdom Metazoa; phylum Chordata; class Mammalia; order Primates; family Hominidae; genus Pan; species Pan paniscus. The sequence continues at coordinate 63,795,045 of NC_073267.2, read as the reverse complement.
TGAGTACATGTCAAAGGCTTCGAACAGTGTGTGGCCCAGGGTAAACGCTCATTAAATGTCAGAAGCTATTATGACTTGAGCACGGTGGCTCACATCTGTAATCCCACCACTTTGGGAGGCCATGGAGGGAGGATTGCCTGAAGTCAGGAGTTTGGGACCAGCCCAGCAACACAACAAGACCCCATCTCTATAAAAAAAAATTGGGGGCCAGGCGGGGTGGCTCACGCCTGTAATCCCAGCACTTTGGGAGGTGGGCGAATCATGAGGTCAGGAGATAGAGACCATCCTGGCCAACATGGTGAAACCCCATCTCTACTAAAAATACAAAAAAATTAGCTGGGTGTAGTGGTGCATGCCTGTATTCCCAGCTACTCGGGAGGCTGAGGCAGGAGAATTGTTTGAACCCGGGGGGGCGGAGGTTGCAGTGAGCTGAGATCACACCACTGCACTCCAGCCTGGTGACAGCTTAAAACTCTGTCTCAAAAAATATATATGAAATTCAATTGAAAATTAAAATGAAACAAGAAGATATTATGATGGGCATGTGATGGATGCCCCCCACCTTTTTATTTTTTTGAGATGGAGTCTCGCTCTGTGGCCCAAGCTGGAGTTCAATGGCGTGATTGTGGCTCACTGCAACCTCTGCCTCCAGGGCACAAGCGATTCTCCCACCTCAGCCTCCCAAGTAGTTGGGATTACAGGCATGCACCACCATGCTCGGCTAATTATTATTATTATTATTATTATTATTTTAAATACAGACAGAGTTTCACCATGTTGGCCAGGCTGTTCTCAAACTCCTAACCTCAAATGATCCACCCGCCTCAGCCTCCCAAAGTGCTGGGATTGCAGGCATGAGCCACCACGCCCGACCTGGATGCCCCTTTTGGTAACACCTAATCAAACTGACTTGTAGGAAGAGCTCAAGGAGAAGTGGGATCACTTTTGCATCTGCCTCACCCCAAGGTTGTTGAGTTAGGCCAGGGCACGGATAGAGATTTTTCTCTGCGCTTATAGGTCCACTTATCTCAGAAGCCAAGTGAATATAGCAGCCCCAGGCCCTTGGAATACTGGCTGTTTGACAGGAAGGTAGATTCAACACTGCTGCTGCTGGTTATAGGGGGATGGTCCACAATTGCTCAGAGCTTCAGGTCTCCATTCCCAACAGAAGGCTCAGTATATTCCCACCTCAAGAAACTAGCTGCCTGCCAGCACCAGCTCTCTAGCTCTGAGTCAACTTTTTAGCACTACATTTCTTAGAAAGATTTCCCAACATGTTGGCTCCTTTTGCATGTTCGAAAGACAGGTAAGCTCGAATTTCTATGTCTGACAACCCTCTTGCTAATGAGTTTCTTTACTAACCCTTAGTGGTTCTCTATATTTGAGCTGGGCAAATCAGTCTGCCTCTCAGAGACTCCAGAATTTCTAAATAGGAAGGGCCTAGTGGCAACAAACTCATAGAAAGAGGCTGCTAGGGGACCTGTCTAGATCTGTGTGGCAAGCCCCCATCTTACTTTGATTTTTTTAGGGGGGTAGAGGTGGGGAGTGGCTTTGGGAGAGAAAGATGTCAAGGATTGGGATTGCCAGTGAAGCCTCTTCTTTCTCCGTCCCCTTCTAGGCCACCATTTAGTGCCAATAAACAGAAGGTCTGGTTTCTTCAAAAGAAACACAAGAAATTGTTTCCTGGTTTTGCCACAGAGATTGGGTCACAGAGTGCCACCTAAATGGTATTACCATATTTGTGTTGTCGTCTCTTGGTTTGAAATTTATTCCTGGTATGACTTGTGTCTCCCCTTGTTCCATCTCTGACACCCAAGCCCATGAGATGACAACCCAGGCTGAGATGTCCCATGTGTCACAAAGGAGTCCTTCAGTATTTCCAGGAATAGTTGGAACCAGCACTCCATCCCCTACCTGGACCTGGCACCCTCTCTACTCTTGTCAGTTCTACACTAATCACAGGAAGAAGGTGGAATTAGTCCAAGCTGGGTTTTCAGAAATAACTTGTAGACATGCAACAGATGTTTATAACCCTCAGAAGCGGAAGGAAACTTGGAAACCCTCTCTTTCGGTGATTTTTTTTCTAATGATTGTCTCTGCCATGAAATTCTAACTTCGAATGAAATCTTTGGCAGGAACCCAGGGCTGTTCTGTCAAGGTTCAGCTGCAGGACCAGAGCCCCTTCCACCTAACCCCCACTCCTATCCTGATGCTTCCTGAGGCACATCTGCTGTGGTTTCTCACCAGAGAACAGTCTGCAAAATCACTGCACCTTGTCCAACTCCATTTTCCAACTGAGAAGACCTGGCCCAGAGAAGTGCACAGACTTGAGGGAAGTAACACAGCAATCAGACAGACAGACATCCCCAGATATACCTGCTATGGTCCTGGGAGAAAATAGAGACCCATCCCCAAATACCATCATCCTCATCATTCTCTGTAGCCCAATCAAATGATGCTCCAGGCCTGAGATTTTATCCAATAAACACTCTGTACATCTTTAAAAGAGATATGTACTTGTCTTATTCCTCCTTTCCTTTCTTTAAAAAAAAAAAAAAACACAGGCCCCAGATCCAGTCATTCTAAATAGGAAGGAAAAACATAACCCATTGAGACAATGGATGCTGTTTCTCTCCCTGCTCTGTGACTTTAGTTTGCCTTTAAAGCCCATTTTCACCATTTATTGATTTTAGTTTTCTACTTGTCTATGAATGACAACTTGAATTAAGACAACGCAGGCTGAAAAGCCGCTAGGCAGTGCTAAATGGACAAGCTACACTTCGTGGCAGGATGTCTCATGACCGTGCCGCCTTCTGCCTAGCCCCATTCTCTGGAGGAGCTGTGGGCAGACCGACCCCCGCCTGGCCGCCTGGCATGGGGACTGGTTGCGTCAGATCGGAGCTCTGAGATAAGGGTGGGCCAGGGCATGATCATCACCACTGCCAGCCTCGAAGCCTCTTTGCTGACCTGGAGGTGATTTGTGTATCAAAGGGGGCTGTGTCATTCAACAGCACTTCCAGAAGAGGCCAAAGATCTGTCTCTACTTCAGCCTCCACTGGGCAGAAAACTAAGCCTATTTGCTCTAGGCCCTTCAGACTTGCACTTGGAGAAAGAAAACTCACTGAGTCAGCCCTTATGTAACTCCACTCTCCTCTCTTCCAAACCTCCTTGCTTTGGACAAATATTTGACAGAAAATGCCCTTTTGCAATGCCTTAAAAGTTACAAAAATGGTGCACCCTATCCTTTAATCTGTACTGTAAATAAAAAATATTAACACAAACCCTTTAACCCAGAAATCCTACTTTTACAAATCCATCTTAAGAACGTAATCAGGTAAGTACCTCATGTTTCTATAAAGACATTTATTGCAGCGCTGTTTCTAATAGACAAAAGTGGAAACCACTTAAGTACCTAGCAAGAAGGGATTGGCAAATATGGTAAATCTAGTCTATTAAATATTATTCAGTCATTTAAAATGATGATGCCAAACAATATTTATTCACGTGGAAAGACATTTACAATGTATGTTACTATGTAAGTAAGAAAAATAAGAAATAATACACATAGTTCCCTTCTTATTTTTTTTTAATTTTTCTGGATATCTTTCTATTATTATTTGCATAGGAAAAAGAATAAAAATTGAGATAGGCCAAAATGTGAAGATTTGGGAATGTTTTACCTTTTTTTTTTCTTGAGACAGGACGTCACTCTGTCATCCAGGCTAACTTGCAGTGGCGCAAACTGATCTCGGCTCACTGCAACCTCTGCCTGCTGGGCTCAAGTGATCCTCCTGCCTCACCCTCCCAAATAGCTGGGACCATAGGCTCATACCACCACACCAAGCTAATTTTTTGCATTTTTTGTAGAGACAGGCTTTTACCATGTTGCCCTGGCTGGTCTTGAACTCCCAGCTCAAACAATCTGCCACCTAGGTCTCCCAAAGTGCTAGGATTACAGGCGTGAGCCATGTGCCCAGCCTTCAATCTTTTCTGACTGATTTCTGAATGTATTGATTTATAATCAGGAAATGAATGATAATGTGATTTTCATGGTGGGCAGGTGGAGTTGAGTGAGCCAAAAAGATGACCTTAAATAGTGCTCCAAGCTGTACAAGGTCACCCCAAGAGTATTCCTGTTGGGCCATATTGGGACCTGTTTCCTCTTCATCAGCAGCAATACAGCCTGTGCAAGGCACTGCCTACATTCTCATTACTTCCAACACCCAGTGGCAGGATCTGTAGAAGCTGCACTCATTTAGAAAGCCCACTCTTACACTAACTACTGGAAGCAGAAAGTTGATGAGCATTTTTTCTTTTGACCAAATTGGCAGAGAAGACAAAGACCCAGGAGGGAAGTGAAGAGAGTGAGAGAGTTTGACCCAACATCACACCATGCACCAAGAGCCAAGCTCATCCCAATGGCTTACTCACATTCCCAAAACCAGACTCAAGATCCTGTCTGAGAGTCAACCCCATGGAAGACCTCTGCCATTTAAGAAGCTCCTGATCTCTTGAGGCCAGGAGTTTAAGACCAGTCTTGGCAACATAGGGAGACCCCATCTATACAAAATAATTCAAAAATTAGCTGGACATGGCAGCACGTTCCTATAGTCCTAGCTACTCATGAGGCTGAGGCGAGAGTGCTTAAGCCCATGGTTCAAGGCTGCAGTGAGCTACGATTGTGTCTCTGCACTTCAGCTTGGGCAGCAGAGCAAGACCAAGTCTAAATTAAAAAATAAAATAAATAAAATTAAATGTAAAAAGATGTTCCTGAGAAAATAGTTCTAACCCACTTTGGAGTCATGAACAAATTTGAGAATCTGATGGAAGCTCTAACCCTGTCCCACAAAAATACATGTAAACGTAAATTTATATACATTTCAAGGGGATTATGGGTGGTGCATGGTCCTGAGTGATCACGGGCCGGGAACTCATGGGGAGACTCCACTCCCTGGAGTGGGAGGGTGCAGGTGTCCATTTTCGGCCCGGCCCCAGCCTTGGGTTTTGATAAGGGCTTCTCTCCACTCTTCATCCACCCCCATACTCATCACCAAGTTCCGAACTCCTTGAAGACAGGACACAGAGACTCCCTGGAGCAGGCCATGTGATGGCGGGGAGATAGGGGAGTGGGCAGTGAGCAGAAGGCGTGGAGACAGCAAGGTCCCCACCAGGACACCTCTGCTCCAGATAAGGAGGGTGCCATCTTGTAACCCCAAGGCTGCCTGGCAGGACTTCCTCAAAAGCAAGGATGTCTTCTGTGTTTTGCAAGGGTGTTAAAGGAGGTAATTAAAGGGTCCACAAGTCAGACCTCACACACACAGATGGGAGGCCCTGCCTTTCTGATCCTCTCAGCTGGTACAGAACTGAGGCCGGCAACAAAAGGTGTTAATCGCCGGATGAAGAGCCCATGCTGATAGATGACCCCTTATGGTGATCACTCTTGTGCGAATGGCAAATAGGTTTGATCAATTAGATTTTAATGTAAAGTGGGGCCTGGGGGGGAAAAACAGCAACCAGGAGAGGGAAGACCCTTTGTTGCTAATGTGTCTGAAAAAAGCACTTAATTGAGGTCATAATAATATTAGCAGTTCTCGTCATCAATAATTCAGCCTTATTTATTACTCCCCAATAAAGTCCTGTCAGGTAGGGAATGTAGAGGGCTTTTGTTAGAGACAGGATATGTAGCTTCTCTCTCTCTCTCTCTCTCTTTCTCTCTCTCACCAGCTGCTGGGCCACAGAATATCAAGATTTCTTTCATTCTCAAAATGCTTTCTAGCTACAGGCTCTATATGTAGAAATAGACGACTGTAAAGGTAGAAGTTTGCAATAAAATATAATTTAACCCTCTCCCATCCTTCCTTGCTCCAGTTTTTTTTAAAAAAATCATTCTCATTGAAACAGTAGCTAACTACTTTTGCTTAAGAAACCTATCAGGAGAAAAACAATTTTTATTCTTGCATGATTGAGTACCCTAAAGAATGACATAAATTTGGTCTTTTCACATGCCTTTGGTCACCTGTGGTTTTGTTATCTTTTAACACACACACAAAAAAAAGTGAGAGAGTGTGCCAAATGAATGTATAATTGTACAATTAAAGATGCTAGCTCCAGCGTTAAAATTTAAAATGTATTAGTCTCATAAAACCGCCTCATTAGTCTCTGTGTCTTAAAGGACATACTTGTCCATAATGAGGCGAATGCAGGAAATGGCGCAGGGTGAGAGCAAGGGGAAGAGGGGACAGCGGAGCTGGCTGCCATTTCGTTTTTCAGAAAGGGGGAGGAAAAACACTTAATAAAGATAATTGGGCTGGTAGTGTCTGTTCCCATCTGGAATCGCAACTCAGACAGACCCCAGGGCAGACCATCGGTCATTAACCAGGAAAATAACCTATTTGGAAGGGATCCGTTTGTTTTATAAACGATGCTCCACTTTAGAACAGCTTAACCGCAATCATAATAAAAGTTCCTCGAAACCGCAGCCAGGGGATGGTGCTGAAATATCGATCCGGCTTCTGCTGATGATGGCCGGACTTGGCTTCCGCCCTGCTTGCAGGAAACAGCTTTTGAAGTTTTGCTCTTTCCCCCACCCCCTTTTTAAGTCTAAATAGAATTTAAACTGCCCTTCGGTGATCAGTGGCTATTAGCAGCATTGGTTAGGAAACACGGAGTCATGGGGTCAGGAGAGGTGGCCCAGGTGGAGGGTGGAAGAGGGGAGAGAGGAGGCCCCGAGCTAAGGGGAAGAGAGAGGTCAGCTGTGAGCGCAGCTTGGTGGGAAAAGGATTGCTGCGGTGGGGCCGCCCTGGCCTGCGAGGCATCCAAGGGACAAGGACTGGGAAGAATGAATGCACCCCACCCCCAGCCCCAGCCTGGCCACAGCACTCCCCCCAACACACACACACACACACACACACACACACACACACACACACACACACACACAGGCAAGGCAGAAGCATTCAGAAAAGTCATTCATCAAGGCAGAACTGGAATCGTATAGATTAAGGCAGCAAGGAGAAGTCCAGCGCCTTATCCAACTGCCCTGATGGTGAAGACGAGAGGGAATAATTACTGTAATTGGAAAAAAGGTTTCAATGGCAAAGCTCCTCTGATCCACCTATTTCCAAGGAAGGTTGCTCTTAGCTGCTTAGGAGGGCGTGTGAAAGTGGGGTCTTCTGAGACAAAGGGAAACGGGGAGGAGGAGCCATAACCCACATGGAACCTGCCTTTTAAGGAAAATGAGGAATCCAAGCTCTGAAAGATCCACGTCTATTTCAGCGTTTCTCCACCAGGGTGATTTTGTTCCCCTGTGAGCTATCTGGCAATGTCAGGGGACATCTGAGGTTGTCATAACTGGGGGTGAAGTACTGCTGGCATGTGGTAGGTAGAGGCCACGATGATGCAAACCCTACAGTACACAGGACACCCTTGCCACCCTCACCCTCTCCCCTGAGCGTGCATGCACGTGAGCGCACGCGTGCGCGCACACACACACACACAGGACAAAGGACTATCCAGCTCCAAATGTAAGCAGTGCCCAGGTCAAAAGCCCTGGTCTACTCAAATCACACTCACCGAGTAAAGATCCTACTCTTTGCTCCACTCTGTCCCCAGAATGTCGGTTCCTGCCCTCATACCCCACTTCCCCTCCTCCCCTTCAGTGCCATTGGTTAACATCTTCCAGAGAAACATCTTCCCTTAGAATGTCTTAAGAATGACATTCTAAACCAATTTCTTCCTTTAAGGCATTAGGTCTCAGTCTGCCAGCTAGAGGGAAAGAGGATGAGTGTTTAGGACTCAGCAGCAAGGACTTAGTGGCAAATCCTGATGGAACTTTGACTAGGCTCCTGGGCCCAAAGTTAGCCTCAGTGTTCACCTCTGTAAAATGGGTGTAATAATTTTGCTGCTTCGTAGGGTTGGAAAGAGGAAATGAGAAAACGTTTAGCCCACTACCAGGCATGTGTTAAGTGCTCAAAAAGGAATCAAGGAGAGAGAGGGAGAAATTTCAACTGGTGTCAGACACCATGGTAGTCAGTGATCACTGCCAACCCAAACCCCATGTGGAGAGGGGACCGTCCATCACTATCAAGAAATGACTGCCATTTTCTAATTATAAAGAATGAAGCTACTGCACAAAGCTCTTTAGAACTATCAGCCCCATCATCTGCAAAGCTTAAGTGTCTGTCTAAGCAGAGCCCCAGTCACCTTTCCCCCCGTTTCTCTACCTTGATTCTAGAAAGAGAAGGGGGGCAGGGCAGGGCCTTACCAAATTTTTCCCCGCATGCTCAACTGTTTCCTCCTGACAGCGTTTGACTGTGCTTATTATTTCCAGCAAAGCCCTTATCATTTTCAATGTGAATTTCAAATCACACTGATCCAGCCCTTCTTAGCTAAAGTCAGCTTTATCAACCACAAGAGATGTGGGATTTGAGAGAGATCTGAGTAAATTCACATTGTTTGGATAAACTCATTCAGGGAGCTCAACAAATCAAAGCCGAAATGGATATGTATTCCAAGGAGACTGAGAACTGCTGGGGGAAAAAGAAAAAAAAAAAAGTTGCCATTAACGTTTTTATTTCTTAAAAAAAAAAAAAAAAAAAAAACATAGCAATCCCTTTTTAATGAGCATGTTCACAACCTCTCTTTGAACCTTTACCAGGGCTCCTTAGGACACCAGGTGAAATGATAGGAGCTGCGAGGTTGTTGACAAGGGAAGCAAGTCGTTGGAGAAAATTGCTTCACCCGCTGCCCCCACCTCCCAGCTTTGGTCAGCGAGGCCGCTATCAAATATGGTAATGGGTGAATTTATGCATTATCCCATAATTTAAGGAACTGTGTGCATCATGTATATTTAAAACTATTTCTCTGTAGTTTTAATTATCTCAGTCTGCAGGGGCAAAAAGAAAAAAAGCAGGCAGCTCCCTTGCCTGAGACCAAAATGAAAGCATTTGCCTGCTGACAGCTAGGACGTCTGTCCTAGCTGGTTGAGATTTCCTATAAAATTTGCATTGGAAAGGCAGCTTTAAGTATACTTAAAATAAAAAAGGGGCATTTGCATCTAATTTGCTACACTTGCAGTATTAGAGTTTTATCTGAATAAAGACACGTCAACTGGATTTATATAGTTAAGCTGATAGCTGGGAAAGTCAACACCAAAAACATCAGCTAAATTCAACAAAGTTGGAGAGCAGCTAATACTATTTACATGTTGTTGTGGGGTTTTTTTCCCCTCCAGTGATGACTTTAAAACTATAGCAAATTATCTTCTTTTTACACAAGTCTGGTAATTACAAGGTTTTAATGAAAGGCATCTTTATAGATGGATCCCCCCTTCCCCTACCCTCCCTCCCAGCACACCCAAGTGTGTTTATAAAATGGTGTGATTATAAAATGTGGTGTCATTGTGAATTCCAGCAGCTTTGGACTTGGACAGGTCTTGATTCGAGTCCTGACTCAGCCACCTATTGGCTGTGTGACCTCAGGCAAGTACTCCTTGGCCTTAGTTTCTTCATCTGAACAATGGGTACCATGTTTGTTGTTATACAGGGTCACGATAGTTGTGTGGTCTGTGGGCTGCCCAAAGGTGCTCAATCAAGGCCAGTGGGGGCTGAGATCCAGTCCGTATCACTTGGCCACATCTCATTCACACTTAGATGCTGTGTGGCTAGCAGCCTGATCCAACCTCAAGGAGGCTATGAGCTTTAAAATTGGACGATACAAACTAAGGACTAGAGTAGCATCTGGTACATGGTAACCGCTCAGAGAAAGTTAGCATGAGGATGTTAATGATGACAATGATGACAACAGTGATAATGATGGTGATGATGATGATATGTCAGTGAAATGTCACATCGCTGATGTAGTTCCTATTCCAGAGGAAGGACTTCAGCGTTCCTCTGTTCGCTTTCACCAATTGCCACTCAATTTCAACATCACTGCGAGGCCTGTCCCGTAAGAGGCGGATTCTGGTGCAATCCAGCCCCAGGTGATTCTCTGTTCCACCGATTGGCCCCATGACCCCAGCATGGGAGGAGGCAGGGGTGTGCCCAATGCCTTTTAGATTTGGAATGCTACTGCTTGGAGTACAGTAAATCCCAGGCTCTCACACGGCCTCACACAGCTGGGAACAGATTCCTGCGTGCCTGGAGGCCTCTTCGAAGGCTACCTTTCCTCTCCCCTCTGCCAGTTTTGAAGGAACTACCCACACGGGAAGGAAGGGGACACGACGCCCCACTGTGTTGGCTCCCCAGCCTCACTGTTCCCCCAGAAGCCCACTCAGCCACTGCCCAAAAAGTCAAGCTCCCAAGAGCCCTGCTGCTTCTCTCCAAGGGAACTGGAAGGAGAAGGACTTCCACCAGGAAGCTCCCTGAGCAACACCACTGTCCTCAGAGCTCTGCCTGAGACTCCCATCTCCTTCCTTGCCTCAGAGCCACCCTGGCTTCGAGTCAGCCTTCCCCTTACCATCAGAGTCCACTGGAGCAAGTCACTTTCTTTTTTTTTTTTTGAGGTGGAGTCTCGCTCTGTCGCCCAGGCTGGAGTGCAGTGGCCCGATCTCGGCTCACTGCAAGCTCCACCTCCCGGGTTCACGCCATTCTCCTGCCTCAGCCTCCAGAGTAGCTGGGACTACAGGCGCCCGCCACAACGCCTGGCTAATTTTTTGGTTTTTTTAGTAGAGACAGGGTTTCACCATGTTAGCCAGGATGGTCTTGATCTCCTGACCTCATGATCCTCCCAACTCGGCCTCCCAAAGTGCTGGGATTACAGGTGTGAACCACTGCGCCCGGCCGGGGCAAGTCACTTTCCCGCCCAGAACCTCCGTTTTCTCATCTGTAAAATGGGAGAAGTAAGAATACCCACGTGGCAAGGTTGTTGTGGATTGCAGAGCGCTTAGTGTGGCGTGCAGAGTGCGACAAAGAGTAGGTGGTGGCAAATCATAGAGAAGAGGACAAGCCAGCATTGTACCAAGTCCCAGTCATGGAGAACCGGCCGCTACCGCTCAGCCGAAGACCAATGGCCTAAGTCCTGACTACGTCTGGCTGTGCTGGGCCCACCTCCGTCCATTTCAGGGGCAGGTCATAGAGCCCCTGCTTGGGTTATATGTCTGCGTGGATGGGAGGAAAAGCGCTCCCACCCACTCAGGCCATCCAAAGCCTGCCATCTGGGAACACCAGCACACTGGCTGCAAGTTTCAGTGTTTTAGCAGAAGAAAATGTTAAAATTCATTGCCATTTCACAGAGCAAGATCTGCAGGTCAAGAAGGCACTGCCACCCAGCTGGCAGCTTCATGATGGCACATGGGCTGATGTCGCCAGACAAGGATTCTGCTATTTAAACACAACAAGCAGTGTGATTCCAATACTACATCCTTTACCTCAATAAGCCCAGGGTCCTGTTATCCCTGAGCAACAAAATAACATCTCAGAATGGGGCTTGGAGCATCCCCAAGGCTATGTACAATGGGAAGCAAACCAAACAGGGCAGATATTGAGGTGGACGCATGCCAGGCACAGGGCTCATCATAGCCTATTTCCCCTCCCCTCCTAGGTTGGGCCTACCCCAAACAGTTCAGACTAAGACAAGAATCCAGGTGCACATGTTGATTTGGAAGGTGACCTCGGGAAGCACAGTGAGACAGCAAGGAAGTGAGACAAGGAGGAAAGAATGTCTTTGAAGGATGCATTAAGGAGCAGTTTCCCAGGATGGACAGCTGGGCTTGATCTTGCTGGCAACCCTCTGAGAGGCTGCAGAAGATAACACAGAATGGTCCCACCAGGGGCAAAGAAGCTGGGGCATTTACCCACCATCTCCCAGCCCTCTCTGGGTGAGGGTCTTTCCTGAAACTTTAACTTTCCAAACTGTTCCTCTTGCAGTTCTCAAGAACATTCTCAGGCAGAGCCTGAGATGCAAAGCCATTGGCACGTAAGGAAACTGACAACAGGGGACCTCTCCAGTGGGCCAGGGGTTATAGTCAGCACCCCAACAATGGCTCCTGCACTCCAGGAAGCTCTCTGAAGCCGCTATTCTTTGTATCCCCATTTTGCAGATGGAGAAGCTGAGACTCAGGGAGACTTACAGTCACACAGGTGGAAGGTGGAAAAGCTGGGACTTGAGCTCGGGCTCTGACCTGGTGGGCTCCACCGCCTGTCCCGTGTCACACTCTCCAAACACAATGCAATGAAAAATGATGGAAGATGAAAATGAACTCTAATGGCATTCAAAAAAAGAAAAATAAGAATAAAAAAAGTTATCAAAATAAAATAACTCCTGTCTCATTACCATGAAACAAGTGCTTGACACACAGCAAATGCTCAACAGGGGTTAATTTCTATGCTTCCAACTCTTTGAACCTCTTTTCCAACCACGCATTGGATGAAAAGGCAGTGGCTCAGAACTAGGAGCCTGGCACACTCTTCCCCAGCAAGTGGGACAAACGCAGCAGAGATGAAGGCACTCCAGATCCCCATCCCCAGTTCCTGTTCACCCAGCTCCGGAACCCAGGAGTCCAGATCCCAACCGGGAAAAGGCTAGAGGGGACTGCACCATGGAGCCCACCAGACCAAACTAGGTTGGGGAGTGGGGATGGGAGAAAAATAGAGGGATCAGGACACCCAAAGGAGGGGAGGCACACCATGGGAGCATTCCCTGGGTGACTCAGGAAGCCTAGTTGTGAAGCTACACTTAAAGAACTTCCCTTTGTAATAGCCTAATGACCTGAAATGTTCCATCCACCAACATTTCTGCCCCTGGGATGTTCCCTGCGTCTGAACTGGTACATCTGTGATATCTGAAGATGCTCAATTCATCAAATGACACTTTTCCATGTGGCCATCTCTACCTCCCAAAGAAGCCAGTGTGATGGCCTCATCCTATGTCCAGCCTGGATCCTAGCTCCAAAGCTTGGCCATTGCTTTGTCCTGCAGGCAGCCTTGCCAACTGACCAGGTCCTCTCAATAATGTGATTGCTCTATTGGCCCAGAGACCTGGAGTGAAACCCAAGCCATCCTGGACACTGACTTCAGCAAGTGACATAGGCACCGGGGCCATAGACCTGGATCTAAATCTGCTTCTGCCATGTACCAGTTGGGCAACTCTGGATGTGTTGCTCATCCTCTCAGAGTCTCAGTTTCCTCATCTGTAAAATGGGGGTATTCCTGATTACTAACCTTGAGGGTTTGTTTCCAGGATTAAATGAGATATTGCATATAAAGAGCTTGTTTACCTGGTCCAGCATGATAGCAGAATAGATGTTCGGGGAAAACCTTCCTGCTACATAATAGACATACATACACAAGCATGTTGGATACAATACTTTTAAGAAAGATTTTTAAAAATGCATGGGTGAGCTGGTAGGAAAATCAAGTGCAACCCTTGGAGGCCAGAAACAATGAGAAAGTACTCTCAAAAGAAGCGAGTAAGTAAGCATGAACTAGTGTTTGCTTGGGGAGCAGCTGCTAACACCTGGTGGACTTCAGCCTTTGTTTGTAAGGGTCTCTGATGTGTGGAGGGGTGAAGACAAGGCTTGGGGACCTAAGCAACGTGGCTGTTTAGATTGGGACCCACTGCATAAAGCCAAAAATGTGACCCCCTCAGTGAGTTAATTAATATGTAAAACATCATCCCATGCCTCAGTAAAGATGTTACTAGAAAAATAAAGGGAACAAAAACAAAAAGCCACCATTCCACATAGGAGACATCATGGGATTTTTGCCAGTCCCCACTGTGGACTCCTACTCACAAGCTTAACTTGGGTTTGGGGTAAGAATCCATTTACCATACCTATGTATATGTCATCAAAAGCCCTAAGCCAACTATTTATTTTAACTTGGTCCTTTGCTGGTGACTAATCAGGAAGTCTGGCAGGAACAAATGTAAATTTTCTCTAGAGTCATGCCCGAGAAACTAGACCTCAAAAAAGTTCTACAGATAAAGGGCCAGAGAACATGGCTTCACAAGTCCCACATCACAAAACCACAAGGGAACAAACCACCATGAGAATAAGACCTACAAAGTCTGCAGATATTTAAAGAAACACAAACAGAATACAAAACCAAGCATGTTCCACATGTTTTAAGAACTAAATGAAACTCCTAGATGTTGATAATACACACAACATTGATGAATCTCAAAAACATACTATTGGCCAGGTGTGGTGGCTCACACACCTGTAATCCCAGTACTTTGGGAGGCCAAGGCAGGCACATCATTTGAGGTCAGGAGTTCAAGACCAGCTTGGCCAACATGGTGAAACCCTGTTCCTACTAAAAATACAAAAATCAGCCGAGTGTGGTGGTGCATCCCTGTAATCCCAGCTACACAGGAGGCTGACACAGGAGAATCACTTGAACCCAGAAGGTGGAGAATGCAGTAAGCAGAGATCGCACCATTGCAACTCAGCCTGGGTGATAGAGCCAGACTCTGTCTCAAAAAAATAAAAAATAAAAATAAATAAAAACATACTATTGAGTAAAGTCAGACACAAAGAAGCGCAATCATGTTATTCCATTTATGTGAAGTTGCAAACAGGCAAAACCATCTATGGTGTTAGAAGCAAGAAGAGTGGTTTCTGTGGAGAAAGTGGATGATGATAGGAGGAGCATGTGTCATTTCAGAGATGCTGACCATGTTCTGTTTGTTCACCTTGGTTAGGGTCCTGTATGTACGTTCATTTTGTGAAAATTCATCAAGCTGTAAACCTATGATTTTTACACTTTTCTCTATGTAATTTACACTTCAATTTAAAAGAGGAAATGGATGAGTTAGATAAATTAGACACAGTTGAGGGGAAATTAGTGCCCTGGATGACAGGTTTAAAGGAATTAGAGTAGTTCCTCCCTATCTGCGGGTTTGCTTTCCACAGTTTCAGTATATGCTCTATAAAACATAGTATATATTAAGTTTAGTACTGTTCGTGGCTTCAGGTATCCACTGGGGGTCTTAGAATGTATCCTCCATTAGTGTCCCCAACAAGGGAGGACTACTGTTCTCAGCCTGTAGCACAGTGAGAAAAAGGTGAAAAACTTGGAAGAGAGGTTAAAAAAAACAGGGAGGTTAGAGGAAAAACATCTAACATACATTTAATTTGAGTTCCAGAAAGAGACTGTGGGGAGGGGGGACAATATTCAATAAAAATGGCTCAGGATTTTCCAGAACTGATGAAAGTCAGCAGTCCTGAGATTCAGGAACCCCAAGCTGAATAAATAAATAAACATTGACATCTAGACATACCTTACTAAAAGAACACCAAAGACAAAGAGAAGATCTTAAAAGCATCTTGACATTTTAAAAAATCACCTGCTTAGGAAAAGCAACTACAATAATAACTGACATCTCAATAACAATATAGTAATGGCACTCAGTGAACATTGCATAAATAGAAACTATCATTATTAGTGCTTATAACAGTAATGATAGTAGTAGAAGTATTCAAATTAGCTCTGTCACTGTGTTATTGAGGAACCTGGAGTAAGTCACTTAACCTTTAAATGCCTTGGTTTCCTTGTCTTTATTTATTTATTTATTTATTTTTTGAGGCAGAGTTTTGCTCTTGTTGCCCAGGCTGGAGTACAATGGTATGATCTCGGCTCACAGCAACCTCTACCTCCCAGGTTCAAGCTATTCTCCTGTCAGCCTCCTGAGTAGCTGGGATTACAGACATGCACCACCATGCCCAGCTAATTTTTGTATTTTTAGTAGAGGCGAAGCTTCATCATGTTAGTTGGGCTGGTCTCAAACACCTGACCTCAAGTAATCTGCCCGCCTTGGCCTCCCAGAGTGCTGAGATTACAGGTGTGAGCCACAGTGCCCGGCCTCCTTGTCTTTAAAATAGGGTTTTAGTAAAAATGAAATAATATAAGTATCTGGCATTTAGTAAATGTTCAATTAATGTTGGCTACAAAATCCATCCTCTGTGAGGTGAGAGCAGGAGTGATGAGAGTCACGTTCATCTCCAATTACTTACAGAGGCTACTACCCAGGATTCTGGTTTTATAGGTCAGTTCGGCTCTTTGCCAATGGAAAACATTTTTATGGACAATGCCAGCCAAGAGCAGACATAAAAGGAAGTACCAGGAAAGAAAATTGAATGGAAACTGATTCCACAGAATTGGTCCCAGACCACTTTCATTGCTAGGGACCACACCTTCCTACACACCCACACCCAATATGCCCACCAGACAAAGAAACATGAATCTAATAATATTCCTAGCAATTATATTCTGCTTATCATTGTACAAAATGACACACTATGATCATAGCAGAACCTCACAGAGACCTTGTGAAGTTAGCAGAGGAGGTTAAGAAGAGACTCAGAAGGATGCATGACCTGTCCTGAGATGTGGCACACAGAAACAGCAAGCCGGAGCTTGAATCCAGGGCTCCCGGCTTACCCTGCTGTCTCTCCTCTGGGGCCTAGCCTTGGACTCCTGGTGGCCTCCCCTGAAATCTTGAAATAAATGTCTCTTTCTCGTCTTTCAGGTGTCAGCTCAAATGTCCCTTTCACAGAGAATTTCTCCCTAACCACTGCCTTCCGATGCAATTCTCTACACCACTGCACCCTTTTCACTTCTAAAATAGCACTCTTCACTATTCCTCATTACATACTATTTGTTGCCTGTTCCATTTAATGCCTTTTTTCACCAGTGCATTACCCAATTCCTAGCAGAGTGCCTGGCACGTGGTAGCCATTATATAATGATTGTTGAATGAATAAATGTAAGTTGAAGAAACTCACAAAGTTGGGTGGACTCATTTATAGTGTTTTCTCTAATAATATAAACAGAGGTTTTTGTGGGGTTTTTTGTGTTGTTTTGAGGTGGGGTCTTGCTCTGTCACCAAGGCTGGAGTACAATGGTGCGATCTCGGCTCACTGCAACCTCCACCTCCCAGGTTCAAGCGATTCTCCTGCCTCAGCCTTCCAAGCAGCTGGAACCGCAGGTGTGTGCCACCACACCCAGCTAATTTTTGTATTTTTAGTAGAGACAGGGTTTCACCATGTTGGCCAGGCTTGTCTCGAACTCCCGGCCTCAAGTGATCCGCATGCCTCAGCCTCCCAAAGTGCTGGGATTACAGGGGTGAGCCACCATGCCCGGCCTATATAAACAGTTATAGCACCACTTAACAGGGGTCAGAAACTAAATACTCTATTTCTTCTTACAACCCTTCCCCATCCCACACCGAATAATCCCCACCAGACAAAAAATGAATAAAGAAAACATCTAATGAATATGACCATGCATCTCTCTTGCCCGCTGCCTTTCCTCATTCTGAACCACTCCTGGAATGGAAGAACCAAGATCACTAAAAATTAGAATAAATCCATCCCTGGAAGCTGTCTCTCACCTCCATGCAGTCATTCAACAAAAAATCCGCTGGGCACCTAGGTTGTGCTAGGTGCTTGTGCTCAGCTCTGGGGATCGAGGGAAGATGCAGCCACTGTTTTCCCAGTGGGGACAGACATTAAATAAGCTATGAATATAAACTGCAATGTGGGCTGTAAACGGGAAAGCCACAGGGCAATGGGGACTGGGTGAATCCCACCTGCCGATCGCCATTTAAAAAGCTTATTCCTGCTTCTCTGCCTTTATTTTCTGGCTCTAGGACTTCGCCAAGCCTCATTCTGTCTCTGTGTACCAAGGAGGATACAGGAGAGAGGAGAGAGAGGAAGGAGCTGGAAATGCATTAAAACAAAAAAGAGAGAATGAAGCAGTGTAAGGTTGGTCACACATTTGTCATTAAGTCAAAGCTGAATGCCAGTGTTTGTGTGAGGTGGAATTATCTCATTCTTTTAGCCTGTGAGTCTCTGTGATCCACCAGTCAAGTATGTGATTGGATTCTGCCTCAATAAAACCTTAAATTACACACCTATTGTGCCTGAGCTAAGCCCAGTTTCACAGCGGTGGAGAAGGCATCTCCCAGCTTCCTCAGCAATGTTCGATCCAGCGCCTGCTCTCATCCGCTGGTTGATGAATGAGTAATAGGATTAGACAGTCTCATCTCAAGCCACACTGTGATCGTCATGTTGGGTGCAGGGACAAAGGCTGGGGTGATGGATAGGGGATGCATCATGGAGATGGGCCTGGTTCCCCTCCCTGGTGGGCTATTGGTGGAGAGAGCACCATCACATCCTGGGAAGAGTTCTCCTGGCACTTACAAAGGGTTTATCATGGTCAGTGACTGTGGTCGGCACCTACATAGAAGGTAGCTGTCTTATTGAATGCTTCCTGAGGGGCAGAAGGGGACCTGCCCAGCGTCTGTTCCTCACTTCTGGATATAGGACCTCTTATATGGTTTGGATACTTGTCCTCTCCAAATCCCATGTTGAAATGTGATCCCCAGTGTTGGAGACGGAACCTGGTGGGAGGTGTTTGGGTCATGGGGACAGATCCTTCTTGAATGGTTTGGTGCCTGCCTGGAGGTAATAAGTGAGCTCTTGCTCTCTTCATTCACACGAGAGCTGGTTGTTTACAAAGAGCCTGGCATCTCTCTTGCTCCCTGTCTCACCAAATGACACGCCTGATCCCCCTTCTCCTTCCACCATGATTGGAAGCTTCCTGAAGCCCTCACCAGAAATGGATGCTGACGCCATGCTTCTCATACAGCCTGTAAAATTGTGAGCCAAATAAATCTTTGATTTATAAATTACCCAGCCTCAAGTATGCCTTTATAGCACAGCAAAATGGACCAAGACAACTTCCCCCACCCCCCAACAATTTTTCCACTGGAAACCAGTCCCCACTTTCAGGGAAGGTTCTGGTGAACCAGCTCCCAGACAGGGCATGTGGACAAGTCAAGCCAGGCAGAGCCACTGACATTCACTGTAGAACTGTTGCCAGTGCCACAGGGAGACAGGAAGCTCTTTCCACTGGGCTAAACATTACCCAGCAGGGGAAGAAGGAACATTATTCACCTGGGGAGATGGGAGCAAGTTGTGCAGTGGAATTTGGAAAGGCAGGGTCTGTTTTCCCTTTCTGCTAACACCTCTACCTCTAAGGGGAAAGCCAGGTCCACTGCTTAAATTTTTCAGTAAATAAAAGCCTACACATTCCCTCCTTGGCTCAAGATAGCTTGATATGGTGTGTTAGTCCCTTTTGCCTTGCTACAAAGGAATATCTGAGATGGGGTAATTTATAAAGAAAAGAGGTTTCTTTTGCTCACAATCCTGCAGGCTGTACAGGAAGCATGGTGCCAGCATCTGCTCAGCTTCTGGTGAGGCCTTGGGAAGCTTTTATTCATGGTGGAAGGTGAAGCAGGAGCAGGCCTGTCACATGGCAAGAGTGGAAGCCAGAGAAAGAGGAGGTTCCAGTCTCTAACAATCAGATCTCATATGAATCATTACTGCAGGGAGGCACCAAGCCATTCATGAGGTACTTGCCCCCATGACCCACATGCCTCCCACCAGGCCCCGCCTCCAACACACTGGGGATCACATTTCAACATGAGATTTGGAGGGGACAAATATCCAAAATACGTCACACGGGTTTTCTGTCCAAATGAGTTATCATACATTTTACAAATGAAGAATCAAGTTTCACAGACCTTAGGCCATCTACCCAAGGTCACAGGGCCAATGAATTCATAGGGAAGAGCTGGGATTCAGGCCCCAGCCTTTTCATTCCAAGCCTAGTGTGTTTTCCCCTACAAGATCCCTTCCCAAGAGACCGCTGTGCACCTGCTGTGTGGAAGGGCCCAGAGACTGATTCCACAAGGCAAGAAAAAAACCCAGGAGCCTGGGACACCCAGGGCATGTATTGGGGTTAAAAAAGTCAAGACATGTTTTTCCTTTCTGTAAAAACCTCTGTCTGGCTGTAGGTCACATATTTTTCCACTCTGAAGCCACAGTGGGCAGAGGCTTGGAACAATGAAAATAACAAGGGCTTTGGAGACAGACAGACCTGAGTTCATATTCTGACACATCCAGTTATTCTAGCTGTGTGACTTAGGACAAGTACCTTACCTTCTCTGAACATCAATTATCTCATCTAACATGGAAATAAGTATACCTCCCCCCACAGCAATAATAAGAATTAATCAGAAAATACATGTGTCAGCCAGGTGCGGTGGCTCACATCTGTAATCCTAGCACTTTGGGAAGCCGAGGCAGGTGGACCACTGGAGGTGAGGAGTTTGGGACCAGCCTGGCCAACATGATGAAACCCTGTCTCTACTAAAAATACAAAACTTAGCTGGGTATGGTGGCAGACGTCTGTAATTCCAGGTACTTGGGAGACTGAGGCAGGAGAATCGCTTGAACCCAAGCGGCAGAGGTTGCAGTGAGCCAAGGTCACGCCACTGCATTACAGCCTGGGTGACAGAGCGACACTCTGTCTCAATAGGAAAAAAAAAGAAAGAAAATACACATGTCAATTATGATTTGGGGCTGTAAAGAAGAGAAAATTCCATTTACTGCAACTTAAACACAGAGAGATTTATTTTTCTCAAATAACAAGATGTCAGGGGCAGGTAATACCAGAGTTAGCTCAGTGGCTCTGCCATCAACGTGGCTTTTCCTTTAGGCTTGCAAGGTGGCTGTGGCAACCCTAAGTGCAGAACCCTCTGTATAGAGCCTTTCATTGCCACATCTCTCTCATTTTTAAAACCCCTTTCCTGTTTAGGGGAAAAAAAAAAAAAAGTGCAGCTCCCTGCCAGTGCAGTATTCTCAGGGAAAATGGAAAATGGGTTAAAAGGGCACCCAGCACATTTCTCCCTATATTTCATTGGCCAGAACCAGATCACTTGACCACCACCCCTAGCTGCAAGGGATGCTAGGAAGACAAGCCAATTATACTTTATGCTCTGGCCTTCTATTAAGAGGAATAAGTAGCTAACACGGTGAAACCCCGTTTCTACTAAAAATACTAAAAATTAGCTGGGCGTGTTGGCGGGCGCCTGTAGTCCCAGCTACTGGGAGGCTGAGGCAGGAGAATGGCATGAACCTGGGAGGCGGAGCTTGCAGTGAGCCGAGATCGCGCCACTGCACTCCAACCTGGGAGACACAGCGAGACTCCGTCTCAAAAAAAAAAAAAAAAAAAAAAAAGGAGGAATAAGTAGGAAAATGACTTCCAGGGAGACAACCAACAGCAGTTGCCAAATTATATAAAGCACTCTGGGGCCAGGTGTGGTGGTTCATGCCTGCAATCCCAACACTTTAGGAGGCCAAGGCAAAAGGACTGCTTTAGCCCAGGAGTTTGAGACCAGGATGGAAAGCATAGCAAGGCCCCATCTCTACAAAAAAAATGGAATATTAGTCACACATGGTGGTGCTCACCTGTAGCCCCAGCTACTCAACAGGCTGAGGTGGGAGGATTACTTGAGCCCTGGAGGTAGAGGCTGCAGTGAGTCATGATCACGCCACTGCACTCCAGCCTGAGTGACAGAGTCCTTGTCTCACAAAGCAATAAAAAAGCACTCTGCACTCTGGGCAGAATCTGGCACATATAAAATACTCAGTAACTGGAAGTGTGTTTATGATTAAGCTAAGCTAAATGTCCTGCCATTCACACAGAGGGTGGCTTTTCCAGCACACGCTCCCTCCTCAGTGCTGAGCTTCCAGAAGACACAGAGCCCTCAGGCTTCCAGCTTGGTGTCTCCCCTGCACCCACATAGCCATACCAGGAAGAGCCAGCTAGTTCATCCCTGGAGGATGTGCAGCAGGAGACTAGCTGCCCTCTCCCCGGCTGCAGAAAGCAACGGTCACAGCAGTCTGCAGAGAGAGATCTGAAGAAGACAACTGAGGCCTGGGTGGAGCTGTCGTGCTCAGGGTTGTTTTAGCCACAATTCACAGCCTGCTGCTTCTGCACTGCAAGCTCTGGCCCTTCCCACTCCGCACTTCTCACCAGCCTCTTTCACTCATTTATAAGAAAGAGGGGAGGCCAGGAGTGGTGGCTCATGCCTGTAATCCTAGCACTTTGGGAGGTGGAGGCGGGTGGATCACCTGAAGTCAGAAGTTCAAGACCAGCCTGGCCAATATGGTGAAACCCTGTCTCTACTAAAAATACAAAAATTAGCTGGGTGTGGTGGCACATGCCTGTAATCCCAGCTACTCAGGAGGCTGAGGCAGGAGAATTGCTTGAACCCAGGAGGTGGAGTTTGCAGTGAGCTGAGATGGCGCCACTGCACCCCACCTGTACAACAGAGTGAGACTCTGTCAAAAAAAAAAAGAACGAGAGAAAGAGAGGAAGGAAGGAAGGAAGGAGAAGAAAGAAAGAAAGAAAGAAAGAAAGAAAGAAAGAAAGAAAGAAAGAAAGAAAGAAAGAAAGAAGGAAGGAAGGAAGGAAGGAAAGAAAAAGAGAGAAAGAAAGAGAAAGAAAAAGAACGAATGAACTAGCTGCATCCATCCAACCACAAAAAGACTAAGGATGTGACACAAAGAGGGTACTTCTCTCCTGGAATATACAAGAGAGTGGCCTGGCCCATCTCCTACTCCCTTCATGCTCACCAGGTCCCCAGTGACTGGGACTTTAATGTGATAACTCAGTCAATCATTCACTCACCATACAGTGGAGTGCTTACTAGTGTAGGCTTCATGCTAGGTGCTGGGGCTACAAGCCTTCATGAGGCTGCCAAACTCTCCTCACCTTGCATGAGATGTGTCCCCAAATCTCACAGGGATGTTACTTGGGACTTTGCCAACACCCCAGTTCCTCCCCGCAATCCACACTCAGGTCATCCTAATTGCCCTGTGTCTATTTCCAGTCCCCCGCTTCACTCCCACTAGGATGCCTATAATCAAAACAACAGACAATACCAAATGTTGGCGAGGATGTGGAGAAACTGGAACCGTTGTACATTGCTAGCACGAGAATGCAAAGTGGTGCAATTGCTTTGAAAACAGTCTGGAAGTTATTCAAGAGGTTAATCATAGAGTTACCATAGGACCCAGCAGTTCCATTCTCAGGTATCTACCTGAGAGAATGGAAAACATATGTTCACACAAAAACTTGTATACAGATGCTAACAGCAACGTTGTTCATCATAGCTAGAAAGTGGAAACAATCCAAATGTCTATGGGCTGATGAAGGGAGAAACACAAAGAGTTCTATCCACACATGGAATATGATTCAGCCACAGACAGGAATGTAGTAGTGCTGCATGCAACAACACAGATGAACCCTGAGAACATCATGCTCAGTGAAAGAAGCCCGTCACAAAAGACCACATAGAGTATGATTCCACTTAAATGAAATGTCCAGAGCAGACAAATCCACAGAGACAGAAAGCAGATTCATGGTTATCAGAGGCGGAGGGGATAGGGGAGTATGGAGTAACCACTAATGGATATGGGATTTCTTCTGGGGGTAATGAAAATTCTTTTTGGAGTAATGGAATTTGGCAGTAGTGATGGTTGCATAACGTTGCAACTTTCCTAAAAACCATAAATGCTTTAAAGGAGTAGATCTGGCCGGGCGCGGTGGCTCACACCTGTAACCCCAACACTTTAGGAGACCGAGATGAGTGGATCATCTGAGGTCAGGAGTTCGAGACCAGCCTGGCCAACATGGTGAAACCCCATCTCTACTAAAAATACAAAAATTAGGCAGGCATGACAACGGGAGCCAGCAATTCCAGCTGCTCGGGAGGCTGAGGCGGGAGAATCACTTGAACCCGGGAGGCCAAGGTTGCAGTGAGCTGAGATCGTGCCATTGCACTCCAGCCTGGGCGACAGAGGAAGACCCTGTCTCAAAATAAATAAATAAATAAATCTTACAGCATGTAAACTATATCTCAAAAAAATTTAAAAATAAAAATTAAAAAACCCTCCCCAGCTCTGACTGCAATAAGGAAACAAGCATTTAGCTGGAGGGGCAGTGACTGACTTCTTTTCTTCCTGTCTCTCCTGGCATCAGCCCAGACTCCGAAATCCTTGGGAAGGCTGGTGCCGCATGCTAAAGCCCTGCCTGCCTCCTGCAGGCCCTGACAGCCAGGGCTGGGGAGGGCCCACCCCGCCGAGGACTGGCCGCTGGCAACCAACACCTTCCCTTCCACTTTCCTCTGCCCTGAATTCATTGCCTGACAAGGGAGCCATGTTGGACAGTGGGCATGTCCTTGGGAAGGACACTGGAGCAGAGGCCTCCGCAGCATCCTGTCACTGACCAGCTTTGCCTGACGGTGTGATCCCAGGGGGGAGAGAAGAAGAGCCCGGAGCAGCCACCAGGGCCAGTGGAGGTGACTTTTGTCATGACCCTTGCCCCCATCAGAGCCATCACACCTGCGTGTAAGAGTCACCAAGGGGTCGAGCGTCAGTTCCTTTCCCTTTTCTTTTAAAAATTATTCTAGTGAATCATGCTGTCGTTAGAGAAGCGACCAGGTGGAATTTTCTTTCATGCAGAAAAGCTGGGATGGAAACACCAGGGAGTCCTCAGCCAGTCACTTTTCTAGGAAGCCAGTTAACAAGACCCGTCCTCCATGGACGTCACTAACGCTTTTAAGTAGCATTTTGTCCCTTCCTGATAGACGCATCATCTTAGTTTTTTATTCTCTAGCTCTCCTGGGAGCCAGAAAAAAAGCCCAGTCCCACATTCCCAAGGTTAAGGACTTTGTACTCCACTACAGTGGCTCTGCTCATTCCCTCTTCAACGCGCCACTGCCCTTCACTGCTCAGCCCTCAGGCTTGTGTGAGAATCTTCCTACCCTTTCAAGGCTGTGAAAATCTGGTGTTGTGGCGAAGGTTGGGGTGTGGAGAGGGCGGTTCTAATGACTGACCAGTTCCCTGAGGACAATAGAGCCCCAGAGTCTAATGGAACCCAGGCTTAAGGCAGGTGAATGCCATATTGACATGGGCTGTGTTTGAACCTGGTAAGTGATACTGTCAAGAATAATTGACAGCGACCCATGAAGGACCCCAAGCACAAAGACTGTTGTTCCCAAATGGGACTGAATCAAATCGGGGAAAGGATGCACCATAAGAGCAAAGGGCTCCAGCCCCATGTAGAGATGTGTAGTTGGCCTTGGACCCTGCCATTTTCCCCAGGTCACCACAGAGCCTCCGTAAAGAAACCTGATCACACCGGGTGTGGTGTCTCAGCACTAATCCCAGCACTTTGGGAGGCCCAGGCAGGTGGAACATTTGAGGTCAGGAGTTTGAGACCAGCGTGGTCAACATGCCAAAACCTGTCTCTACTGAAAATACAAAAATTAGCTGGGTGTTATGGTGGGCACCTGTAATCCCAGATACTCAGGAGGCTGAGGCAGGAGAATTGCTTGAACCCAGGAGGTGGAGGTAGCAATGAGCTAAAATCGAGCCACTGAACTCCAGCAGGGTAACACTGAGACTTTGTCTCAAAAAAAAAAAAAAGAAAAGAAAAGAAACCTAATTGACACCTGGCATCTCCAGCACCCAGGGAAAGGGTCCTGGCTGGGGGATCAGGTAGCCCAGAATCCTCTCTTATTCCACGTGAGTTCCTGTGAGACACTGGCTTCGGAAATGAATCTCCCAGCATCAAGGGGTCCCATCTATGAGACAGGCTCTTTGTACACCTGATTTATTCACCTCACAGGGTAAGTGTGAAGATCAAGAGATATCACAAATGGGAAGCCTCTGAATGTTCCAGAATGCCATGAAAATCAAAAGAAGGAGTGTCAAGAGGAAAAATGTAAAAACAAAACAAAACAAAAACAAAACCTTGGTGTTGACTTGGGCCCTTCTGAGACTCTGTCTGTCTTGTGGATTTGCTCTATTCTCCAGAAGCTCCATAGTAAGTCTCTAGAAGATAAAACCTACAGATACCCAGGCATCCAGCTGAGTTATTACAATTTAAGATGCATTCATTCTTCAAACATTTATTAAGCACCTACTATATGCCAGTCCTAAGCCAGACACTGGGCTATGAATATGGGTCACAAACAATCCCTGACACCAGGGAGTTTCCTAACCAGCATAACAAATAAACAGACACTTAAACAAAAGAACAAGTAAATAATAATATGAAAAATTAGCTGGGTGTGGTGATGCACACCTGTACTCCTAGCTACCCAAGAGGCTGAGGCAGGAAGATCACTCGAACCTGGAAGGTGGATGTGGTAGACGACAGTGGTGAAGGCCCCAGAAGGAGGCTTAGGGTTTACAAGGGACACAGCTACATGCTAGGAGTGAGGAAAAGCTTCAGCAAGCAGTACGGGACTGTTGCTGTCAATAAACTGAACTCTGGAGTTACACAAACCTTGGGGTGAACAGCAACTTAACTGGTTGGGTGTCTTGGGGCAAATGACTAGCCTGGGTTCACCCATCTGTGAGATAGAGATGATATCATTGTAAAACTATTGGGAAAATTTTTTAAAATGCATGAAGCGTGCTTACAGCTGTGCCTGATACACAGAAAGTTCTCAATAAATGGCATCTGAGACATGATGCTACACTGACTCTTGACAAATTACTAAGGGGAGAGGCGGAATGGTGGGTAAGGAAAAGGTGTGTGGCCAGGAAACATGCAGAAGCCTGGTGCCCCTGGAAAATGGTGAGTTATTTAAGGGGACTTCCTTCCCACAACACTACCTGCCCACAGGCTTCTGTTTGTTCAGTTTTCACACCCAGAAGGCAGCAGGTTGGCACCCACCACACTGACCTCTGCCTAAGGAAGGCTCCTCCAGAGCTCAGAGTGTGTCGCCCCACTGGAAGGGGTGACAGTCCCTGCCCGTAAGGGACTGGCTTCTGGACTGCATCCACCCTGCCTGCACAGGAAACCAGGCCATGTACCTCATCGAACAGCTCATTGGCTTAAAGTCCCAGCTGTTTCTGCCTCGTCGGGGCTGGTGCATGTGCCCATGAAGCCCCACCCCCAGGACCCCTCTAGGTGGCCTGGAAGCCACCACATAATGTGGTCCAGCAAGTGATGTCCGAAGAATGTGACCAGATGGCTGAGGGCTGCCTGGGACTGGCAGGAGGCTGGGCGACCCACACACACAGAGATCCTCCTTCCTCACAGCGTTCATGGAATGAGAGGCAGTTTTCACTGCTGAATAACTTCCCTGAAGAAATTCTTCTGGGATATTTCGCCATCACCAGCTGGTATTTCTTGGCAGTTGAAACAGCACCCACGGCCTTGTAGGAACAGGGCATGACTTGTCACCTGTTCGTGCCTGTGCAGCCTCCACCTCTATTGTCCCATATTTCTCTCCCCTCACCCCTAGGGCTGCTCACTCCTGGGCGCCTTGACACTAGGCAGAGGGGCTGTGGGATGGTGGGGAGCGGAGTCTCTGAGCCAACCCCTTGTCAGGTACGAGGGCTCCCAGAACCAATAACCACCAGGTGCCCCCAGCCCCGAAGCACCACACCCCATCTCCTCCCCCAGGAGCCCCGCCCATGCTCCACTCCTCCCAGGTGTACTTAGACACATTTTAAAAATCTGTTTAATAAATTACCACCTTTACATGACCTGACAATAGCCACAGATAATCCAGGGCTATTAGAAGCCTTGTTTACAACTCATGTAATTCTAGGTTGTGCAAAGCCCAACAAGTTAGGTAAGGTGTCAACCTTCCCTCTGTTAATGGCACAACTTGTATTCACAAATTACAGGTAATTGATCCAAAGATGTTACAGACATTTGAAAAACAAAGGGCATGGGCCTCCACCCTCCCATCCCTTCCTTCTGGGAACTTACCCCCAAGGAAATTACTGTGAACTGTGGGCAAAAAAAAAAAGCATTGGTCTGTTTGGCAGTGTTGTTTATAATAACAAAAACTTTAGAAACAACCTACTTATTCAACAATAGGGAATTAGTTAAACAAACTTTGGAGCATGGAGACAGGCAGCTACTAGGCAACGATTTAAAATAATATTGCAGGAGAATACACAGTAACATGGGGAACATGTTAACCGTCTGCTGTTAAATGAGGGAGAAAAAGCAGGTTACAAAGCAATAACTAGAATTAATTCCATTAAAAGACTTTATATAAATATATTTACTGGAATAGTGCTACGGAGGTAGTGTGTGTGATCTGCAGACAGACAGATGGGTTTGGGGTTTGAATCTCCCCAGCCCTGTGACCGTGTACAAGTTACACAACCTCTCTATGCTTCAGCTTTTTCATCTCTAAAATGCAGAAAATACCTACTTCACGAGGCTGTTGCAAAGATTAAAGAAAATTACCTGTGTAACGTGCTTAGCATCATCCCAGCATACAATAAATGTTCAATAAATGGTGATTTTGTTGTTGTAGTTACTGTTATTGTTGTGTAAAAATGGTTAACTCTGGGTGAAAGGATTATAGGTCTTTTTCTCTTTGAATATGTGGTTGTTTTTCCTTGTCTACTACCTAGAAGGTACTGCCATGGCGATGACCAAAAAAAAAAAAAAAAAATCTTTGAAGCTGATAAAATTGCTGGGGCGTGGGGAGGGAGCTGTTGCTTTTAAAGAAGGAAATTTGGACTCGTCAAAGGCATCACTCAGCTGAAGTCTGTGACCTCAACAGGTGAGGATCACATTCTGATAGATCCTACCCACGAGACAAGAAGGGCGAAAGAGCTCAGGACTCTCTTGGATGCCTATTGGAAAACAAGGTCGATATGCCTGGCTCCTCCCCTTGCTGTCCCCCCCCCCCCCCCCCCGCCACCCATCTCACCCCCAACTGGGATCTAGGCGTCAGAGCCCTGGGTGGGGTAAGAAAGGGCTGGGGTGGAAAGAGTTATTAATCAACAAAGTAAAAGGAGGAGCTGAATTGGGGAGGATCTCTGAATGCTGGTCCTGAGGCTTAGGGGGAGTGGCAGTGGGGTGTGTCCCAGTGAAAGGGAACTGCCAGGAGCTAGTGGAGGCCAGAGAGTTACAGAAAACCCAGATTTGATGGCCTTTGCCTTGTCCGAAGAACCCACAAGGTCAGAGACACAGTCTATGGCTCCACAGGCCTGGCCCATTTGCTAAAAGTGCACCAGCCCCACACACTTCCCAGAGCCAGGGTAGGTCGGTGGGGTACTACTGAGTCTCCTTAATTAAGCCTGGTCTTCTGGGTCACATAGGGTGTGGCAGCAGCACCTAGGGATTAGGAGAGGGCTTAGGGCCCTCAAATCCAAAACCAACCTCCACTCAGCACAGGATGGATCCAGTGATGGGAGCAGAGGGTTTGTCTTCTCATGGACAGGGAAGCAACACATGGACCTAAGCTGGGATTGGACCCAGACCTGCCTTAGTGGTGGGGCTGGGCTTGATCCTGAGGCAGAATAACCCAGTGGGTTGGGAGAGCTGAGGAGGGGGCCCTGCCCTGCTGCTCTGTAGGAAGGCTGAGGAAGGAGGAGCTGGCCTGAAAGAAGGTCAGGTCCCTTGCTAGGTGAGCATGGCTTGGGTCTCCTTACTCCCCCAGGCAGGAACTCAGC
This sequence comes from Pan paniscus, assembly GCF_029289425.2. NCBI lineage: Eukaryota > Metazoa > Chordata > Mammalia > Primates > Hominidae > Pan > Pan paniscus. Next base: position 63,765,749 of record NC_073267.2, on the reverse strand, counting down.
AGCTACTGAGAGGAGACCCAAGAGCTTTATATCCAAACTCCCAGTAGCTCCAGCCTGGCCTGGCCTTCCAGGCCACATACCGTCTTAGGGACAGCAACACAGTGGAGGAAAAGCAAAACCAAAAGGAGACAGTCCTGGCCTCCCTCATAGAAGTGCTTTGAAAGTTGGCCTTTTCTCCAGCTCAGGAATAAGGGAAGGCAGACTAGGATGGGAGGGTGGTCCCTTGCTGCCCTCAGAGGTCCCAGCTCTGATGGAGAAAAGAGGGAGTGGGGCTGAGGAGAGGCATGCCTGCCTTCCAGAGTTTGGAAGCAGTGGAGAGGATATCCAGGCCACATCTGGGGGCAGGCAGCCCTGCCTACGGCTAACCAGCATGACAGGGCCATTTCTCAGGACTGTGGACTATCCAGGTCCCCAAAACCATCTCCCTTCATGCCACTGCTTAAAAATGAACCATCAGATACCAATTCCTACCTGCTTCGATGATGATAAACAAAAAACGAAAAATAAGTGTTGTGAGGATATGGAGAAATTGGAACCCTCCTACACTGCTAGTAACAATGCAAAATGCTGCAGCCCCTTTGGAAAGATTTGGTGGGTTCTCAACATGTTAAACATAGAATTATTAACACCACATATCAACCAGCAATTCCACTCCTAGGGAGAGACCCAAAAGAATTGAAAACAGGCACTTAAACAAGTCCACATGCGTGCATGTTCCCAAGAGAGATATTCACAATACAGGAGTTTGAGATCAGCCTGGGCAGCACAGTGAGACCTCAACTCTACAAAATTTAAAAAACAGCAGGGCATGTTGGCACACGCCTATAGTCCTGGTTACGTAGGAGGCTGAGGTGGGAGGATCACTTGAGCCCAGGAATTCGAGGCTGCAGTGAGCTATGAAGGTGCCACTGCACTCCAGCCCGAGTGACAGAGTGAGACCCTGACTCAAAAAAACAAAAAACAAAAACGAAAATTGAACTATTCACAATAGCCAAAGGGTGGGAACAACACCAATGTCCATCAATGGATGAATAGATTTAAAAATGAAATACAGCCATAGACTAGGATTTTATTCACCATATAAAGGAATGAAGTTCTGATACATGCTACAACATGGATGAATCTCGAAAACATTATGCTAAATGAAAGAAGTCAGACACAAAAGGGCACAGATTGCATACTTCCATTTATCTGAAATATCCAGAATAGGTGAATCTACAGGGACAGAAGCAGATTAATGATTGCCAGGGGTTGGAGTGGGCAAGTGGGGTGCTGGGGAGTGACTGCTTAACGGATATGAGGTTCCCTTTTAGGAGTGATAAAAATGTTTTGGGGCCGGACACAGTGGTTCACTCCTGTAATCCCAGCACTTTGGGAGGCTGAGGCCAGAGGATCCCTTCAGCTAAGGAGTTGGAGACCAGCCTGGCCAACATGGCAAAATCCCATCTCTACTAAAAATACAAAAATTGGCCAGGCACAGTGGCTCATGTCTATAATCCCAGCACTTTGGGAGGCCGAAGCAAGTGGATCATGAGGTCAGGAATTCGAGATCAGCCTGGACAATAGGGTGACACCCTGTCTCTACTAAAAATACAAAAATTAGCCAGACATGGTGGGAGTCCCAGCTACTCAGGAGGCTGAGGGAGAAGAATTGCTTGAACCCAGGAGAGAGAGGTTGCAGTGAGCCAGGATCATGCCACTGCACTACAGCCTGGGCGACAGAGGGAGGCTCCATCTCAAAAAAAAAAAAAAAAAAAAAAAAAATTAGCTGGGCATGGTGGCGCACCCGTTGTCCCAGCTACTTGGGAGGCTGAGATGAGAGAATTCCTTGAACCTGGGAGGTGAAGCTTGCAGTGCTGCAGTGAGCCGAGATCACACCACTGCACTCCAGCCTGATGGGCAAAGTGAGACCCTGTCTCAAAAAAAAGAAAAAGAAAAAATGTTTTGGGACGAGAAAGACTTGATAGCTGCACAACATTGTGGATGTACTAAACGATGCTGAATTTTAAAGTACAAAATGGTTAATTTTACGTGACTTCCACCTTCATAAAAAGAAACGCATCATAGTCAAGAAGCTTCTTCATGCTGGGCCCCATGTTTCACCCACATGATCTCATTTTGTCCCCAGGACATGCTTATGAGGCAGAGATTTATTACCCCATTTTAGTGATAAGAAAACTGAGGCTCAAAGAGGTCATATAATTTGCCCAAGGCCCAATAGCTCATGTTTTTCTTGGGGCAGAGCAGAGAATTCTCTTACTGTACAGAGGATGTCTCGGGATTTCCCAAAAGTTCTTTTTTGTTTTTAATATATATTTTTTGGTAGAGATGGGGTCTATGTCATGTTGCCCAAGCTGGTCCTAAACTCCTGCCTCAAGCGACCCTCCCACCTCAGCCTCTTGAGTAGTTGGGGTTAAAAGTGTGAGCCCACCACGCCCCAGAAATTCTTCAGAGTGGAGTGAGATGTCTCAGCAGGATGCTGAGCATGGGCATCCTGACCCGGGAGATGAGGGAACAAGGGTCTCAGGGACTCCATGCAGCTCTGGGTTGCTGGGATGCTGGGAAAGACAGCAGGGACCGGTTCAGGGAGGGATGCCTAGTGTCGAGCACAGCCCACTGAGAATTGCAGGGTGCTGTGGCAGGGGACAGACTTTGGGGTCTGCCCCAGGGAACCAAGCACTTTGGGTGGCAAACTGTCCCTGATCCTTCGACTAAAATTGCCTTCACTCTCTCCAGTCCTTTCCATGAAAACAACTCAGAACAAAGGCCACACAAGGATATAAAAAGAGCCCTGGCTTTGATGTCATAGATACTGAGTTCTCTGGGTCTCTGTATCTACCTGCTCCTCTACCTTCTCCTCCTCCATCTTCTTTCCCTCCTTCTCCTCCTCCTCCTCCTCCTCGTCCTCCTCCTTCTCCTCCTCCTCCACCTCCTCCTCCTCCACTTCCACCTTCTCCTCCTCCTCTACCTCCTTCTCCTCTTCCTCCACCTCCTCCTCCTCTTCCTCCACCTCCTCCTCCACCTTCTCCTCCTCCTCTACCTCCTTCTCCTCCTCCTGCTCCACCTCTTCCTCCTCCTCCACCTCCACCTTCTCTTCCTCCTCTACTTCCTTCTCCTCTTCCTCTTCCTCCTCCTCCTCCACCTATTCCTCCTCCACCTCTTCCTCCTCCTCCTCCTCCTCTGCCTTCTTTTCCTCCTCCTCCTCCTCCTCCATCTCCTCCTCCTCCTCCATGTCCCCAAAGCCCTTACTGCTGTGGCAGCTGCTGCTGGGAAAAGCTTCATGCCAGGATGAGTCCGGTCTTAATAGCTGCTAATTGGTCATAAGGCGGACAGGGGAAAGGTATTAATGAGCAAACCATTTGGCTCCAAGTGAACGGACCATAACCCAGAAGGGTTTTATTGGTCTGTCTCTGCTTTTTAAGAGTTTTCATTAAAGGAGTGTCTTGGTCCTAAAATGGTCCACTGGGATCACGGCTTTGTGATAATGGGGGAATATCTGAGGATTACAGGATTCAAACACCAGCAGTCCATCCCTCCCCCATCTTCCTGCCCTCCTGCTAAGCTCGGGGACACTCTGAGGCCTGAGATGACCCCACCTGCCCCTAGTGTCTCTGGCTTTTCTTATTCATCTCCCTGACTCTCCCAGGGGAAATTACCCCCACTCTAACAGAGGAAGCCACTCTCATTTCTAGGGGGGCTTTGCCCAAAATGGTTAGAAAATGGGGGTATTCTCTTTAACTGAAAATCATCACATCTAGTGTGCATGGGATTACTAATGTTCTTTTTTCCTTCCTTTTTTTTTAATTTTTTTTCCCCGAGACAGAGTGTCGCTCTCTCCCCAGGCTGGAGAGCAGTGGCACGATCTCGGCTTACTGCAACCTCCGCCTCCTGGATTCAAGTGATTCTCATGCCTCAGCTTCCCAAGTAGCTGGGACTACAGGTGCCCACCAACATGCCCAGCTAATCTTTGTATTTTTAGTAGAGACGAGGTTTCAGTATGTTGACCAGGCTGGTCTCAAACTCCTGACTTTATGTGATCCACCTGCCTCGGCCTCCCAAAGTGCTGGGATTACAGGCATGAGCCACCGCGCCCAGCCTATATATATATATATGTTTTTTTAAGAGGAGTATCTACTCATTAAAATTCCCATAATACAGAAATATATTAAGTAGGAAATGAAATATACTCTCCCTCATAATCTTACTTCTCAGAAATAACCACTGTTAACTTTTTGATATATAGCATTCCAGATGGATGGATAGAAAAATCTTACTTTTTATATTAAGTATTTCAGGGATTAATTCAATGAACATCCAAGAACACAGCACTCAGCTTAAGAAATAAAACATCACAGACAAAATTGAAAGCCACTGTTTCTTTCTTGCATCATGTTCTCCTTCCCTCCCCAAAAGTAATTTATGTCTAGAGGTTATCATTTCCATACCCATTAATCTTCTACTAGAGTTATTGGTATCCATAACAATATGTAACTTTGTTTCACGTGTTATTCCTCCTGAAGTATCATAGTGTATGTACTCTTCTACAACTTGCTTTTTCTCCATCTACATTGTTTCCAGATTTTCCATGTTATTACACTGTAGCATTATTTCATTCATTGGAATGCTATGTCATATTTCATTGTGTAATTATGCCACAGTTTATCAGCTCTCCTCTTGAGAGGTATTTTGAATTGTTTCAAATTTTTCACTATACAAACAGTGCTGTGGTGAACCCATCTCCTTAAATATTTATGCAGGAGTTTCTCTGGAGTATAGAGCTAGAGAAGGAATGTCTGGGTCATGGCATGAGTATCTGCAACTTTACTAAACATTGCCAAATTGCTCTCTAAAATGCTTGTACTAATTTATATTCCCACCATCGAATATAAATTAGTACAACCACTTTAGAGAACAATTTGACAATATTCAAATTTTCACTACATGAAAATTCCTGTTGCTCTATGTCCTTGCCAACAAAGTGCTGTCAAGCATTCAAATTTTTGCCAATCTATTGAATGTGAACTGATATTTCATGATTGTTTCCATTGCATTTTCATAAGTGCTAATGGCATTGAGCACCTTTTATATGTTTACTAGCCTTTCCAGGTGGCTCTTCTGTGAATTTCCTGTTTATACGCTCTACCCAGTTTCAATAGAGAAAGAGAGAGAGAGAGAGAGAGATTTTGTAACTTTAAACAAGTTGCAAAACAGTATACCATAAAAATTTTCTGACGTATAATAAACATCATATGTAGTCCATATTCTGCCTGATATTCTCCAACATGCTTTTTAAACTCTTACTATAGCTTGTACACCATACCAGACTAGCACTTTTTAATTTGTCTTATAATTGCACAATATACCTATGCTGTGATTTATAAGCCATTCCTCTATAGATGGACATTTAGATTGTTCTTATTTTTTTCCATTATAAATAATGAATATTTTGGTAGCAATATATTTAGTTACAATTGCAACTGTTCCTGTAGAAGATGGGCAATTCTCAGTGAATTATAAATAGTATAAAACAAGAGAAAAATAGAATGCAATACAATTACAATCAAATAAGTTCAACATTCCATCTCTTCTAGACTTAACTCCTCCTCTTTTTTTTTTTTTTTAACAATTCAAGAAGTAACCTGAGAATAACCACTTTAAATATATTTTTGGCAAGATCTGATAAAGCTAAACATGCACCTATTTATGACTCAGCAATTCAACTCCTTAAGTACACAGCTAACAAAAATAAGTTTATACAGCCATAGAAAGACATGTATGAGAACTTTCACAACAGCTTTATTCACAAGTAACAAAGTTGTGCGCCAGCTGGGCACAGTGGCTCACTCCTGCAATCCCAGCACTTTGGGAGATAGAGGTGGGAGAATCGCTTGAGGCCAGGAGTTTAAGACACCCTGGGCAATATAGCAAGAACTTGTCTCTACCAAAAAATGTTTTTTAAAAATTAGCCAGGCGTGGTGACATGCACACATAGTCTCAGCTACTTGGGAGGCTGAAGTGGGAGGATCGCTTGAGCCCAGGAGTTCAAGGTTACAGTGAGCTATGATCACGGTGCTGCCCTCCAGTCTGGGCAACAGATCCTTTCTAAAAAGCAAAACAGGCCAGGCACGGTGGCTCACGCCTGTAATCCCAGCACTTTGGGAGGCCGAGGCGGGTGGATCACAAGGTCAGGAGATCGATACCAGCCTGGCCAACATGGTGAAACCCTGTCTCTACTAAAAATACAAAAATTAGCTGGGTGTGGTGGTGTGTGTCTGTAGTCCCAGCTGCTCAGGAGGCTGAGGCAGGAGAACTGCTTGAACCCGGGAGGGAGAGATTGCAGGAAGCCAAGATCACGCCACTGTACTCCAGACTGGCAACAGAGTGAGACTCTGTCTCAAAAAAAAAAAAAAAAAAAAAAAGCAAAACAAAACAAAACAAATTGTGCACCCGTGGATATGCATAATAAATAACACGATGGATCTCAAAGCATGGTGCTGAACTGAAGAAGCCAGATGCAAAAGAGTACATATTCTACCCTCCCATTTATGTAAAGTTTAGGAACATGCACAACTGGTCTATAGTATTAGAGATAAGGATCAAGGCTACCTGTAAGGGGTCGAGTATTGGGGAGAAGGGGCAGTAGAACTTTCTGGAGTTTTGGAAATGCTCTCTATCTTGATCTGGGTCATGTATATATTTATAAAAATTCACTGAGTGCCAGGGGCGGTGGCTTACACCTGTAATCCTAGCACTTTAGGAGGTCAAGGCAGGAGATCACTTGAGGCCAGGAGTTCGAGACCAGCCTGGCCAAAATGGCAAAACCTCATCTCTACTGAAAATACAAAAATTAGCTGGACCTGGTGATGCGTGCCTATAGTCCCAGCTACTCGGGAGGCTGAGGCATGAGAATCGCTTGAATCCAGGAGGCGGAGGTTGTAGTAAGCTAAGATCATGCCACTGCACTCCAGCCTGGGCAACAGAGTGAGACTCCATCTCAAAAAAAAAGAAAAAGAAAAATTCACTGAGTTTTCCCCTTAAATACTGGGTACTTTATATGTGTTGTGCTATAATTACAAACTGGGAGTGAGGGAGAAGTGGTCAAAGGATACAAAATGTCATTTAGACCTGAGGAATAAGTTCAGAAGAACTAACTTACAACATGGTGACTATTGTTAATAACAATGTATTGTATGCTTTTTTTTTATTTTTTGAGACAAGGTCTCACTCTGTCACCCAAGCTGGAGTGCAGTGGCGTGATCAAAGCTCCCTGCAGCCTCAACTTCATGGGCTCAAGTGATCCTCCTGCCTTGGCCTCCCAAGTAGCTTGGCCCACAGGCACTTGCCACCACCCTGGCTAATTTTTTGTATTGTTGGTAGAGATGGGGTTTTGCCATGTTGCCTAGGCTGGTCTTGAACTCCTGAGCTCAAGGGATTTGACCGCCTCAGCTTCCCAAAGTGCTGGGATTCTATAAAACCACTGGCTGGGCCATATTGTATGCTTGAAACTTGTTAGGAAAGCAGATTAAAAATCTTCTCATCACAAAAGAAGAAGGTACCATTGTCAGGTATATGCTAATTAGCTTGATTTAATCGTTTCACAATGTATACATATGGCAAAACATGATGTATATAATAAACACATACAATTCTGATTTGTCAATTAAAAATAAAAATAAAAATAAATTGTTTTAAGCATAAGTGTAAAAAAATTTATTTTTTAAACAACCTCATCAGTTTAATTGTCTGGATGATGGAGTTCTGCCTACATAAAAGAAAAGAAAGTGATTTTATTCAGATTCTGCTAAGTGCTAACCATGGGGCTAACATTTTCATAAATTTATTTCACTTAATAATTTTTATGGCTACCTCCATGATGTAGCTACGGTTGTTTCTTTTTTTACAGATGAAGAAACAAGCGTGAAAAGTTTGAGAAATTTGTCTGAGATCACAGAGCCATTCACACTCTATTAATAACCATTAGGATTGTAACTGAAGCTGGGCACAGTGGTTTGGGTCTATATTCCCAGCACTTTGGGAGGCCAAGGCAGGAGGATTGCTTAAGCCCAGGAGCTCAAGGCCAGCCTGGGGAACAAAGACCCTGTCTCTACAAAAAATCAAAAAAATTAGCCAAGCATGGTGATATGTGTCTGTGGTCCCAGCTACACAGGAGGCTAAGGCAGGAGGATCGCTTCAGCCAGGGAGGTCAAAGCTGCAGTGAGCCATGTTTGCACCACTGCACTCCAGCCTGGGTCACAGAGCAAGACCTAGTCTCAAAAAAAGAAAAGAAAAAAAGAATTGTAACTGAAATAGCTGACATGTATCAGGCACACCATACACTGGGAATTATTCTAAATGCTTTACATGTTTTATCTCATGTAATCGGCAAAATGATCCTATGGGACAGGCACCAGTATCATCCCCATTTTTTAGGCAAGAAAACTGCAGCAAAGGAAGTCGCTTTCTCAGGTCTCACAGCCAGTAAGTGGAGGAACCAAGATCTTCTCGTTTCCATATGACACAAGTCCCAGTTCTGTCTTTCCTAGCCCCAAGACAGCGTGTAGAATTTGTCTCCTACTGAGTGACACCAGGGATGCTCTGCTCTGCTTCAGTTATGCAGGCAGCTGTTTGCTTTGTTTCAGGGTCTTCTGGTAGAAGCTTATGTTTATTTGTTGACTTGCTTTTCACACTCATCTACTTAGAAAGTCAGAAAACAGAGCAATTAAGCATCAAGCCCAAACATTCCAAGATAAATTAGCAGGCAGGTCTCCCCAAGGCAGAGGCTCAAGCAGAGGAGGGGGGCAGCGACAGGAGGATTCCCACTGTTATCCTGTGCACAGAGCCAGGCCTGGCCATCCCAGACCCCAGGGACCCTGGCACTGATAATAAACTGGCAACGAGAGGCTTGTGGCTACATGTTTTCTGCAGAATTGGATACCACCTCGCGACCACATTTTAATGGGAAATACAGCTTGATGGATAAACTTCAGGGGTTTATGAAGAAATGGCAGAGTAAGTCAATAAGACCAGTTAGCCACTCCAGGTAAGGGAGGAGGGACCTGGAGGAGAAAAGAAGGAAGGGAAGAGAGCTGACCCACCAGCAGATTATTGTCTGGCTGAGGCCTGGCCAGTGCCACCACCAATCCTGTTACCTGGCAGGCCCTGCTGGACACTGCATTCCTCAGCTAACAGAGCTCCAGTTCAGGCCACACTCAACCTTTTGCGAGTGGATAAGTCATTTCTACAGGGGGCAATAAAAACCCCCAGGATCCATATCCCCGACTTCAAATCTACCCATCAGATGGCAGAGTGGACCACAGGCATGAGCCCCTCTCCCCATCTCAGCAGGGTAGGTAGTGTCCCCCAAGTGCCTCAGCGGGAAGAAATCAGGCTGAGAAGAGAAGAAAGCAGGGCCCCGGGGTAGCCACAGGGACCCTGGGCTCACAAACAAGGGCAAAAATAACAAGCTCAGCCACCAGGAATTGAGCACCTACTATGTACCAGGCCCTTTACACACATTGCTTCTAATCCCTTCAGTGACCCTTCAGGAGATGGATGCTAGCCCCATTCAATTTCCCATGGGGGAAACTGAAGTTCAAAGTGGGTTAAGTAGTCACTTGCCCCAAATCTTGGCCTGGCTGACTCCAGAGTCCTTCACTGGTAAGCCCACAGCCCACCTCTGCAGAGGAGGAAGAGAGAAAGGAAAGAGGGGGTAGGAGAAGCAAGGGCATTGATGCAATGTTTCGTATGCGGTAAGCATTCATGGAGTATTGACTGTTACCACTACAAGAGCTAACACGATGATAAACGCCAGTTAGAATTCAGAGTACTTCGAATTGTTTCTCATGAGGAGGGCCCCTTCTGAGCCTACCCTTGTCTGCACCCCTTGTCTGGGGTGTCTCCTAGGCTGCACCCATGGCATTTCCAGAAGAAACAATTGCCTCCCGGGAACACACACTCACTCAGTCTTCCCTGAGAGTGACATGATGAGAGGGGAGTCTCAGCTCCCCCACCCCCAGAGGCCATTGTCAATGTGGTATAGGGGCGGGGAGCTTGGGTTCGAATCCAGGCTGTGCTAACACCTGCAGAGTCTGGGAATCCTGAAAGGTGGAGGAAAGGAGTTCTGCAGGTGGGGCTGGTTCAACCTGAGAAGGGGAGATGTTTCTTATGACTGGGGAAGTTAACGACACTGCCTGCGAGGCTTCTGGGTGTTGGGAAGGGGCTTAGGAATTCGGGTGCTGGTGATTTCAGAAGAGCCGTATCAGAGGTGGCCTCCATCTGCACACACCCCGTCAAGCCCCCTTCAGTGGCAGGGAATGTCATTCAGTGATTATAGTGGAAAAAAGTCAGCCACCACTTCTGCCATGGCCCAGCCCCAAGCCCCAGTGGGCCATGCATGGTGGCTGTCTAGAGTCCTAGAGAAAGGCTTTGCTCCAGTCCCCAGAGGCCAGTACCCGGAGGAACAACACCAGACTATTCCCTGGAGGTGAAAACCTACATTCGATTCCTACAGTGTGAAGAAGGAAGCCCCTTCGGGGACATTATTGGAAAGAACTCCAAGAATAGAAAAGGAAAGCAGGGTTCTCAGAACTGAACTGGCAGAAAACCTGGATTCTAAATGCAGAAGTGTTCATATTCGGCACTTCCAAGTAATTATTTACACACAGCAAGGTAATTTATAGACACACGATCACACCTATCTGTTCAAAGGGTCGTTTTCAGTTCTGAGCAGCTGGAGTCTGGACCCTGATTATATTAGCTATGGGACCCTGGGCTAGATGTCTGGCCTCACTGAGTCTCAGCCTCCTTGACTTCTCCCATAAACTGCTTTTCCTCTGCTTCACCCTCTCGGTAACTTGTAATATTATTCTCTGAGCTGCCCAAGCAAAAATTCTGGGAGTTATGAAAGATTCACTCCCCATGGTGGACTGATGGCCAAAACAGCCTAAATCTCTCACCTTCTCTGTACCCACACCCTTGGCCCAACAAGAGGTGGAGTCCATTTCCCCACTCCTTGAATCTGGGCTGGCCATGGGACTGCCTTTGGCCAACAGCATGTGGCTAAGTGACGGTGTTTCGCTCTTTCTGTGTTTTCGGGTTTTGGCTCACTCCTTTGCACCTCTGCATTTCCATGAGAGCATGCCCCAGCTAGCCTCCTGGAGGATGAGACATGGAGCAGTGCTGAGTCCACCTGGCACCTCAGGCTTGAGCAAGCCACCCAAGATGGGCAAAGCTACCTGCTAGCCCGTGGCTAACCAAAGACAAGTGAGTGAGCTCCACCAAGGAGCTCAGAGCAGCAGAACTATCTAGCCAATCCATAGACTTGTGATGACCAGTAAATGTTTATTATTATATGCCACTGAGGTTTTCATGATCGTTACACAGCATCCTTGTGGTCACAGACAACTCATATATTCCTGCATACCCAATAAATCACCAAATTGAAGCACACTTGTTAAAAGGCCAATGTTGGAGCCAGACTTTCTGGTTTCAAATCCATCTCTACTCCTATCTAGCTATGTGACCTTTGGTGAGTTATTTAATCTCTTAATGCCTCAGTTTCCTTATCTAAAAATGAGAGCTGATGGTAGAAGAACCTACATGAAGAGACGCTGTGATGATTAAATGAGTAAATAGTATAAGGTGCTTAGAACAGCACCTGGTACAGAGTTAATGCTGCATAAATAGTTTGCATTAATGTAGTATCTGATAAACACATTAAGAATCTATTTTCCTCTATCCCCCACAGACATCCCCCTAATCCGGGGCATTTTCTGGATGGTTTTTTGCCCCCATCTTACAGCCATTAATCCACTCTGTATAATGAAGCTAGAGGGATCTTTCCAAAGTGTAGACCCCAAGGGAGTCACACCTTGATTAAAGCCTTCAGTGGTGACCCATTGTCCTCAGGACAGTTTAAATTCCCCAGGTGATTAGAGAGGCCATGCCCAAACCAGTTCCTATTTAATTCTCCACCTCCTCTTCCCCCATCCCACACATTATTGATTAACATCAGTAATAATATGAGTAATGATGGCCCCATGCAGAGGACTTACTCTATGCCAGGCCAACTCTAAGCGTTTTTCTTGCATTATATCTTTCTTTGAATCCTCATAACCATCTTGTAAGATAGATATAGTAACCCCCCATTTACAGATTAGGAAACTGAAGTGTGACTTGCACAGGGTCACCTAGCTCATAAGCAACAGAGAAAGGATGAAAGCCCATGGTCACCTCTAACGTAAGCCAAGCTGCTCTGGGGGAACGACATCTCCAGAGATGTTAGCCACTCCTCAGGGAAACTTCCTTTCTGCTCTGCCTCTGGCCTCAGGCCCAGGCCCCACTTGGGCCTCACTCTAGAAGGCATAGGAGGATGAAGAAACATCCTTGTCATGGTCATGGAGTTTCATTCCATAAAGTGCAAGGAAGTTGGTAGATTAGTGAGCAATCACAAAGATGAGCAACAGCCTAGCTGACATGGCAGTACTTTGTTGACCCCACAAACCCCCACCCAAACCTCAGACTGTCCTGTGACTTATTTTTCTGTGTACCTTGCAGCCTAATATGTAATCGGTGTTCAGTGCTACAGGTAATATAGTCAAGTTAAACAATTCTTTTTTTTTTGAGATGGAGTCTCTCTGTTGCCCAGGCTAGAGTTGCAATGGCACTATTTCAGCTCACTGCAACCTCTGCCTCCCAGGTTCAAGCGATCCTCCCACCTCAGCCTCCTGAGTAGCTGGAACTACAGGCATGCACCACCACACCCAGATAATTTGTGTATTTTTAGTAGAGATGGAGTTTCACCATGTTGACCAGGCTGGTCTCCAACTCCCGACCTCAAGTGATCCACCTGCCTCAGCCTCACCAAAGTGCTGGGATTACAGGAGTGAGCCACTGCTCCCGGCCCACAATTATTATATAGAGCTTACTGTGTGCCCAGTAACTTTCCTAAGCCTGTTACACATATTCACAGTGTAATACTTACAATAACCCTGGAAGGTAGGTGTTATCATTGTCTCCATTTTACAGATGAGAAATCGAGGGTCAGAGACATTAGAACATTTGCTTGGAGCCAGATTCAAACCCAGGAAGTCTGGCTATAGAATCTGTGCCTTTAACCACTACGTTAGACTCTCTCTCTCAAGAGAATCAAAGACAAGTTCTTCAAAAAGCAATCCTTTGAGAACTATTGAGGGGCTCCCAAGAAGAGCAAAAGCACCTGGACTTGGAAAGGAATCGCACAACAGGATCAAAAAGCAAAGGCTCAGTCTGCACAGGTTACTACAGGTCACCTGAAGCCACTTCTCTTCTACTTCCAGACACGTGGAGGGTCGTAATTCCTTGTTTCTCTGACTAGTCATGGCCAGTAAGGTATGAGCCGGCTTGACTCTCCAGCCTTCTCTTCCCAGGATCTGGAAGCTTTGTGTGGAGACGCCAGTGGCATGAGATGGAGGAGGCTTCCTCAGCCCCAGGACCTGAGTGACAAATGATGGAGGAGTCATTTGTCACTCAGGTCCTGGGGCCCCTACACCCCGAATTCTGCACCAAGCTCTGCTGGATGTGAAGTGCATGTGAGCAATAAACCTTTGGTTGAAGCCAATGACATATGACATTTGGGGCTCTTTTTTACCACATTTTAATCCAGGCACTCCTGACTCATACGAGTGGGTCAGTCATGTGAGAAAAGAGGCAATTTCAGGTCTCTGACACTCTGGCAATCAGTAGGAGTAGGGAGTGAGGAGGAGGGAAGGATTCTTGGAAACTGCAGAGTATTGTTACTAAGATTTCACTGGGAAGAGCGTGTTCTTTCTGCAAATGAGCAGAGAGACCTTTCCAATCTGGCCAGAACACAATCCAAATGTTAAAATTAAAATTAGAAATGAAACTTATCTGCAGAGAGAAATATCAAAACACGATCCCTCATCAGAACAGGTTGAAGTAGAAATTCCCCATGGCTTCCGTGGTTACTAACCCCCAAGGTAGGTGTTGGCAGCAATGTTCTGTTCAAATGCAGAGCTGATCTGGCTGGGACCAGGATAAACTCCTACCTCCTAGTTCACCACCACCCTGTGGCAAGCAGAACCGTTGTCTGACCACAATCTGGTTTCCTTTGTCCACCAAGTCTGCCTTACCAATAAATTTTACGTTGTGCCTTTCAAAAACTAACAAATTCTGGGATCTGCTAATATCAGTTTGGAGATGCCATTTCCGGGCTTATCTCAAACTTATTAGCTGGAGAGGAAGGCCACGAGTCTTCTCTCCCTACTCTGTTCTCCCAAGATTTCCCCCTGTGTTCAACTGTCAGCTGGGTTAGACCTCCAAGCCGCTGCTTCCCCACCATAGCCAGTGGCTCTGACAGCTGGTACCAAACAGAGGAGACACTCTAAGAAAATGTTCTCCATTGAAGGACTACACATACATGAAAAATAAAACCTGGAAGTTTGCAAAAGCTGAAGAGAAGTCATATTTTGGTCTAATTTAATTAGTTTTGATATGAGATTCTGGTCAGTATTAGGCCGTCAACTGTTTGTTAATTTGGTCCTAAGTAGCTGAGCCACAGTGGAACCGACTGATCCAGAAGGCTGCAAATACAGAAGGAAGGATACAGAGAGGAGATATCTGAAAGTGTCATCAATAGAAAATCAGTGCAGAGACAAGGCCATGCAGTTCTTCATCATTCACCTCCCTCTCTATTCCAAATCCTTCTCCACTTCTGGGGTCAGGGAGCAGGATCCTGGCTCTTTTCCTGATTTCAGTTTATTTTTCTTTTCTTCCCTTTTTTTTTTTTTTTTTGAGACAGAGTCTCACTCTGTTGCCCAGGCTGGAGTGCAGTGGCACAATCATGGCTCACTACATACAGCCTTTAACTCCTAGGCTCGAGCCATCTTCCTGCCTCAACCTTCAGCCTCCAAAGTAGCTGGGACCACAGGTATGTGCCACTACACCTAGCTAATTTCTTTTCATTTCATAGAGACAAGGGCCTTGCTATGTTGCCCAGGCTGATCTCAAACTCCTGGCCTCAAGCAGTTCTCCCGCTTCAGCCTCGCAAAGTCCTGGGATTTGAGCTAAGCTCTGCCTCAGGTGGAATTAAGGGAAAGAAGGCTGGTGTCATCTGAAGACTGCAGTGGCTTCCTCTGGGCTTTAGGCTCCCACATCACTGGCACCTGACCTGCCCTTTATTTTTGTGGCCAGGAAAACATTTGCCTAAGAGAAGTCTAAGCACCACTAAGTGGGAGTGTAGCCACTGTGATGGGCTTGTGTGTGCCCAGCGGGGCCCTGCACAGTGAGCCGAGGACACCTTGAAGAATCCATGCACCACTGCTCACAGTGCGGGCCAGTGTTGTCTTTCAGATGGTGTGGAGGCAGCAGCCATAGCCACCCTCCCACCATCTTGGTTTCATATGAGAGTCTGTCATTAATGGCAGCCTCCCCTACTAGCGTTGGCTCACCACTGTTTCGCCAGTCCCCAAGCATTATCTAGGCATGAAAATGGGGACTCAGCTCATTCCATCCTGAGAATAAATGAAGCTGAAAGAGACCGCAACAAGAGGAGGCTGAGACTAAACCAAAAACCATGGGATAGTGGAGACGCTGGCTTTTTGTGGAGGTTGGCCTGGCTCCCAGGCATAATTGCTTTCAAGGATAACACAATGATTAAATCTTCATTTATCAATATATGATACCTAAATCTTCATTTAACCAATATTTATTGAACACTTACTATTGGCCCCTAACTAGGCTAGTTGGGGTGGCTGATGTTAATCAAAGAATCACATGGGGGCGACAAATATATAATTAAAAACCAATGTTAGTGTTATAAATAAACAAAGAATGTGCTGCAATTAAAAATCAAAAATGAGTCAAGCACTGTGGTCCATGCCTGTCATCCCAGCACTTTGGGAGGCTGAAGCAGGAGGATTCTATGAGACCAGGAGTTCAAAACTAGCCTGGACAACATAGTGAGAACTCCCAACTCTACAAAAAATTTAAAAATTATCTGGGCATGGTAGTCCATGCCTATAGTCCTATCAGTTTAGGAGGCTAAGGTGGGAGAATCACTTGAGCCCAGGAGTTAGAGGCCATAGTGAGCTATAATTGGGGCACTGCATTCCACCCTGAGTGACAGCATGAGACCCTGACTCTTATTAAAAAAAAAATTAAAACTGAGAAATACCTTTAGGGATAAGTGTCAAGGAAGGTCACTTAAGGAAGGGACATTTAGGAGAAAGCCAGGCCATGTTGGACTAAAAAGTATTTTAGGAAGAGAGAACAGCTTGCGCAAAGGTTCTGAGACTAGAAAACACCTAAGAATTTAAAGCAAGGGAGAGAAGAGTTGGGAGAGAGTGACTGCAGGTAAGATCAGGGAAGTCTTGGGGACCCAATCAGCAGAATTCTTAAGATGCATAAGTCTGGAAGGTATCCATGATGGCCCAAAGCAGGACCAGCCCCAGAACTCATCATTGACCTCAAAGGAACCCTGTTTAGCTGCCCAAGTGAATATGTTTCTTAGGGTTTGTATGTTCATTTACTCTATAAGCAAAGACATGTATTGAACACTACATGCCAGGCCATGAGACTGCAATAGTGAATTATGCATAACTCCAGCCTTCAAGAAGCATCTCACCTACTGGTGGAAACTGTCCAAGAATCAGGATTGCAATATAGTGTAATAAGGTGTTACCATCAGATATCAAAGCTGGGAAGAGCATGGAGGCCTTCCTAGAGGTGGAAACATTTCAGCTGAGTCTTAAAACACATTTTGGAATTTGTAAAGAGGAAGAAGAGGCCATTCCAGGCAGAAGATAAAAGTATTGATAGGTAATTACACTTTGGCTCTGATCCGGGTTCTCAATCTTTCACACATTAGAATCTCTTGGGAAGCTTTGAAGATTTGGGATAGCCAAACTTCACCCTCCAGAGATTCTGATTTAATTTTCCTGGGTGTGGGGCCTAGATGATTCTAAAGTACAGCCATATTTGGGAACCCCTGATCCAGTTAATCCTAAATTGCAACCAGAACCTTGAAAGAAGGCCAGGCATAGTGGATCATAACTGTAATCCCAGCACTTTGGGAGGCTGAGGCAGGAAGGTCACGAGGCTAGGAGTTTGAGACCAGCCTGGGCATCATAGCGACTCTCCCATCTCTACAAAAAAACAAAAACAAAAAATGTTTAACTACCCCAGTGTGGTGGTGCTTGCCTGTGGTCCCACCTACTCAGAGGCTGAGGCAGGAGGATCACTTGAGTCCAGGAATTAGGAGACTGCAGTAAGCTATGATCGCACCACTGCACTGCAGCCTGGGTGATGGAGGAAATGCTGTCTCTAAAAGAAACAAACAAAAAAAGAATCTTGGAAGACCTTACCCAATTGTCACTTAAGTAGCTTTGTCATTTTGCTATCAGGATATTTGGGATCTGTCCCCCAAAGCTCAGAGCAGCCACAGCAGACCTCAGGACAAAGTAAGTGCCCCAGAAGATTCAGGCTGGGCAAGAGAGGTGCCTGCTCAGCCATCTTCCCAGCCATGATTAAGCAATCCTGGCTGGGGTGTGCGTGGTGAAGGTAGCCAAGGCAAAGAATCAAGGGGGAGCAGAGTGGATGCAAAGGAGCAGTGTGCTGAGGGCCCAGGCCCAGCACTGGCCCTCCAGGGTTCAGGTGCCCCACCTGAAAATGAGGCATAGGCATCAATTCCCCAACTTCAGACATTCAAGTTCCAGCTTCCTGATGTCGCTCTATTCATGCACTATTATTTCCTCACCATTTCTCCTGGCTTAATTAAATGTCTTTCAAAAGGAAACTTTGTATCAAGTGGATATTTGGAAATAGAAAGCCAGTATCCTTTGTCCTAAATAGAAGCCACCTAAAGAGTCAATTTAATTTTTTAAAATAATGTTATTAAAGTCTGGTTAGACACCATTGCTTACTAAAGCCTCTGTGCCTGAAGCCTGTTCTGTCTTTGTTTTTTGTTTCTAATTTTAGTTTTTAGTGTGGAAAATATACATAATATAAAATTTACCATTCTAACTATTTTTAATTGTACAGTTCAGTGGCATTAAGTACATTTACATTGTTATACAACCAGCACCACCTTCCATCTCCAGAACTTTCTTTATCCTCCCAAACTGAAACTCCATATCCATTAAATCATAACCCCCACCACCACCACCATCCTCCTTCCAGCCCCTGGCAACCACCCCTCTACTTTCTGTCCCCATGATATCTTTGTTTTAAAGGCAGATTAAAAAGAGTTGGAGAGATGTTAAAGGCTTATTAACACCAAATGGAGATTCATTTTGACTTAGCTCTGAAAGAGAGTGGGAAAGGCACTACAGTTCACTCTCTGGGACTTAATGTCGCAATGTTACCCAATGCCTCTCCATGCATGGCCTAAACCCTTGGTATTCATCCCACAAGTTGCAAATATTGCACAAAGGATCCCTAGGTTTCTCTCCTAGATCTGAGGTCTTGCAGCAAGCACATGGTTTAACATCTGGATCTAACACGGTGAGGAAGCAAGCAGGCAAGAGAACCCTCCCAGTGTCCAGGATTTCATTCAATACCCCCAACAATGCTGAGAGCTGGGGACTATTCCTATTTGACCAAAAAGGAATGTAGAGCTCATCAAGACAGTGAGTTACCCAAAATGACACAATAGGCCCATCCCAGGACTCATGGATCCAATCACCATCCTCTGCTCTTCCCACCCCACTTTACTGATTTCCATAGGGCAAGCAACAGGAGAGGCAAAGCCAGAGGATATGAAGAACAACAGGGACCCTAAGCAAAAAGGCTGCTCTGTGGCTCTGCAAGCACAGACGACACTCAGTAAGCGGACTCCTAACAAGTTAATCAAAATAAATCGAAATGGCGCATGCCTGGGTAACACTCTTCCTGGTGCATAAATGGCGCCATCACTCTCTAGCCATGGAGCCACCAATCTGGCCCTTTAATGAATGCACACAGGAGACGTTGGCCACCCGAGGATGTGCCCCTCTGCACATCCCTAGGGGCCTGCTCAGCTCCTTCCCAGGCCTTCACACAGGCAAATGGCTGTGCATACTCACTCCGCATTTGAGCATTTCTGTCCCTGCAGGATTCTGATGCAAATGGATTTGACACACACACAGAGCATCTCCCTCCCAGCTGAGCTCCCCTGTTTGCTGATGGGTTTCAAGCATTCTCCCTGGACTGCTTACCTTCATCTTTTGTGTTTGTTTAAATAACAGCCAGGTAGAGACCTTAGTTAAACATCTTCTGAGATGCCAAGATGGGGAAGCATTTTGCTCCATGCCATCCCCTCTCCCTGACAGCTGATTGTGTGTTTGCAGTGGCTTCCAGATCAGTTCTTTGGCTGGCCTCCATTTATTTGTGAGGCTGGGATGGATCCATATGAATAAAGCTTCCCCATTAGTAGGAGTCTCATGTATCTCCGGCTGCGGGATGCAGCCAAGCCCCTGGCCTGACCCCTCAGCTGCCTGCATTTACTTGATCACCAATCACCTCCCCAGCGAAAGGCAGATTGTACACGCTGGCCTCAGAGTCATCACACACACAGACACCCCAAAAAAGAGTTTGACCATTTTCCTATTTTAAAAACAATCTACCATTGCCTTCCATCTTCTCTGGGGACAGAGTATTCCTTACTATAATGAAACTGACTTTTTAAAGTGAGTCGGAGATCTAGGATTTGCGCAAAAGTTGCTCACTACCAGGTGTTGACAGAATTGCTCTCTGTCAACCTGTTAGGCGATCAGGGGCGGATGAATGTGGCCCTTGGGAGAAAGAACCAGAAATCAGGCCCGAGTCTGAAGGTTCAGTGTGCCTGGCACAGGCGGGGCAACAGGCTACTGCCTACAGGCATCTGAGAGTTGGGGAGAACCACCTTTGCATACACCCCCAGGAGCTGTGATGGTCACATAATTATATTCTGGAGGTCAAGAGCAGGGATCCTGAGGTTGGACAGATCAGAGATACCCCTCTGGGGCCTCTCTGAGCCTCAGTTATCTCAGCTACCTTCTAGAGGTGCAAGAATTGAAAAAATCTATAGCAGGGCAAGGCAGCTCACACCTATAACCCCAGCAATTTGGGGTGCTAAAGCAGGGGCGAATCACTTGAGGCCAGGAGTTTGAGACCAGCCTGTCTCACAAAAAAATATTTAAAAATTATTCGGGCATGGTGGTACCTGCCTGTGGCCCCAGTTACTCAGGA
This sequence comes from Pan paniscus, assembly GCF_029289425.2. Lineage (NCBI taxonomy): Eukaryota > Metazoa > Chordata > Mammalia > Primates > Hominidae > Pan > Pan paniscus. The sequence continues at coordinate 63,745,547 of NC_073267.2, read as the reverse complement.
GGCTGAGGCAGGAAGATCACTTGAGCCCAGGAAGTCAAGGCTGTAGTGAGCCATGATTTGCCACTGCACTCCAGCCTGAGTGACAAAGGAAGTCCCTGTCTTTAAAAAGAGAGAAATGAGAGAGAGAGAAAGAGAAAGAGAGAGACCATGCAAAGCCCTTCTTAGTTCCTGACACACAATAACTGCTATGTACTGTGGCAGTGGCTGTTTGATGCCTTCCCTCGTCTCTCCATCCTTTCTTGCTTGCTGAGAGCACTCTGATTTTGTTCAGGGTGGCTGTGTGCCTGTTGCTCAGCCCAGCACCACAGGTCATCTGCTGGAGAGTCCTTTCCCAGCCTGCCCCACAGCTAAAGACAGTCATGTGACTTAGATTTGACCAATGGCACCCAAGAGGAAGTGCGCTTTCCCAGTAAGCTCCTTCTCTTCCTACCTTTAATCTGGCAGCCATTTTGTGACCATTCTGCAAATACCTAAGAATAAAGGGCCAATATACTGAAGAAAGCAGAAGAGAATATAGAAAAAGCCTGGGCCATCGTTGATATGGGTGGACTCTTTGCCAAGCTGAAAGCGCTCTTCCGCAGACCTCTCATTTTGGAATATGATTAAATGGCTGCATTGCTTCAGCATGTTGTTGGAGTCTTCTATTTTATTCTGCTACTTGCAGCCCAAAGCATTCTTAGCCATGGTTACTTCCCAGCCTGGGGCTCCAGGAAAAACCATAGCAATACAGACTTGCAATGCAAGACAACTGACATTCTTAGGACAATTATTTTCATGACTCAGTCATTCCAGCTCCAAGATACCAGCTCCAAAACCCAGAAGAGTCCCCAGCCTGGGTTGTAATGAGTCACCTGGGGTTAGCTGAGCAGGTGGGCAAGCTGTGGGCCTCTGTGTGGGAAGCTGGCCTCAAGCTTACCGCTGTCTGCCCTGATGCCTCTGAACCAGTGACCTTGGCAAGCCACTTAACTCTGCTATATGCCTCTGTTTCTTCAGCTGTAAAAGTCGGAATCATAACACCTACTTTACAAAGTTGTTGATGAGAACCTTCTCCAGATAAGTCCCCTTCTAAAACACAAATCAGGTGCTCTGCTGAAGCCCTGGATTTATTCAGAAGACCCTCCATGGTCTAGCACCAGCCAACTTCCTGAGCCCCACCTCTGGTCACTCACACATGCCACTGTAGCCCTGCTGAATGCTCTCTCTCCTCAGTGCCCTCACAAATGCCATTCCCCTGCCTGGAACACTTATTCCCCTGCCTTTCTCCTGGCTAGTCCCTGCTCAGTTTCAGCCTCAGCTGAAAAGTCACTTCCTCCTGAAAGTTCTCCTGGACCCCACTCACACAAGCATGCACACACACACACACACACACACATCCTTTTAAAGGTGCTCTGCTCTGAGGTCCCTTCCCCTGAGCCACAGCTCCCTTCCCCACTGGCTGCTGAGCTGTGGAAGGGCAGAAATGAGATCCTTCAGGCTCACCCTTGTACCTCTCACCTCTAGCACAGGCCCGACACAAAGTAGGCATTAATAGACAGGTATTTATTAAAGGAATGAACATTGCCATAAAGAGTTTAGTGCAACTCCAGGCACTTGACTGGCATATGATAAATTCATATCTACTGAGAGACAGCACAGTGCTGTGCCTAAGTGCCCCTCGCAGGAGCAATCCTGCCTGGGTTTGAACTCCACCTGAGCCACTATTAGCTGTATGACCCTGGGTAGGTCACTTAACCTCTCTAAACCTCAGATTCCTCATCTATAAATGAGAATCCTGATAATAACAACCTGACATAGTTGTGAGAATTAAAGAAGTTGATGTGGGCACAGTGCTCAACGCCTGTGTTTGAGAGGCAGAGGTGGAAGGATTGCTTGAGGCCAAGAGTTGGAGACCAGCCTGGGCAACAGAGCGAGACCCCGTCTCTACAAAAATAAAAATTTTTTAAAAATTAGCTGGGCATGGTTTCACGTGCCTCTAGTCCTAGCTACTTGGGAGGCTGAGGCAGGAAGATAGCTTGAGCCCAGGAGTTCAAGGCTGCAGTAAGCTATGATTGCACCGTTGCACTCCAGCCTGGACAACACAGTGTCTCAAAACAAGAAAAAAAGTTGATAAAAAGAAAGCACCTGGTACATGATGAGGACAAGCTATTATTATTATCAAAGCAATGACTCGGCCAGAGATGTCCAAAATGAGGTCTGGAGCAGGCCAGCCCACTGGGGACACCTTCCTGCAGGTTTTCTCCCCTACCCACCTCCACCGACGCCCACTCTGACCCCCTCCCCGGTCAGTACCTCCACCTATCCAAGACTTGCCCTCCAACCGCTCCCCAGCCAGCCTCCCTGTCCACCAGTGGTCACAGACGCACTCGCCTGATTGATAAAGTCCCTATCTGGTCATTTATGATCTGGCTGCTGAAGAGGCAGCTCCTGCCAGCTCGAAAAGCAATTAATCTGCAAACAAGCTGGGCAACAGCAGGCCTGGGCATTGCAGTCTCGGGCTGAGGCCGCTCCGGAGAGCAGATAAGGCTGTAGTCGGCTATTTATTGTACATTTTAATTAAGTGCTTGTTAACGACAGTTATTTTAACAGTCATAAAATTACTGTTGTAATGCATTTTGTTGGAGGGAGAATGGAGGGGCTGCAGGACTTTATGAAAGCAACCACAGATTGCCTTCACTTTAAATCAAAGAATAAATTCTGAAGAGAAGGGACGGTGCTGTGGTCCAGGCCCAGACGCTAATGGTTATTTAATGTGCTCATCAGTGTTTGTAAGTCCTGAGCATACGGCGCGGACACAACAGCCTCCAAACCCTCTTTAACACTTATTTGAGATGACAGGAAAAATGAAACCGTTTGTGCTTTCAATGGAAAAGCAATCATTGGTACATTATATTCGCCTTGCCCTATCATGCTAATGCATGGTAAAAATGTCACCAAATGTATTTAAGGGCCTGATGGACTGTTAACATTGGATTCCTGGTACTGGACTGATTAATAAAAATCTTCAATTTGTATGTAAATGCAGCGAAGCCTCATATCATCCGCATACCTGCACCCAAAGAAAATAATAAACTGAAGTTTAATGTAGCAATTATCAGCATTTATGGAACTCTTAAAGCTGTGGAAGCGCTGGGAAGCGGGCATGGAGGGAGGTGCTGGGGATGGGGGAAGATGTTCCCTTTGGGATGTGTGAGCTTCTCCTGAAGACCAGCATTGGCTAACCTGGTTACATCACACCGTGCTGTCATCTGAGAGGGAGCCAAGTAGAGTGGCCCTGGATGGTGAGCTAGAGCGGCTGGCAGAGAGATGTTCCCGGAGGCAGATCCTCTCCAGCTAATGTCTCCTCCTTGGAACACTGGGGCATGTGCCTGTGACTCTCCCTGCTCTGATTTGGAGGAACCTCGTGGAGTGGTCAGCCCACCTGCTGGGCCAAGACACATGTGTAATGAGGAGACACACTGCTTGCTTGCAGGGACTCACTATCTTGGTACAAATGGCAATGGTGACAAGCCATTTACTGTGTTGCTGTGTGTCAGGCCCAGAGCTGAGGACTTTACATGTTATCTAATCCTCATAATTCTCTGTGCCAGGGACTGGCTCACTCTTCACCAAACCTGCTTCCTTTTCCACCCAGCTGCGCAGCTGAACTACATTTCCCAGTGTCCCTTGCAGTTAAGTATGGTCCTGTGCTTTAGTTCAGGCTGACAGAGAAAGAGACACCTAGATGAGATTTGATGTGCAAGTGTTTTATTGGGATTGGGGGAGAGCAGAAGAAAGCAGGGAGAGCTTTCAGTCTACCTGAAGTTTGACTCCTGGAGGAGCAAAGCAGGGGGAGAAGAGGGTTGAATAGCAGAAGTCTCACACTGCATCACACTTCCAAGAAAGTTTCTGCCAGCCCAGTGGGGAGTCTTTGCACCAGAGTTGCCCATTGAAGGTGTCCCCATTCTTGGTGGGAGCAGCTGGGGAGAAGCAGGGCCTCTCTTTACATGAAAGTGATGGTAAATCCAGGGTGATGGCGCTGGGGCTGCCAGTCGGTCACACTCTCCGTGGCAAGAGATCTGAGAGGCTGGTTTTCATAGCTGAGGCCCAGCCAATGGAATGTGCAGAGGACTGATGTGCACCCCTTCTAAGCCTGGCCCATGCAACTTCCCACGGGTGGTCCTCGTGCTCATTCTGCCTCCTCCGCCAGATGCGGGCAAGGTGGGGAACTTAGAAGCTTGTGTGTTGAAGAACCAGAGATAGAAGAAGTTGGACCCACTGCATGAAGAACAGCTACCCACTCACCAGAAACAGCTTCTATCGTGTTCAGCCATTGAGACTGAGGGCCTTTCTATTACAGCAGCTAAGCATTAGCCTAACTGATATCATGTATGCATAAAGCAAGTATTCCGGTTGGTCTCCGTTTTTCAGGTGAGAAAAGTAAGTCCAGACAGGTAAGTAACTTACCAAAGTAGTAGACTCGGATGTGGCACAGCTGGGATTCCAGCACAGGATTATCTGACTCTGGACACTGTTTCCCTCCTGATTGTCCAAAAACACATAAACCAACACAAAAATGCTTTTCCCACCCCTGTGCCTTCTACAACATTGCACTGCTGCACTCTCTTCTCTTCAAGAAAAAGTGAGTTTCTAATGGGGCTTTTGGAGGGTAGGAGTCAGTGATCCAGATTAGTAAGGAAAGGGTGGCAGGTACATATTTGAGGTGGCAGAGCCTGTCCTCACTTGCTCCTCTCTTCAGTTCATGACAGCCCTACAATTACACCAGCCTCCTAGGCCATAGCCAGTATCTGAAAACCTCATAAATTGTTCAATTATCTTGGAACACAATTAGATAATATCTATTAGTATTTTTAATGTGGGTTCTCTTTTAGCCAAGATTTCTTTTCTAAAAACTTATCCCATGGACATGTCAGCAGCAGAGTACAACAAATGTTTGTAAACAGACTTACTGCCCATTGTTTATAGCAGCAAAATACTAGATGTAACATAATGGTCGATCAATAGGGTCCGAGTTACATGAAACATTGTGTGTTCTCTTACTGACACACAGGGCATCTACTAAGAAAAATGGGGTAGTGCTGTATGGACTATATGGGAAAATACATATTAAATAGAAAAAAGTTACAGAATATTAATATAACATTATATGAGTCTGTTTCCACACTGCTATAAAAACATACCCAAGACTGGATAATTTATAAAGAAAGGAGTTTTAGGCCGGGCGCAGAGGCTCACGCCTGTAATCCCAGCACTTTGGGAGGCCGAGGCAGGTGGATCACAAGGTCAGGAGATCAAGACCATCCTGGCTAACATGGTGAAAAAATACAAAAAATATAGCCGGGCGTGGTGGTGGGTGTCTGTAATCCCAGCTACTCGGGACGCTGAGGCAAGAGAATGGTCTGAATCTGAGAGGCAGAGCTTGCAGTGAGCCAAGATTGCGCCACTGCACTCCAGACTGTGCGACAGAGCAAGACTCCATCTCAAAAAAAAAAAGAAGGTTTGACTCACAGTTCCGCATGACTGAGGAGGCCTCAGGAAACTTACAATCATGCCAGAAGGTGAAGGAGAGGCAAGTTCCTTCTTCACAAGGTAGCAGGAGAGAGAGAGGGAGCAGGGGAAAATGCCATTTTTAAACCATCAGACCTCCTGAGAACTCCCTCACTATTACAAAAACAACATGGGGAAAACTATGCCCGTGGTCCAATCACCTCCCAGCAGGTCCCTCCCTCGAGACCTAGGGACTGCAGTTCAGATTACAATTCAAGATGAGATTTGGGTGGGAACACAGAGCCAGACCATATCAAATGTGATTCCAAAAATTGTTATCTTTGCTGAAGTATGGAAAGGTGCTCATCAAACTATAAAGAGTGGTTACGGCTGAAGGGGCAGGGACCTGATATCTAAAAGAACTATCATTTCTTGTGTTATAAATAATGATGTCACCACTGTTTACAATAAGCAAGAATCACTGCTATAATCAGAATGACGTTTAAAAGTTATTTTTTAAGTCTCATAGGTAGACACCATGACCCCAAGAAGTGTAGTGAAGGAATGCAGGGGAGATAGGGAAGAAAACCTAGAAAAGTGGATAATGGTCCCCATCTCACTGGGGAACTCCTGAGACAGGAGTAAGTTAGGAACTCCTGAGACAGGTGGGACTCAGAGCGCCCCACCAAGGGTCAAGGAAGTTGGAGTGTTCCTGCAGCATCTCCTATTTCTCAGTGGTTGGGGGTTGCTCCTGGAGGTCTTAGCAACATGCCAGCCTGACCCCCAGAGTCTGAACAGATGCCAGAAAGAACCCTTGTGCTGGGTGCTCCAACTAGGAAGCCATTGTCTGTGCAATTGTCTACAGAGGCAGTAGGTGACCTCTGGTGTGGACACTGAGGACATGTGCCTTTGCAACAGCTTTCTTCTCCTGCATTCTACCATGCCTGTCCCACACAGTGCTTAACCCATGCTGGTGACCCAGGAAACATGACGTGAGTCCAACTAAATATATATCAGATATATACATATAATATAGAGACACTTCAACTAGACTAGGAACTCCCCTCTGCCCCTCAAATATGAGGAGGCTTTTCTTTAATCCTTTCTCTCAAGTCTCAATAACATCCAGGACTCCAAAACAAAGACATAATAATAATAATATAATTGAAAAAGCCAATGACCACGTTTGGAGCTGCTATGTTCTGAATACTTTACATATAGAAGCGAATCCAGTCCTTCCAGCCTGACTGTGAGGTTCACACTGTCAGTAGTGGCTGTGGTCTTGCCTATCAGTCACACCTGACAGGCAGGCTGAGCATGCATGTAGGGTCCGAGCAGAGCAGGATCCAGGATCACTGAGAATTAGAGAGGAAAATTAAAGCATTTGATAGATGCTCTTTCAAAAGTCATTGAAGTAGGCCTTTGGGGAAAACACAGGCCCTTGCTGAACCCCCTGACACTTTACATATTAGTTGTGTGCTGAATTGCATTCCTGTGTGTTTTAAGGCACCCACTATTCTCAGAGCTGGGCCTCTAAAGATCTATACAGGGCAGTTGTTGGCCCACCTCTTATTCCAGCCATGGCTGTGGTGGGTGGTCAGTCCCATACAGCAGGGGTCCCCAACCCCTGGGCCAGGGACCAGTACCAGTCCATGGCCTGTTAGGAACTGAGGGTGGGTCACACAGTAGGAGGTGAGTGGTAGGCTAGCAAGCAAAGCTTCACTGTATTTGCAGACACTCCCCATTGCTTGCATTACCACTTGAGCTCCACCTCCTGTCAGATCAGCTGCAGCAGGAGATTCTCATAGAAGCATAAACCCTATTGTGAATTGCACTTGCGAGGTATCTAGTTTGCATGCTCCTTATGAGAATCTAATGCCTGATGATCTGTCACTGTCTCCTATCACCCCCAGATGGGACTGTCTAGTTGCAGGAAAATAAGCTCAGGGCTCCCACTGATTCTACATTATGGTGAGTTGTATAATTATTTCATTATGTATTACAATGTAACAATAATAGAAATAAAGTGCACAATGAATGTAATGGGCTTGAATCATCCCCAAACCATCCCCCATTCCCAGTCCATGGAAAAATTGTCTTCCATGAAACTGGTCTCTGGTGCTTAAAGCTTGGGGACCACTATCACCATATGGGCTTTGACCAGCTTCTTGGAGCCATAGGTGGACACCCTCTTGCATTGACTCCACCATATTCCTCTTTCTTCCTGTCCTGGGGCTTCTCTGACACCATAAGACTTTTCAGGCCTGTAGAAACCCACTCAACATTCACCGGTGCACCCCAAGAATATAAGGGGGTTAATGCCTAGGGGACTGCGTTGACCAATAGGGGTGGAAACTGATGGGAAAACGCTTCTGCTTTCATCTCCTGGGTGGGCAGTGCTGAGATGCATTTCTGCCAGCACCTCCTGCCCATGCCCCGGCACTCCCGTCCCAGCCTGCACTGCTGGTCCCTGGGATTTTCCCAAATAAACTACCTGAGCAGCAGCCTTTGCCTTGGCATTTGCTTTTGAAGGAGTCCAGGCTAAAACAAGGTTTTAATCAGAAATCATCAGAGTTCTAGATGGGCCAGAGGTCTGAACTAAGGTTTTTAAGTAAGAAATAGAAATAGCTTGGCAGAGAGAAATGGGATAAGGAAACTTGGAAAGACAGGGAGAAAAATTAAGCTGAAAGAGAGAGAAAGAAGAGGAGAAAAAAAAAACAAACAAACCTCAATTTCCCAGTGAGCTCACTGCTTGCCTCTCTTTCAAAGTTCCAAATTGCCTTCACTTTCTCAGAATTCCAATCAGGGCTCCTCCAGAGGAAGCAATTTCTGCCAGCACATGGTCTCCCACCTGCTGACCCAGGAGAAGAGCTCAAAACTTTAGCTAAAAGAGCCCCAGCAGACATTAGCAAGTCAGCTGGAAAAAGGATCCACAAGAAATGGTGCAGTTATCTCCACCTGCCCCTAATGAGAAGGTGGCCGGGCCATCTGCTGGAAGTTCCATGACAGGGGAAGAGGGAATCAGGGCTCCACAGCAACACACACGCACGAACCAATGGGGCTGCGCCAAAGACACGGGATTCCCCTTTCCCGCAACACTGCACAGACAATTATAAATTAAGACTTTCCCCCACATTTTCAAAATTAATCAATTTCAAAGACCTCCTGGCTGCCTAAGCCACCAGCTCCATCTGACTCCCTCACATTCACCTTCTTCTCAGGGTGGGAGTGAGGACAGGTCTTGGTCATTCACCCCCCACTCCCAGAAGGAGGCAGTGGTCACTGCTATCGTCACTGCACCACAAGGTCAGGGCATAAGCAAGAGATGGAGCTGCTGACTGGGGCAACCATAGTCCCCAGAAAAGCAACAAAAGGACTTAAGGGAAACTGAGTCCCGTTGCCTCTCTTTCCTGGGGCAGAAAGAAGGGAACTCTTTTTTTCCATTTTTTTCTTTTATTGACAAGGTCTCACTCTGTCACCCAGACTGCAGTTCAGTGGCATGATCACAGCTCACTGCAGCCTCGACCTCATGGGCTCAAGCCATCCTCCTATCTCAGCCTCCCAAGTAGATGGGACTACAGGCATGGGCACCACCACAATATTTTTACTGTGGTAAAATACACATAACATAAAATTGATCATCTTCATCATTTTTCAGTGTACAGTTTAACAATATTAAGTCCATTCACATTGTGCGGCTGTCACCACCATCTATCTCCAGAACGTTTTCATCATCCCAAACTAATGAGCGCTAACTCCCCATGCCCCTCTCCTCTAAGGCCCTGGTGGCCACCATTCTGCTTTCTGTCTCTATGAGTTTGACTACTCTGAGCCGTATGCGTTCTTTTCCATCTGGCTTATTCCACTTAGCATTCATCCATGTTGCAGCAAGTGTCAGAATTTTCTTCCTTTTTTAGGCTAAATAGTATTGCATTGTATGGAATATCTCATTTTGTGTATCCACTCATCTGTTGAGGGACCCCTGTGTTGTGTCCACTTTTTAGCTACTATGAATCATGCTGCTATAAACATAGTTGTGCAAATGTCCCTTTGAGATTCTACCTTCAGTTTTTTCAGGTATATACGGAAGAAACATTTTTGTAACTTCAAGTGACCCCACCGCAAGCCTGAGAGAAGGAGGCAGGACAGTAGTTACGGATGCAGATTTTACAGTCAAACAGAACTGATTCTACCTCTTACTCTGCATAGAACAAAATAATTAACACCTGTTGGGCACTTAGCATATGCCATATGTTCTTCTAACCTCTTCTACTTATGTTAGTAGCAGAGGTTAATCCTCACAACAATTCTAGAAGATAGGTATTATTATTAATCTTATTTTACAGAGGAAGAAAGTCCATAAAAGTTAAACAGTTTACTTGGATTCGAGTCAGTGGTAGAACCAAGATTTGAATTCAGACAGTCTGGTTTCAGTGCCCATATGATGATAACAATCATGATAATGATAATGACAGTAACAACAAATGAAGAGGAGGAGGAGGAAAACAGACACTTATTAGCACTTAATCCAAATCAGGCCCCTGTTAGAGCATCTAAATGAATTAACTCATTTAAATCTAACTCTTCTCTCAATTAACTCATTTAAACCTAAATACTCTCAGGTAAGTGTATTATTTTTCCTTGTTTTACTCACAAGGAAACTGACTCTCCAAATGGCTCCATACCGTGTCCAAAGTCACATGGTGACCAAGAAAAGGATCCAAGATCTGAACCCGGATCCTCTGTTAGCCAAGTCCCCCTTTGTTCACTTCATCAGCCGTCTCTGCTTGAATTTCTCTGTACAGAGTGAGGAAAGGCTTGGAGGCAAACAGCATTCATGCTCTCCACTCTTCTACTGTATTTTTTTGGCCAGAGCAGACGTTCCAGGGACCTCTGGCAGAGAGACAATAAAGTGTGACATGTGGGAAGGAGGAAGGAGGAAGGAGAAGCACCACGCAGGCTGGAGATGAGGAACAGATTTAGGGGCAACCACAGAACGCAGGAAAAGGAAAGAAAAGAGGGATCTGGGGAAGTGTCTCTCTGAATCACAAATGGATCTACATAAAGTGCTTTCGAAGTCAGGAGTAAAGATTAGAATCTTTTTAAAATGGGCCTGGTGCAGTGGCAGCTCACACCTGTAATCCTACCACTTTAGGAGGCCACGGTGGGAAGACCACTTGAGGCCAGGAGTTCAAGGCCAACCTGGGCAACATAAGGAAACCCCATCTCTACAAAAAAATTAAAAGTTACCTGAGCATAGCGGCGTGCACATAGACCCAGGTACTCAGAAGGCTGAGGTAGGAGCATCCCTTGAGCCCAGGAGTCGAGGCTGCCATGAGTGGTGATCATGCCACTGCACTCCAGCCTGGGTGACAGAGTGAGACCCTGTTTCAAAAACAATAAAATTATATTTTTTACTTTGGACTCTATTTTCTCTAAATACTACATGGAGGTAATACTGGGCCACATAGGACCCCAAGTTATATTTGGGTTAAACCAGTTGAACAAGATTTATTGCACACTGTCTATGCGCCAGGCATTGGTTCATGGCAATATCAGAATCAGAGATGTTCCTGTATCAGGGCTGTCCCTGCACAGACCAAGAAGCCCATCAGAGGGGCAGGCTGACAACAGGAAATGGGACTGATTAGAGATACTTGTGGTTTTGAGGGTATTATCATTTCTTTCTATTTTTCATTTTCTTTTTCTATTTTTTTTTTTTTTTTTTTTTTGAGATGGAGTCTCGCTCTGTCGCCCAGGCTGGAGTACAGTGGTGCCATCTCAGCTCTTTGCATCCTCTGTCTCCCGGGTTCAAGCAATTCTTGTGCCTCAGCCTCTTCAGTGGCTGGGACTACAGGTGTGCACCATCACACCCAGCTAATTTTTGTATTTCTTTTAGAGACAGGGTTTTTCTTTTAGAGACAGGGTTTTGCTATGTTGGCCAGGCTGGTCTCAAACTCCTGGCCTCAAGTGATCTGCCCGCCTTGGCGTCCCAAAGTGCTGGGATTACAGGCATGAGTTACCATACCCAGCCTTCTTTCTATTTTTCTTTTTACAAACCTTGTGACCTTCCTTTGGTGTGGGTGTCTGTCCTCTGGGCCTCTCCTCTGCCCTCATCAATTCCACGGGGCCTGGTTCTCTCTCCCTCCTTGTCCAACCCCTTCACACTCCTGTTGTCCTTCCACTGTGCTGTTCCAATCCTGATGGAAAGTGTAGTGTCAGCCCCTTCTCAGGGTGTGACAAGGAGTCTTGCATCCCAGTCCAGGCTTCCCTGGCCCACTGCAGACCTCTGGGCTCCCAAGTTGCCCCCAGAAGAGACTCATGCTTCTGATCAGTCCATGGTAGCCATGCAACAAAATGACTGCTGGTTGCCTCCAAATTCCACTCTCTCTCTTCTTATCTTTCCTCTTACCAAGTGCTCTCCAATCTTTCAAAAAATGTTTTTATTTTCTAATAGCACACATTGTTTTTCTCTGAATTAAAAATATTTACATTTACATCAGACAAAAATTGGAAAGTACAGAAAAGGACAAAGAAAATTCCCATCACTCAAACCTCTCTGCCCAGGAATCATCATCATTAGCACCATCCTGGGCGTGCAACCCTGCAAGAATCCCCATTTTACAGATGTGGAAACTGGCATGCAGAAGGGTAAGTTACTTCCCAAGTGTCACTGGCATAGAAAGGGGCAGGGCCAGGAGCCAGGCCAGTCTGATTCCAAAGCCCCTGCTCTGCACATCTCTATACCCTCATCATTTCCTGTCTCTCCAGGGCTCCAACCACTGGGGCGTGGTTTCTTGTGTGGCACAGATAGAGCAGGTACAGAGAGGCAGGCTGAAGCCTCCATCTGGCAGGGCTGTCCATCAAAACAGCAACTGGGTATGTGCCCTCAGCTCATGGGAACACACCCTTACTCTGGATGACCATTCACCAAAGAGGTATGAGACACTCTCCCTCGTCTTCACCCACAGAGCACCTCCTACCCAGGCCTCATGGCAACACGAGAAAAAGCCATTTCCCAATGGCCAATACTGTTTATACATTTGTCTTCTCCCAGTCTCAGCTCCCTTAGAGGCAGAGAGCAAGTCTAGGGGAAAGACTCTGGAAACTTGTAAAGACAGGTGGCTATGAGGCTCTGCCTTCTCCCTTTTGCAGAATTTAGAAAAGTGCCTCAGCACTCACCACAGCAGCCATCTTGGCCATTGCAGGTCATAAGCAAATGACTCCGAAGGCACCAGGCACACATCCTTCCATAAAAGCACTCTGCTGGCTGGGGTGTCATGGCCAGGCTGCTCTGAACACTGCCAGGTGCCCTGACACAATCTTCTATTTCTCCTGGGGACAAGCACTCCCTGGGCTACCCAGAGTGACCCCATGCTTCCCACAACAATTTTACATTAAGGAGCTTATTTATGAGGACCTTAGGGAGATATGTATATGACTTGCATATATATTTAGAAAGAGAGATGGACAGAGACAGAAAGAGACAGAGACAAAGAAACAGAGAACGTAAATACATACACACGTACACACATAAACGACCCCTATCTGTGTCTATGAAACGTCATTACTATGATGTCTTGTTTGGTGCCTGTTTGCCCTGCTTCATGGTGAACTCTGTGAGGGCAGACACAGTGTGAGGACAGACACAGTGTGTGGACTGCCCTTTGCTGCAGCCTCAGCCCCCAGCCCAGAGATCGCACAGAGTCATGCGAGAAAGAGGGAGCCTTCAATGTGCCTTGTCTCCATGCACTCTCCTCCCCTCCCCAATGCTCCAATCATTTTGTCTTTGCCTCACCACAGTCAACATTCTGCTCAGTCTCCCATCAACATATACCACAAAACCTGCTGACCACAGCTAGCCTGGTTCCTTCCCTTAGGGAACTTACAGTCCCCAAAGCTGGGGACTAGCTAGAAAGACAAAATTAAAAATATTCAGCCAAATATTAACCCCCTAACATCTGAATAGATATATTTGCTGGGCCTCTTGGTCACAAAAAAACAGAAACTCAACTCAAACCGACTGAAGCAAATAAGGAAACCATGTGGATTTCAGGCATGGCTAGATCCAAGCCCTCTAGCTCTGTGTAATAATGTAATCGGGCTCATTCTTTCCTCCCCAACCCCTCCTCATGTCTCAGCTCTGCCTTTCTCTGTGTTCTTTTCACCATCTCACTCAATGTCTGCCCTGCAGTGATGAGATAGCCATCCTCAGCTCCACGCCATATCCCCCCAGTTCAGCCACTCCTACCAGGAAAGGAGTCTCCTTTGCCCAGTGGTTTCAGAGTAAAACACAACAGCAGCAACACAGTTGAGCATCATGGGACTCCTTTGAGTCTGGTGCTCAGTTTTGAACCCATGACCCTGTCTTGTGACACCAAGTATGCTTAGTATGCTTCTTACCAAGGCCTGGGCCACACCCTCACTGCTGGAGCCTGCCATCCAAAACAAGACCTGAGGCTGAGAAAGATGTAGTTCCTCAAGAAGGTGCGGATGCTGTGCTCACAAGTGGGAAGGGAAGCGCTGTTTGTGTAGTACACACAGTCAATGTCCACTAGGGCGGGTATCAGCCAGCCCAGCGTCCACACTTCACAACCCTTGATTCTTTCCCCATACTTTACGGTATCTGACATCGACAAGCACATTGAAAAAGTGGAGACATGGGTGTTATGAGGCTCATGTTATGGGTAGAAGATTTGGACCTCTGTCTGCAAATGCCCTGGGTTCTGGGGCTGCGCCTGGAACACAGGGCTCCTGAGACGCTGGGAGCATCCTGGTGGATGAGTCCAGAATTTGGATTTTGCAGGCGTCTCAGATCCTCAGCAGCAGTCTCTGGGCCTCAGCTGTTCCTGATGCAGTAGCTGATCTTCAAAGCACAACAGAGATGACCTGGGGTCATAGCCCGATGACCCAATCCAGGTCACCAGCCCATCCGGCTCCCCAAAGTCACCCCAGCCAGCAACCCAGCCAGGCCCTGTGTGAGAGGTTAAACTTTCCTCCCCAGGGGCCTTGAATTACAAGAGCCTAGCACTTGGACACCCTCTCCTTTCAAAGCACTCTTCCTTCCTTCCTTCTGGTTAGCACAATGGAGAAAGCCCCATTATCATTAATCACCCAGGGGCCTCCAGGGATGGGAACTGCAAGATTTCTAAGCCATGAAAAGCCCACATCAAAAGCGACTGCTCTACTTGGATCCTGATTTGCTCTCACTGAAGCTCCCAGGCCAGGTTGAGACCTTGTAAGATGCAAAGAAATGAGGGTGAAGGGGAAGGGGCAGGGGAAACAGAGGCTGTCCTCATTGTTTAGCCATTGGGGGTGTTTTTGCAAGGTAGCTGCTTTGTTCCCCATCCCAGAAGAGATGGTGGGAGGTTTCATCTTCTCTAGAAACCTGAACAATCTGAGAAGGCCAGTTATGCGATTGGCAGAGCCTGGTGTGAAATGGAAATGCGGGGCCCCTTGTTCAAAAATTATGATGACCTTTAAGACAGCAACAGCAGAGCATTAGCAAGTGCACAGGTGTGCACGCTCACGAGGCCAGCCCTGCTCAACCGTTATTTCCAAGCTTACGAATATGATGTCCTCAAACTGGCTTTCCCTGGGCTGTCTCCAGTACTGCCTCCCTCCCCAAGCACTCATTTTCCCATCCCCCCATTTCATTATTTTCATTTCCTTATCATGCTCTGAAAAAAAAAATTTCTTTTTAATTTTTTTTTAATTGAGACAGAGTTTCACTATTGTTGCCCAGGCTGGAGTGCATTGGTGCAATCTCAGCTCACTGCAACCTCTGCCTCCCAGGTTCAAGTGATTCTCCTGCCTCAGCCTCCCAAATCGCTGGGACTACAGGCACCCACTACCATGCCCAACTAATTTTTTATACTTTTTGTAGAGACGGGGTTTCACCAAGTTGGTCAGGCTGGTCTCCAACTCCTGACCTCAGATGATCCACCCACCTTGGCCTCCCAAAGTGCTGGGATTACAGGTGTGAGCCACTGTGCCTAGCCTGAAAATATTTTTTTTTAATTTGCTCATGTTCATGTTTATATCCCCAGGAGAAGGTAAGTTCAGACAGGGCAGGGACTTGGCCAGCCTTGTATAGTACTTTGTCCCCGGCGCCCAGCACATGGCTGGCCACACACAGAGTGCTCAATCAGGGTTTGGCAAGTGAATGAGTGGATGATCCACCTGATCATCCATGGTGGATTCTGGGGCTGCTGAGAGGCGCTAGTGCCATGCCCGCAGGCTTCCCTCGGTGATGGTTTCTGCACCGGCCCCACTGTTTTTAGCTGACAGCATTGCCTCACAGTTCTAACAGTGACACCATGAAACCCTCACGGTTTGCCCTTTCAGCTCACTTTACAGGAAGATGATATCCTGAAGAAATTAAAGAAAGGTGGGATGTTCAACAAAACCCCATCAATAATCTCCTGGCATGCCTTG
Source organism: Pan paniscus (assembly GCF_029289425.2). Taxonomy (NCBI): domain Eukaryota; kingdom Metazoa; phylum Chordata; class Mammalia; order Primates; family Hominidae; genus Pan; species Pan paniscus. The sequence continues at coordinate 63,729,626 of NC_073267.2, read as the reverse complement.
ACGACTCGGCCTTCCACCAGGTCCAAATGTCATGTTTTATTTCCAGTCGATGGCCAGAAGCAAGAGAAATCACTTACAAAATGCCCAACCCTCCATTTCATTCCCCTACCCCATCGCTCAACACACTGAAAAGCCTCCAGCAAACTGACTGGCAGATGTATCCCCTCTGACCCAGCGGTTTCACTCCTAGGGACACGCCCATCAGAAATGCACCCATCCACCCCTGAAAGTCATGCACCAGAATGCTCCTAGCAGCATTACTCACAAAAACTACCCAAATGCCCCTCAATGTTAGAATAGATAGATAAACTGTGAGTGGAACACTACGTGGTAATAAGAATAAACAATCTACAACCGTATGCAACGATATGGATAAATCACAAACATAATGTCAAGCCAAAGACACCAGAAATGAAAGAACTCATACCGCTTGGTTCCATTTTCATAAAATACAAAACTAGGCAACACGAATCTCTGTTGTTGGACGTGGGGCTAGCAGCTACCTTTGGGGGTGAGGGAGTGACTACAAGGAGACCCAAGGGGCTTCTGAGAGAGTGTTATCATCTGTGTTGAAGTCTGCGTGATGGTTCCATGGGTGTTCTCAGTTTTTGAAAATGAACGCATTCTACACTTTTTTTTTTTTTTTGGATACAGGGTCTGGCTTAGCTGCCCAGGCTGAAGTGCAGTGGTGTGATCACAGCTCATTGCAGCCTTGACTTTCCAGCTTCAAGAGATCTCCCCACCTCAGCCTCCCAAGTAGCTGGGACCACAGACATGTGCCACCATGCCTAGCTAATTTTTTGATTTTTGGTAGAGACAGGGTCTCACTATGTTGCCCAGGCTGGTCTCTAACTCCTGGGCTCAAGCTACCCTCCTGCCTCAGCCTCCTAAAGCGCTGGGGTTCTAGACATGAGCCACCGTGCCCAGCCCATCTTACACTTTTGATACTCATGCATTCTTCAACAGTAAGTTTACATTTTTATTGAAAAAAAAACTCTAAATGTTCAGCAAGGCACAAGTTATATATATTAACAGAGCACCATGGTTAAGAGTGGGGTGCCTCTAGGGCTGAATTTCTGAGTATGAACTTTGGCTCTGACACTTACTAGCTGCATGACTTCAGACAAGTTATTTAACCTCTCTGTGCCTCAGTTTTCTTCATCTACAAAATGGGAGAAACAACAGTCCCTGCCTCATAAGGTTGTCTTGAGATTTAAGCTTGGAAACATTTGCAAAAGGCTTAAAATTGCACCTGGAACATGGTGAGTGTTATGTACCTGTGAGCTTTTATCAATAGGGGAATAGGATGGTGGAGGTAGTACTATATCCATCCATAATAATAAATGGAAAAGATGTCTTTAAAATATGTTTAAGTCCAGGCGCGGTGGCTCACGCCTGTAATCCCAGCACTTTGGGAGGCCGAGGTGGGAGGATTATTTGAGGTCGGGAGTTTGAGACCAGCCTGGCCAACATGGCGAAATCCCGTCTCTACGGAAGATACAAAAATTAGAGAGGCATGGTGACACACACCTGTAATCCCAGCTACTTGGTAGGCTAAGGCAGGAGAATCGCTTGAACTTGGGAGGCGGAGGTTGCATTGAGCCAAGATTGTGCCACTGCACTCCGGTCTGGGTGACAGATATATATATCTATATACACATTCCCTTAACAGGATGCATATATATATATATATATATATATATATGTATGTATATGGTGATATATATATATATGCATCCTGTTATATATATATATATCACCATATATATATATATATGCATCCTGTTAAGGGAATATATATATATACACATATATATATCACCCATTTTATATATATATATCATATATATATCACCCATTTTATATACATATATCTATATCACCCATTATGTATCTATATCACCCATTATATATATATATCACCCATTATATATATAAAATGTTAAATATATGATTATGTGCCTATGCACTTAATTATGTGTTCTAAGAGCTTTACATGTGTGAAGTCATGTCATTCTTCTCATAGCATTTTACAGATGGGGAAACAGAAGCACAGAGAGGCCAAGTCACTTCTCCAAGGCCCCCTAGAGGCTGAGAAGCAGAGCTGGGATTTGGGCACAAACCCGTAACCAACAGGTTCGCTCATGGTGGAACCTGGATTCTACTCCACACCCAGGTCTTGATCACACCTGGAATTGGGGATGGAAGCAAATAAAGGATTCATGCTGGCACCTGATGAGCCAATAAAACAATTCTCTCAACCTAGAAGTAGATTTAATGACAGAGAGATACACAAGCTGCTGTAGTGGGACGCTGCCGAAAAGGTGAATCCATGAGCTGGGAAGAAGAAGGAAAAAGTTAAAAAGTTACCCAATTAAGATTCTACTTTCAGGAGCAAATCCCCAAATGCAGATGGCATAGACTGGCATGAACACTGCAAGAGCCTGGCTTTTGTTTTGGTTGGTTTATTTTTCTCTTCTTTTTCCTCAGAGCTGCAAGGAACCAGGGAAAGGGAAGGAGGTTAGAACCCACACATATCCCAGCATGCCAGCCTGTGCCCTGCCGAGCAACTTGACTTGTCTACTGCTTCTAAACAGCTGGAAAAATGTCAACCTGTCATCAGTGATTAAAGGGGGATTTTCCAAAGGTTTCAAAAATATTTCAGAATTCAAGGCCTTACTCCTCTTGCGGAAAATAAATCCAAGCAGCATTCCCTTAACCGGATGCATCATGGGACCTGATCTCCTTATCGGTTTTCCTCTCCACGTTTTGATGGTGGTATAAGACATGCTAGGCCCTTGATGCGGCTTCCTTTGTGGCCTCAGGGAGGTCTCTTTGGCTGCTTCAACCCAACCAAGACGCATGGGAGCCAGCCTTAGTCCCAGTGTTGCACCAGAATGCCTGTAGCTCTGTGATGTAAAGATGGGCGGGCCCATTAGCTCCCCGGGGCAGACTTGCAAAGCTCCTGATGATCAGAAGTTTGCCATGTCCACCTCTGTAAGCAGGACCAATTACATAATCTGAGACCCAGTGCAAAATAAAACTGCAAGGCACTTGTTCGAAAATTCTTTCGCATCTCAAGATGGCAACAGCAGAGCATTAAACCAAAGGAAGGTCTCTGTGCACAGGCCACATGCCCATGAAGCCAGCCCTGTCTGCCTGCATGGGGCCTAGACCAGAGCCAGAAATCTAGTCCACGATCAATTGACTCTTCCTGGCCGGGCGCAGTGGCTCACACCCGTAATCCCAGCACTTTGGGAGGCCAACGCAGGTGGATCACCTGAGGTCAGGAGTTCCAGACCAGCCTGACCCACATGGTGAAACTCCATTTCTACTAAAAATACAAAATGAGCCGGGCATGGTGTTGCATGCCTGTAATCCCAGCTACTTGGGAGATTGAGACAGGAGAATCTCTTGAACCTTGGAGACAGAGGTTGCAGTGAGCCAAGATCGCACCATTGTACTCCAGCCTAGGCAACAAGAGCAAAACTCCGTCTCAATTAAAAAAACAAAAAAAACTGACAACTCTTCTTGAATGTACATCTTGATATTATTATGACCCCTCAGAGAATGTTCTTTTGGTTCCTGGACGGTGATCATTCTTTTTCTAACATTTTCTGAGTGCTAACCAGGTACAAGGCATTACTGTTAGCACATCCCTAAAATGCTGTGGGGTAGGAACTATTATTGTCACAGAGGAGGAAACTGAGGCACACAGGGTGCTGAATCACTGGCTCAAGGTCAAACAGCTGGTAAGAAGTGGGGTTGGATTTCAACCCTGAAGGTCTGGCTCCAGACCCTCCTGCCAAGAGAGGATTAGACACACTTAGAGGTCAGGTGGCCCCTCTCCTTGAGGATGGGACCCATATCTTGTTCCTCTTTGCATCCTCTTCCCTGTCCACTCCAAAAAGGGGCAAATATTCAATAGATGTCTATGAATTCCATCATGCAGGCAACATTACTGAGCACCCCTGCTGGACAAGCCAGAAGTTTGTCCTGGAACCATGTGCCAATATTTAATCACTAGCATGGCATGGGAACTGACAAATTAGAGTAGCCCTCAGAATTGTGGGTGGCTCCTGCTGTGCTACACTTCACCCCTTTGGTTACTGGAGGTAGGGCCTTTGGGGCCCTATATTTCCGTAGGGAGGGATGGAAATATTTCCATATTTTAACAACTATCAGAACTTTGCATGGAAATACCAGCTAAATGTCTTCCTGCTCCCTGCTCACCTCCCCATGATTACAGAGTTATCTGTTGCATTCCAAAGAGTGTCTTGCTAATTCCAGTCTCTAAAAGCCAACTTAAATCCACAAATATCTGGCAAATCATGCCACAGACCAAGAAAATGCTGCAGGGGACAGTGCAGAAAGAACTGAATGTGGCATTCTGGAATATTCTTGAGACCATGCCTGGCACACACTAGGTGCTCAGTTAATATCTATTAAACGAAGCTAAACTGAAATTAGATGCCCTACCTCAAGACCTGCAAGCCCAGTTAGGACCAATGTTTTGGATTTGAAAGCTATTGTATTTGTCATCCATTGCTAGGTAACTATTTTTCCCAAACTTAGCAGCTTAAAACAGGGATAGACAAACTTTTCCTTAAAGGGCCACATAGTAAATATTTTAGTCCTGTGGACATATAGTCTTTTGCTGCAACTACTCAATAGCTACTACTGTTGAAGTATGAAAGCAGCCATAACAATAGGCACATTAGTGAACATTACCGTGTTCCAATAAAACTTTATTTACAGAAACAAGTGGAATATATTTTGCCAACCCTTGGCTTTGAACAGCAAACATTTATTACTTCACAGTTTCTGTAGTCAGGAATCCAGGTGCAGCTTATCTGTGTGCCTTTGGCTCAGCTTCTCCTCAGGTTCAGTCACATGGTCAGCCAGGGCTACAGTCACCTGAAGACACAAGACTAGAGAATTCACTTCAAGCTAACCCACATGGTTGCTGGCAAGTTGCAATTCATTGCCATGTGGGCCTGTCCGTGTGCTATCTGAGTATTCTCGTGGCATCACAGCTGTGGATGTTAGAGAGAGAGTAAGAGAGGGACAAGACAGAAGCCATAGTCTTTTTTATAACCTAATCTCAGAAGTGGCATCCTATTGCTAAATTAGAGGCAAACAATAAGTTTAGCCCGTACTCAAAGAGAGTAGGCGCTACAAGGACATGAGAGTCAGGAGCTCAGGATCATACTGGGAACAGGCTACCTCAGTCACTCATCTTGTCATCCATTCAGCAAAGATTCTTTATGCACCTACTATATACCACTGAGAATACAGTGGTGACCAGACAGGCTGTCCCTGCCAGCCTGGCACTGCCAGTCTAAGTTGGTTTTTTTTCTTTTTTAATTGATCCTTTTGTTATAAAACAGACAAAGAGAAACAAAATAAGTAAATGAAACCCCCCAAAATGAGAAAATTCTCCATATAATTAAAAAAAAACATTTCCAAGGATTCATAGATATCTAGCTCAAGCAACAGTTCCTATAACAAAGATTTAAAACAAATAAACAACAACAACAAAAAAACCCAAAAGACTCCTGGAGCCAGGTAGACAGCATGAAAAAGTGAAGACTTTCCTTCTCAGATAGCAAATGTTATCAAGAAAGAGCTTGGGTCCCATCTCAAGGAAGCCACTGCCCCTATTCAAGTCTAGCCTCTTGTGGACTTGCCAGAATTTCAGTTATGTGCTGCCAGATCTGATTTATCAAGAAAAGCTTACCACTGAAATTTTATATTAAACCTTCTAACTTTGCAATATGGGCAATAGTGATAGACTGTGTTACTGTCCACCAATTTCCTGTCTGTCTCAGCTTGGTTTCCCTCTGTAGTAGGTCCCCAGGCAAAGGCTTACATGCAGGTGGTTTACTGGGGAAATGATCCCTGGGAGTAAGTGCAGGCCCAGGGAGTGAGACAGGGACGAGAGGGAAGCCATGTAAGGATGGGTAAGTATGGGTAAGGACGGGTAATTGGAGTGAGTGCTGCTCTAGGTGCTAGCATCTCAGAACTAACTGCATGCATCTCAGAACTAACTGCCTGCCCTGAGAACGGAGGGGGACAGTTATTCATCCATGCCCTCCCCTTTGGCCAAAGATAGCCCCACAGGTGTTAGTTCCTCTGCACTTGCAGGTGGCATGTGTGTGAGTGCTCACAGGTTCCTGCTGGTACCCAGGGCACTGCATCACAAAAGTAAGAGGTATGTAGTGGGTACTGTCAGGCTAGCCCTGCTCAAGGGTTGTTGAAACAGTGGCTGGAATAGAAGGTGGGCCTAAAAGGATTTGAAGGGATGCACAGGAGGTGACCCATAGAGTGCCCCTCCCTGCAGGGGGCATATGCATCCCTGCCCTCTTGACTTTAAGCATGGTTACAAGATTCCTTTGGCCAATGAAATATCAGCAGAAGTAGCATGGGTTGCTGCCAAACAGAAATTTCAAGAGCCAGTCTGTGGTACACCATGCCCTATTGCTGTTGGTCATGGCATTCAGCAACACTCCAGATAGAAGCTATTCTGTCAGACAGGATCCTGAAGTGCAGAAGGCATGGAGTAATGTCATAGCAAACAACACGTAGAGTGGGTGACTACCAGCCATGAAGATACGAGGCTTATTTGTTACTGCAGCAAAGCCCAGCCCAACCTGACTGATACAGCAATTCAATTACACCTCAAAAGAATTGTGAAACCATGCAAAATGATCAAGACATGTGGGAGTTATCCCCAAGATGCCCTTTTGTAAACTCTGTCTTAGAAGAACAAAATTCTAGCTTAATAAATGAACTAACCTGGTCCTTCTAGTTCACTTTGCAAGCTGTGGGTTTGGGGAGTCTCTGCTCTATACTGTAATACCATGGCCTTGGTGCCAGCCATCAGCACACAAGGAGGCTTCTGGAGTTAGTCCTAGCTCCATGTCCTTCACACTGACAAGCTTAGGGAGATGGTTAAATCGACATACTAAGCAGGAAGTTTGGGGCTGTCTTCTTTCTCCATCTGAGGTCTAAAGGAGCAGGTGAGATTCGCAAGTAAGAAGGAGGCATCAGTCTGAAGGGCTGAATTTCATGACCTTGCTCTCTGCTTGAGAAGAAAGGACAAAGACTCATAGACTCCCCCTTGTAAGTTCAACAGGGCTTCCCACATCACCTCTCCAGGTCTAGTGACATTAGCAAGTAAGTATCAACATGCAGACTGAGTACAGAACCACCAAACACAGGAAGCTCGGTCCCTACCACAGGGCCTTTGCACTTGCTGTATCTTCTATTTAGAATAATATAATGCAGTAGAAATATAATAGGAGCCATAAATGTAAAAATTTGCTCATATTTCATTAGCCAAAATCTTCTAGTTCCCACATTTAGAAAAGTAAAAAGTAAAATAAATGTTAATAGCATACTTTATTTAGCCCGATATATCCAGATGGCCCCTCTCCTTGAGGCTGGGACCCATGTCTTGTTCCTCTTCACATCCTCTTCCCTTGTCCACCCCAAAGAGTGACATTCAATACATGACTCATTTAATATTGTTTGGATGTTTGTCCCCACCAAATCTCATGTTGAAATGTAATCCCCAATATCAGAAGTGGGGCCTGGTGGAAGGTGTTTGGGTCATAGGGGTGGATCCCTCATGAATGGCTTGGTGCCATCCTTGTGGTAATGAATGAGTTCTCACTCTATGAGTTCACACGAGATCTGGTTGTTTAAAAGAGCCAGAGGCCAGGCACAGTGGCTCATGCCTGTAATCTCAACACTTTGGGAGGCCGAGGTGGGCATATCACCTGAGGTCAGGAGTTTGAGACCAGCCCTGTCAACATGGTAAAACCCTGTCTCTACTAAAAATACAAAAAGCCAGGCATGGTGGCAGGCACCTGTAATCCCAGCTACTTGGGAGGCTGAGGCAGGAGAATTGCTTGAACCCAGGAGGCAGAGGTTGCAGTGAGCCAAAATCGTGCCATTGCACTCCAGCCTGGGCAACAAGAGTGAAACTCCATCTCAAACAAACAAACAAACAAAAAAGAAAAACAAGAGCCTGGAGCTTCCTCACTTTACTGCTCCTCTCTCACCATCTGATGTGCTTGCTCCCCCTTTGCCTTCCACCATGATTGTAATCTTCCTGCAGCCCTCACCAGAAGCAGATGTTGACACCATGCTTTCTATACAGTTTGTAGAGCCATGAGCCAAAATAAACCTCTTTTCTTGATAAATTACTCAGTCTCAGGTATTCCTTTATAGCAATGCAAGTAGACTAACACATCATGCAATCATCTCCATGTGTAATCAATATTTTAAAATTAATTAAAAGAGGCCAGGCACAGTGGCTCACACCTGTAATCCTAGCACTTTGGGAAGCCGAGGTGGACGGATCACTTGATGTCAGGAGTTCGAGACCAGCTTGGCCAACATGGTGAAACCCCATCACTACTAAAAATACAAAAATTAGCTGGACATGGTGGCAGGAGCCTGTAGTCCCAGCTACTCTACTCAAGAGACTGAGGCAGGAGAATTGCTTGAACCCGGGAGGTGGATGTTGCAGTGAACCAAGATCATACCACTGCACTCCAGCCTGGGCAACAGAGCAAGATTCTGTCTCAAAAAAGTAAAATAAAATAAAATAAAATAAAATAAAGATATTTTACATTATTTCTGTTCTTCCCAAGCCTTTGAAATCTGGTGTGTATTTCACATGTTTGGCATATCTCAGTCTGGACCAGTTGCATTTCAAGGGCTCCATGGCCACATATGGGTAGTGGCTACTGCACTGGACATAGCAGCTCTAAAATACACTTTCCCCAGGTTTTTCGTGACTTGTTCCACTTCCACTAAATTGTTACCTCCTCACAAATGCCTCCTGTGATTGTGCCACTTATCTAAAGCCGCGGCCCTCCTGCCTCCTCTCACGTCATCTTGGGCATTTGTTTCCCAGAGCTGCTATAAGAAATTACCACAAACTAGGTGGCTTAAAACAACAGAGGTTCACTATCTTGCAGTTCTGGAGGCCAGAATCTGCAATCAAGGTATTGACAGCATTCTGGTCCCTCTGAAGCCACTAGGGGAGAAGCCTTTCCCACCCCCTGTCAGCTTCCGGTGGCTGCCAGCAACCCCTTGCATTCTTTAGATTATAGCTGCATCACTCCAATCTTTGCCTCTGTCTTCAGGTGGCTGTCTTCTCCCTTGGGTCACAGTCTCTGTATCTTTTCTCTTCTTAGAAGGACACTAGTCATATTGGATTAAGAGTCCACCTCACTCAAGCATGAGATGAAACTTCAGCATCTGCAATGGCCGTGTTTTTTTTTTTTTTTTTTGAGACGGAGTCTCGCTCTGTCGCCCAGGCTGGAGTGCAGTGGCGCGATCTCGGCTCACTGCAAGCTCCGCCTCCCGGGTTCACGCCATTCTCCTGCCTCAGCCTCCCGAGTAGCTGGGACTACAGGCGCCCGCCACGACGTCCGGCTAATTTTTTGTATTTTTAGTAGAGACGGGGTTTCACCGTGTTAGCCAGGATGGTCTCAATCTCCTGACCTCGTGATCCGCCCGCCTCGGCCTCCCAAAGTGCTGGGATTACAGGCGTGAGCCACCGCGCCCGGCCCGTGTTTTTAAATCAGATCACACGCTGAGGTTCTGGGAAGGACTTGAATCTGGGGAGGACGCTATCCCAACCAGTACACGGTGTGTTATTGTTTGTTTTGTAGAATGTAACGCTATCTTCAGCTGTCCTGTGTGTGTCGCTTTTCAGTATCTAATTGCCCCACTAAAATCTAAGCTCTATTACAACAAGGTACTTCTCTAATTCACCACTCTATCCCCAGCACTTAGCACTGCTCCTTGGCACATGGAAGGCACTCTGTAAATACGTGTTGCAAAGAAAAAAGGAGAGAGGGAGAAAAGAAGGGAAAATGCAGATTTTCTGGCTTGACATGTTTAAGATGGTGCATGGGACTCAAGGTATGGCTGGGCCTAAGGTGTGGGGGAATCAAGAAAAAGTTGGGGCTTCCTCCTAATTCCTGTTGCAGGATCTTTCTTCCCATTCTCTTCCCAGGAGCTTGAGAATAGGCCCAGCTGTGATACCTGGATAGTCTCCGGGGAGTCAGGACTATTCATTCCTGTCACTCTTAGACACCTACCCTCACCCTTACCCCACCATGGCAAAGCAGCTGCCCAGCTAACCAGAAGCATGGCAGAGAGAAGAGTCACTTGCCATGCTGACCTAGCATGTGCTAGGTCCCTCACATTGGAGGACAGTGTCTACTTGCAAGCGTGTCCCATTATCACAGCTGATGATACAAAGTAGGGATAACAAATTCAGCTGCCTGAAAGCAATTGAGAGACGTGGGCCAGATGGGGACTGGAGCAAACTAGAGTGTGTCCAGGTAGAAGGGCAGCAGCTATGAACTCTGGGTATTTGTTCTCATAAAGAAGTCTTGTATTTCTTAGCCTTCCAATTTTTTAAACAAACCCTAAGGCCTAGATTTTTAAATGAAATCACCTAAGTAGCAAGTGCTAGCAAGCAATTCAATCAAAAAGGCGGGAGGAAAAGGCCACTATGGAGGCCAAACCAAAAAAAAAAAAAGAGCCTGTGATCAGAGGCAACCACTGATTCACAACCGCTGGTGCACTGCAATCTGTCAGTTTGTCTTTAAGAATCTGAAATTTCCAAACAGTGTAAGTGAGAACAAGACAGAACTCTGGTGCATAGACTCATGCAGGTAAGCTGAACAAAAACAACAAAGTCAAGAAACAGTTCCAGACATCCAGAGTTAGGCCTAAGCAGACCAGAACACCTTTTTCCTCTCCCTCAACCTAGTCACTAGCAGGGATAATGTATCCTTGACCCCAGTTGTATTTTTGCCCAAATCTTCCCCAATATTTGTGGGAAGTGTGAAGATTCAGGGGGAGGTAAAGTTGGGCAGCCTGATCGCCCCTTTCCTTCAGTCAAACCAGGGACTAGTCTTTCAGCATCTCTCCCCCAAACTCTCATCATCTCCTCCCCAAGCCCCCAAAAGGACTGCTCTCCCTCCCAAAGGGATCATAGTTAAAAATATCAGACAGGATTTCAGCCTGGGCTTTGCAAAACTCTCTAAGCCTCAGTTTCCCCATCTCTAAGATTAGGGTTAGGTCATAACCCAATTTTGTGCAAATTTTGTATAAAATTTGTGTACATGAGAGAAAGGTACTGTTCCTCCAGTGTGGCCCCAAGCCAAGGTACACATATTGGTGAACACAGCAGGGCTAGACATCACACCCTTTTAGCCCCTCGGTGCCCTTGTTCAATGAACATCCTGTACTACCACACATGGCCACCCTGGATAGCCTCTAGCTTGTAGACTTATAGTGAGAATTAAATATGATACAGTTTGAAAATGCTTAACACAATTATTTGGTAAATAATAATAAATCAACATTATGTTTTTAATCTTTTTTTCTTTTTTCTTTGTTTTTTTGAGACAAAGTCTCGCTCTTGTCCCCCAGGCTGGAGTGCAATGGCGCGATCTCAGCTCACTGCAACCTCCACTTCCTGGGCTCAAGCAATTCTCCTGCCTCAGCCTCCCGAGAAGCTGGGATTACAGGCACCTGCTACCATGCCCAGCTAATTTTTGTATTTTTAGTAGAGATGGGGTTTCACTATGTTGGCCAGGCTGGTCTCGAACTCCTGACCTCAGGTGATCCGCCCACCTCGGCCTCCCAAAGTGCTGGGATTACACGTGTGAGACACCGCGCGCCCAGCCTAATCTTAATTTTTTTATACGCTCCTCAACAGTCCTAGCTCTTGAGGTTCTCAACATTATTTTAGGTAGTGTGCAGTCTTGGATCAGAGAATTAAATTAACACTGAATTAAATGAACATTGAATAGTGAGAAACATTCTCTTTTCAATTGTCTCATTTCTTCTGAGAAAGATTCAGTATTTAACACTTCCAACACTTGCTAATGACACACACACACCTGAGCCTCTAGGAGTCTTTCCAAGCCAGCAAAACGGCTATCATGTATTAACATTGCTTGGTTTTAGCTGTGTTTATCTTTTACCACTTCCTTTTCTGGTGAGTAACAGCTACTTTTCAATTTACAGTGGTAGTATCAGATTTTCTTTCCAAAAATATGTACTTTGATTTTAAAAATGAGTCAATTTAAGGAAAAATGTTAAGTAAATAATAAAGGTGGTAGCGGGAAGCTTGAAGTTTGGGAAACTCGACACCAGACAATTCCAGACAAGGCCAGACCTTGATGTTCTGAATTCCCAGCAAGGCTCACGTCGATTCCCCACAAGCTTAACTCAGAGTTTGCCCCTCGAAGCTCCTGACTTTAATAAACCTTCAGCTTATTGAAAGGCGTTCCTGGGTCACGCCTCCTGAGCGCCTTGGACCTTATCAGGGAGGGGCAGTCAGTCCCTCCTGAATGACTGAAGTGGGCCCAGCCAGGGCAGAGGCAGGATCCGAGTCCTGACAGCCGAAAGGCCTGCCTACAACCTCCCCTGGCCAAGCGATGCCAAGGCGCCCTCCAAGATTAACGAGGAGCGAGCGGAGCAGGGTACACAACAATGTGGCTGTGTTTGATCCCGCGACGTGTCACTTGGAATCTTAATTTATTGCCAATAGACGACGTTGTCAGGCACTAATTTTCTGGTGGCGCTCCATCACAGGCCTCTCAAATCAGGGGAGGGGCTCAGAGGCCGGTGGGCAGGGGGGCTCGGAGGAGCCGTCGCGAGCCAGCCGGGGGTTCCTGTAACGAGGCTTTAATGAGGGGAGCGCGACGGCCTTTGTGGAGAAACCGGAGGAGGAGGCGGCGGCCGGGTCAGGAGCTCGGCAAGGTCGCTTCCTCCCCCGGCACCCAGAGCCTGGGAATCCGGAGAGGGTCAGCGGCGGCCGCCAGGCCGGGTGCCTACTGAGGGGCTGTCCTGGGCCCACACCACCCTCGCCCACTCCGAACTGCGAACTGCGGCAGGAAACACAACATTTCCAAGCAACAATGCAAACGCGCTCATTACCATCTCCTCAATATGCATGAAGAAAATGCACAGCGCTGGCCGAGCCCCCTCACACGGCTCTGGCCTCGGCGTCCAATAAGGCGACAAATTCATCTCCCAGGATGAATGAGGAGGGGGCGCCGGGGAGGCAGATCCACGTGGGGGAGGGGACGGATCCCGGAGAGGGAGAGGAGAGAATATTTACGGAGAGGAGAACCTGAGAGACAGAACGAGAAATCCAAGGAGGAAATAGGAGAGGATCCGGATGGAAGTGGGGAGGAAAGAAAGAAAATCAAAAACGGCAACTGCAGATGGGGGAAAGGGACACAGTCACAGACTCAGGGAGAGGAAAAAAGAGACATTAAGAAGGGGGTGAGGGAGGGAGCAGAAGGGAGAAAAGTGAACTGAAAAGTGGTCCAGGGCAAAGGCATAAAAACAGCACAATGAGGAAGCGGAGGAAAGAGAAGAAAAGCGAATGATCTAGAAATCGAAGATAGAGGAAATTGTGAGGACAGACGGAGGGAACGAGAAAAACAAAGGCATGGGGGAGGGGGCTGCTCAAGTCAGGTGGAAAACGGCTGATCCAGAAGAGGTAAAGCAAAAGAAAATCGTTCCCGCCGAGGGCCAGGTTCTTCCATCAAGGCCACTCTGAGCGCTGCGCCTCTCGGGCCGCTCAGAGACGCAGGGAAGTGAGACGGGTCGCGGGAGGCGCAGGGGCGAAGCGGAGGAGCAAACAGCCCACCGGCCTCACGCCCCACTTTGGGCATCCCGACGCGCTCCAGGGTGCCCAGCACTGGCCCGGGGCCCACCCTGAGCGTCGCGGCCCGCCGCCGCTGCTGCACCATTCCGGCCAGCGGCCTCTCCCGCGCCAAGAGCGAAGTTGGCAAAGTTTTCCCCTAAGTGTCCCCGTCGCTTCTCCGGACCCAGGAAGGGCCTCCGAGTCCCTGGTGGCTGGTGGGGAGCGGCAGCACGCTCCGGAGAGCTCTGGAGGCCCCCGGTCCGCGTCTCCTGGGATGATCGGAGTCCGGATTCCTGGCCAAATACGAATTCCACCCTGTGCGGACGCCAGGCCACGCTCTCAGGAGTCCGCGGCTGCTAATAGCGGAGAAAGAGAACGCGAAAGTGGGAGAGAGGGAGAGAGAGAGAAGGAAAAAAAATATTCTCAGCTCAATTTAAGTCTCATGGAAAGGGCTTACAACTGTAATTAAATCATTAAATTCTTGTCTACGCTTCACAGAGCGGAGAGAAATTAACTTCCCACCAACCTCATTTTCTATTTGAACATGAAATAATGATTTTCTGCCCGTCTAATTACAAAGCCAACATCTGATCAAGCCAGCATCCAGAGGGGATTATCGCATGCACGAGTATTAGACCTCATTACCAGCTTGAGTGCAAAATTATTACATCTTGTAATTGGATGGTGAGATTTATATACAGATCGGCCCGGTTTCTGTAAGATTGTAATTACAAGCTTCGTTGGTTAGCTACTTATCAGAACTTTGCAGGAAAACAAAACAAATGACTGAGGAAAACGAGCATTTCATTAACCTGTAACCCGAGCGCGAGGGGGAGGGAACGGTGGGAGCGCGCGCCGCAGCGTCTGCAGGAAGCTCAGAGATCGCCGGCCCGCACCGCAGCCCGGGGACTTAGGGCCTGGGAGGGAAGGATAGAAGATGAGCCGGGGCTGGGAGTCCGAGGGCTGCAGCGGCTCCCCTCGACGGGGACGTGTGAGCACCGTGAGGCTGGGCGAGGAGGGGGCAGGAAGCGGGCCTGGTGACTCCCCTCTTGTGAAGTGCGAGGCGCAGCCCCCAGAACCTGGCGGGCCGCGGGCCCTGGGCACACGTCGGGCAGCCGTTCCCGGTGCGCATCCGGCGCACGCGCGCCAAGCGTGTGCGATGGACAGACACCCTCTCCGAACACTCCCCGCTCCCTGGGCTGCATTGAGAGGGCCTGCAGTCAGTCTCCAAAGCGCTTTGTGCGCTGGGAATGTTGAAAGAAGGCAAGATGATGGAGAAGCTTCTGCGTGAAGCGCGTTCGTGCGCGCGACTTTCCCAAATCTACTTCTGTGCACCTGCTTTTCTTCCCTGTGCGAGTGTGTCACTCTGACCCATTTAATCTGTTGGATTAAAAATCCCTGGAAAAGGTTCAGCTGCCCTCGGACCCTCGAGTTCAGCCCACAGCCGGGCTCCACTTGACCTGTGGAGTTGGGGGACCAGCGCCACGTTGGGACGCGGCTGCCTGGGACGCTGAGTCTCGACGTGGCGCGCAGATGGCCCGGAAAGACCAGGGCTGTTCTCAATTGGAAAGTAGGGTAGCCAGGAGGCCGCTTCTGCTCGAGGCCTGGGGAGCCTGGAGGGATCTAATATGCGAGGTTCTTGGGTGCACGTCTGGGTCTGGAGGTTCATCCCCTGGGCTGTGGGCGCCCCCCCCCCCACCCGCCGGCGTGACTGAGTCCCTAAGAGCCGCCTGGCCCTTCCCTGTCCTCTTTCTCGCCGCCCGCAGTCCGACGCAGACAGGTCGATAGCTGGTTAATGCAGAAGGAGCATCTCCGAGGCTCATTATTGTTTTTTCTTTTCCTTCTGAAAAAAGCTAAATTAAATATCGGGAGTCTCACTCGGTCACTTACAGCGCAGCCCCATTCCCCCCACCTCGGAATCTCGCTCTCAGCTCCTCCTGGTCTGGTGCCACCACTTTGTACAAACACTACGACTTCAGGGCCGTCGAGGCTCGAGGTCTGACACCTAGGACACATCCCGGAAAATAACGTTACTCTCAATTTTGTAAACCCAAGTTTCTTCGCGTGAAAGTGAGCCCAACATTCCCTATGCCACTCTCTGTGAGGTTTAACGGGAAACGAAATCAGGCGTCGAAGAGATATTTCAAAGCCAGGGCGGCCCCTGATGACGCCTCCTCCGGCGAGGCTCCTGAGAAGCCACCAGGCTCCCCAGCACCAGGCAGAGGCGGAAGAGAAGGTGATAGGGAAACTACTCAGATGCAGTCTGGGAATACCCCACTTTCCCTCATTGTCCCCAAAACCTGGTCCTCCCAAAACTTTCCCTTGTTTCCTCCCCGCCCCCATCCCGCCCGCGCAAGGTTTTTGGCGTTCACACCTACTAGGGCCGTGGGCTTGTGCCAAGACCCACGGAAAGAGGTGGGAGGTGGGAAGTGGGAGGTGGGCGGTGGGGGTGGGATCAAAACTGGGTGTCTGCCGTGGAGGTGGAAGAATTTTTCATTCCACAGCTGGGCTCCCCAGAGCTGTGATCAGAGACAGCCGGGGCCAAGACCCTCTGATCTCCTCTGATCCCGCCACTCTGGTGGAATTCGAATTCGATTCCTGGATCCATCCATGCAAGGTGACGGTTTCCGCCTCCGAGCTGGGGCTGGCCACTCCACGGCAGAGTCACCACCCCCGTTTTGTCTCCGGGGCGTGCTCACTGCAGGCCTGGCCGGCTTGTGGGTCGCCGCCGCGGCCTAAAGCTCTGAGCCCCCAGCCGCGGCAATGCTGGGAATTTCAATGCCGCTATCGACTGCACGCCCTAATCCGTGAAGGTGGGCGCCCGATCCTGAGATTTCAAGTTTGATTTAGGAAATATCCCATCATTAAACCAAAACTCTTGCTTTCCATACCCACCGGAGGCGGTGGGAGGATCCTTGCAGAGAGAAAAGAGGTTAGCGCCGGGACCGGGAGAAGGGGTAGGGGTCGCGCAAGGAAGGATCTCCACAGACGAAAACGCCAATACAGAAACTTCTCGAAGAGCTCTTCAAAAGTTCCTAGGGCCTCTGTCCCCCGGCGCCCTGCTCCTCCCCCATTCCCAGCCGCCTGGGGCGCGGGCCTGCTTCACCGATTTGTGGCGGCTCCCTACCCTTCCAGCGCCCCCGGGCTGCCACCCTTCAGCCCCCGGAGCCAGCCCGCCATTTTTAGTAAGGGATTCGCACACGGACCCGGGGGCGGCGTTAAGTGGCTAATCTCTGGGTTTGGTCCTGCTGGGTTGGGGGCTGCCTCGCCCCCGCAGGGCACCGAGGTGGCCTCTGAAGACTCTGTTAGGACGCACTCCCTCGCTCCCCACCCCCACGCCGGCTGCTAGCTCCCTCCCTAAGCTGCTGAAAGTGGCCGGGAGTCGAGAGGTGCGAGCTGTAAAAGGGGCCCGGGCACAGGGGAGCTCCCGGAGCCAGCCTCGGCCCAGGTCCCGCGCCTCAGCCTGGGGACAGGCTCGGAGGGGCGGGAGGCGGGAGGGGCGAGCTGACCCTGCACTCACCCAGTCCCCGCGCCTCTCGCTCCCCCGCCCGGCGCGAGCAGGAGGGGGCGGGCAGGGACTCGCGGCGCTCCGGCTCCCGCCCCTGCCCCGCCCCGCCCCGCGCGCGGGATCCGCGGGGGTGGGCGGCCTCGCCCGTAAGGCGCCCAGGCGATTGGCGACTCGGGGAAGAGACGCGGGGAAAAGTCGAATAAGAGGGCGCGACGTCAGACCCGAGATTTGGGGAAAGGCGAGGGAGGGGGTGGAAGGGCGGGGATGGACAGACAGACACGGACACACACCCCCCGCGCGGCACCCTAAGTGTCCACAACTTTTGGCTGCCTTACTTAGCCCAGGGCGCAGAGGCTGGAAAGGTTGGGGGGAGTATCGTGTGAGTAAAGAGAGAGATTTAAAAAATAGAAGTAGTGAGAAAGGAAGAAGTGAAGGGAACGGACCGGAGAGCAAAAGCCCTCGTGAGAAAGGGAAAGAGAAGGGGAGAGGAGAAAGGAGAGTTTCATAGCGTCCAGGGCAGTGCAGGAGCCCGAAGGAGCGGAAGCGATCCTGGGGGGAAGAGGAGTGCGGAGAGGGGAGGGGAGAGGAAGGGCGAGGAGGGGGAGTGAAAACTAGAGGAGGGCGAAGGAAGCGAGGCGCGACACTGCTGGGGAGAGGAGGGCAGTGAGGAGCCAGGAGCGGGCAGAGGCAGCTCCCGCGGCCGAGAGGAGGGAGCGCGGCGCAGAGAGGAGGGGCTTGCGCCCCGTAGAAATGTCAATCAGAGCCCGGAGCCCCGGGAATCTCCGCCAATCTGTTCGGACCTGACCTGGCTCCTCGCCGCCGCCGTCGCCGCCGCGGAGCAGATCAATAGGCGAACGCGGAGCACAGCGCAGCGCGGGCGGCAGCGCGGCCCCAAGCCCGGCCCAGCCCCCGATGCGCGCCGGAGCCCGCGGGCGGCGCTGAGCTGGGCGGCCCGGGGGTCGGGCCCCCTCTCCGTCCGTGCCCCGCGGGCCACCATGTCCTTCCCCCAGCTGGGATACCAATACATCCGCCCGCTTTACCCGTCCGAGCGCCCGGGGGCCGCTGGCGGCAGCGGCGGCAGCGCGGGGGCCCGGGGCGGCCCGGGTGCCGGAGCCTCGGAGCTGGCCGCCTCGGGGTCCCTGTCCAACGTGCTCTCGTCCGTGTACGGGGCGCCCTACGCCGCGGCCGCTGCGGCCGCCGCCGCCCAAGGCTACGGCGCCTTCCTGCCCTACGCCGCGGAGCTGCCCATCTTCCCGCAGCTGGTAAGAGCCCGCGGAGCCAGGGAAGGAGGGGTTGGCGCTGGGGCGCAGGGCGAGCTGAGCGCGCGGGGGCCGGACTAGAGGGGTGCAGGCCAGGAGGGGGGAGGCAGCGACGGCTGGGGCTCACCCGCGCTCCCTCCGCGCGTGTTCCTTCCTTCTCCATGTGCGTACAGGGCGCGCAGTATGAGCTGAAGGACAGCCCCGGGGTGCAGCATCCGGCCGCGGCTGCCGCGTTTCCGCACCCGCACCCCGCCTTCTACCCGTATGGCCAGTACCAGTTCGGGGACCCGTCCCGTCCCAAGAACGCCACCAGGGAGAGCACCAGCACGCTCAAGGCCTGGCTCAACGAGCACCGCAAGAACCCCTACCCCACCAAGGGCGAGAAGATCATGCTGGCCATCATCACCAAGATGACCCTCACCCAGGTGTCCACCTGGTTCGCCAACGCGCGCCGGCGCCTCAAGAAGGAGAATAAGATGACTTGGGCGCCTCGCAGCCGCACTGACGAGGAGGGAAACGCTTATGGGAGCGAGCGCGAGGAGGAAGACGAAGAGGAGGACGAGGAGGACGGCAAACGCGAGCTAGAGCTGGAGGAGGAGGAGCTCGGGGGGGAGGAGGAGGACACGGGGGGCGAGGGCCTGGCTGACGACGACGAGGACGAGGAGATCGATTTGGAGAACTTAGACGGCGCGGCCACCGAGCCTGAGCTGTCCTTGGCTGGGGCGGCGCGCAGGGATGGCGACCTAGGCCTGGGACCCATTTCGGACTCCAAAAATAGCGACTCGGAAGATAGCTCTGAGGGCTTAGAGGACCGGCCACTACCGGTCCTGAGTCTGGCTCCAGCGCCACCACCAGTGGCCGTGGCCTCGCCGTCTCTGCCGTCGCCCCCCGTGAGCCTGGACCCTTGCGCTCCCGCACCAGCCCCCGCCTCCGCCCTGCAGAAGCCCAAGATCTGGTCCCTCGCGGAGACTGCCACAAGCCCGGACAACCCGCGCCGCTCGCCTCCCGGCGCGGGGGGGTCTCCACCGGGGGCAGCGGTCGCGCCTTCCGCCCTGCAGCTCTCTCCGGCCGCCGCCGCCGCCGCTCACAGACTGGTCTCAGCGCCGCTGGGCAAGTTCCCGGCTTGGACCAACCGGCCGTTTCCAGGCCCACCGCCCGGCCCCCGCCAGCACCCGCTCTCCCTGCTGGGCTCTGCCCCTCCGCACCTGCTGGGACTTCCCGGAGCCGCGGGCCACCCGGCTGCCGCCGCCGCCTTCGCTCGGCCCGCGGAGCCCGAAGGCGGAACAGGTGACTGCTGAGCGCTGGGCGCGGAGCGGGGGCGGGCTCTGCGGGTAGTGCCGGTGCTGGCCGGGAGGGGCAGGGCCCGGGGGGCGCAGGGCGCGCGTCCCTCTCCACTCCTGCTTTCTGCGGCCCTGGGCGCCGGAACCGAGCGCTCTAAAGGCCCTCCTTTTTCTTCCCCCGCTTCCCTTAGATCGCTGTAGTGCCTTGGAAGTGGAGAAAAAGTTACTCAAGACAGCTTTCCAGCCCGTGCCCAGGCGGTAAGAAACCCCGAGGTTGAGGGGCCAGGGGGACTGGCTGGCGGGGAAAGGAGAGAACGCCGAGCACCACGCACGGCCTTTTGCCCCGGGGTAGGGGGGAACCCTGCTGGGACGCATTTTGTAAAAGGGGACGAAAGTCACTTTTTCGGTCTCCCCTGTCGGCCCTGCGACAGCTCTCCAGGTCCAGCCCAGGCACCCCAGGCGCGGCCGGAGGGTACAGCGCTTGTACCTTCTAGGGGAAGCCTTGCGTGGCTGGGCCCACAGGCCCCTGGGGCGGGTGGCGGTTCTCTGACGCCCACCTCTTTACAGCCCCAGACCTCGGGTCCTGATGCCTCGTGCCCACCCTACAGTTAAACCCCAACACACACATCTACAACTGGACATAATTTTACATTGCGACACCTTCCTGACGATCGGCCCCAATCCAAGTAGGATCTCCCTGCCCTAGGCAGCCTCTGCGCTCCTGAATCTCACCTCTTTTGCTACTACTGTCTCTCTCTTCCAGGCCCCAGAACCATCTGGACGCCGCCCTGGTCTTATCGGCTCTCTCCTCATCCTAGTTCTTTAAAAAAAAACAAAAAAACAAAAAAAACTTTTTTTAATCGTTGTAATAATTGTAAAAAAAAAATCGCTCTGTATAGTTACAACTTGTAAGCATGTCCGTGTATAAATACCTAAAAGCAAAACTAAACAAAAAAAGTAAGAAAAAGAAATAAAACCTGTCCTCCTCAGCCCTCCCCAAGTCGCTTCTGTGGCACCCCGCATTCGCTGTGAGGTTTGTTTGTCCGGTTGATTTTGGGGGGTGGAGTTTCAGTGAGAATAAACGTGTCTGCCTTTGTGTGTGTATATATATACAGAGAAATGTACATATGTGTGAACCAAATTGTACGAGAAAGTATCTATTTTTGGCTAAATAAATGAGCTGCTGCCACTTTGACTATAACCCGCCTGTCTGCCCCCTCGACGGATCTGTTTGGTGGTTTTTTGTTTTTTGGGTTTTTTCTCCCCTCGGTTGTTTGAAGAATTCGCGGGAAAGGACGGGAGACGAATCGGGACCGAGTAGTCAAAGGACAGCAATAGCTGAGGAGGCGCAGAAGTGGCGGGGCTGGGGGCGCCGCAGCAGGAGAGGTGGCTGGAAAAGTACCTGGGGCGGCCGAGAAAACGGGAGCAGGAGACAGGTGGGAGACCCTGGCAAGCTTCTTTGCTAAGAGCCGGAAATCTGGGCCCGACCCGCTTGTCTACGGGAGCAACCGCGGGGGCTTGGATCCTTCTCTGGTGACCTTGCCAAGAGATTTAGAGAAGGGTCTGGACACAACGGGGTTAGCCTGAGCGGGTGGCGGGGTCGTGTTCTCATCACTCCCTTCGTCCCCATTCTTTGATCGACACAGTTGAGGCTTTCTCAGTGTTACCTATAAGAGGCTTTCTCAGTGTTACCTATAAGAGGCTGTGCAAGCCCAGATTCCATCCTCCTTCCAACCCGGTTGCCCCCCTTCCCTCTTTATAGATGCCAGTGTGTGGGGTGACAGTGGAGGCGGATATGGAGAAGAGGGTCGCCTAGGGGTACATAATCCTCTAGATGATGTGTGACTGCCCAGCTCTAGTTGAGAGTTGGGGAGCCCGGGTCCTGGCAGCATCTGTGCGTCTTGGCACCCTGGTGGGTTTTCCCACGTGCCCTAGAAGAGGCATCCTGCTAAGGTCCCGGCGCGGGGGTTGCGGGGGTGTCAGACCGCCGCACCTTTCCAGCCGGGATTCCGGCTCCAGGCGGGCCTGGGGTGGGCGGGCCGGGGGAGGCAGCAGGGAAATTTGGGGCTGGAGCTCCCTCTACAGGACAAAGGGGACGCTCGGCGCCTCGCCTCCGTGGCCTCTACACCCGGCCGCGCGCCGCGCCCCCTCCGCGCCCTCTTTTTCCTCTCGCAGTCAGCCAGCCAACCTTGCCCAAGTTTGACTTGAAGAAGCTGTAGGGAGTGTTTGGACGAGTGACACCTCGGGGTAAGAAGGAGAGACACATTTTTTTGCCCCCTCCCCACATTAGTAAAGGTACGGTGTGGCCAGATGCGGGGTGTTTGACCCTCAAAGTGGCGCGTGTGACTATCTCGGGCGTTCCGGGGAGGTATGGGAAGCGCGCACACCCCCCGAAGCCACGAAACAAGACACGGCTCAACACTGCACACCTTCGAAGCTCGGCGGCAGCAGAGCGGAGCCCGACAGGACTGGGCCATGCAACCCAGCGGCCAGCGCCGCGCCTTGGGAGTTCCCTCCGCGAAGGGGGTGATCAAGGTGCGGCGGCGCCCCAGGGGCGAGTCGGGAGGGGACTGTGTCGGCCTCTGCGTCACTCTGCGGGCGCACAGAGGGCTGGCGAACCGCTAGTGGACACCCGGCAAAGCCGCTTCTCAGCTGGCTCGCTCCTCCAGCCCCTTCCCCAGAGGCCAAAGAGACGTCTCCTCGGCTCCCTAGCGTTCCCCCTCTTTGTTAACGGTGTTTCTGGGGTTCAGGCTCCTTCCCACTTCGTAAACTCAGACTGAGGTTTCGCTCTGGCCCTGCTCACAGCGCCCCCAGACGTGGAGCCCGCCCATCCTCGCGGACTTGGACCTGAGGCCGGAACGTCAGGACCGGGGCAGAGGCTGGTTAGCACATTGAATGACTTTACAAGGAGAGCACTCTGACACCTCAACAGCTCACGCCTCACAAGCTTAACTGTGGCACCGACTCTGCTCCCACTTACCCCCTGTGAAACCCGAGGCAGACAATTCACTTCTCTGAGCCCTTATCTCCTCATCTGCAAAATGGAAATAATGAGGGCGAAGGGGGCAGTTTTTAGGCTGAGAGGAAGCATGTCCAGGGCTGACACGAGGTAGGTAGGCAGAAGCAATCTTACTCTTTTTTTCTTTAATTTAGAGACAGGATCTCACTCTGCTGCCCAGGCTGGAGTATTGCCCAGCCTGTTGCCCCAGCTGGTACAATCATAGCTCACTGCAACTTCAAACTTCTGGGCTCAAATGATCCTCCCGTGTCAGCCTTCTATTCACCGGAACTACAGGCACACACCACCACGCCCAGCTATTTTTTTTTATTTTTTAGAGACAGGGTCTCTCTATGTTGTTCAGGCTGATCTTGAACTCCTGGCCTCAAGCAATCCTCCCCCCTCAGCCTCCCAAAGCACTGGGATTACAGGCTTGATCCTCAGAACCTGGTCATTTTACTATTAAAATTACATTTCAGAATCTCCAACTTCGCTTTTTAAACTCCCAGCAGTATTCCACTCCACCCCTTTCATTAGTCATAAAAGTGAGGTGTCTGCATTCAGGCATCCCAGGATCCTTTGCAACTCCAGCTCAGCTAAGCAAGAGAGGGAACTTCCCAGGCAGGGGCACAGCAGAGAGGGAGGTGACAGCAGAAGTTAGGTGGCCTCGCTACACTGAACATCACCCAAGAGGAGGCAGGGGATCTGCTCACAGCCAGATGGTATGGAGAAGCAGGCGGGGCTTGAAGATGCCTGAGTGTGGGTCTCTAGGTCTTTCTCTGGTGGAGACCGTGGAGTAAGGTCAGCTTCTCAGGCCACATCCCAGGGATAATGGTCCTTGCATGAGCCACCTTCTGTCCCCACTGATAAAGCAGTATATTTAGGTACCAGAGGAGACTTGGCATAAACCTAGGAGCAGTCCCCATGCATCTGTATTTTCTCGTATCCCTTAGAACACATGAGCCCTCAACTGGTCCTAAGTTGACCCCAATAAGATAACCTAATCAAAACAACAACAACAAAAGAATCTCAGCTTCTCAGCTGAAAGAGGGAAGAGGAGACAGTCCTCTTGGCATCTCTTTCACTTGACTGAGTTCCCATCTCTTCTCTTCCTCCCAGAACCTCCTCCCTAAGCCCTCCCCTCATCTCCCTCCTCTCAGGGGTCCCTGGAATGCCTCCATCCCTTATTGTCTGTCCTTAAAATCTTAAAGGGAAACCAGGAAGGAGAGAAGGAGAGAGACTATGGGAATCTCATCCCTGGTTCTGATTAAGCTTCAATTAGAAATAAAGTATGTCAATCACTCCTCCTGGAAGGGGTTCCTGCTGTCGGGGCTGGTTATGCAAAGCACTCCAAGGTGTGTGGGGATAATCAATTAGGTCAGAGGAGGGAAAGTGTGGCACTGCTTCCCTCATTATCTGCGTGGAGCTGGGGAGCGGGGGAGCATCCCGGAGCCAGGGAGCCGGAGGAGAATGAAATTATCTCCCTAAGTGATTGTCCACCTCTGGGACCAGCATATTAATGGTTTCCAATTGAATCTCTTTCTAGGGGAATACAGGAAGGGGGAGGTAGGGTCTACCTAGAAAACAACATGGAAGGACCAGAGGGCAGGTGCAACAGAAGTCACTCACCTGTCCCAGGTGAGGAATGAGGACAAGGCAGGGTCCCACCTACCAGGTGGGTGTTCTCTGAGCACACAGAGGACAGCTGGGCTCAGAGACTCCACTGCCTGAGTTTTGCAAGGTTGGCCATAGGGATTGAATGCTTGGGTAAGAATTGGATGTCAGACATTTTCTGTTTTGGTTTTATTGGGAGTTTTTGCCGGGTACTTGCTTTGGGCCTAATTGTTTGTATCCTTCTAGAAACGTCCTCTGGATCCTACAATTTCTGGTTGCAGGTACCCTTCACCCCCTTCGAGTGAAAATGGACAATTGTTTGTAAAAATTGTGTCTGTGATGAACTAACACCAGCTTGAGTGGGGGCAGGTCTCATACTCTCTCTAGGCCCACTTTTGACATCTGTGCAATGGAGGGTTTGGATTAGATGAATTTATCCAAGCTTTCTTCCAAATCCAGTGTTGTCTAGGATTAGGCATAAAGGAAAGAACTGTGAGTTCAAAGATAATCGGTGGGGGTGAGGGGGCCCTTTGACCTCTCTGGATACTGCCTGTTGATCCTAATTCGCTGCTGTCCTTGGATTCAGCCAGCCAACTTGACCAATTAAAAATGCCCGTCTGGCGTGGTGGCTCATATCTGTAATCCCAGCACCTTGGGAGGCCGAGGCGGGCAGATCACGAGGTCAAGAGATCGAGACCATCCTGGCCAAAATGGTGAAACCCCGTATCTACTAAAAATACAAAAATTAGCTGGGCGTGGTGGCACGCGCCTGTAATTCCAGCTACTCGGGAGGCTGAGGTAGGAGAATCGCTTGAACCAGGGAGTCGGAGGTTGCAGTGAGCCGAGATCGTGCCACTGCACTCCAGCCTGGTGACAGAGTGAGATTCTGTTAAAAAAGAATGCCCATCTAGTGTGTGAACAACCTAGCTTTGATGCAGTTGCTGCTCCCCTCTGAAGGGGCTCTGGCCCCTCCAAAGGCCATCCCAATGGTCTGAATGGAAAACTACCACGAAGGCATCTCTTCTCGAGGTAAAGGCATGACTGGAAAGGGTCTTAAGAGTGGAGCAGTTGTCCTCAACCAGGCAATTGTGTTTTTCCCTTGTCCCCTCCCTGGGGACATCTGACAATGTCTGGAGTAATTTTTGATCATCAGAACGAGGGTAAAGGTGCTATTGGCATCTCATAGGTAGTGGTTAGGGGTGCTGCAGAACAATCCTCCACTACAAAAGTTATCCAGCCCCAAATTTCAGTAGTGCTGAGGTTGAGAAACACAGAGCTGACGCAGGGAGAGGTGTCTAAGGCAGCCACAGTAAGTATTTTCTCCCACAGCCACAGCTTTGTTGAGAGAAACATTAAAACAGGGTGCTAAGCGAGCATTTTTGTTCTTTAACAACTTTTGGCCCTGGAACGGGGAAGTCAGGTGAGAGAGAAAGCAAACAGGAAATTGTGGGAGCCTGGGGAAAAGAAAAGAGTGGGTTTCAACTCAGCCTGGTGCCCAAGGCCAGAGCGGCTGGAGGCAAAACCTTCTGGGGTGAAAGAGTGGGAGTCACCCCCAACGAGATGTGTGTCTGGAAAGCTGGGGCCTGTCTTCCTTGAATCTTAATGTCAGGTGCAGGTTACTAGAAGATTCTAGCAGATGAAAACTTAACTAGTGTGGTTTTTGCCTTGTACGGGTATATTTATTTACTTGCTTATTTTCTGTGTGTGTGTGTGTGTGCACTCGTGTGTGTGTGTTTGTGTGTGTCCCGTGTCAGGGTGCAGGAGGGAGACAAAGGAAGGATAAGTTCACACTCTGGGGCCTGGCCGGCCAGGACGGGAAGGCTGTGATTTCATGGCTTTTGTACTGGGAGGCAAGCCTGCATTCTCTCACTGCACCAGGCCGCTAACAAGTGGGCCCGCAGCCCTCCAGGGCCTTTGGAGTGCACTCATCTGAGAGATTGTGCTTTTCCCCGCCACTCAGATTTATTTTGCCAAAGTTACAGGGCAATTATGGAAATGCGCCCTTTGAAGCTGGGCTGATTTCTCTTTATTTTCTTCTCCCTGACAAAGCAGAGCCCTGCCTCTTGCTGGTCTCTCTCTCCTCTCCTCTCCCTTTCCTCTTTTTTTCCTGATATTTATTAGATAGCAAGAGTTTCCAGTGGTAATGTGAAAAACTCTTTTAAATGATGATAAAAATGCATATAGATTAAAATGTTGCTATTATTTGTGTGTGTGTGTGTTTGTGTGTCTGTGTGTGTGTGTGTGTTTTAAAGGACTTTGATGACCAGGAGGGGAGAAATAGATTCAGAATAGTAGGACACAGACTCCTCCTGCCTGGATGGTGGGTGCACCCTAGTCAAGCCTGAGGCCCGCAGCAGCCTGGCTGGCCCACAGGCTGGCAGTGGACTGGCCTGGCCACCCAAGGCCCCTGCTGTGCCCCTAGAATCCACAGCTCCACAAACTGAGCAGAAGTGCTTGTCTCCCTTCCTCACACCTCTGGAATAAGAGGCCCAGGCTCCACATAGCGGGGTTTTCTGGGTTTGGTACATTATTTATCACTGGAGCATGGAATCTGGAGGCTCCATGTGAACCAGCCCCACTGATTTCTCTCCGCCGCCCCACTTTGCTTGATGCTGGGGCGTTGAGGAAAAGTGTCTGAAGCCAGATGGCGTCCACCTCAGTGCTGGTGAGGCCCATGGAGGGGGAGAGCTGGCCTGGACTGTTGGGTGTCCAGGGGCCTCTGTTTCTATTTCTTAGAGTGGCTTTAAAGTTTTCTTTGTCCATATTTTTGTTTGCCCCTTCCTTCCTCCCTTCCTGTCTTTAGGGTGAATGGCTCATTATCTGTGGACAAACACCAACAGGAAATCTTGTCACCTCCAGGAGCTGGCTTTGGCCCCGGTGGCCTGTGCAGAGTGGAGGCCATTTCAGTGCTCACTTCTTTGGCCTGTTTTAAAAAATAAAATGAGCTGAGCGTGGTGGCTCAGGCCTGTAATCCCAGCACTTTGGGAAACCAAGGTGGGCGGATCACCTGAGGTCAGGAGTTTGAGACCAGCCTGGCCAACATGGCGAAACCACACGCACACCACCACGCCCGGCTAAATTTTCTACTTTTTGTAGAGACGAGATTTCACCATGTTGCCCAGGCTGATCTTTAACTGCTGGATTCAAGCAAGCCTCCTGCCTTGGCCTCCCAAAGTGCTATGATTACAGGCATGAGCACCGTGCCTGGCCTATTTTGTTTTAAAATAACTAAAATGCATGTGGGGGAGGAGAGAGAAAGAAAGAGAAAGGCAACAAACCACCTTCTCCGGATCTCTCAGCAAAGTTGAAAATGACTCACTCATTGGACACCACAGATACTCACAAAGCACCTGTGTAGGAACATGCACCTCAGGTGTGGTGCTCCAGAAGATGGGCCCTGGAATCAGACTGCCTTTGTTGAAATCCCAGCTCCATCACTCTCTAACTGTGGGACCTTGGGGTACCAACTGCACCTCTTTGAGCTTGGCTCCCTCCTAAAACAGAAATAATAATTATATTACCTTTCTCATAGGCTGCTGAGAAAATGAAGTGAATGAATTCATGCCAAAAGCAATGCATCAGGCATAATGATTGGCCTCATGCATAATCATTAACTAATACATTGCAAATGTTATTTTTATTAATTATAACAACCACCCTAGGCCATAGGCATAATTGTCCCCATTTTATAGATAGGTAAGTCCAAGCTCAGCCACTTGTTCAGCATGGCCAATCAAGGGTGGAGTTGGCACTGATTCAGGCTTTTCTGACTCCAGAAGGCACAGGCATGCGTTCGTCTGTGCTAGAATCTACACTAGTTCATGCATCAAGATTTGGAGTGGAGTGTTCTGCAGCTGTGAGCCCACTTTAATCCTATGCTATCCCTCTACTTGACCTACCTGATGTTCACGGGCATGACACCATCTTGGATGGGCCAGGGTCACGTGCAGCCCTGGCACATCGCATCCACCTGCCTCCACTGTGGAAGACAGAATGCAAGGGCATCTGAGAGCTGTGTCAGAGGAATACCCTGGAATCTGTTGTCCTCCCTCTCTTTTTTTTTTTTTTTCTTTTTTGAAATGGAGTCTCCCTCTGTAGTCCAGGCTGGAGTGCAGGGGCATGATCTTGGCTCACTGCAACCTCTGCCTCCCAGGTTCAAGCAATTCTCCTGCCTCAGCCTCTTGAGTAGCTGGTATTACAGGCACCTGCCACCATACCCAATTAATTTTTGTATTTTTAATAGACATGGGGTTTCACCACGTTGGCCAGGCTGGTCTTGAACTCCTGACCTCAGGTGATCTGCTCAGCCTCAGCCTCCCAAAGTGCTGGGATTACAGGAATGGGCCATTGTGCCCTGCTGCATGTTGCATATTAAAAGGTGAGAAATACTGGTCTAGATTCTCCTCAGTAAAACCTGGGGCCCCACCAGGATGGAGCTGGAACAGTCTCTGAGACTTGGATCTCCATGGGAAATGCAGAATGGGGCTGGGATGCTGTGGGGGAGACCAAGGAGGGAGGCAGGAAAGGAAAGACTGAGAGAGGTCGAAGGGGAAGGAGCCAAGCACCAACCCGGGGCTGATTACACCAAGATGGAAGATGGATTTGGCCTCTTTCTCTGCCTTTAAACTTGTTCATGATTGGCTGTGAGTAACACTGGGCTTTCCATAGCCATAGCCTCTGCCCACATGGCCTTCCAGATACTTCACAGCATAGTGACAGGGAGGAGACCTAATTAGACAAACTTAGGACTTTATTAATAGCAGCCGATTTCTTATGCATCGAAGATCACAGCTGATCCCCACTAAACTTGGGTATGTCTCATGAAGAGAAAAGAAAAGAGAGAATAAGAGAGAGGAAGGAAGAAAAGAAAGAAAGAAGTAAGGAAGGAAGGTCATCCTGGATAGGCACAAAACAGGTAGGAGCCCTTGAGGGCAAGGACTGTGTCATTCAGTTTTTCTTTTTGAGACACAGTCTCACTCTGTCACCCAGGCCGACTGCAGTACTGTGATCTCAGCTCACTGCAAACTCCGCCCCCCAGGCTCAAGCAATTCTCCTGCCTCAGCCTCCCGAGTAACTGGGATTACAGGCATCCACCACCATGCCTGGCTAATTTTTGTACTTTTAGTAGAGACAGGGTTTCACCATGATGGCCAGGCTGGTCTCGAACTCCTGACCTCAGGTGATCCTCCCACCTTGGCCTCCCAAAGTGCTGGGATCCCAGGCATGAACCACCACGCCAGGCCTCATTCACATCTTTTCATTCATTCATTCATTTATTCAACAATATCACACAGGGAGACAACATGTGAACAAAGTCCCTGCTTTCCTGGTGCCTTCAGTCTACTGGAAACAGTTTTATAAAAATAACAGCAATAATGTGTTTGCTGGAATATGAGGGATAAGAACAAGATGCTGTAAGTGTGCATGATGAAGAGGACTTAGCCTAGTTTGGGATGGGGAAGGATTTATGCATTCATGGGCCTGGAGACACAAAGGAGGCCTGCAGCACAATGGGAAAGAGGAAGGGGAAGTCCCTGGACCTGCGCCATCCAACATGGCAGCCGCTGCCCACACATGGCTACTGAGCACTGGAAATGCAGCTGGTCCTAACCGAGCTGTGCCATCAAAATACACTCTGGAATTCAAAGGCTCCAGATATTAAAAGAAAAAAGAATGGAAAGCATCACAATGATTTTGTGTTTTTACATATTGAAATGACAGTATTTTGAACATACAGGGTTAAATAACATATACAATGCGCCTCAACTTACTATGGAGTTATGACCCAATAAACGCATTATAAGTTGAAAATGTCATAAGTCAAAAATGCATTTAATATACCTAGGCTACCGAATACCATAGCTCAGCCTAGCCTGCCTTCAACATGCTCAGAACGCTTGCGTTTGCCTACAGTTAGGCAAAATCATCTAACACAAAGTCTGTTTTATTTATTTATTTTATTTTATTTTATTTCTGAGACAGAGTCTCGTTCTGTTACCCAGGCTGGAGTGCAGTGGCACGATCTTGGCTCGCTGCAAACCTCCACCTCCCAGGTTCAAGTGATTCTCCTGCCTCAGCCTCCCGAGTAGCTGGGACTACAGACATGCACCGCCACGCCTGGCTAATTCTTATATTTTTAATAGAGATGGGGTTTCACCGTGATGGCCAGGCTGGTCTCAAACTCCTGATATCAAGTTATCTGCCTGTCTTGGGATTACAAGCGTGAGCCAACACGCCCGGCCACAGCACCTGTTTTATAATAAAGTATTGACTATCTCTCATACTGCATATTTCCAGCCTGGGAAACTATTACATTGCAATGGTTTTGCACCATTGTGAAGCCAAAAAATCGTAAGTTGAACCATCGTAAGTTTGGAACTGACTATTATTTAAATTAATTTTATCTGTGTCTTTATACTTTTTAAATGCAATCATTAGAATTTTTTTTTTTGAGACTCTGTTGCCCAGGCTGGAGTACAATGGCACAATCTCAGCTCACTGCAACCTCCACCTCCCAAGATTCTCTCAAGTGATTCTCCTGCCTCAGCCTCTTGAGTAGCTGGGATTACAAGTGTGAGCCACCACACCCGGCTAATTTTTGTATTTTTAGTAGAGATGAGGTTTCACCATGTTGACCAGGCTGGTTTCAAATGCCTGACCTCAGGTGAGCTGCCCGCCTTGTTATCTCAGAGTGCTGGGATTACAGGCATGAGCCACAGCCCCGTCCAGAAATTTTTAAATGACATACATGGCACATGTTGTGTTTCTAGTGGCCAGCACTGACCTCAAAAGACTGAGATGCAGGAGTCCACATTCCAGCACCACTGCTTACCAGTTAAGGCACCTTCAGCAAATTAGCTCAGCCACACTAAGCCTCAGTGCTGTCCTCTGTAAATAATCATATCTAGCATTTATTGTGTAGCTTGTATGTGTTAAGCACATATAACAGTGTATCCAATCTTTACAAGGTCTTATGAGGTAGGTACTACAATTACCTCCATTTTGCAGCTGGAGAAACGGTGGCTCAGGGAGCTATAATTCACCCAAAGCCACAGCCCCAGGAAGTAGGGGGAGGCATAATTGAACCCAGGTAGTCTGGCTCCCAAGACTCTATTACAAAAATCACTATACTGCCATGAACACAGCAATAGTACCTGTTGCACGGGATTTCTATGGAGAATTTCACTGAGGCAATGATGTATGCAAAGCCTTTAGTATAGCAACAGACACCATATCAGTAAGCTCCATAAGTGATAGTTGATATTATTTAACAAAGGACTGTTTACTTAAAAAAAAAATAGTCAAATGATGCTGTGCAAAGCACTGACCTGCTTTGGTGGGAGTTACACATTAAGGCACTGTATCAATTATCCATTGCTGCATAACCAATTATCCCAAAGGCTGGTAGCATAAAACAACAAACATTTATTATCTCACAGTTCCTGTGCCTCAGAAATTCAGGAGCAACTTAGCTGGATGGTTCTGGCTTGGGCTTTCTCATGAGGTGGCAGTCATGATGTCACACAGGGTTACAGCCATCTGGAGGCTTGACTGAGACTGGGACATCCACTTCCAAGATGGCTCACTTACACAGTTGTGGGAAGGAGGTTTCTGATCATTACCACGTGGACCTCTCCACAGAGCTGCTTGAGTGTCCACACAACATGGCAGAGCCAGTGATCCAAGAGAGAACAAGATAGAAGCCACAGCGTCTCTTATGACCTAGCTTTGGAAGTCTCATTCTGTCATTTCTTCAATATCCTATTGTGGTTACACAAATCAGCCCTATTCAATATGGGAGAAGACTAGACAAGGGCACTAATGCCAAGAGGCAGGTGTCATTGGGGCCATCTTGGAGGCTGGCTACTTGTCACTGATACATCTATGTAGCTTAATTTAGCTCCTGCTTTCCTTTCTAGGAAAACACACTTCTGGAATTTCAAAAGACGGGGTGCCTGAGAGCCCAGGACAGAAACCTGATTCAAACCCTCCTTTTAAAAGGATGGTTTTGTTGGTTTTATTGGTTCGTGTAGCTGAGGAAAACAAAGGTGGAAAAATAATATCTGACATTTACTGAGCACATATTACACGCTCAGCACATGTTTTAACTCACCTAATCCTTATAAAGACCTTATGAGGTAGGTACTGAATGTAAAGCAGGAAGCAATCCAGGGATTTGAAAGCACTGGTACCTTCTTTTCTCATTTCGGCTTCTGTCCCAGTGCCGATCTTCTCTTAGACTGCTTCAGGTGGCAGGTATACAGTCGTCATTAACCCAGTGGCCATGGCCTGAGAGTTGCTGATCCAAAGGGAAAGAAATAGTTTCTCTTGCCTAGTTTCAGTCGTAAAATCCCAAGGAAAACTTCTGATTGGCTCAGCTTCGGTCATGTGTTCATTACTGGGCCAACCACAATGGCCAGAGGGAGTGGCAGGAAGTGGCAGTTCCTTGGAGAAACTAGGGGTGATTCTATCATAAAAAGGGGTGGGGGAGAGTAGATCAGGCAGACACAATCACTGAAGGAGGAGAGTACAGGAGATTTAGAGGAAGAAGATCTGTGAAGAGGTTTGGGAGGAGTTAAGAAGGGAAAGCAATCAGTCATTCTTCCAAAGGCCAGTCTGCAGGGCTGGGACTGAGCACAGGCTGAAATCAAGGTTGGACCACCTCTCAGCCCTTCTCAAGCCCTCCAGGCCTAGCAGTCTCCATCTGATCCTGTATTGGAAATGGGCATGGAAGATGCCACAACTTCTCAAGCTTTCCCTAGGAAAAGGGGTGGGTGAACTTCTGGCCTGAAGAATCTGAGGTAAGACACAAAGTAGCCCCTCACTGGCAGAAAGGTTCTTTTTGGTCTCACTTTTTATCTTAAACATATAGGAGTTTGCATCACACTCCATGATATTTTCCTGTGTGTCTTGTTATAAAGGTAGTTTATCCTGTAAAGATCTTCAAATAAAATGGTTAATTCAGGGCCTATATTCACCCTGTGGCCTTGGTAGCTGCTGGGATGCTGCTGGGTACCATAGAGCTCTTGGTACCCTGATTCAAGAAGCTTGGGCACATATGGTTGGCAAATCCAGACCCCAATGGCATGGAGTGCGGCAAAGGGCAGAAGGATGGCATTGATGTGGGACACTCCTGGGGGATTCATACTTTGCCCAAAGCCAGCTTGACATTCCTCCTTCTCTTCATTGACCCTCCATCCCTGTCCTTCATTCACACTTGAACCGGAGCTGGGGGGGGCGTGCATCTCGGGGCTGAGAGACTATCGTGGTGCTGGGTACATCCCAGGACCCAGTATTAATAAGTACTCAATAGATATTTACCAAATGCATTGCTGCTTCAGAATTCAGCAATAAAGTTAGATGTTTCCTAAAGATGTCTTTTAGGTCTTTACGAAAATCACTTTGCAAATATTTCATAAAATAAGAATAAACCATCAACTACACTCATAAAAAATATAATTTTGTAAAAATATTCTAATAATTATCAAATATTGTAACTGTTTATATACAATTATAAAATTTAGCAATTATGAAAGATGGTAAGAGTTGTCCTTTGTTCAGCTTTTCCGTGTGACAGACTTGGCATTGTGTTTTCCTATATGAGGTCAGTATGAGAGTATGATTTGAAGACAGCAGTCACTCTATTTTTAATTGTCCTATATCCTCTCCTTGCCACAACTGAGTGCCCTAAATATATATCCAGCTCCTCCTGACTCCCACCCAAATATTAAGTCACAATTGTCTAGCCTTTTGGGAGGCCAAGGCAGGCGGATTACCTGAGCTCAGGAATTGGAGACCAGCCTGGGTAACATAGTGAAACCCCATCTCTACTAAAATACAAAAAAATTAGCCAGGCATAGTGGTGCATGCCTGCAGTCCCAGCTACTCGGGAGGCTGAGGCAGGAGAATAGATTGAACACGGGAGGCAGAGGTTGCAGTGAGCCGAGATCTCGCCGCTGCACTCCAGTCTAGGCGACAGAGCAAGACTTGTCTCAGAAACAAACAAACAAAACCAGGCACGATTGAGATTATTTATGGGGTCAGCCAGCAAGGCTGGGACTGGGGTGCCCTGTTATATACTCTCACTGATTCTCCTAAGATGCTTCTTTTTTGCCTACATAACGATCAGGCCAGGAGGTCTCCACACCAGGCTCTGTTCTTCTGGCAGGGCCCCTGACCTTTTGTGTCCTGGAATACAGCAGAAGAACAGGATGGCATGGCCCTGCTGGACACAGTACTTGGGAAAAGGCCACAGACTCAACTGCTTGCTCCACAGCACGCACAAGGGCCACTGCCAAAAATATAATTACCCAGAAATGTGGAACCGAGACAATGCAGCAGAGGGGACTGAGCAGGGACAGTAGGGGAGGGACAGAGAGGCTAGAGGAAGTAGGGCTGGTCCTGAGGGACGGATAGAGTCCTTCTCAGTGGCCCAGTGAGCTGCGGCTGGGGAATAAGAGGCCCCAGGCACCAAGGAAGATGGATCTGCAAACTAGAAGCTTCTAAGGAAGTTGGCTTGACTCTCTAACTTTTCTGGAAAGAGAGAAGCCCTTTCCATCCTGCAAAATTGTGAATGGTCACTTTGCAACGGAAGAATCAGGCCGTCTTCCCTAAACAGAAGCAGAGGAGGAACTCACCCAGCTCTCCTCTGCCCAGTCCATGTTAGGCAAAACTAATCTCCCTGCTCCTCAGAGGGGATGGGAACAAAAGGTGGGCTACAAGCTCATCTGTGGAGAAACTACAGCGGAATATTTGCTGAGATCTTCGACCCAGAGGCTTTTGTGCAACTGCTAAGCTCATTTCAGGTCGCGTGACACTCTTGTGCCAGTCCTCACTGGTGTGATAGTTACAGAAAAGCTGGCATTCGTCTTTGCTCAAACAATGCCCCATCAACGTACAATATAGAATAAATGATTATTAATGACAAATTATGGGGTATCTCTGAATTGCTATGACTATCTCCAACCCTGAGAATGTGTCCTAACACACACCAATGCATAGATGTGACATGGGAAATATTTAGTGACTGGGGCCTCAGCTGCATCAGAACCAGCAACCAACCAGCAATCAGAACCAAGGGGGCAAGGTTCTGAGACATTCTCCTGTGCCTGGCATTGACAGGTTGGCTTATGAGTCATGGGAATCTCCAGGAGGTCCCAGGGAAGAGCCAGGGCAGAAGAGGGGACACTTGTGGATCTCAGGGCAGTGCTATTTACCAACTGACATGGAACTATTTCTTTATTTTAAAAACAGAGAGGCCAGACGCGGTGGCTTACGCCTGTAATCCCAATACTTTGGGAAGCCGAGGCAAGCGGATCACTTGAGGTCAGGAGTTTGAGACCAGCCAGGCCAACATGGTGAAACCCTGTCTTACTAAAAATACAAAAATTAGCCAGGTGTGGTAGCACTCACATGTAATCCCAGCTACTAGGGAGGCTGAGGCAGGATAATCACTTGAGCCTGGGAGACGGAGGTTGCAGTGAGCTGAGATCTTGCCACTACACTTCAGCCTGGGTGACAGAGCGAGACTCTGTCTCAAAAGTAAAAAAAATAAAATAAAAATAATTTAAAAATAAAAACAGAGCCAACTGAATAACCACATATGAAACAATGAAGTTGCATCCCTTCACACCATATGCAAAAATTAACTCAGAATGTACCATAGACTTAAGGATAAGAGCTAAAACTATAAAATCTTTAGAATCTTTGGGCCAAGGAAAGCCTTCTTAGACACCAAAAACACAAGAAACCTGAGAAGAAATAGATCAAAATACAAAACTTGTGTGCAAAGGCTAGCACCAAGAAAGCAGAAAGATAACCAACAAAATGAAGGGAAATATTGGCAAGTTATATATCTGATAAGGGAATCATATCTTGAATGCAGAAAGAACTACTACAGCTCAGAAATAAAAGACAAACAAATGTGAAAATGGCAAACGATCTCAATAGACATTTCTCCAAAGATAACATACAAATGGCCAGGAAACATGTAAAAAGATGTCCAACAACATTAGCCATCAGAGAAATGCAAATCAAAACCACAATAAGATGCTACTTATAGGATGGCTATAATTTTTAAAATGAAAAATAACAAGCGTTGGCAAGAATATGGAGAAATTGTCACCCTCATACAATGTTGATGGGAATGCAAAATAATATAATGCCTCTGAAAAGCAGTTTGACAGTTATTTAAAAAAATTAAGCATAGTTTCCTTATGACCCAGAAATTCCACTTCTACATATATATCCAAATGAATAAAAATATGTCCACATAAAAAAACTTGTACATAAATATTTATAGCAGCATTATTCATAATAGCCAAAAATGGAAACAACCTATATGTTTATCAACTGATGAATAGATAAGCAATGTTGGTATAGCCATCCAGTGGAATGCTATTTAACCATAAAAAGGAATGAAGCACCAATCCATACTCCAGCATGAGTGAACTCTGAAACCATGCTAAATGAAAGAAGCCAGTTGCAAAAGATCACATGTTATATGATGCTGTTTATGTGAAATGTCCAGAATAGGCAAATCCACAGAGACAGAAAGATTAGTGGTTGCCTAGGGTCACAGGGACTGGAAGGAAATGAGGGCGACTGCTAATGGGTACAGAGTTTCTTTTTAGAGTGATGAAAATGTTCTAATATTGACTGTGCTGATGGTTGCACAACTTGTACATTTTAAATGGGTGAATTGCATAATATGTTAATTCTATCCTGGGAAAGTCACTAGATGTGCCACATTGGCCAATATACAAACACGCTGTTTAAAAATGCAGACATGAGTGTGCATGAGTGCGTGCACACACACACCCCAAGCAGACACAAACAGGAGAAGAAGAAATTAAGAGAAACTGATCAATACGAATGGCTGTGAATGCTTTTCACAAGGGTGGCCACGGAGACTGAATTCTTGCTGCATAGTTTTGGCATAGGATGTCCTGCTGAAAATATATATAATTTTACCTCCCCAAAAGAATAAGAAGCTTTTGTACCCTCAAATAATTATGTTCTAGAACTTTCTTATTTGGGCAGTTTCTAGGAGTTGTACCTGTATCCCTATCATTACAGAAATAGGACTCCCAACGGTAATATTTGAAGAGACACCTGCACGAAGCTTATAAAATCCTGGTGCTGTTTCCCCCTCAGAAAGCAGACAATCTCCCTGCCACACCAGCAAACTGCTTCTGCCTAACACCAACCAATGAGAGGGAGTGGAAGAAAATACTCTCTGGGAAATTACAATGCAGTGATTCAGTTCCACGTCTGGGAAAGATGGAGGCCTTGTGGCTCACACCCAGGCCACGACAGGGAGCCCTGAGTTATACACTGTGTGGGGACATGGGGGAAGGCTATTTGCCAAGCAGAATAAATCCATCTTTCTCAGAGGGGCCTCTGAAGTAAAAAATGCACTCACTGGTTAAACACAATTCCAGGGCAGATGAGTTTGGGTTCAGGAAAACAATGTGGCCCGCTCAATGACTCATCTTTTGTGCTGCTGCACACTGTCACCACACTTGACTGTGCTGCCACTAGTGACATCTGACACTTGTTGAGCGCGATGATAAATACCTACACGCTTATCTCATTTCATCCTCAAAACCACTCAATGAGGTCAATGCCATCATCACGACCACGTTGCAGGTGGAGAACTGAGGTCCAAGGGGGCAGATGAAGTTTTGAACCCAGTTCTGCCTGACACCATTGCCACGTTGTAATCACTTATGCTTCAAAAGCAAGAGCTCTGAACACAGGCTTACACACCAAGAGGGGAGGAACGGCAGAGGAAGGGAGAAGTTTGTTCCTTGTTTTCTTCAGCCGTAGCATTGAACTACTGTTGAAATTCTTGAGAGGCAACATTTCTGAATAGGAGAAGCATATGAGAGAAATATACTCATCCAAGATACAGAGAGAAAAGAAATTGGAGGAGGGATATATCGCACTGAAATAAAACCTCTCTGCACATGTTTAGGGAAGACAGAAAAGGAGTGAGTGAGGAAGATAAGACTACAGAGATGCCCCTCAAAGACTGGTCCAGGTCTCCTTACCTTAGTCTACTCCAGAACACAGACAGAAACCCCTCACCTCATGTTCCAGCAGCAACCAAAAGGTCCTCCTGTGAAGGGCGCCGCCTCCTTCTCTTTTCCTTCTCCCTGCACTCCATTCAGGGATCCTACCCATAGATTAATAAGAACAGGTTTGGAAAACACATTTGCCCACTGTAGATTTAACCTGAAGTTTCCTGGTAGATCCACACTGAGCCAGGAGGAGAAGTCTGTGGGACAAGAAGGAGAACATCAGCTGGGTGCGGTGGCTCACACCTGTAATCCCAGCACTTGGGGAGGCTGAAGCAGGAGGATCACTTGAAGCTGGGAGTTTGAAACCAGCCTGGTCAGCATAGCGAGATCCCATCTCTACAAACATAAAATTTTAAAAATTATCCAGGCATGGTGGCGTGTACCAGTAGTCCCAGCTACTCAAAAGGCTGAGTCAGGAGGATCACTTGAGCCCAGGAGTTTGAGGCTGCAGTGAGCTGTGATTACACCTCTGCACTCCAGCCTGGGCAACAGAGCAAGACCCCATCTTAAAAAAAAAAAAAAGAAGCAGCAGCAGGACATTGACTGGGGCCAGAAGGACTAGCTCAAGTCTCAGCACCAACTCTAATGGGCCACCGCTTTGGTTTCTTTCTTTTATTTATTTTTATTTTGACATAATTGTAGATCTACAGAAAAGTTGCAAGAATTGTAAAAATAATTTCTAGGATGCCCCAATTAAAAGACACAGACTGGCAAATTGCATAAAGAGTCAAGAGCCATCAGTGTGCTGCGTTCAGGAGACTCATCTCATGTGCAAAGACACATATAGGCTCAAAATAAAAGGATGGAAGAATATTTACCAAGCAAATGGAAAGCAAAAAAAGGCAGGAGTTGCAATCCTAATCTCTGATAAAACAGACTTTAAACGAACAAAGATCAAAAGAGACAAAGAGGGACATTACATAATGGTAAAAGGATCAATGCAGCAAGAAGAACTATCTATCCTAAATATATATGCACCCAATACAGGAGCACCCAGATTCATAAAGCAAGTTCTTGGAGATCTACAAAGAGACTTAGACTCCCACACAATAATGGTGGGAGACTTTAACACCCCACTGTCAGTATTACACAGATAAACAAGATAGAAAATTAGCAAGGATATTCAGGACTTGAACCCACCACTGGACCAAGTGGACCTAATAGACATCTACAGAACTCTCCACCCCAAATCAAGAGAATATACATTCTTCTCAGCACCTCATTGCACTTATTCTAAAATTGACCACATAATTTGAAGTAAAACACTCCTCAGCAAATGCAAAAGAATAGAAATCATTACAGTCTCTCAGGCCACAGTGCAATCAAACTAGAACTCAGGATTAAGAAACTCACTCAAAACCTTACAACTACATAGAAACTGAACAACCTGCTTCTGAATGACTACTGGGTAAATAACGAAATGAAGGCAGAAATAAAGATGTTCTTTGAAAGCAATGAGAACAAAGACACAATGTACCAGAATCTCTGGGACACATTTAAAGCAGTGTTTAGAGGGAAATTTATAGCACTAAATGCCCACAAAAGAAAGCAGGAAAGATATAAAATTGACAGCTTAACATCAAAATTAAAAGAACTAGAGAAGCAATGCAAACAAATTCAAAAGCTAGCAGAACACACAAAATAACTAAGATCAGAGCAGAACTGAAGGACATAGAGACACAAAAACCCTTCAAAAAATTAATGAATCCAGGAGCTGGTTTTTTGAAAAAAATAAACAATATAGATAGGCTGCTAACCAGACTAATAAAGAAAAAAAGAGAGAAGAATCAAATAGATGCAATAAAAAATGATACAGGGGACATCACCACTGACCCCACAGAAAAACAAACTACCATCAGAGAATACTATAAACACCTCCATGCAAATAAACTAGAAAATATAGAATTTTTTTCTATATTTGGATATATTTCTGTATCCATTTCGGATACATTCCTGAACACATACACCCTCCCAAGTCTAAGCCAGGAAGAAGTTGAATCCCTGAATAAACCAATAACAAGTTCTGAAATTGAGGCAGTAATTAATAGCCTACCAACCAAAGGAAGTCCGGGACCAGACAGGTTCACAGCTGAATTCTATCAGAGGTACAAAGAGGAGCTAGTACCATTCCTTCTGAAACTATTCCAAACAATAGAAAAACGGAATCCTTGCTAATTCATTTTATGAGGCCAGCATCACCCTGATACCAAAACTTGGCAGAGACACAACAAAAAAAGAAAATTTCAGGCCAATATCCCTCATGAACATCAATACCAAAATCCTCGATAAAATACTAGCAAACCGAATCTAGCAGCACATCAAAAAGCTTATCCACAACAATCAAGTTGGCTTCATCCCTGGGATACAAGGCTGGTTCAACATATGCAAATCAATAAACATAATCCATCACATAAACAGAACCAATGACAAAAACCACATGATTATCTCAATAGATGCAGCAAAGGCCTTCAATAAAATCCAACACCCCTTCATGCCAAAAATTCTCAATAAACTCGGTATCAGTGGAACGTATCTCAAAATAATAAGAGCTATTTATGACAAACCCACAGCCAATATCATACTGAATGGGCAAAAACTGGAAGCATTCCCTTTGAAAACTGGCACAAGACAAGGATACCCTCTCTCACCACTCCTATTCGACATAGTATTGGAAGTTCTGGCCAGGGCAATCAGGCAAGAGAAAGCAATAAAGGGTATCTGAATAGAAAGAGAGGAAATCAAATAGCCTCTATTTGCAGATGACATGATTGTATATTTAGAAAACCCCATCGTCTCACCCCAAAATCTCCTTAAGCTGATAAGCAACTTCAGCAAAGTCTCAGGATAAAAAATCAATGTGGAAACATCACAAGCATTCCTATACACCAATAACAGACAAACAGGGAGCCAAATCATTAGTGAACTCCCATTCACAATTGCTTCAAAGAGAATAAAATACCTAGGAATCCGACTTACAAGGGATGTGAAGGACCTCTTCAGAGAGAACTACAAACCACTGCTCAAGGAAATAAGAGAGGACACAAACAAATGGAAAAACGTTCCATGCTCATGAATAGGAAAAATCAATATTGTGAAAATGGCCATACTGCCCAAAGTAATTTATAGATTCAATACTATCGCCGTCAAACTACCACTGACTTTCTTCACGGAATTGGAAAAAACTACTTTAAAGTTCATATGGAACCAAAAAAGAGCCTGCATTGCCAAGACAATCCTGGACAAGAACAAAGCTGGAGGCA
Organism: Pan paniscus; assembly: GCF_029289425.2. Classification (NCBI taxonomy): domain Eukaryota; kingdom Metazoa; phylum Chordata; class Mammalia; order Primates; family Hominidae; genus Pan; species Pan paniscus. The sequence goes on along the minus strand of NC_073267.2, from coordinate 63,687,921 downwards.
TCATGCTACCTGACTTCAATCTATACTGCAAGGCTACAGTAATCAAAACAGCATGGTACTGGTACCAAAACAGATATATAGACCAATGGAACAGAAGGGAGGCCTCAGAAATAACACCACACATCTACAACCATCTGATCTTTGACAAACCTGACACACACAAGCAATGAGGAAAAGATTCCCTATTTAATAAATGGTGTTGGGAAAACTGGCTAGGCATATGCAGAAAACTGAAACTGGACCCTTTCCTTATACCTTATACAAAAGTCAACTCAAGATGGATCAAAGACTTAAAATGTAAGACCTAGGACCGTAAAAATCCTAGAAGAAAACCTAGGCAATCCCTCCATTCAGGACATAGACATGGGCAAAGACTTCATGTCTAAAACACCAAAAGCAATGGCAACAAAAGCCAAAGTTGACAAATGGGATCCAATTAAACTAAAGAGCTTCTGCACAGCAAAAGAAATTATCATTAGAGGGAACAGGAAACCTACAGAATGGCAGAAAATTTTTGCAATCTATCCATCTGACAAAGGGCTAATATCCAGAATCTACAAAGAACTTAAACAAATTTACAAGAAAAAAACAAAAACCCCATCAAAAAATGGGCAAAGGATATGAACAGACATTTCTCAAAAGAAGACATTAATGCAGCCAACAGAAATATGAAAAAAGGCTCATCATCATGACTGTTCATTAGAGAAATGCAAATCAAAGCCACAATGAGATACCATCTTATGCCAGTTAGAATGGCGATCATTAAAAATTTTGTCAGGAAACAACAGATGCTGCAGAGGTTGTGGAAAAATAGGAACACTTTTACACCGTTGGAGTGTAAATTAGTTCAACCATTGTGGAAGACAGTGTGGCAATTCCTCAAGGATCTAGAACTAGAAATACCATTTGACTCAGCAATCCCATTACTGGGTGTATACCCAAAGGATTATAAATCATTCTATGATAAAGACACATGCACACGTATGTTTATTGTGTCACTATTCACAATAGCAAAGACTTGAAACCAACCCAAATGTCCATCAATGATAGACTGGATTAAGAAAATGTGGTATATATACACCAAGGAATACTATGCATCCATAAAAAAGGATGAGTTCATGTCCTTTGCAGGGACATGGATGAAGCTGGAAACCATCATTCTCAGCAAACTATCACAAGATCAGAAAACCAAATACTGCTTGTTCTCACTTATAAGTGGGAGTTGAACAATGAGAACACATGGACACAGGGTGGGGAATATCACACACCAGGGCCTGTCGGGGGGTGGGGGGCTAGGGGAGGGATAACATTTGGAAAAATACCTAATGTAGGAGACGGGTTGAGGGGTGCAGCAAACCACCATGGCACGTGTATACCTATGTAACAAGCCTGCACATTCTGCATATGTAACCCAGAACTTAAAGTTTAATAACAAAAAAAAATTTCTATAAGCCTTTCACCCAGATGCCCTAAATGTAAACATTTTATCATCTTTCCCTCTCAATTGATAGACAGATACAGATATATATGAGTACATAAACATACACAAGCATTACAAATAGATACATATGCATATATACAAATATATGCATACACAGGTATACATACATTCTCTCTTTATCCCTCTCTCTCTCTCCCTCTCTCTCTCTCTCTCTCTATATATATATATATGCACACATACACATTAAAAACCACTGGTACTTGCAATTCCTATTCAACACTGCAGAGCTCATTAGATCTTTCTGCTTCTCATATTGGTAACTCTCTTCCCATCAGTGAGAAACCTGGCTCCCACTATGCACAATGTATTTACTTTTTGCTTAATCCTAGAATACAGTCAGTATTTTCAGAATTCATCATTTATTCGTCTGCAAAAAAGAAACCTCCCATCTAACATTTAAGACTCATTAGTCCCAGGAGTTTGAGACCTGCCAGGGCAACATGGCGAGATTCCATCGCTACAAAAAAATTTAAAAATTAGCTGGGCATGGTAGCATGTGCCTGTAGTCCCAGGTACTCGGGAAACTGAGGTGGGAAGATGTCTCAAGCCCAGGAGGTTGAGGCTGCAGTGAGCTGTGACTGCGCCACTGCCTTCCAGCCTGGGTGACAGAGGGAGAACCTGTCTCAAAACAAAAACAAAAACAAAAACAAACAAACAAAACTCAGGGTTCTTTAGTCCTTATTCCAAGCACTGTGTTCCAGTCACTGGTTCAATCCCCCTCCCACCTCCACCTTCCTTTCAATGTGGTTGCGTGTTTCATTTGAAATACAGTTGACTTTATTTGTTTCTACTTACATCTCATTTTAAGATTTTTTTTGTTCCTCCTTGTTGTCTTTTCCCTTCCTTTTTTCCTTCCCTTCCTTCCTTCATACCTTCCTTCCTGCTTCCTTCCATTCTCTCTTTCTCTCTCTCTTTCTTTCTTTTTGAATACATGAAATCTTAACAGATTTCCAAGAGTCAGAAAATATGAAAAAATATAATCAGAGTAGTGTCCTTTCCCTATCATTACGTCTCTGCTTTCAGCCTCGTTACCACCTACCCCTGTAACTAACCAATCTCATTATTTCTGTCATATCCTTCTAGTTCTACTGGGTTTTTTTCTTGCTCAAATGAGGAAATATATGTATATTTTCTTATTTCCCCTCCCTTCTTACACAAAAGGTAGCACCCTACCTTAACAGTATGCCCTGGAGTCATCCCAGGTAAGTCCATAGATATCATTCTTATTCTTTTTTACAGCTGCATAGAACTCCATTGGGTGAATACACTATAATCACTTAACTACTCTCGTGTGTGGGTGTTTGGATTGTCTCCAGTGTTTTGCAATTACAAACAATGTAGCAATTAATACCTTGCGCATACATATTTTCACATTATGGGAAGGTTAGCTACTTTTAAATGTTACGTATCAGTAAGGATTAGATCCAACTTTATGTAATAGAAAACTCAAAATAACAGAAATATGTAATAGGTTACTGCTAGCCACACAAAAAAAGATCCAGAAGCAGGAAGTCCAGGTTGTCACTGTGACTCATCAGGGAGCCTGGCTCCTTCTGTCATTCTATTCTTCCATTCTTAGTATGTTATTTCCATACTTAATTACCTCATGATCTAAATGGCTGCTGATACTCCCACCATCACATTCGTGTTCCAGGAAGGAAAAGGATGTAAGATCAAAAAGGGCTTTCTTCAGCTGTTACTCTTTTATGGAGACATTCTGAAAGTGTCTCCCAACAACTTTCACTTACGTCTTATCTTCTAGAATTCAGTCACATAGCTACAGGGAGATTGGGGAAAATAGTCTTGTAGCTGGTCACACCACTACCTTCAGTGATTAGGGTTTTTTTGTGTTTTTTTGGTTTTTTGTTTTTGTTTTTGTTTTGTTTTTTTTTTTGAGACGAAGTCTTGCTCTGTCACCAGGCTGGAGTGCAGTGGTGCGATCTTGGCTCACTGCAACCTCTGCCTCCTGGGTTCAAGCAATTGTCCTGCCTCAGCCTCCCAAGTAGCTGGGATTACAGGCGCATGCCACCATGCACAGCTAATTTTCGTATTTTTCGTAGAGATGGAGTTTCTTCATGTTGACCAGGATGGTCTTGATCTTTTGACCTCGTGATCCACCCATCTCGGCCTCCCAAAGTGCTGGAATTACAGGCGTGAACCATGATTAGGGTTCTTTAGTTGAGGAGGAGGGGGAAAATGTGTGTTGGTTGGGCAACTAGCAATCCCTACCACGTTACTACAATTAAATTTTCACTCCTTCCATCACTACTATACAACCAGTATACCTTTTGTTTATGAGGGTGACCTAAAAAGTCACCTCTCTCCCCGGAGTACTTTGGGATAATTTGAGGTGCATTCTCATAGTTCTGAACCAGTATAGGGCCCTCCCCACTTGGGGACCAGTTGGAGTGATGGCCGCCGGCTCCACGGGAAATGTCCAGGAGAATGCATTCACTAGGGCCACGCTGTTATACAAGCCACCAGGAGGGACAGGTGTTTTCATGAGAAGGGAAAATACAATGATTGTATTAGTCCGTTTTCATACTGCTGCTAAAGACATACCTGAGACTGGGCAGTTTACAAAAGAAAGAGGTTTAATGGACTCAATGTTCCACGTGGCTGGGGAGGACTTACAATCATGGTGGAAGGTGAAAGGCATGTCTCATGTGGAGGCAGACAAGAGACGTAACCTCGTACAGGGAAACTCCTCTTTATAAAAGCATCAGATCTCGTGAGACTTATTCGCTATCACGAGAACGGCATGGGAAAGACCCACCCCCATGATTCAATTACCGCCCACTGGGTCCCTCCCATGACACATGAGAATTATGGAAGCTACAATTCAAGATGAGATTTGGGTGAGGACACAGCCAAACCATAGCAATGATCCTTCAACAAGCAGAGGAGATAAACCCAAAAGCCAGATGCCACTGTCTTTCACCAGAGATGAAAGTAACAATGTACTCAATGTCATCTAGAGTAGCAAATGTATCAAGAGACTTTAAAAAGTGCCCAGGTTAATCCCAGAGGGGATAGAAACTGTCTTACAAAATGGCATTACATACAAAAAGAATGATGTCAGGAGTGCCAGTAAAGGCAAAGTGCTCATGTGTGAGTTTGGGAGTGGAGGCTGCAGAGGGATGTGGTTCAGTTGGGTAGGAGGAGTGGGGACTGAGCTGTTGGATTTCTGCTCCAGAACAAGGAAAATGGGACTCTCACAGTGGCTCAGTGAAAAGTGCTAGGGTTTTGGAGTGTGATGGAGCTGAGTTCACACCCCAGTTTTATGTGTGACAACCATAAAGTCACTTTGTTCCTCTTGGGCCTCAGCTTTCTCATCCACAGTCTGCTTTCTAGCATGGAGCTGTGGGGAGAATTAAAGGATAGATTAAAGATTCAGCAAGGCGTTTATTAATCATTAATAGTTACTGCCATGGCTGGGTGTGGTGGCTCACGCCTATAATCCCAGCACTTTGGGAGGCTGAGACTGGAGGATCGCTTGAGCCCCGGAGTTCAAGCCCAGCCTGGGCAATACAGCAAGACCTCATCTCTATAAATAAAAATAACTAGCCAGGTGTGGTGGTGCACGTCTGTAATCCCAGCTGCTCAGGAGGCTGAGGTGAGAGGATTGCTTGAGCCGGGAGGTTGAGGCTGCAGTGAGCCATGATTATGCCACTGTACTCCAGCCTGAGCAACAGAGCAAGACCCTGCCTCAATTTTTAAAAAAATAGTTAGTATCATATCATTTAGTATGAAAGTTCTCAGTCAGTCCTTCCCTAAGTGTTCATGTCTGGTTACCAGACCCTTCTCCCACTTGGACGGAGGATTAGAGAAAGGAGGAGGGCAAACACCTTTCTGGGAGAGGCCGAGCTGCAGCCCCCCAGGGAGAAAGGGTAGAAAACCACAGGTAAGGGATTTTCCACGCTTCTTAGGGTCGATCCTCCTAACCGTTTGTTAGGTAGAACCAGACAGCATGACAGGTCCAGGGGCCCACAGAGGCCACCGCACATCAAGATATGGAAAGTTTCCATTTTTCATGCCCTAACATGCTGGGTCTAAAGGAATTTTGTCCCCAAAGGGCTGTTCATTAAGGAATCACCTTCCTTACACTCAGGACTCCAGTGATGTCAACCTATAATTTAGTGTTGTCCCAGTGACCACTGGCTGTGCAGCCCTGGACACGTCTCAGTCTCTGGAAATTGCCCTACCTTTCCCCTTGGGGTGTGCTGAGATGCCCATAAAAGCTCTTCTCTGGATGTTTGAAGTATCAGAAAGTGGTCAGTTTGACAAAACAAATGTGTCTGAGTAAGCACCTTAGTTCTTACTCATTAAATTCTTGGATAAGACCAAAAAAAAAAACCTGCCATTAATTGAACACCTACTATGTTCCTATACTTTATATGCATTCTCTCATCTCACCCTTACAACCATTCCATGGGTGTGGGAGGCAGCTATTATCATCCCCATTTTGCTGTAGATGAGATTCAGAGAGGTTATGAGGCTTGCCCAAGGTCACAGAGTCAGCAAATAGCAGATTTAGGATCCAAACATAGTGCTGTCTGACCCCAAATCTATAGTCTTAAAAAGTTGGGTGTGGGCCAGAGGCTGTGGTTCATACCTGTAATCCTAGCTCTTTGAGATGCCATGGCAGGAGGACTGCTTGAGGCCAGGAGTTCGAGGCTACAGTGAGCTATGATTATACCACTGCATTGCACTGTCCACCTTAGGCAATAGAGTGAGACCCTGTCTCAAAAAAAAAAAAAAAAAAAAAGTCAGGTCCTTTGGCAGAAGGTCTTTCAAAAGCTCAAAAGTGCGGCTTGCGTGGGAAGGTGTCCTCTGGTGTGGGTCTTCCACAAGTCCCCAGAAGCCTTCATCCTACAAAAGACTCGATCATGTCCAAAGACAGCTGCTGGCACACAGCATCCACTGGTTGAGATGCAGATTTCCCCCTTTGCTTCTCAGCCACAGTAAAAGCAAAGTTTATTTTCATTGCCCTGCTTCCCCATGTTGGAAGAAAGCAGAGCCTGGGCCCCACATTCCATTCTAAATAAGGGATGGGAGGGCTGTTAAATTTAATTAAGATGATTTTTGCATTTTGAAAAAAGTATTACACACAGACACACACACACACACTCACCCCTCCGCCCTAGGCAGAACCTCTGCACCATTTCCAGAATTGAGCTCGATATCAACCCGGTGCCACACTCACATCTGCCCACAACCATGAATCCATCTACAGGACAGGTGGGCAGTCAGCACGTCATTTCAGAGGCTGCTCATTCAGATTTGATTGATTGAGGCCAACACAGTGCCTCACACCAATAATCCCAGCATTTTTGGAGGCTGAGGCGGGAGGATCCCTTAAGCCCAGGAGTTCAAGCCCAGCCTGGGCAACATAGCAAGACTCCATCTTTACAATAAACAATTTTTTTTTTTTTTTGAGATGGAGTCTCACTCTGTCGCCCAGGCTGGAGTGCAGTGGTGCAATCTTGGCTCACTGCAAACTCCGACTCCCGGGTTCAAGCCATTCTCCTGCCTCAGCCTCCCGAGTAGTTAGGACTACAGGCGCCCCCCACCACGCCTGGCTAATTTTTTTTGTATTTTTAGTAGAGATGGGGTTTCACCGTGTTAGCCAGTATGGTCTCGATCTCCTGACCTCATGATCTGCCCATCTTGGCCTCCCAAAGTGCTGGGATTACAGGCGTGAGCCACCGCGCCCAGCCACAATAAACAATTTTTTAAAAAATTAGCCTGGCATGGTGGCACATGCCTGTAGTCCCAGCTACTCAGGAGGCTGAGACAAGAGAATTACTTGAGCCTGGGAAGTCAAAGCTATGGTGAGCTATGATGGTGTCACTGCACTCCAGCCTGAGTAACAGACAGAGTGAGACCCTGTCTTAAAATATAATACAATATAATATAATGTAATGTAATGTAATATAATATAATATAATAAACATAATATAATATAATATAAACAAAATATTTGGTTAGTCGGTTGCCTGGGTCTGTCTTCTCCCTCCTCTTTGGAACCTTTTTTTTTTTTTTTTTTTTTTTTTTGTGACAGAGTCTCAATCTTGTCTCCCAGCCTGGAGTGCAATGGCACAATCTCGGCTCACTGCAACCTCTCCCTCCTGGGTTCAAGCCATTCTCCTTCCTCTGCCTCCCAAGTAGCTGGGGTTACAGGCACCCAGCCACCACACCTGGCTAATTTTTGTATTTTTAGCAGAGACAGGGTTTTACCATCTTGGCCAGGCTAGTCTCAAACTCCTGACCTCAGGTAATCTGCCTGCCTCGGCCTCCCAATGTGCCAGGATTACAGGCATGAGCCACTGCACCCAGCCGGAACCTTGTTGGATTTCCACTGCTCTCTGACTCCCCCATGCTCCATAAAGGAAGGCAATTGTGACCTGTGAGTAACTAAGATTCAGGCCTTGGGAATGGAGTAAGAGGGATGGGATGCCACTAATAACGGGCTGTACCTTCCCACTCTGGCCTGAGCAGTCACTGGCCAATTGAGGAAGGCAGTGTTCTAAGACTGCCCTTCTCAAAGTGTGATCTGTGCACCAGCATCATCCACATCACCTGGAAACTTAGAAACCAGGGCCTTGGGCTCCACCTTAACACATGCACGTTCATGTCTGTGAAACTCTGCTCCAAGATCTGAAGACCTGGAGCCCTCCCCCACACCCCACCCTAAATCCAGACAGCTTAGCTTTCAGGAATGGGTACCTTGACAAATGAATAAATAGTTTGCCAGAAGGAAAGTTTGAGAAATATTACATGCCAGGTTCCTCTCCAGAGTGCACAAAACACATTAGCATATTCAAGGCCCTGATAAGTCCTGCATTAAAGCAACATATTTACTTGTGTTTGACTGAATGCCTCCCAAACTTATTTGGCCACAAAATATTCTTTTCCTAGAACACCCAATTGTAGAATATATTTTGGGAAGCACTGCCTTTACTTGTAAGAGAGGAAACCACAATTCTTTACCTCATCTTTAGGATAAGGCAGCTGTGCAAAATATGAGATTGCATTTTAATAACCAGTTCCAAGACCTCAGGATGTACAAATCAGAAGCCTAGGTTAAAGGTGACAGGCAAGCTTATACCAATTACCTTTAACTAGAGCCACACCCTCCTATTTCCAGGATTTCAGCCTCAATTCCCACGGTCCCTCAAACTCAATATGCTGAGCCCAATTTCATTACAGAATGCGGCTCTCTGATAACATCACCACTTTTTTCCTAGGTTCTTCCCTCCCCCACTTATTAATCCGCTACTCACCCCTCCCGGCCCCCACTCCACCCCATCCCTGCACTGCCTTGGCCTCTCCATCTAATCAGTTGCCAAGTTCATTAGATCTTATCTCTGCTATGTCTTTCAACACTTCCCACCCTGTTCCTTCTCCCTGTGACTAATCTGGCCTCTTGCCCCCAGGCACCTTCCTGCCTTTATTTCTCTATAATTCATCTTACTCCCTGCAAATAGAAAGATTTCTCAATGCACATATGTGCTTCCGTCACTCATGGGCTCCAGTCCAGGCACTTGCTTAATTCTAATTCTAGTATTATTCCCATTTTGAAGATCAAGAAACTGAGGCACAGAGAGGCTACGTGACTTGCCCAAGGTCACATATATCGTGAGCGGTGGCAGGAGAATTTGAGGTTGGAAATACCGCATCAGAAGCTGAGTGCTTGGTCCCTGCATAAAAGCATTCTGCACCATGGCCTTCTAATAGTCCTGCTCATACCTGCTGCCTCCACCGTGCCAGACCCACCACTGCGGTGGAATATGGCACCATTCTCCATCTCCAGTCATCAACACTGTCATGAAATTGCTGCCCAAATGCATCAAGTGAGGCACGTGAGATGCAAAATTTCAGAAGGCACTCTGCACTCTCACATCCCCAGGATGCTTTTGGGGGAGGGCATCCTCATGTGCCCTCAGGTGGCCAAGCGCCTTCAGGTGGTGCTTTCATGGAGGGCATCCTTACATTTTGCACTGCAGGCACCTTGCTTGCCTCACCCTAGTCGTGGCTCCACTCTGCATATATCATCTCATTTAATCCTCAGAAGAAGCCTGTGTTGTAGGCTGGTATCGTGATTATCATCATTAGCATTTTACAGATGGGAAAACTGGGGTGCAGAGAGGTAAAGTGATTTGATTTGCCTAAGTTGAGGTCCCGACTTAAACCCCAGGCCATCCAACTTTAAAGCTATGCTCTAACCCATGGGGCTCTGTGGGATTCGTTTATGGCCCAAGAATAGCACAAATGAAGTTTGTACTTGGCAGAGTGCTGGGGCACCCGTAAGAGGTGCGCTGGATGGGGCACAGGAGCAAGAACACACTGGGAGGGAGGAAGAGCGCACAGGGAGGTGGCATTTGAGATGAGACGAGAAGCAGCTAGGATTTCAACAGGTGGCACTTTGGGGGAGGGCATGCTAGGAGGAGGGAACAGGAAGTACAAGGGCCAGGGGCTAGGAAAGGGCAGGGGCTGTTCCAGGACAGTGTAGAGCTGGCTTTGGCTGGAGTACAGAGCACGTACACAGAAGGTAGTGTGGAGAGGCACTGGCTGGGGACAGGCCAACAGGGGAGCACCCCTAGTGTGGTGGGACAGCTTCATCCAGCTACGTCCCAGGACAGGGAGACTTCTCTTGGGGCCAGAGCGGGCTTCAAGCCCCCACTGGGTCCAGCACCTGCCCACATCTGTGGAACCCAGATGGGAGCAAGGCTTTGCCCTTTCTCATTGGAGCTGAGTGCTTTGCCCCTGCATAAATGAATTCTGCGCCATGGCCTTCTAGGAGTCCTGACAACAGGGGAATGGGCCAAGGGCTCTCAGCTTGCCTGGGGCCTCACTCTGTTGTATCTTGGCCTGACTCAGCATGAAATAAGCAGGACCCAGAAAGCTCTCGTGGGCCAGGAGCACAGGCGAAGTCCCAGGGTGCACAGAGGAGGCAGAGTCACAGGGACTGGTGTCCAGGTTCTTGGGGAGGTGATAGTAAGGAGGCAGATATCAAAAGAGGGCTTGGCCACATGCACTGGGGGAGAGGAAAAGGCCTGTCTTCTCCCTTCCCTCTGCATGTAAAAACACATCTTGACTGCCACCATGCTAAAAAGCCTGGAAACATCTTCTAAGGAAGACTGGAGTGCCCTGGTTTTAGGGACACAGGCTCTTTCTCAATTACTGATGTCCAGATTGCCCTCTCTGCAAATCACCTGGGGAAAACATTAATCCCTTAATGCAGTGGTCCCCACCCTTTTTGACACCAGGGACCAGTTTTGTGGAAGATAATTTTTTCAGAGACTGGGGTGGGGGGATGGTTTCACGAAGATTCAAGTGCGTTACATTTATTGTGTACTTTATTTCTATTATGATTACATTGTAATATGTAATGAAATAATTACACAACTCACCATAATGTAGAATCAGCAGGAGCCCTGAGCTTGTTTTCCTGCAACTAGACAGTCCCATCTGGGTGTGATGGGAGACAGTGACAGATCATCGGGCATTAGATTCTCGTAAGGAGCAGGAAACCTAGATCCCTCGCATGCATAGTTCACAATAGGGTCCAAGCTCGTATGAGAATCGAATGCCTGCTGATCTGACAGGAGGCAGAGCTCAGGCAGTAATGTGAGTGATCAGAAGCAGCTGTAAATACAGATGAAGCTTTGCTGTCTCACCCACTGCTCACTCCTGCTGTGTGGCCCAGTTCCTAAGAAGCAACGATCGCGTGGCCTGGAGGTTGGAGACCCACGCCTGAATGGGCTCCACAGCCACCCAGCATTCTTCCCGCTGGCTCCCATCATGCACTTGGTGTGGCCTCTCAGCGTGTCTGTCTGGACTCTCTTCTAAGATGTGTGTTCTCAGCCGAGAGAAGCATGTCAGGGCTAGGGTGGAAGCTGCCGAGTCCACAGCTCAGCCCCACATAGCTTCACTCCAACTCCACGCCTCCACATGGGGTGACTTCTTGGTCCCCAGGGGAGCTCCCCACTGGAATCACAGCAAAGCAGGCCTATGGGTGCCCACGGCTGTGGCCTCCCTGCATGGCATCAAGGAGGTGGTTGGTAAATACTGGTTCAATGGAGTCATGAATGTTTCTAACGGGGCTTCTGCCAAGTCTCCCTGCACCTGACACTTGGTTACCTGGCAAAGACCTCCCGGGCAACCGTTACCTGCCACCTACAGTCACCAAGTCTTTCCAGTAACTGCTCCAATGACCACTTCTTTGTTGTAGTAAAATATATATGACAGAAAATGTGCCATTATAACCATTATCTCTCATTCAAGTCTATCATTCAGTGACATCTACATTCACATTCACGATGTCATACAGCCATCACCACTACCTAAGTCCCAGAATATTTTTATCACCCCAGAAGGAAATCCCATACCCCATTCCCATTCCCCCCTTCCCTAACTCCCACCCTCAGCCCAGGCAACCGTTCATCTGCTTTTTGTCTCTATGGACTTGCCTATTCCGGACATTTTGTAGAAACAAAATCACACAGTATGCAACCTTTTGTGTCTACTTTCTTTCACTTAGCCTAATATTTTCAAGATTCTTCTGTGTTGTAGCACAATCAGGACTCCATTCCTTTTTATGGCTAAATAATATTTCATTGTATGAATATACCACAAGTCATTGATTCATTCATTTGCGGACGTTTGTATTGTTTCTAGCTTTTGGCTATATGAACAGCGCTGCTATGGACATTTATGTACACGTTTTTGTTTGCACATCTATTTCCAATTCTCTTTGGAGTGGAATTGCTGGATCATGTGGTTAATTCTATGTTTAACTTACTGAGGAACCACCAAGTCCTATTACCACTTTGTTCTGAGATGCATACACCTTTATCATAAGACATCTAGAAAATGCATACACACATAAGAAAACATTAAATCACAAATAGTCATGGCACTCAAAGATAAACATTGTCAACTGTTCTGAATGTTTCCTACTAGAATTGTTTAGAATGCCTAAATATATACATTTACTATATAATTAAAAGTTTGTACAAAAGTGGGATTATAGAAATGCCATTTAATGTCACACTTTAATGCCACCTTCTCAAAGACAAACCTGATTAAAACCAAACCTCGGTACTTCCTGCTCCTTCCCAGTATGATTTTACTCCCTGGCATTTATCATCCTCCATCTCATCTATATCATGCTTATCATAAACCCTGCGAATGCTGGGATTGCTGACTGTTTTGTGCAATGCCTGGCACACAGAGATGCAGTAAGTATTTGTCAAGTGAATTAATACTTTTAAATGAATGAAAAGGCAACCAAGTCAAAATTTAAACTGGATTTCAAATGCATTTGCCGATGTGTAGTAGAAATGGTTGTGCATTACTTCCTGTTGGTGATCATCCGCACCGGAATCTCCACGGCCCTCATTCTTTTGCAAAATGCTTTATCCGAGGCATAAATATGGTCCCTGGGAATCCTATTGGCTAGAACCAGGTCATCACCAATCCTTGAGCTTTCTGAGTTTGATTTTGCAAGGAGGCCCCCTCATTTCCATCCCAGGCTCCCAGAAGGGCAGGGGGCTGGAGGTGGAAAAAATCATCCTGAAAAATCTCCAACAGCCAGAGCCCATTTGGTCCTAATTTCAGAACGGGTTTCTTCCGAACTCCAACCGAAGCCAAGATCCCCAAAGGGAGACCATGTCTCTGCCTCCACCTTCCTGTCTATGTCAGAGCAATTCTCCCAGCCACCTTGTCACAAGCCCGCTGTGCTGCTGATATTAGTTACAGATGATGGCAATTAGGGGCCGAATCTCTCTGGCTCCTGGTAGAATATTGAGACAGAGCTACAGCTATTTTAAGATTTTAAGCAGATTTATACTTAGTGCTTCAAAGAAGGCCAGCCAGCAAGGAAAATATGGTAACTGTTGCTTTAAATTATAGCTATCATTACTTCAAAAGGATATTCAATCAGAAACCACTGAAGACTAAAACTATTTACATCTCCTGACACTTAAAAGCAAGCAAGCAGTTTTAGCCTGTCAGCCTTGGACATGTTGGCTACAAAGAGAGAGGTACCTCTCCGACCTGCAAAGAAAAACATTTTCAAGGGAGCAGGAACTGAGAAGGTACCTTGGGAGTCCTCCTGCTTGGAGCTTGCCTGCCATCTCTCTCCCACAGCCTGTAAAGGAAGAGTTTGGGGTCTGGGGTGTGTGGTTCTGCCCAGGTCTGCAGACAGCAGTCTCCAAACCCCTGGAAAAGCCGGCTCTTTAAGCCAGGATGACTGCCCCTTTCTGCCTGGCCTCTGGCTTTCAGGCCCCTGCCCTGGGGAAATCCTGTCTCATCCCATTAATACAATTCCCAGGACAGGGCTGCCTCCTTCTTCTTCCTGGATTCCACTGCATGAGCTGGACAGCAGGGCTGGGTGATATATCGATCAGAATCAGAGCCAGTGGAGCCCTTTGTTAACAGAGAGAGTCGCCCAAAGCATGGGCTTTGAGGATAGACTTCTCCAGGTTAGAGTTCAGGCTCTTGAATTTACTAGCTGTGCGACCTTGGACAAGCCACTTAACCTCTGTGAGACTCAGCTTCCTTGTAAGTAAACCTGGGATGATTCAAATCTCCCTTTCATATGATTTTTGAGAAACTTCAGTGAGACAATGTGCAAAAAGCACTTTATTAGTTAGAGTAATGCTAGATGCTGTAACAAATAGTCCTGACAGTTTCAGTGGCTGAACACAATAAACCTTTCTCCCTCGCCTGACAATTCAAGGAGGGTGTTCCTAGTCAGCAGGCAACTTTTCTCCCTGTGATGATTTGGGTGGTTTGGAATCCATCCATTCCACGACTGTCATCTCCCAGGGTTTAAATGTCTCTGCTTCTAGTCTCAGGAAGGAGAAAAAGGCAGTCGGCTGGGTCCTCTGAACGTAGAGATGATTAAGATTTCACAGGTTACTCCAACTTGTGAGATCAGTTAAGGAAACAGCCTTTTTTGCTCTGTGTGTGTCTGTACCCTCCCACCCACCAAAAATTTGCATTTGGAATTAGACGCTCTCCTACTGGCTGCCATAGCCTTGTGCTTACCGGCATCAGCCACGGCCCCTGGAATGTAATTTTGTGGGCACAGCCTGGACTTCCATTTTTCACAGAACAGAAGAACTCAGCACTTGGCACACAAGAGAGGTTCAATAAATATTGGCTGGAAGAATTAAACAGTAAAATCCAGGACCCTGCCACATTCCCCAACAGGGCAGGTACAGATTAGTGAATGTTCCTAAATGAGTGATGAGTAAATGTTACTACTTGGCAATCTGGAGAAAGAATATTGTAGGCGTTCCCTATACCAGAGGCAAACTGTGGCCTGTGGACCAAACTCAGCCCACTGCCTGTTTTTGCAAATGTTTAATGTTTTGCTATGTGTGTATGCATTTTCTAAATATCTTATGATAAAGGTGTATGCATCTTGGAACAAAGTGCTAATCGGACTTGGTGGTTCCTCAGTAAGTTAAACATAGAATTACCATATGATTATTAAAAACTCAGGAAACAACAGGTGCTGGAGAGGATGTGGAGAAATAGGAACACTGTTACACTGTTGGTGGGACGGTAAACTAGTTCAACCATTGTGGAAGACAGTGTGGCAATTTCTCAAGGATCTAGAACTAGAAATACCATTTGACCCAGCCATCCCATTACTGGGTATAAACCCAAAGGATTATAAATCATGCTGCTAAAAAGACACATGCACACATATGTTTATTGTGGCACTATTCACAATAGCAAAGACTTGGAACCAACCCAAATGTCCATCAATGATAGACTGCATTAAGAAAATGTGTCACATATACACCATGGAATACTATGCAGCCATAAAAAAGGATGAGTTCATGTTCTTCGTAGGGACATGGATGAAGCTGGAAACCATCATTCTGAGCAAACTATCCCAAGGACAGAAAACCAAACACCACATGTTCTTACTCATAGGTGGGAATTGGACAATGAGAACACTTGGACACAGGGTGGGGAACATCACACACCAGGGCCTGTCATGGGGTGGGGGGAGGGAGGAGGGATAGCGTTAGGAGATACACCTAATGTAAATGACGAGTTAATGGGTGCAGCACGCCAACATGGCCCATTTATACATATGTAACTAACCTGCACTTTGTGCACATGTACCCTAGAACTTAAAGTACAATAAAAAAAAAGAAAATGGACTACTACAAATAAATAACTAAAACAACCCCCAAAAAAGAATTATCATACAATCTAGAAATTCCACTCCTGGATATATAACCAAAAGAATTGGAAATAGATGTGCAAACAAAAATGTGTACACAAATGTCCATAGCAGCACTGTTCATAGTAGCCAAAAGCCAGAAAACGCTACTGTTTTGCGCCTGTACACAAGGGCCTGGGAAATGGAGACCCTGGCTGGGTTACTGCCTCCCAGGGTGAACTCTACACTATGGCAGAAAAAGCTCAACTTTTTGGGGGACAGGTAGCTGTTCTCCGCCTCAAGCACTTAGGGCAGTGTTACTCATTAATATTAATATTATTTTAACTGTAATTGTTTTCTTATTCAACCTTCCAATTGTACAAATGAGATCCAGGGAGTTGAGGGCAAGGTTACGGCTAGTCAGTGACAGAACTAGAATTGGAACAGAACTCTCTTGGCCTCTGACCCACCCTTGGAGCCAGGAGAAGGAAGAAGTTCCGACTCAGGGCTATTTGCTTTAGATAGGCAGGGACTTTGGAAAGTTCATTCCCTGTCTTAGGAAGCCAACATTTCACAGCTGCTGATAATTTTGCAGGATGGAAGGTCAACTTTGCTCTTCTCCGGGGTTCTGGAACCAGACCTTCCTAACCTGCTCTGCTCACCTGGAGCCCCAGCCCACTGTCACCCATGCCCTCATCTCCAGACTCTTCTTCCAGCAAGTAAGAGTCACAGCAGGTACCACACTGGGCGGAGATCCATGGTCTCCAGGTGGGAGGAGGTGACTGCCTGTCCCTGTTCGGAAGCTATTAAAAAGAATGCCTTCTTCTTGCCTTGACCCCATGGCCCACTCTGCCTCCAGCCTGGGGTGGGTAAGGCATGTCCCTTGTTGTCTTGGGCTCACCTCAGCCCCTACCTTGCCAAGCAGGCCTTGGGTGGCCAGAGCAGGTACACACAGGCTGTGCAGCCTGAGAGACAGCAAGGTGGGGCAGGTGGTGGCATGGGAGTAAGGTGAATGCTGTGTGTTACCTGGGCAAGTCACTTCCCTCTCTCGGCTTCCACTTCTCCAATGCCACTTGCTCTGCCTGGCTTGTGGGGCTGTAGAGGGTGGGGTAAACATCTGCAGGCATGACAATGTCTTGCATAGTGGATGCTTGCTTATTTTTCAACCTCCCCTAATAAATTCCATCTTCTTTCCATAACAGTAATTGGATTTGTGTGGGGGAATTACCTAACACTCCCCCACTGTGTGTAGTCTTCAAGGACAGTCAATCAAGTTGCCACACCCCTTCCCTGCCCAATGGGTGTGTACATGACTCCAGATCAACCAATCAGAATCTTCCCTGGGACTTTGAATCTTGAGTGAAGTCACAGAGGATGGGAGAAAAAGAGAACAGATGTAGTTGTTTCTTCCCAGCGGGGCAGCCTGCTCCTACCCACTTGTACACACACACATGTGTGCACACACACTCTCACACACACACGGATACTTACACACTGTCTCACACTCACATTCACAGTCACACATTCTCACACACAGTCACACACACTCTCACACACACAGATACACTCACACACTCTCACACACACACATACTTGCACACACACTCTCACATACACATACTATCACACACTCGCACACACATTTACACTGACATCTGAGTCCTACAGTATCTGCAACTCCTCCCTAAGGGTTTGCTTGTTTCTTCAACTAGGCCATTGGCCCCTTGAGGGATGACATCTTATAATTCTGGATTTTTCTTTTCCCCAGCTAGGCTTGCAAAGCAGAGATGGTGGGTTGGAGCACCAGCTTCCGTGTCAAGCAGGGCGGGCTGCACTCCCAGCGCCCTGGTGCCTCTGGCTCTCGAGGCTTGTTCCTCATCTCTAGCTCCCTCACAGAGTTGTCCTGAGGCTCACAATGGGAACACGTCAATAAATTACCTATTGCATTAAAGTGAGTTGTTATTATTGGCACAATTGTTATTGACGCTTAAGCCTGGAGGCAAATAAATGATTTTTAGCTGCAAAATGGATCCTGTTCTTTTCTGCTGGATGGCTGGCGTCAAGGAAGGTTTTGCTCCGAGAACTAGCTTTTAGGCCCTGAACTCAGATCCCCCTGACGATTTCTCAGCACCCACCATGTGCCAGACGCCACCCTAGGTGCTTTCAAATAAATTTTCTGGAAGCCAGAAGGTCTAAACAATAATAATTTCCTTTCAGTTCCTATTTTTTCTCAAGAACTAGGAGTGTAGCCGAATGAACCCCTTTTCTAGAAGGCTGTGGTTATCAATTATTTTTATGGTGGAACTCCTTCATTCTCATGAGGGTATATCCTCAGACTTTTAGGGTGGGCTCTTAAAGTCAAGGAAGCCTCAAATTCTGGCTGCTAAGCCAGTCACCATGGTTCATGCCTGTAATCCCAACACTTCAGAAGGCTGAGGAGGGTGGATCACCTGAGGTCAGGAGTTGGAGACCAGCCTGAACAACATGGTGAAACTCTGTCTCTACTAAAAATACAAAAATTCGCCAGTTGTGGTGGTGCATGCCTGCAATCCCAGCTACTCAGGAGACTGACGCAGGAGAATCATGTGAACCCAGGAGATGGAGATTGCAGTGAGTGGAGCTCATGCCACTGCACTCCAGCCTGGGCGACAGAGCAAGACTCTGTCTCAAAACAAAAACAAACAAACAAAATCTGTCTGCCTTCTGGGCAGCGGAGCACCATAAATTGTCATCAGATGCCCCTGACATGCAGCCCTGTTGATCTCCAGAAAGAGCCAAAGCTGAGGGTGGGAACATAGCCCCGGGTCAGGGACCTCAAGTCAGTGAGCTGCTGGCCTTGCTGGAGCCCCCAGAGGCTGGTTCCCACCCACCCAGAGGAGCGTGACAGCCCAGGGACCTAGGGCATGGACGAGGAGTCAGAGTTGTGGCAGGAAGGGAAGATGGTTTCCCAAACAGGACTCTAGGCAGAACCTGACCTGGAGGACATCTGTGTGTCCCTTGCCCCAGATCTGCTCTCCCCTCTTCTCCCCCTGCTCCGTGGCCCAGGAGGCTGATCCCTGGAAAGAATCAGAGTTCCCATGCCTCCTCCCACCCCATCTCCCCACACAGCTTACAGGAGAGCCAGCAGGGAGCCCTGATAAGAGAGTAGAGGGAGGCAGAGAGGAAGGAGGAAAGCCAGCGGGTGTCTATTCCCGGGCTCCCTCCCTCTGGGGCACCTAGGACAGGCTGTGGCTTTAGCAGATGGCTCTAGGTGGCCCCCTCTATCCGCCTGTCTCTTCTGGATTCTGATAACTGCTCCCTGCCCTTGTCGCTTTAGGTCTAGAGGGGAGCAACGGTTCCACTGTCATTTGTTTCCCTGCCTCCTGCCCACATCTCTGTAAACAGTGCCTTTTGAAGTCCTCCTCGAATGATCCTGTCTCCTGCTGAGGGCATGACTGCTAGACATAGCCAGCCCTCTCCAGACAACGTTCTCCATCAGCCCCCAGAATGGAGCACCCCCTCCAGCCTCATCAGAGAGGTGGCTATGAAGTATGCCCACTTGGAAAGGGCTTGGAGGGAGACTAGGAACCTCCCATCTGCCACGTGGCCAGGGACTCCAGGAGTTCAAGGAAACCCCACCTCACGAGAAGCTGATAACCATCCCATCTATTTTTCTTTTCTTTTCTTTTTTAAGAGACAAGGGTCTTGCTCTGTCACCCAGGCTGCAGTGCAGTTGCATGATCATAGCTCACTGCAGCCTCAATCTCCTGGGCTCAAGCAATCCTCCTGCCTTGGCCTCCCAAAGTGCTGGGATTGCAGGCATGAGCCACAGCACCCAGCCCAACCATAGATCTTTTTAGTTAAGATTCTGGAGGCATTTCAGCCACAGTGAATGCTGGGGAAGGGAGAGAGAGAGGCAGAGGTGGAACAGAGTAGGAAAAAGGCTGAAAGAGGCAGCTAACCCTTACCTAATCTTCTTACCACCCTAGGGAATTCTCTCCATTTCCAAGCGGTCATAAAATGCTCACCTAATTTAGGAGGAGATGGTGACACAGATGTTTCTCCATGGGCACTTTGCACAAGACAGTTCTCATGATAAGTCGTGGAGGATTTAAAAGGTTGCTGACATTTTCCGTTATGTATCTTTTCATTAGACGTAACTATCACTTTAAGCAAATTGTTTCAGGGCCTGGAATGCAGCAATAAGTGATCTAATTATTGTAGGTTGTAATTTAGGAAGGTTCATTATGTCACAGACATTATGACTCCTGGGTATTACTAAAGGACTCATTTGTAGCCCTTGAAATGATTTTCTCATGAACACGTATAATGTCACCCATAGGACGAGTGTGGAGCCTTGAGACGATTTGATATATTTAAAACTTCAGCTTTCTTGGGGACTAGATTTTGAGACAGTCACAAACAAATAACCAGATAGGATACTAGATTTATGCCTGGTTATAGGAAAACCCAGTTCTGACTAGAGCAACACTGGACCCTTCAACTCTGTTTCCTAACATCAAATAAATCACTTAAGACGAAGGTGACATTCAATGATAAACAAGAAGCTTGTTATGTCTAAATAATTTCCATCCTATAGAGGCAGAATACACCAGAAATGGTTGGCTTTGAGTTTTCTTTATTTATTTATTTTGAGACAGGATCTCACTGTCACCCAGGCTGGAGTGCAGTGGTGTAATCATGGCTCACTGCAACCCTAAACTCCCACCTCAGTCTCCCAAGTAGCTGGGGCTACAAGTGGACCCTCGTGAGTGACTAATTTTTGTACTTTTTGTAGAGATAGGGTTTTGCCATGTTTTCCAGGCTGGTCTCAAACTCCTGGGCTCAAGCGATCCTCCCACCTTGACTTCCAAAAGTTCAGGGATTGCAGGCATGAGCCATCAGGCCCAGCCAGATTTGAGTTTTTGTTATTTTCTTCTATATCATCTATCCCCAAAAGACAGCACACCTGTGATATCCATAGTCACAAAAATAAAGCATGCTTTTGACTTAACCACCAAGTTGTAATTGTGTTACCATGGCGGGGCAGAGGCGATCTGGTTGCTGTCCACCTATACTTTCCCCTTTTCCTCCTGGGCACCCAGCTAGACTACATTTCCCAGCATCCCTTGCAGTTAGGGGGCCATGTGACTGCGTTCTGACCAATGGTACATAGGCAGAATAAATGCATCGCTGCCAGTCTTCCCATCAAACCTCAGCACAATACCCCAGCATTCTCTTCCTGCCACCTGCTGTCAGAATGCAAAGATCCAGTGGGAGCTCAGCAGGTACAGGGGATGCTGGAGCCACCAGATGGAAGGAACCTGACACTGAATGTCTGGGGGAGCAGAGTCCCTCCTACCCAACTGTCAGCAGGACGGTGACATGAAGGAAAACTAAACTTTGTGTGCATCTGAAGCCACTGAGCATGGTGAACTATACTTTCCAGCAGTAGTTATACTCTTGACTAATGTCTCCATGTCCAGGGGATTCTCCATTAAATCAGTGTTTCTCAGCCCCACCAACCAAGATCTTGTGTGGCTCTACTTTCTGTAGTTTGCATTATAAAAGCAAGGGATTTCTTTTACAGTCTTCCAAATATTTTTAAAAGAATTACAGAAAACGTATGAACTCCCCAAACTTTCAACTTACAAACATTCACAGACTTGAACGAAGCTGAGCGCCGGAGTCAAAACATGTCAGATCTGGTCTCCGTGAACAATGGTTGTTTATGTGGTGCCAGGAAATTGACTTTCTTTGTTTCTGATTAGATCTGAACCAATCGCTGGGATTAGAAGGATGCAGTGTTCTGATTGGCCAGGCTTGGGCCACATGCCCATCCCTAGGGCTAAGAGTGCAGCCAGTTCCCCCAAACCAAATGCACTGGGAGTGGAGAAGGGATGGTTTCTCCATGGAAACCAAGAGATTGCTATCAAAAGAAAGGGGGAATGGATGCCGGGCAGAGAAAAACTAGAGATATCAATTACATTCACATTCAGATGAGGAAACCAAGAAGAAAACCTCTAGGAATTGTCCCAAGATCAAACAGCTTAAGAAGGACAACAGAATAAACCATCCTCTGCTATTTCAGCTTTCTCCCCATCACCCCATGGTAGCTCAGGCCAGCATGTTCATGGGGCATCTGATTTTGGTGCAATAACCCCCAATTGCCAGCAACTATAGATAATTATAACCATGGAGGAACCATGTTCTCTAATGCATGGACCATAAACCCATCAGTTGTCCTGAGCCTGCAGAGGGATTTATAAAAGGCCATTCATCTAATTAATAATTGGTCTGCTTCCAACTTAAGTGGTTTGGTGCTGTTAACTGGAAGTATGTTTTTAATGTAAGGAACTTACTCCCATTAGCTGTCTTCTCTTTTGAAAATATGACCAAGTAAAAGGCTGAGATTTCACAAGCTGAGAGTATCACCTGGCATTAGCCAGCCTCTTAAGAGTTTACCTGTGCAGCCAAGTTTATTTCCAACACCAGGCTCCAGAGGACAAAATGCATCTTTCACAGAACAGACATTGAGGGAGAATCCCACAGACGATGCTGTTTTTTTCTTTTTTTTTTTTTTTTTTTTTGCAATTGATTCTGTTCCAGGCCTGCCTACACATCGGAGGCCAGCTGTGGAGTAAGGCCCCCTGAGCGACACTTCCTGGGTGACAGCGTTGCCTGCGTGGATGAATAGAACACTTATCTCCTTTGTGCTTCTTGATGCAGAAAATGTTTCTTGCAGATGGAATTTTTGGGAGGCATTTGTGTCTTGGTTTATTAAATGTTTTGATGGTCCCAAGGGATAATTTGGTTAGGCTCTTTTCCACTTGCCAGTTAACCTGCTGAATGCCTTGCAGTTAGGAATGAAATGAATCCTTCTTTCCTTGGGGAATAATGGCAGTAATTCAATTCACCAGCCTTGCTCTTGGTGATACTTTCAAAAGATCCTCAAAAATGTTCTTCTGGGCCAGATGCAGATCCGAATTCCTCCAGCTGATTGTGATTTTAGAATCTGAGTTCTTGAAATGTTTCATTTGGTCCAAAGCTTGCATCAGTTGCTTGATCTGATAGATTGAAACAAAAGGAAAAAAACTGTTTAAATTCTCCTAGGATTTTTCCAGACTTTCTCTGCTTTTGCCAGGCTGTGACCTAATTCTAGAAACCTCTTCAGGACTGTTTGGGCCTAGTTAGAGTTATTTAAGGCAGGCCGGCTGCGCATTTTGCAATGTGGCACTCAACACCCATCAATAATCAGCTGCCTGGGCCCTAGACGCTTATATTTAAATAGCAGCTGCACTTTAGGACCTCAAGTTTGTTTCATCCATCCTATAAACATTTGGAAGTTTCAAGAAAGCCCCTTTGCACAGGGAGAATAGAGCTGGTTTGGGAGAATCAATTCAGATAAATCATTTCTCTAAATGTGAACCGGCTTTATAAAGATGTTAAGCATATTAGACATTTTCCCTCAAACATCCGGCTGTTTCTTCTAACTGTTTCCAGAGAACCTAGACAGAACCAGATATGCTCCAAGAGAAAAGGTTCCAGCATCACTGAAAAAGAAAAGCAACCCATCCCCTTACCCCAACTGGAGGGGCCTAACGTCTTCCATGACTCCTTCCATGAGGCGGCTGTTAGACACCTGCACAGATGTGCTGTCTACAGAGGGGTATGCACCTCTTCTTGCAGCTGGATTGCCCATCACCCCATTCCGCCCGCTCTTGCTTGTCTGCAGTCAGACCCAGATGTAAAACAGATTACAGTTTCTGTATTTTTTAAGAGAGAAAACAAAAACACTTGTGTCTCTTCAGCATTCCCCTGCGGTGAAACCAAGCGGGTTAAAGAGAACCCACGGGAGAATGTAGCCCAGAGAGTCAGTGCCCGACAGCTAGCTTAGGTGATGACGGCTCTGCAGGGCTGGGAACATCTGGAGTGTGGAGATGAGGCTTGTCTCTCCTCGAGCTGGAAAAACACACACAGCTGAGCAGGCTGCCAAAGACCGAGGGGAAGGCTCTGAACTTCCTAGCTCACCCCAGCCTCCCGAGGTTAATATTCCAAGGGCAAGGACTTCATTTGAACACCATGTTCTGTCACACCATGTTCTGTCATAAGCTCTTTGCTGAATAACTCACTTGATGCCTTTTAGCAATTTTGAGGCCAGGGGCAGAAGAAGTCCTGCAAACAAATGATAGTAAATCCAAAGCGATGATTCTACACATTTGGGACATCATCTACTGGGACAAATGCTTCCGAACACATTTTCATATGATCCCTTCAATAGAGCTACCCCAAAAGACAGGACAGTGACTGGCATCCCCATTTCCCCATTTTATGGATGAGAAAACTAACTGGCATACAGAGTTTTCTCTTTTTCTTTTCTTTTCTTTCTTTCTTTTTTTTTTTTTTTGTGAGACAGTGTCTCACTGTGTCATCCAGGCTGGAGTGCAGTGGCAGAATCACAGCTCTCAGCAGCCTTGCCCTCCTGGTCTCGAGCAATCCTTTCACCTCAACCTCCCAAGTAGCTGGGACTACAGGTGCATGCCACCATGCCGGGCTAATTTTGTATATGTGTGTGGAGACAGGATTTCACCATGTTGCCCAGGCTGGTCTCAATTTCCTGAGCTCAAGCAATCCTCCCGCCTTGGCCTCCCAAAATGCTGGGATTACAGCATGTGCCATCATACCTGGCCTTTTTTTTCTTCTTCTTTTGTGAATTCAATTTTTATACTGCTATGAAAATATTGCCAGGCTGTAATGTTAATAAGCAACAGCAACCAAACAAGGCGACGATGAGTATATGTAGTACGCTGCTAATTGTGAAACAAGAATGGCAAATACTGTATTAATTCATATATGCAAAAATATGTTGGAAAAGATGGACAAATAAATTTAAAAATTCAAATATTTCTGAAACCACCCCTCCCTGCATATCTCATAGTCTCTCTTTTTGAAGTATAACCTTTAGAAGTTTTTAGTTGAGAGAAAGGTGAAAATTTTCTTTGTTGTTTTCTTAAAAATGTCTTTGCTTCATTCTCATTCTTAAAAGACGATTTAGCTTGTTATGTGTTTAGATGAGCGGTTATTTTCTCCCAGAACTTTGAGGATATTATTCTACTATTTTCTGGATTCTGATTACTATTCTTATTGCTACAATATGCAACTCTTATTGCTATTGCTATTGTCAACCCACCTGTTATTCTTTGTAAGTAATTTGACTTTTCTATCCGAATACTTTTATTATTTTAATTTCTTAACAATTTTAGGTTTTATTTCAGATTCAGGGGTATGTGTGTAGATTTGTTACATGAGTGACACACAGAGTTTAAAAGGCCATAAAAAAGACCCTAAGGGGAACCTCCAGCACTGGGCCCGAGGCACCCATGGCACTCATGACACTATTGGGCTCAAGTAAGATCACCAAGATCTTTCTTGCTTGTCCTCCCAGTTAGGAGCTGCAGGACCTAGGGCAGAGTCTTCCTGTTGCAAATTTCCTTAAATGGAATAATAATTATACTTGCCTGCTAAAGTTGTTGCAAGGAGTAAATGAGATTTTTTTTGGGGGGGGGGATGGAGTCCCCCTCTGTCACCCAGGCTGGAGTGCAGTGGTGTGATCTTAGCTCACTGCAACCTCTGCTTCCCAGATTCAAGCAATTCTCCTGCTTCAGCCTCCTGGGTAGCTGGGATTACAAATGTGCACCACCATGCCAGCTAATTTTTGTATTTTTAGTAGAGACGAAGTTTCATCATGCTGGCCAGGCTGGTCTCAAACTCCTGACCTCAAGTGATCCACCCACCTCAGACTCCCTAAGAGCTGGGATTACAGGCATGAGCCACTGTGCCCAGCCTAAATGAGATAATTATATAAAACTCTTAGAACAGTTCCTGGCACATAGTAAACACTCAGTAAATGTGATGATGATGGTGGTGGTGGTGGTAGTGATTTTGAAATATACACTTTTATGTGTTTCTAGGAAAGAATAGGTGTAATCTTGTCCATCAGAATTCTACACAAGATAACAGAAGATTATGATCAGGTTGTATTGTGGGCCTTTCATTTCCTCCCAATGTCAAAAATTTAAAGAGGTCAGAACCTGACCTCCCCATCTCCATTTTGGAGTAGTATTCTGGTCATATTGTATTCTGGGTTCAGGTTCCAGAAAAACTCTGCTATCCACTCCTGACTCCACCAGCTGCGATTCCTCGAGCTTTTTGGACAGTTGAGGAATCTCCCTGTATTGGCAGCAGTCAGAGGCAATGTAGATAACACCTAACTTTCTGCTTAGGGAATAAAGGATATCTGAAAGCCTTTTAACCTCTTTCTCTTGGTCTCTAACATTTTACTGTTTCTTTGTGATTAAAAGCCGTCTGGAAGCCCAGTGGCAGAGACAGCTGGCACCCACCAATGTCCACACTCTCCTCCTCTTCCTGGGTACACAGCCACCCTTACAGTCATATGTGGCCTGACTGAGTTCTGGCCAATGGAAGGTGAGCAGAAGTGAATGTGCACCATGTCTAGGCCTCCCATAGCTAATCCTCACTTTTACTCAATGCACCAGCAGAATGAAAAGACTCCTTTGACTAGAGAAGGGCTGAGTTTCGGCATTGAAGGAATTTGGATCTCTGAGTCACTGCGTGGAGTAATGATGTGCATTAATCAAAAACATCTGTTTTGGATCATGAATTAGAAATAAATGTATATTATGTTGAGCCACTGATATTAGGAGCTATCTTTTAAAAGTTAGCCTGCCTCTGACTAATGCAGGCTCTAATTATGGCAAACTCTAAGCCAGTGACTTAGCCAAGGTCACACAGTTAGGAATTCAGGCATCAACAGCTCTCACCATTAAGTCTATTAAAGATACTGTCCACCTCTATGTGAAGTATAATAAGCTCTCCAAAGTTGGCTGGCTGGCTGGCTGGATAGACTGGTGAATGAATGGGTGAATGGATAAATGGATGAATGAATGGATGGATAGATGAATGGATGAATATACTGATGAATGAATGGGTGAATGGATAGATTCATTGATGGATGGATGGATGGGTGTGTGGGCAATGACCCTGTGGTCACTTACGGGCAAAATTGCCATCAGTTTACAGAGGAAGAACCAGAAAGTATTTGTTTCTCTTGAAAGGTGGGAAGAAGCGATGTGATCAACCCAGAGTTCTCAGAGAGATGGACAATCCTGTTCAAGGTTGTGAGGCCTGAGCAAGGGCCTCCCAGAGCACAGAGCATCTTGAAATCACTAGGGAAATGAACCACACAGACTCCCAAGGATCCTGATTCATTTCTACAGTGGCTGTGTAGCTCAAGACAAGAAGACTAAAGACAAACAAGTCCAGACAATGGAGGCTGGATCTTGCTAGATGGGGGCCAGCCAAATAAGAATAGGGTGTGTTTATCAAAAAATAGGGGGCTTAACGCCAGGCACGGTAGCTCATCCCTGTAATCCCAGCACTTTGAGAGGCTGAGGTGGGCAGATCACTGGGGCCCAAGAATTCAAGACTGGCCTGGGCAACATAACGAGACCCTGCCTCTACAAATAATAGAAAAATTAGCCAAGCATGGTGGCATGCACCTGTAGTCCCTGCTACTCGGGAGGCTGAGGTGGGAAGATTGCTTGAGCCTAGAAGTTTGAGGCTGCAGAGAGCTGTGATTGCAGCACTGCACTCCAGCCTGACAGTGAGACCCTGCCAAAAAAAAAAAAGTGAAAGAAAGAGAAAGAAAAAGAAAAAAGAAAGAAAGACAAAGAAAGAAAGAGAAAGAAAAGAAAGAAAGAAAGGAAGGAAGGAAGAAGGAAGGAAGGAAGGAAAGAGAGAGAAGAAAAAGAAAGAAAGAAAGAAAGAGAAAGCAAGCAAGCAAGCAGGCAGGCAAATAGGCACATCAGCCAGCTGGGGCCAGCCCTGCCCACTTGCCCCCTGCTTATCTCCCACGAAGACTGCCAGTTCACCATGCTGAAGTGAGGAATGCTCCCAGCCTGCATCCACCCAGGACCCTCTTTCTGCAGGGCTGCAGGGGCTGAGCCCCTGCACTCAGCTCTCCTCTGGGATGGCAGGGATGGCTGGGCTTCCCTCCTTCCAGGGATGTGTGAGCGTCTCTGCCTCTGGCAAGCAAGCCCTTTAAGCCTGTCTTTATGTCCTTATCAGGGCTCCACGGCAGGCCCAGGTGCCAGGCCTCATTCAGTCAATTACCGTCTTCGCAGGACACAATGCTCTCTTCTGTGCGCAGATAGAGACACTTTCATGGCAAGGGTTCAGAGCTAAATCCTCTTTTGATACTGTCAGAAACTCCCTGCCAAGCTGACACTGTATGTTAGAGGGAAAAGAGCTCACCGGCGCAGAAAGCCGAAATTAAATTAAACAGGATATTAATACCTAGTAGTTAAGGAAATGATACTTCCTTTTTTTGATTCCTCTCTCTCTCAGTGCTGAAGCCAAAAAATGCAGACCCCTCTTGGCTGAACCAGTCGGGCCCCGGGGTTTCCAAAGCAAAACAGGGACATGATTCCTCTGGCAGGAGAGCCTTCTGCAGTGTTTCCTCATCACCCCCAGCCAGCCCCCACAGCCCAGGTCCTTCCAGTTTTCCTCTGTTCTTCTGAAACCAGAAGGTCTGGTTAATCCTTCTGAAGTAGACGGAAATTGAAACTCAGTTAAAGAGGCCAGATTATGGGTGAAGTTTTTTTCTTCTCGATTTTCTAAATTTTAAAAATTAGGGTCACATTACCATTAATATTAAAAAACAAAACTCTCTTTGCCCTCTCTTTGAGCTCCCCATCCTGTGACATTTTTCTATCAAATGCTTGGCTTACAGATCCCGTTCATAATAAGGGCTCCATGGTCATTGCATCATTGTTGAACGGTGTTCACCCAGCACTTACGTGTGCCAGGTCCTGTGCTCAGCACTTTGTGTGAATTGTTTCACCTAATCCTCACCACAGTTGTATCAAGTAGGTAAATGTTCTCACTCCTGTCTTTAACATGCATATATACCGTGTTGCAGCAGTTTTCCCAACAGCCAAAAGGTGGAAACAATCCAAGTGGCCATCGATAGGAAAATGGATAAACATGAAGTGGTCTATCCATGCAATGGAATATTACTCAGCCTTGAAAAGGAAGGATGCTCTGACATATGCTACGACATAGGTGGACCTTGAGGATTTACGCTGAATTAAACAATCACAAAGTGACAGATGATACTGTAGGAATACCTCATAGTGACTTGAGTGGAGTAAGCAAGTGAGAGAAAGAGAATGAGAATCAACTCAGAGACTCATCTGTTAGGGCAGCAGATAGGCCCTTGAAGACTGTGTGAGATGCATACAGCAATCATTTTCAAGAGACAGAAAGTGGGATGGAGGTTGCCAGGGGCTGAGGGAAGAGAGAATAGGGAGTTTGTGTGTGATGGGTGCAGAGTTGCAGTTTTGCAAGACGAAAAGAGTTCTGGAGATAGGTTGCACAACGATGTGAATGTATTTAATGTTAACGTGCAAAAACTGCACACTTTAAACATCATTAAAATGGTAAATTTTATGTTCTGTATATTTTACCACAATCAGAAATAAATAACTAAAAAAAGAAAAGAAATGAGAAAACTAGGACTCAGCAAGGTGAAAGGACTTGTCCAAGGACACCAGCCCCTAAGTGACAGAACCAGACCCCACTCTTGCAAAGCCTGGGGCTCACCTTGCCGGGAATGACACTTCCCTGTGATAAAGCACAGGTGCTGTCATGATAAGTCTCCCTCATGCTCCAGAATCACCTCTGGATTCCTGCCACCACTGAACACACAATCCAAGTCAGAATACCACTGAGCAATAAAAAGGAATGAACGACCGATATGTGCCACAGCCTGGATGAACCTCAAAAACATTATACTCAGTGGAAGAAGCCAGGCAGAAGAGACCACACATTATATGATTCCATTTCCAGGGAAGATCAAGAAAAGGCAAAGCTGCAAAGATGGCAGCAAGTAGATTAGCAGCTGTTTGGATGGGGGCAGAGGAGAAAGGGGATTAATCGTACATGTGCACCAAGGATCGTATCAGGGTGATGAAAATGCTCCAACGTGGATTTTGAGTGATGGTTGTACAACTTGGTAAATTTACTTAAAAAAAAGCATTGAGTTGTACACATGAAAAGGGTGAATTCCATAATATGCAATATATGCCTCAATAAAGTTGTTTGTTTGTTTGTTTTGAGATAGAGTCTCGCTCTGTTGCCCAGGCTGGAGTGCAATGGTGTGATCCCAGCTCACTGCAACCTCTGCCTCCCAGGTTCAAGCAATTCTCCTGCCTCAGCCTTCTGAATAGCTGGGACTACAGGTCCATGCCACCGCACCCGGCTAATTTTTGTATTTTTAGTAGAAATGGGGTTTCACCATGTTGGCCAGGCTGGTCTCGAACTCCTGACCTCAAGTGATTCATCTGCCTTAGCCTCTCAAAGTGCTGGGATAACAGGCATGAGCCACCATCCCTGGCCAATTTTTTTTTTTTTTTTTAAGAAATACAATCCAAGTTCTCACACATTTTACAAGGGCTTATACACTGCTCTGTAGCTGCATCTCCTCAGTTCATTCTCATTTTCTCTCTCTCGCTCACTCCACTCAAGTCACTGTGGCCTCCTCCCTGTTACTTGAATACACCAAATGCACTCATGCCCCAGGGCCTTTGCACCTACTCTTCCCTCTCCCTAGAACTGGATTTCCTAGGATAATCACATGGCTCCCTCACTCCATCCAGATCTCCTCATCCTATCTCCTCTTCCTATCTCCTCCACTCCCTCCCTAGTCAGGCAGCCTCTGCCATGCCCCAGCAAGCCCCTCAGTATTGGAGTCTCAGATAAATCATGGACATTAGCCTCCCAAAGAGGGTTCCCATCTACATAGTTGGAGGCCTGCCTTTCTGCTGGGCTGAGCACATTCCTTGGCATAAGTAACTTCCTGGGCGCTCAAAGTCGTTCTCACCGTCCTCCACAAAGACTCCTATGCTCAGACCAGGAGCTCAGGGGTTCGAAGATTTCCCAGGTCCTCCAATTCCACCCATGTTGCTGCAAAAGACATGATGTCACTCTTTTCTATGGCTGAGTAGTATTCCATTGTATATGTATACACACCACATTTTCTTTATCTAAGCATCGCTGATGGACACTTAGGCTGATTTTATATCTGCTATTATGAATAGTGCTGAGATCAACGTACCAGTGCAGGTATCTTTTTTACATAGTGATTTCTTTTGCAATGAGTACAATGAACATTCTTTGGGTGATGGCTACACTAAAAGCCCATATTTCACCACTATGCAATAAATCCATGGAACCAAATGACACTTGTACCCCCTAAACCTATAAAAATAAAAAGATTTCTCCCATCCATCCCTGCCTTGGAGGAGATTGCCAAGACCTCCTGTTTGCGCTGGAGAGCCTCCCGGTCCTGAAGGATTCCCAGCTGTTCCCTCACTTCCCTCCCTTCTTAGGAAACCGAGCCATAAGCCCAACAAAGCAGAATGACCTGTTCTTGGGCCACCCTTATAAAACATCCAGATGCAGAAACACCTTGGAGAAGATCTCATAGAGCCCAGCATTTCCCAAAGTAAGTTCCACAAGATGCTCTGCCAAAGATGGGCTCCAAATTCAAGGATCTCAGAAATGCTGGATGTGTAAGGGCTCTGAGAAGCTCTGCAAAGAGACTTGGTTTGGCTGTTTATCCTAACCTTGCCTAAACCTATTTGACCACAGAACCCTTCTTCTCTCTTCCTTTGCCCTGAAACATAAAACATGATTGCATTCCTAGAGTCCCAGGGCAAACTTCAAGAAACGCTAATTCCAACCCAGGCTTCATCTCCCAGGTCCCTGAGTCCCAGAGAGAGGAAGAGACTTGCCCAAAGCCACAGAGCTGAGACTAGAAGTCAGACTTCCCAGCTCCCAATCCCAACTTTTCATTATTAACTTTGTTTCTTGATGCCCAACAGATATAAGCCACTGTGCTGGATGCAGAAGAGAATAAACATGCCCCTGTCTCCCAGAGTTCACTCTTGAGAATGGTAGAAGTGGGGAGAGAAACATGTGATTCTTCCTGCAGCACTGTGACCTTTCTGTATCAATCAGCTTTTGTTAAGCATGTGCTATACACTCTTCTTACTGCTTTACACATGTCAATTCTTTCCATCAAACACTAGCCCAGTGAAAAAGTTCCATCTTACAGATGAGAAAACTGAGCCTTGGCCAAGTTAACTCACTAGTCCAGGGCCACATGGCTAGGAAGGCTTGGAGCCTGGATTACCATGGAAGCTTTCTGACTTCAGAGTCCACATTTTCAGCCTCCAAGTTGCCATGCCCCCTTGGGACCAGCTGTCTCTCACCAGTCCCCACAGGAGCCTTCCTGACCTTCTAAAGTTAAGAGCTTTGCAAATCCCTCTTGGTTAACTCTCCCCAGGGTCTGCAAATGAACAGCTCTGGGAAGCTGCAATTTTAAAATTTAAAATCTTTTTATGTGTTCCAGAGGAAAGGAGAGTTTGGTGGAAACTTGGGTGACCTGGGAAAGAGTCTGGACTTGTTCAGAAGATCCCCCATCCTCGCTTGTGACTATGTGGCTTTTATTTTTATTTATTTATTTTTTAGAAACAGAGTCTCCCTCTGTCACCCAGGTTGGAGTGCAGTGGCACAATCATGGGTTCACTGCAGCCTTGACCTCCCCGGGCTCAGGTGATCCTCCCATCTCAGCCTCTGGGGTAGCTGAAATGACAGGCACATGCCCCACACCTAGCTAATTTTTTTTTTTTTTTTTTTTTTTTTTTTGGTATTAGAGATGGGGTTCCTCCAGTTGCCCAGGCTGTTCTGGAACTCCTGGGCTCAAGTGATCCACCCACCTGGGCCTCCCAAAGTGCTGGGATTACAGGGGTGAGCCACCACACCCAGCTGGCTCTGTGGCTTTTGAATAATTACAGGTATAGGAAGTGGAATGTTCTTTGGCCTCCACATCTGCAAGTGTGCTTGCTCTCCATCTTTGTCTTCTGTATTCTAGTAAAATGAGCTTCTTTGACAAGCTCCTGGCATGGGACCCTGCGGAACTGAGACCAGCAGAAAGATTGACCCCCTGTAAATCAGTACAGATCAGTCTAACAAGTAATTATGTGATCGCAACCAGTACTGTCTGAGGGGGAGACCAGGGTCTGTGGCTGTTCTGCTCACCCAGCACATCAGATGGTTTAGATTTGTTGTTGTTGTTTTTCATTAGATTTGTCGTCGTTGTTTTTCAAACAAAAATAAATCATCAAAATTCATGAAAAATAAAATAACATAAAGCTCCAACTGAATGTAATAGATGGAAAACAAGGCATAGCAATAATGATTGGCTCAAGAGGAAATGGGAGGAGGCCGCCCTTCCCCCAGCAGCAGATGCCCTTCCCCCAGCCCACGTGGCTGACTGCTGCTTCCCCACTCTGCACTCACCCACTCCCCTCCTCACCAATCCCCACCATATTGGGTGCTGTCTTTTCTAAAATGTTGATATTTTTATCGGTGTGGATTTTTAGTATTAATTTTGATATTTTGAAATATTGCATTAAAATTTTATTTAGTCTGATGACTGAGGATTTTTGGTGCCTATTTAAATTTGGTCTTGTTTGTCTTACCCTGATCTCAGCCCTGGCTGGATGAATGCGTGCATTTGTGGCAAGATGACCAAACCTTAGACAAGTGCAGAGTGCTGCCATGTTAGGTGTTGGTGTTAAGTGCAGGTGAGAAAAATGGGAGCAGCTAGGAGTACAGGGGTGTCAACTGTGTCCTCTCTCTTCACCGTGAGTCCAGAAAACCCCCAGAAAAATTAGCCCCTCTAGGGATTATTTCTCCATCAAGCAAGAAAGGGACATGTAGGAGTACACATCAGACAGCTAACATTTACTGAGCTCGTACATGTGCTTTGCACTATTATAAGTGCTTTCTGTGTTTTTATATTATACATTATAATATAAATTATATCATAATTTATATATAAATATATGTATTTGTTTATAATAAATTATTTATTATAGTCAGGAGGTGATGGTGGAAGTGGATACACCCACTATCTATGTGGTGGCACACTCAGGACAGGTGGCCAAAGGGAGCATGGACCACATTTGCTTCTGGAGGACAGCAGGGTTCTGTAGTTCTCTGGTTCTCCCAACATTTGTAGATGAGGGACACCCAAGCTTAAACTTTCTGGCCAAGCATTGTGGCGCACGCCTATAACCCCAGCACTTTGGGAGGCCTAGGCAGAAGGATCTGTTGGGTCTGGGAGTTTGAGACCAACCTGAGCAACATAGTGAGATCTCATCTTTACAAAAGATGAACAAAATTAGCTGGGCATGGTGGCATGCACCTGTGGTCCCATCTACTTTGGAGGCTGAGGTGGGAGGATTGCTTGAGGTCCAGGCTGCAGTGAGTCAAAATTGCACCACCTCACTCCAGCCTGGGTGACAGAGCAAGACTCTGTCTCAAAAAAAAAAAAAAAAAGTCACCACTGGCTGAAATTTGCCAGATTCTTTCCTAACACCCCAGAGATTACTAGACAGTGGGTAACTCCAGGCCAAGGTTAAGCCACCAAACCACAGCAATAGAGACCTTGGATGCCCACTGGGCACACAACCAAAGAAGCACTAGGACTGGTGCACTCATGGTGCACTCGCCACTGGCAAAGATGCCCACCCAGAAGTGAGCGAGGAACCCAGGCACAGGACCAGGGCTTGACCAGTGGTTGTAGAAGCTTGGAAGGTTGAGGTCCAGATGCTCTTTTAAAAATTTATTTATTTGTATGAATTTATGGGGTACACATGCAATTTTGTTACATGCATAGGTTGTGTGGTGGTCAAGTCAGGGCTTTAAGAGTCAGGATGCTCTTTTTATTTTGATTTTTAACTCTATCAGCTTAGCCATGACAATCAGCAATCAATCCCCAAGGAGCCCTGCACTCAGCCTCTGAGATGCAGAAGACGTCCGTGATGGTCAGTTTTATATGTCAACTTGACTGGGCCATGGGGTGCCCAGATAGCTGGCTAAACAGCATTTCTAGGTATATCTGCAAGGGTGTTGCTGAAAGAGATTAGTATTTGAATTGGTGGACTGAGTAAGGCAGATTGCCCTCTCCAATGTGGGTCGGCATCCTCCAATTCACCGAAGGCCTACACAGAACACAACAGTGGGGGAAGGTTGAATTCACTCTCTGCTTGACAGCTTGAGCTGAGACATCTGCTTCTTCTACTTTCAGTGTTCCTGGTTCTCAAGCCTTCAGACTCCTGGACTGGCATCAACATCATTGGTTCCCCTGGTTCTCAGGCCTTTGAACTAGACATCAGCTTTCCTAGGTCTCCCACTTGTACTAGCAGATTATGGGACTTTTCAGCTTCCATGATTGCAGAAGCCAATATCTTATGATAATTAAATATGTATATATATATATATATAAATAAAATGAAGAGCATATGTGTGTCAATACATATATATTCTATACTACATATTATATACTATGTACATAATACACACAAATATACTATTAGTATATATACTATTAGTATACATATATAGCATACATAATATATACATATATGTATACTACTAGTATATATACTAATAATTAAGTATATATACTATTAGTATACATATACAGTATACATATATAGTATATACCTGTATACTATATGTATATAGTATATGCATATACTGTATATAGTATATATAGTATATATATACTATATGTACTATATATAGTATTTAGTATTTAGTATATAGTATAGTATATATAGTATATATTATATATACTGTATGTATATAGTATATGCATACTATATACATATACTATCTATACTATTAGTATACATATATAGTATATATTGTATATATGTATATTATATATACATATATAGTATATACATATATTATATAATATATGTATATAATATAATATAATATATGTATATGTTATATATACACATATTACATAATGTATGTATATACTATATACTACATGTGTACTGTATATGTATATATAATATACATATATACAATACTCTATATGTATACCAATAGTATATATACTAATAGTGTATACATATATACACTATTACATATATACAGTATACCTATACACTAAATATACACTATTATATACAGTGTGTACATATGCACTATTATATATATACTGTGTACATAGACACAATATATACACCATTATATATATACAGTATATATGTATATACTATATATATTTATATACTATTAATTCTGTCTCCCTGAAGAACTCTAACTAATACAACGTCTTAGCTCCCACATTCTCATGTTCATCCAAATGCAAGCTGATGAGCGCAAGATTGCTCCAACATTCTTTCCCTGGCCCTCAAGGGACATCTGGGCCCAAGCACTCTTATCTGATGCATTGCAGCCTCCCACTAACACTCAGTGCTATTCCCATTTCTGATTCGATAGTTAACACAAGGCCTCCACATGTAGCCTCAGCAAGCAAAGTCAAAACGAAGCAAAACTACAAATCTACAATCACCCTTCTTTCTTCCTTTTCCCCCATTCTGGCAAATGGATGACATGAGCAGGACGTAGGGAGTTAATACGTGAAGCTCCTTCCCTGATAGCACCAGCTCCCCACGTCTCTGTCTTTTGTGCAAGGTTAATAAAATAAATTCTGAATATCAATAAAGTGCGTTCTATTTTTCTTGGCATGTCCCAGCCCCACTCCGTCCTTCTATTGCAGAAGTCATGCTACAGAGAGATCACTTTTCCACAGAGCATTGATGTGGTGCCATAAGGGCTGCAGATGATTTGCTAAAATGCTCCAAAGGTATTCAAATTTCTTTAAAGAAGAAATTCAATTTATGTGCATTTATATTACAATGTCTGTCAGGAAGAAAGGTTATAATCACCAGCATATTTCAGATTTACATTTTCCTCTGTACATGAGGTAATGGTATTAGAGGGAAACGATGGAGCTTACAGTTGAATTGGACGCATGGTCCTATTTTCATTGCTGCTAAAAGCATGTTTTTGAAGTTCTTGAGGAAAGCATATGTTAGCATATGTTAGGGAAACATCAAGAACAGGAGGCTGGGTGGTTGAGAAGGAAACATTTGTCTTTCCTTCTGGCCTCTCCATGTGGATAGGCTATTTCTTAGTGCCTGCCCGCCTTGGGAAGCCATTTGAGGTTTCAGCATCTGACACAGACTAAAGAACAGAGCTCAGGCTGAATGGGTGTGTTCCAAGGGCACTGTCCATCTTCACCCTGGAAATCTCAGACAGCCAACTCCAGTAGGCTCCAGTAAGGGCAGGAAGGAGTGAAGCATTAACTCATCCAGAAAGCAATCTTTGATCCTGGATATTTTTAAATTACTTCCAGTGCTTTCTCCTCAAATATTCATCAACCGTAGCTGCCCAGGAAGCTCTACTGATGGAAGGACCAGTGCAAGCAGGGTGACTGAGCCTGGCTCCCTGTAAACAAAAGACTGGGGTCTCCTTTCTTGTCCAGGGTCCAAAGCTGCTGGCAGGCAAATGCAGGATTCCAATCCAGCAGATTTGCTTCCACGAGCCACAGTGTTAATCCAGTTGCCTTGGGCCACCCAGGTAGAGACTGCATTTAGAATTCATGAGCCATACTCTCTAAACAAGGATATCCAGGAATCTGAGTGAATGAAAGTCCCTCAGTGATTCTGACCAGGTCTTTAGTTCACTCTTTTGCCCCACAGCAGAGACTCAGATGCCTGGTCTTAGTGCTTCCAAATTATACATGTTGAAAACTTCTCTCCTGTGATTACAAAAAAAAG
The DNA here is from genome assembly GCF_029289425.2 of Pan paniscus. NCBI lineage: Eukaryota > Metazoa > Chordata > Mammalia > Primates > Hominidae > Pan > Pan paniscus. The sequence goes on along the minus strand of NC_073267.2, from coordinate 63,650,450 downwards.
TGTTTTCTTGGATGATTTTTTTTTTTTTTCAGACAGAGTCTCGCTCAGTTGCCCAGGCTGAAGTGCAGTGGCGTGATCTCAGCTCACTGCAACCTCCACCTCCTGGGTTCAAGTTATTCTCCTGCCTCAGCCTCTCAGGTAGCTGGGATTACAGGCACCCGCCACCACGCCCTGCTAATTTTTGTATTTTTAGTAGAGACAGGGTTTCACTATATTGGCCAGGCTGGTCTCAAACTCCTGACCTCAAGTGATCCGCCTGCCTCAGCCTCCCAAAATGCTGGGATTACAGGCATAAGCCATCAAGCACAGCCTTTTTTTTTTTTTTTTTTTCCACAGTCTCACTCAATCACCCAAGCTGGAGTGCAGTGGCATAATCACAGCTCACTGCAGCCTCGAACTCCTGGGCTCAAGCCAGTCAAAGCACTGGGATTAATGGATAGGTATATTTAACTGGATGTGCCACCACCTCCTTTATTGTGTTTTCGTCTAGATACAAAAGTAATAACAGTTGAGTGTAGAATATTTGGGAACAATGGACGAGCTGAAAAAAAAAGAGAAAATTAAAATCAACCTTGATTTCACCCCACAGAGGTAACCATTCTTAATGGTTCTCTTCATACTGTTTTGGCATAAACCCCTCTGCATTATTTGTACATATAACTATCATATGTATAACATGTTTTGTATATGTTTTTATAAAAGTGAAAGCATACTCAATTATTTTATTGATTGATGATATGGTTTCGCTGTGTCCCCACCCAAAATCTCATCTTGAATTGTAATCCCAATAATCCCCACAGTCCTCATGTGTCAAGGGAGGGACCCAGTGGGAAGTGATTGGATGATGGGGGCAGTTTCCCCCATGCTGTTCTCGTGAGAATGAATGAGTCTCCCGAGATCTGATGGGTTTATAAGTGTCTGGCATTTCCCCTTCTTGCACTCATTCTCTCTCTTGCTGCCCTGTGAAGCAGTACCTTCTGCCATGATTGTAAGTTTTCTGAGGCCTCCCCAGCCACGCCAAACTTTGAGTCAATTAAACCTCTTTTGTTTATGAATTACCCAGTCTCAGGTATATTTCTTCATAGCCATGTGAGAATGGACTAATACATTGATATATTAGTTCACAACAGATTATGAGCGTCTTTTTATGTCAGAGTCTTCTATAACATAATTTTAACATCTGCATAGTATTCCTGTCTTCGGCTGTACTTTAAAATACTTTCCAATCCCCTCTTGTTGGACATTTAGGTGGTTCTGAATTTTTCACTAATATAATTAATGTTGCGAGGCGCATCTGTGTAGCTGCTCCTATTCACAATTACTTACTTAGGGCAATCCCTAAAAAGTGAGATGTAGGGGTCATGAGATATAAATATTTGTAATATTTTGGTCAATATTGCCAGATTGTCTCTAGAAAGAGTGCACCACTTCCTCTCCCCATCATCAGTGTGTGAGATTCCATGTTTCACTGACCTGAGCCCTAACTTAATTGGTTAAGGAAAAACCTCATTTGCTGTAAGTTTGATCAGAAAAATAAAAGAAAGAAAGAAAAAAGCCTCTGATAAGTTAGTTGCTGCTCAGTCTAGGAGAAATGTAGACAATGGATTTACTGGGAGGTTGGGCCCTTCTGGGGCAATAGGAAAAAAAGCACCTTTAGTTAATGGAGGAGCTGGGGAGAGTTCATGGGGGAGAGAGTCCATAGCTCATAAAGAGATATTCATGTGACACCTGTAAGCCTTTTGGGTGATATTAGGCCTACCTTAGTATCTTTAGGTTTCATTTATTTATTTTATTTTTATTTATTTATTTTTTGAGATGGAGTTTCACTCTGTTGCCCAGGCTGGAGTGCAGTGGTGTGATCTCGGCTCACTGCAATCTCTGCCTCCCAGGTTCAAGTGATTCTCCTGCCTCGGCCTCCCAAGCAGCTGGGACTACAGGCCCACACCACCATGCCTGGCTAATGGTCTTTGTATTTTTAGTAAAGACAGGGTTTCACCATGTTGGCCAGGCTGGTCTTGAACTCCTGGCCTCAAGTGATACACCTGTTTCGGCCTCCCAAAGTGCTAGGATTACAGGCGTGAACCACCACACCCAGCCTAGGTTTTACTTTCTGATCCTCCGGGAATCACTAAAATTTGGTAGGACGCAAACTCCTGGCTGAGATCTGACAATGAAAGGGAAGATACTGTTTTGTGTTTAGAAGAAAAAAATATCAAATAGAAGGAATTGGTTGGAATAACATAATATACATCCTCCTGAAATCCATGAACACAACAGGAGAGAACTGGAGAAGAGGAGTGTCTGGGTAACTGGAAGGAAAGCCATCTTGACTGGCTGAAAACAACAATAGTTCATGATTTCTCCCAGTTCTGTGGGTTGGCTGGGCAATTCTCCTGTGGCTTCTGCCTGGGCTCAGTCCTGCCACTGAAGTCAGCTGGAGGATCAGCTGGGCTGGGAAGTCCCAGATGGCCCCACTCACACAGGCCTTCCATGTGGTCCCGCAGCCTCTAGAAGTCTGGGTGGGCTTCTTTACCTGCTGGTCTTAGGGCAGCCTTTCACAAGGGCCCAGGCAAAAGTTGCAAGGCCTCAAAACCTACACTCCAAACTCGCCCGTCCTCACTTTTTTCTGTAAATTTACTTGTATGGTGGTAAAATATGTAGAACATAAAATTTACCATGTTAACCATTTTTGTGTGTTTCTTTGTTTTAGAGAAAGGGTCTCGCTTTGTGGCTCAGGCTGGAGTGCCATGGCATGATCACAGCTCACTGCAGCCTCAACTTCCTCGGGCTTGAGCCATCCTCCCACCTCAGCCTCCTGAGTAACTGGAACTGCAGGTGTGTGCCACCACACAGGCTAATTTTGTTTATTTTTTGTAGAGACAGGGTCTCCCTATGTTGCCCAGGCTGGTCTTGAACTCCTAGGCTCAAGCAATCTTTCTGCCTCAGCCTCTGAAAACGCTGACATTACAGGCATGAACCACCATGCCTGGCCCATTTTAACCATTTTTAAGTGTGCAGCTCAGTGGCGTTAACTTCATTCACATTGTTGTGCAACCATCACCAGCATCTACATCCAAGACTTTTTCATCTTCCCAGACCGAACCCCTGTTCCCATCAAACACTAGCTCCCCATGCCCCATTTCCCCAGCCCCTCACACCCACCACTGCAATTTCCGTCTATGGATTTGATGACTCTTAGATACCTCATAAAAATGGAATCATCCAGTATGTGTCATTTTGTGACTTACTTATTTCTCTTGACATAATGTCTTTGAGGTTCATCCATATTGTAGCATGTGTCAGAATGCCCTTTCTTTTTATGGCTGGATAATATTCAACGGTAAGCATACTGCCCATTTTGTTTATCCATTCATCTGTTGATGGGCACTTGAGTTCTTTAATCCAGCCTCATTTTCTGCCATGTGCTATGGGATGAAGCAAGCCCCAAGGCCAGCTCAGACTCAAGAGGTCAGTGATACAGACTCCATCAATTGATGAGAGGAGCAGCAACATCACATTTTAAGGGACAAGGACGCAGGAAGACCTGATTCACTGGAGGCCATTTTATAATCCAGATGTACTACAGAACCAAATGACAACAGGGACGTCCAAAAAGACCTTGGCAGAAGTACAGTGAAATTTAACTGGTTTTGAGTACCAGTCCAGAACACTGGCTCAAAGAATAACTTGCATAGGAAGGGGACAGTGAGTGTGCTTGGGGCCCATAGATTTTGGGTGAGAGAACCACTGCTTCCTTCCAACTGAAAGACGTAATGAGTTTAGTGCTGTGTTTGTGAGTTTAATACGAACAAGTCCTGTGTAATGAGTTTAATTGTCTGTGTAGCAGATGAAATGGAAGTACCAGAAACGGGGCAGGAATGAAAGCAGAGGCCCTGCGCTCTGGTCTTCTCCATCCCCCAAAGAGAAAGCAGCCATGTTACTGTAAGTTAATTCCACATCTTCTCTCTGCTTTAGTTTTCTCAGTAGTAAGATGGAAGCCATCATATCTATCTTGTCATGAACAGACAATGAACTAAAGTTTGTGAAAGTCATTTTTAAAAAAGGAAAAAACACGATGTGCCACTCCTTCCGTCTGCCAGGCGATCTCTTTCAAGCACCCACGTGTTCTTTTCTGGTATCTAGTTCTCTCTTGTCTTCCCATCTGGGGTCATGGACAATGGCCTTGTCTTTGCTTTATCTGATTTCTCTCTGAAGTACAGCCAGGTACCCCCAAAAGACTACAGAGCTAACTTTACAAGACGCTTCCTGGTACTTTTCGATTTCAAAATACACTGCAGGTTCTTAATGCATGTTAAACAGTAACGAAGGTCACAGCAGAAATGGCCAGCTGCCCCTGTTTTCTTGCCCTTTACTGTCCCTTTTCTTGTCCTTCCTGTGAGGGATGGATGAACAGAGGCCCTCAGAGCGACATCCAGAGTAGGAGGAAGGCAGTTGGAAGGCCCTGAAGTACAAGGTGGAGCGAAGGAAGCCTCCCAAGCCTCAATTTCTGCAAATCGGGGGTGATGCCGGGCCAGGATTAAGGTGAGATGAGTGAGGTCAGATCCTGCAAGTACAGGGAAGGATGGTGTCTTTATTTTAAACGTTGATAATCTGTTCAACATGAATTTTTTTGCATTAACTTTGATTTTTTTTAATTACAATGAAATACTGTCCTCATTATTGAGTTTTGGGGTGCCTCTTTAGATTTTGGGCTTGGGGCAAATGTTTCCCTTACCTCGCCCCAGTCTCAGCCCTAGAAAATAGTGCCAATCTCATGGGAATTGTTTCAAATATATATATATTTTTTAAGATAGAGTCTCACTCTGTTGCCCAGGCTGGAGTGCAGCAGTGCCATATCAGCTCACTGCAACCTCCGCCTCCTGGCTTCAAAGGTTCAAGCAATTCTCTTGCCTCAGCCTCTTCAGTAGCTGGGATTACAGGTGCCCACCATCACACCCAGCTAATTTTTGTATTTTTAGTACATGGGCTTTCACCATGTTGACCAGGCTGGTCTTCAACTCCTGACCTCAGGTGATCCACCTGCCTCGGCCTCCCAAAGTGCTGGAATTACAGGCGTGAGCCACCGCGCCCGGCCTGTTTCAAAGATTAAATGAGGTGACGCATGTAAATCAGTGACAGGCACATAGCAAGTGCCCAACACAGGTGAGCCATGATTATAATTACTGCATTCATCTCATCCGTCTCCCTGCCCGACAAGAAAACCAAGACAGAGAAGTCATGCAATCTACCCAAGATCACTCCGCAGTTGACGCGGGTCTGTCTGACTGCAAAAAAGTCCTTTTCATCCCTTTTCTTCCCAGCAGACAGAAACGCAGTTGCAGAGGGTATGGATTGGATCAGACCATCATTGGGAGGGGAGGAGAGAGAGTCCACTTTTCTCCAGGCTACGTGACATTTTCCATTTTATTTTGCTGTTCCCAAGAATGGGCTCTACCCAGGATAAGCTGGACTGTCCCTCCGTCCCAGCGGCCTTCTTTACAACTCCCCAAATTCAGGTCAGGCATGGCTGCCCATCAATTCCTCCTCTGGTGCCGGTTGCTGGTTCACAGCAGTTGTCACCAGCATATGACTCCTTGATCACTGTCACCTCCACCAGGCTGGGTCTGGGACTCCTTTCATTTCACTCATGGTCTGTCCCTAATGCCTAGAACAGTGCCTGGTCCAAGTAGACTCACCAAGAGTGTTGATGGAATGAAAGAACCCATGAGCAATGGAATGAGAGAACAAAATTTTCCAGATGAGAAACTGAGGGTCAGGGAGGTCAGGTGACTTGCTCAGGGCCACACAGCAATGAGCAGCAGAGCTGGAATTCCAACCGGTTGGGCCTGGCTCCAGAACATGTGTCTTCTCCACAACTATATGTTGCAAAAATCCTTCCATCTGCATTCCGAACCCTATTTGAATAATCTCCATCTCACTGCGTCTCTCTCCACCTCTTGCCCTCCATCCCCCACCAGATGTTCAAGAATGAAAATATCTGAGAAAATAAGCCAAATTTCTAAAAACGTACATTCAAATGTCTGGAAAGTTCTTGCATGGGTGATTAAATTAAGATAAAGTATGCTGAAACAGACAGTGCCCCTGCCAAATTGAATTTCTTGTTCGCCGTATTGTTCTTGGATGAATAAGTGGGCCCTCCATGTAAGGTTAGAGCAGAGATAAGTCTGTCCCCAAGAGTGGTACACGGGCTTTCTGGAGCCCAGCTCACACACAGGACACGACCTCTACATTTAATTTCTGAAGCTCCCTTGGGAAAATGTCTCCACTTGTGCCATCCAGGGACATTTGGCCACCCCTCTGCAGGTTCCCAAACCCACCGGTGAAGACAAAGAGGAACTGAAGACACCAAGAGTCTGGTCACTGCTACTCAGTGTGTGGTCCTGCACCAGCAACATCAAAAACACCTGAGGGCTTGTTAGAAATTTCCATCCTCAGGCTCACCCCCAGACCGCTGAATCCAAAATTCTGGGGGTGGAGCCCAGAAATCTGTGTTTTCTCTAGCCCTTCAGGAGACCCTGCTGTCACCAGCCTTGTCCAGCACCAGCCTTTGCAGTTTCCCTTGATGGAATTCAATTCTTGAAGGAAAGAGTGCACCCTGATTTTGGCCAAATGAGGAGTTCGGGATCCAAGAAGGGGAAGGGAGTTGTCCGAATCTTGGATGGAAAATCAGGTAGAAAGGTAGGGATGGAATGGGAAGAACAAGGAGCAAAAAGAGAAACTGAGTCAGAATGTGATGACCAGGCAGTACCATAAATCCCCACAGGTGAGCAAAAGGCAGAATGTCAGAACTGAAAGGAACCAGCCAACATCTCTTCCTCAGTCTCTGATCCTTCAGTTCTGCCTGCAAAGCTATCAAAGAGATCTAAGTCACAGGTCACTTACACCAGTCCCTTCAGAGGCTCCCCACTGACCTCAGGCTAAAGTCTAAGACTGCCTAGCACAGACTCTTCATGACCTGGCCCCTGCTATTTCCCCAGCCTCCTCCCCCTCCCACCTAACGCTGAGCACCCCAAGACTACCGGCAATGTCCTGTTCCCCCACTGCACCTGCTGTCTCTGATCTCCACATTTGGTCTTGTCCATGTTAATAAGCCCTTCCTACTGCCTGGGCTTATTCACCTACAGGGATGTCTCCAGGCACCTGTTCCCAAGAGGTCAACCCCAAGGGTCAATGGCAGTCTGTTCCATCCACCCCACCCCCCAACCAACTCTAGTGCAAAAGATGTCCATCTGCCTTTGAGTCTTCCTAACCTCAAGGTCAAAGAATGAAAGTTTCAGCAATTCCATGCCATTCAGTGACTGCCACCAGGGGCTATTCAGAAAAAAACCTGGCACCGTGTGGCACTCTCAGCAGATAATGAGCAAAGTCTGGAGGTCTGAGGTCTACACCAGAAGAAAAATGATTACCCTGCATCTTACCATTTCAAGCTGCTCTGATATATCACTAGTGTTTGCCTCTATTTTTATACCCCAACAAATCCCTCATTGTGTCCAGGCTGACTTTCTTAATTGCCACCAATGTTGAGCCTCTGAGTAGCACTGACCTCATTATCAAAAAGCTACAATGCGGCTGGGCATGGTAGCTCACGCCTGTAATCCCAGCACTTTGGGAGGCCGAGGTGGGCGGATCACCTGAGGTCAGGAGTTCGAGACCAGTCTGGCCAAAATGGTGAAACCCTGTCTCTACTAAAAATACAAAAAATTAGCCAGGTGTGGTGGCAGACGCCTGTAATCCCAGTTACTTTGGAGGCTGAGACAGAATCACTTGAACCCAGGAGGCTGAGGTGGCAACGAGCCAAGATCATGCCATTGCACTCCAGCCTGAGTGACAGAGTAAGACTTCATCTCAAAAAAAAAAAAAGCTACAATGCATGTTCTAGAAATAAAAATTCAGAAGTTGTACCCCAGTCCTTCTTTATGAATAAAGATGTGTGGTCATTATCACACCGTTTGGTTTAATATTTAGCCAATGTCTTGGTCAGGGAGCCTCGTACAATGGCTCTCCACAATCCAACACTACGATGACATGTCTTTCTAACTTTCCAAACCACACTGGATATATGCTTTGCAGAGTTCACTCATTGTAGCCCAAAGCCACAAGCTAAGCAGTACTGGGAAATATCCAAGGCAAGTAATGGGCATCAGAGAGGACACTGGGTGGCTGAGAGACTCCTAGAGAGAAGAGCCTGAAGGTGGAGGAGAAGGAGCAGAAGTCATAAGGAGGACAAAATCAAGAGAAGGCCAGCAGCAGAGCCAGAGCCTTCAGTGGCGCAGGGGGTAGGCTGTAGGCACAGGGGGTAGGCTGCATCCTCTGCCAACTGAGGGTGAAGTGACACATGTTTCTGCTTTAAGTGATCAGTTTTTACTTTTAACGTTGAAGATTAAAATTAAGTGCATTACTGTAGATCAGTTTACAGGGATTTGGTCCATCTGTTTTGGAAATGAAAAACAAAACTGAGTAACATCATTATATGTATTACCAGAATTGGGGTAAAGTATCAGTATCACCCCGGGCTGCCTCCACGCTACCTCCACTTTTCAGCATTCCTCACACTTGGTGGGGAAGACATTTGGCCGGGCCTGGGGAGACAGCTGCCCTCCACCAATGCAAAGAGGTACTGAGTCACAGTCCGGATTCCCTGGTGGCCAGGTACCAAATACCAGCAACCGCTTCCACCACAATGAGGGGTGGCAGGGTGGGCAACTGCGTCAATGGCTGTTGCTAGAACCCAGCAGAAGCCCCAGTCATTGGCCCCTGTTCCTGGCTTGACACCCCACAGCCTCTCACTTGCCAAGAGTTTTACACTGACCTCGGATGTCCAGCCATAAGGGAAAAGGCTGGCAAGTTAGATTATTGCTTCAATAATGAGCGAATGGTTTCTGGTTTGCTATTTACACTGCTCTCTGGGAGAGAAAACAAGTCTTCCAACTGAACTCCTCCAATTTCTACTATTTATCCAAGATTACACATATAATCCCATAATAAAACACCGTGCCTGCCCAGAACACAGAGTGATTGCCTACAGATGTGCCCAAACCAAAACATGGGCACATCCAAAATGGCCACCGGCATGGTATTTTTTTATTATTATTTTTTATTTTTTATCTACTCCGGGTTGATAACTGAAATGGCTAATTAACTTCTGAAACTCTCAGAGTGGAAATCCCATCTAGGGGAGGAAAAGTCATGCCGGTGGCAGTCTTCCGGACGTGCTGTCCAAAATAGGAGGCCATGCTGTGCTTGACTTCAAGTAACACCTTGTAGGCTGATGAAGTTTGGCCTCAGCAGCATGCCGTCACTGACACATGAAAATAAAATGCTTTCCTAATGGTGCCTGGCACAGCGTCAGGAAAATACCTCATCTGAATTTTTATTCAGCTGACAAATGACGTGCATCTCTGCCTTTATCTGGCTGCTTATATTAAATATCTGAGTGCAGCAAAGATTTCTTAATTTGCTCGTTTCTCTCGGCACCATGTAGAATGAGGGCTTAGAATGAAATCGTATCAAGAGGCAAGAGAGATGTCTACCTGCTCACAGCAAACCCCTGGAAATTGCTGGGCCTCCCTGGATCATATCACATAATCATCTCAGCTCTACTTTGATTTGTCTCTCAATATACTGTTTAAAAATGTAACCCAATCGCCCAGCCCAACAAGCAGTCTGTTTATTATTACTTTTGATAGAAAGGTTCATAACATCCTATAATGTGTGTGCATTTTTTATTCCGTTTGGCTACTAGACATTGAAACCATTTGGGACATTTATTAAAATGCATTCAGCCGCTCTTTAGGATGAGGTTAATGTGGGATTTATGCCTCTGGTGCACTGTGCACAAAGCGATAATAATGCTTGTTTAGTACTTAGTTCACGTACAAAATGGTCAGCTATAAAAATTGAAGAAATACAAAGATTGGCTCAAAAAAGCACAGAGTGGGGAGGGATATTTTTCAAGCTGCAGGATGGGGCGCTCATGTAGGAGACCAGATGAGGAGCAGAAATTTATTTTAATGGAAGATCAAATTCTCTGGTTACATGAGCCAGGCCAGGGAGTGGGAGCTCCCAGAAGCCTGGTTTGATAAACCCAAGCCTGACAACCTGCCAAGGGAATTTTGTGCCACCCGGCTTGGACAAGAGACGCTTTCCCAATGGCCACATTCCTCCTCATGTCTTCCTAAATCCTGTCTATCCCAAAGGCCCATGGTCTGGTCTTCAAAGAGACCTTAGCCAGCAGGAGAGCCAGAGGGCTGAGGACAGAGCCAGTCAGACATTTGGGCTTGAGCTCCTCTAGTATCCAAAGCAGATGGACCTAGCAAGATGGGAGAAACATTCCTAGCAACTTCCTAACAGTTGGCCAGGGGTCTGGGCATCGGGCAAAGCGTGCATGTTTCCTACACATGTTGGCGATGTGCTTGCTTCCAAGAGCAGAAGTGATCCAGAAAACCCCCTGGAAACTGGCCCCAGCACCATCCCCAGGCAAACCTGCTTGTTCAGGAAGCTGCTTTCCAGGCTGGGCAGTTCAAGGCTGGTGTCCTGCTTCCCTGAAGGAAAGCGGGGGCTTTGGGCACCTGTGAACTGGAGGGTCTTCCCTCCAGCTGCATCTCAGCTGGCTTCACTGAAGCAGGAGGAGGCACAGTAAGAAGGACTCCCATGGTGGGGAGATTGAACGGGATGCTTTGCTCTCTGCTTCTCACCTTAAGTGAGGGTGGGCTGGAAGGAGAAGTCAACAGGGGCAGCCCAAGCTGCCAGCAGGTCCTTACTCTGAAGGTAGCAGGATCCCTCTCCCTGGAGTCCGCGTTCCACTCCCGCCCCCTGCCATTCATTGTCCCACAGTAGCCTCAGGGATCATCTTAAAATGATAAAACTAAAAACCTATTGAAATAAAAATAAATAAATAATTTTTAAATGATAACACTATAAAAATGGAGAACAGATTCATTGTCAGAGGTTAGGGAGGAGGAAGGGAGAAGGGAATCAGGTGTGGGAATAAGAGACAACATGAGGGATGCTGGTTGTGATAGAAATGTTCTGTGTCTCAACTGTATCAATGTCAATATCTTAGTCCCAATGTTATACTATAATTGCAAGTATAGTTGTTATACTTAGTTGCAAGATATTTCCATTGGGGGAAACTGGGTAAGGGGTACAAAAATCTCTCTGTATTATTCTTCACAACTGCATGTGAATCTAAAACTACCCAAAATTAAAACTTGAATTAAAAAAATAGAAATCAAACCAAGTCACTCTCTCCTTTGTTCCCTGTTCAAACTCTCCCGTGGCTTCCCACTGCACTCAAAAGAGCATCCAACGCCCATCCCAGAGCCCACGGGGCCCTACACCAGCAGGTTCCTGCCTCTTCCCATCATGTCACATCCCTCCACTCTTCCCCTAGGTCCCTCTGTGGCAGCTACTCTGGCCCCCTTCTGTCCCTCCACACTCCAGACTCCAGCCTTTCCACACTGTGGTCCCCCTGCCTAGAATGCCATTGCTCCAGTTACTTGCATGGCCGCCTCTTTATGATGTGAAGCTCAGCTTCCATGTCCCCTCCACTTAGAAACCTTATCTTGCCACCCAATGGAAAGTGGGCCTCATCATTCCCTTTGACAGCACCCGATTGTGATGATCAGCAGAGCATTTAGTGCTACCTTTTTCCCTTATTTATTTATGTTGTTGTTTATGCAGCTTCTCCGTACCAGAATGTAAGTTTTTTGAGGCAGAAGTCTTGCCTGCCTTTGTTCACAACTGTGTGTCCAATTCCCAGAGCAGGGATAGGCACATATTTGTTGAGCTATACTCAACAAATAAATTGTTGCAGATTGGATGAAGCATAGTAGTTACTAAGCACTAGGCAGGACATGAAGTACTTTACAGACATAATCTTACTGACTCCTTGTGACAACCCTGTCCAATTATTACAGTGTACCCATTTTACAAATGAAACAAACTTAACTAGGTAAAGCACTTACCCAAGGGCACACAACCTATCCAGAGGAAGCAGTGACTTAAGCCCAGAGTCATTTCTGACCCTGGAGCCGGCATTCTCCACCACTAGGCTAAAGGAGTGGATAACCCACCAGGAGGGTGTCCTGTCCCCGAGCTAACCAGAGGCAAAGGCAAGTTGATCTGTGTTATGAGAGCTTCTGGGCAACTGGTCTTTGTAAGAACTTCCTTGCCTTCCCCACCCCCAGACTCGCCTGGATTCCTGGTCCGGGCTGTTGCCATGTATATATTTAGCTTATGTGAGATCCAATGAGGCTAATTCAAGAGAGCACATTCTCTTCCCTGCCCCTCCCTCTTGAACCCTGAACTTGCCCCAAATCACCTTCCCGCACCAGCCAGGGTTGCTGCCTTGTCTTGCATGCCACCCTCTTGGGCACAGGCACACAGCCCCTTTCCCCAGGGTCCTGTCAATCCCAATACCCAGCTACTCTCACCCCCACTCCCTAACAACCCCCAAATGAATGACTTTTTAAAATCTCACACAGCACAAACCACAGCGGGTCATGAGAAAGCTATGGAGAGAGGAGTGAACTTCACTGCCAGTCACAGTTTTGAAAATGGGTCCTCTGGCATCCAATGGCTTTCACTACGTGCCCGTGGCTCATTTGGGGAATTATTCTCGGGTACCATTTTCACTCCTGGCACTGCACCGCCAGCTTGTGTATCAGATACGTCCCAGGGCGGGGTGTTTTGCTTAGTTACACTGGATGACGAATGTTTCCACAGCTGCAAACAAGGCACTTTTGCGAAGAAGTTAGGGCTGTTGGAGAAGACTGCTGACCTGATTATATATGGTGTTTGAATAATGAAAGAGAAGGAAGGTGGCAGGGATTCCTCCAGGCAGGATTCTTCATCAGGGCAAATGGCAGGTCTAAGAAAGACAAATAGAAAAAAACCTCTGCTGGTACCTTAACAGGCAAGGAATTTAGCTGGAAATATACCAAGCAATTAAATTGAAATTGGCAAAGCCCTGCTGTGTGCACCACTCTAAAAACAATACTAAAAGCTAGCACGTACGGAGGGCTTGCTCTATGCCAGGCATATATATTACTGCACTTGATCCTTACAACAGTTTATGAATTGGACATTCTTTCTGTTATAGATGAGGACATGGAGGTGCAGGAAGAACAAGAAAATTGCCAGGGCTAGGAATGGAACTGGAGTGCCGAACGACAGCTGTCATACTCTTAGCTCCTATGTTAAATCCCTCTGTCCTCTATTCCTCATTTTTAGATTAAGAAATGTGCTCTTGAACCCAGTTGCTCAATAGAACCACCTGAGGTGCTCTTTTGAAAAAGACACCAACGCCCAGACCAAGTAAATGCCTTCAGAAATTGGTATTTTTCAAAAGCTTTCCAAAGGGTATTCTAATGTGCAACCAGACTTGAAATCCACTGTCCAAACTAGAGTGGTTGTTCTCAAAGTGGGGTTCTCTGGGCCAGCAGCATCAGTAGCAACTAGAAACGTGTTAGAAACTCAAAGTCCTGATCCTACTATAGACCTATTGAATCAGAAACTCAAGGATTGTACCTGAGAAACTGGGGTGTTTAACAAGCCCTGCAGGTAATTCTGAAACAGGCTAAAACTTGAAAACCACTCCTCTTTCTAGAACATAAACTCTGTGAAGGCAGGGATCTTAAACATCTTGTTCACTCCTAAATTTCCAGGACCTAGCACCAAAATACTTATACAAAAATGAATGACTGCTTACAACTTGATGTTGGTGCTGTTTTCATTACAGTAAGAAAACTTGGACTGGTCAGGATTTAAATCCTACATTGCAAAGTTAGTTAAGAATTCAATTAGCTATCTATATTGGCAAGATTAAAATCTTTGCAGTCCAAAAGTGTTTTGTTTGTGTGTGTGTGTGTGTGTGTGTGTGTGTGTGTGTGTTTTCCCCAACAAATTAACAGTGACCACAGTGGTAATTGCTGGCCTGGCTCCTGCTGTTAATAATCATGGTCAAGGAAGCAGGTAGATCACCTGCAAGGCTGTCTTATTTTCTGCTATCATCACCCAGAGGGTAGAAGGCAGCTGATCTTGACAAAGACAGGAGAATTTTCCTAGCAGTGAAAAAGAGTCAATCCTGCATTTTTCTGCCTAGCCCAACACTCAGACACAGCCATAGCTTAATCAGCGAGAATTAACTATCCTTCCAACTCTATTCATTAAAGGATGGAAATCTGTTGTGTCTCTCTGCAGTAGCATGCTGCTCTCACAATTCTCTTTCTACATCCTCACCACAAGTTTACTGTGTGTGAAAAATGGCTTGGAATTGCAACAGTACTCCAAGTGAGCAATGATTAAATTTGTCCCCACAATTAATGTGTCTGTGACTAGCAGCAGGGAGGGGGCGTGCGTTACAGAGCAATCAACAATCAATGGTGGGAAGGTGACCTGACACCACAATCTTCTGCAATTGTAATCAATATCACTCTGGCTTTATCGGAGCCCTCCTCAAGCTACGCTGCCTCATCTCGATAGAGTTTATTCTTGTATAAATACCTTAAATAAATAGCACAAGGAGAGCACCCAGGGATACTTTAAATTACATCCATATTATGCAAAGGCAAAAGCAAGTTCCACTGGCGAGAATCTCTCTCTCAGAACTAAACAAGCTTCTCCTTTAAAAACCTCATAATTGGTTATTTAACACGCCACAACTTTGCATCTATGCTGCGTCGCGATTATCATAAGCATTTCTAATTTGACAGAACCTGACTACAGTGAATATGCAAGCGCTTCTAATTTCCGTTGCGACTAACTGGAGATGGTGAGGAGTGATGATTTATTTGTTTGTGATTTGAATAAGATAACGCCTGCACCATCTGAAAGCCAGGGCTATGTTCTGGGAACATGTGCTGTCTTGAAACCCTGGCTGACACTCTTTCGAAATCATAAAAATTATAGGGGCCAAGAATTTTGTTGTTGTTACAGGGTGCTGTATTCTCCCCGCTCTTGGTCTGGGAGAGAGAAAGGGGGAGGATTCTGTTGAGCAGTCGTGCTGTGGGGAGCAGCGCAGCCTCAGTGATATGGGTCCAGTTTGCAGGTTGGCGAGAAGCAACATCAATTATGTGCAGATCGATTTAATCACTAACACCAGAGCAGACCGAAGACAAAGGCAGCGCTGCTAACTCCGGATGCTGCCAGGGCCTGCAGGGAGGCTGGCATGGAAGGGGAGGCTGTTACCTTTAGGGACCCTTTTGGAGTTGCTCCTGCTAATAAGAGCCTCCCTAGAGGTGAAGGATCCCAGAACAGCCAGCAGCTCCACCAATAACACATCCTGAATTGGCTCACTTCTGATGACCACTGCCGCACCAAGCCAGCAGCACTCAGCCTGGACATGCGGGAGATCCTCCCGAGAGCCTCCTGGTCAGTCTCCCTGCTTCTACTTTCACCCACCTCAGTCCATTCTCCACAAGGCAATCAAGTGATTTTTTTTTTTTTTTTTTGAGACGGAGTCTTACTCTGTCATTCAGGCTAGAGCGCAATGCTGCGACAGCAGCTCACTGCAACCTCCACCTCCCAGTTTCAAGCGATTCTTGTGCCTCAGCCTCATGAGTAGCTGGGACTACAGGCATGTGCCACCACGCTCAGCTAATTTTTGTATTTTTAATAGAGGTGGGGTTTTCACCATATTGGCCAGGCTGGTCTCGAACTCTTGACCTCAAGTGATCCACCCGCCTCAGCCTCCCAAAGTGCTGGGATTACAGGTGTGAGCCACCATGCCCAGCCCCGAGTGATTTTTAAAAATTATAAATCAGGCTGGGCCGGGCGCGGTGGCTCACGCCTGTAATCCCAGCACTTTGGGAGGCCGAGGCGGGCGGATCACGAGGTCAGGAGATCGAGACCATCCTGGCTAACACAGTGAAACCCCGTCTCTACTAAAAATACAAAAAATTAGCCGGGCGTGGTAGCAGGCGCCTGTAGTCCCAGCTACTCGGGAGGCTGAGGCAGGAGAATGGCGTGAACCCGGGAGGCGGAGCTTGCAGTGAGCCGAGATCGCACCACTGCACTCCAGCCTGGGCGACAGAGCGAGACTCCGACTCAAAAAAAAAAAAAAAATCAGGCTGGACACGGTGGCTTACGCCTGTAATCTCAGCACTTTGGGAGGCCCAGGTGGGAGGATTACTTGAGCCCAAGAGTTCAAGACCAACCTGGGCAACATAGTGAGACCCCTGTCTCTACAAAAAAAGAAAACGAGTGATAAATCAGGTCTTCTTACACCTGTGTTTAAAACCCTCCCGTTGAACTTGGAATTGCAAGCCTCTGCAGGACGTGGTCCCCTAGGCTGTTCTCACACCCACATGTGCTCTAGAGAGGGTGTTCTTTTTGTTCCCTGCACGCCAAGCTTATTTTAACCTCAGGGAGTTTACCAAGTCTGTTCCTCTGCCTGGACTGCTCTTTGTGAGCCCCATGTACGGTTGCATTGCTGACTAAGTATATCTCTATCTCTATCTATATTTATAACTATAGCTAAAGATATCTTATCTTATGCCTGCCTTAGCTCAAATGTCACCTCGCCAGAGAATCCTTTCCTGACTTCCCACCAAAGTTGCTTCCCAGCCTCTCTCTCCATCTCACCCCAGTCCTTCTCTACCACATCACCGTGACTTATTTCTTCATAGCATGATCTCATTTGTGTTCATGCTATTGTCCCCTTCCCACCAGAACGTTGGCTCCATGAGGGCAGGGAGCATCTGCCTTGCTCAGTGCTCTACCCACACATCTAGAGCAGCGCAAGGCATGCAGTACATGCTCAAGAAGTATGTGGTGAATGAATGAATGAATGAGCTCCAAGACGGATGCTCTGTGGCTGGGCACCCATCTGCTCTGTCTAGGTCCTGACTCTATCCACTGGACTGTCAGTCCTACTACGGAACCCCCGAGCTGTGCACCTCGACCCTGAGCAGAGATGTCGGTGGTGTTGAACACTCACCTCCAGGCCTGCGCTTCTGCTCTGTCCTGCCCAGCCTGCTCGCACCTCTATTCTGCTGGCTTCAATCTGATGCTCTTTGGAGGCGAACTTGAGACCTATGCAGCCTCCTATATCACTTGCACCACCAAGGTGTCTGGTCTATTACAGAAGGCCTGGCCCCAAAGCTTCCACAGTAGTGTATAGCCCTTACACTGCCTTTACTTACATAGTCATCACTGCATAGACAGTCTACTGCCCACTGCCCCAGTGCGTGCGAGCTTCTCTGGCATCCTCAGCTCTCTTTGGCCATCCTGCACACGTGGCATCTCTGGTCCCCACTGCTGATAACAAAACAACCAAAAATGGCCCCAATGGATGAGAGCCACTTCTCTAGCATCAGTTATTCTGTGTTTGATTTCTAAATTGTATGACAGTTAAGAGCATGGACTCCGGAATCAGAGAACAAGCAGAATTCAAATCACAGCCCTTCTGTCACTGGTAGACTCCTTTCTTTCCCTACTTTTGTATCAGCCAGAAAGAAAGAGCACCCAGTTGGTGGCAGGGAAAGGCAAGCAAGATTTACTCTTTGGCCAGAGAAAGAGAGTGAGCTCTTGCTCCCAAGACACCTCCTCCTCCCCACACCGCAGGAAGCTGGAGGATTTTAAGGAGTTAGATATGGGGCGGGGAGGTTTGTAAGTTTGTGCAAGAAAGAACTTTAGATGTGCTGGCACAGATCATTAGCATGTCCCTTCTTATGATTCATGTTCAGAAAACAACAGCGATTTTCTTCTATGGGCGGGGATTTTGGGATTATGATGATATGTTAATGATCTAAAGGTAATGAGGGGTCACTGGTTCCTGTTAGCTCTGGTTTTGAGCAGGCCTTATCTTCCTCTGATAATTGGCAAGGGGTCCTGAGGTTCCCGGGCCATCTGCAGTCCTTGTAAGCTAGCACATCCAGAGATAAAGACGCTAAAAGAAACTGTTTCTCAAACAATATTAAGCTTTCTCAGCTATCTTCTGCTTAAGAAAATAATGAGCTCTTGCAGCTGTTCTGCTGTCTCAGCTATTTCTCCAGGACTACCCAGGTAACGCTCCCACTTACTAGTCATGTGACCTGGGTCAAGTTACTTAACCATTCTGAGCCTCAACTTCTCCATCTCTAAAATGGGGATAATTAACACTTAAATGAAGTTCGTTTTCATGGTATTTGTAAAATAATGACCCAATATACTGCTCAGTATAAAGGAAGACACACACACACATTCACACTCACACACACACGCGCGCACGCGCGCACACACACACACACACACACTAGATTTCTGTTATTTTCTCCTGTTAGCATTGATTTGTGATATTTGGTGCCCCCGTGTAAGCAGAACTCTTCGGCTTCCCCACAGCTACAAATTCTCAATCTTTCAGCATTACAGTATTTTAATCTTTGAATTTTTCTTGAGTGGTTCTAACTATTCGTCTGTTTATTTAATATCATAATTATCTCCCAAGGGTCTGTTTTATGTGGGCCCTGTGTTAGATACTAAGGACACAATGGAGTATGGGTCAGATGTGGGTCCTGCCCTCTTGGAGCTTCCAGTCCAGTGGGGGAAACAGACCCGAGAGAAGGAAACACACAAGTAAATAGATAACAAATGGAATGTGTGTCATGAAGGAGGCATGCAGGGTACAGAGACAAAGGAAACTGAGGCACCAGGTCAGGAGGGGGTCGGTGCTTAGCCAGAGCCTTCAGGGCAGGTCCCCAGGTAGGGCTGTGTCAAAGCAAGAAGGGAATGAAAGAATCTCAGCCAAGAGAAAGGCAGAGGAAAAAGTGTTCCAGCGGAGGGAATCACGGTGAGAACACCCCAATGGGAACCAAGGGTACCCGAGGAACTGGGAAGAGCCCCCATGGGGAAAGAAACTGGACCACAGGGTCATAAGCATGGGGACCATGTCTTCCTGCTTCTGGACATTCTCTAGCACCCAGCTTGCTGAAAGGACAAAGGAGCAAGTATGTCTTCTGGGGCCCATCAGCCCAAGGACTATCCCCTGAAATCCAGGCATGCTCAGGTCCCTAAATCTTCCTCGCAGCTCAATGCAGACCCTCTGCAGGCCCCAGGAGGGGAGGCATGGTCCTGATTTCCAATCACAGGTCGGGGGGCGGGGAGAAGAGAGAGAACGCGTGAAAGAGTGCCCTCAACAAGCTCAGGAAACAGAAGCAAAGATTCACAGCCACCAGATCTTGAGAATAAGGCCTCAAAGATGAGGGGCTCAAAACAGGATCAGAGATCTTTTCTCAGCCTCCATGCAGAAGAGAGCAAAGCAGGAGAAGCACCCATCTTAGGCCTATCAAGAGATGCTCAAGTTCCCATGTGTCCACCCAGCCATCTGAGCACTTGGCTTCTTCAGAATTGGAATGTGGCTCCATGATCCCCAGGCTGGGCCAGTTCCCTCAACTACCCTCACAGACCCACTGTCCTCCTCCTTTCCCCATGCTGACTACCCAACTCTGGCTTAATTTTTTCTTTTCTAGACTCTATTCTAGGCATCTTTTGGAAAGATAGGGTAAAGGCTACTCTCAACTAATTCAAGGAGACTGTCTGTCCATGTACCTGAGAACTCTTTCCAGTGAAGAAAAGGAAAAAACACAGTCTAATCCCTCCCTATCAGGGCACATGCCTTCTAAAGACAGGCAGGAACGCAAATTATGGCAACAAGGGCTTGCCTCGTGAGTTGCAGGGGAACTTATGCCACTCAAGAGATAAGCAAACCATCACCACTCTGTCCAATATACCACTTTGACTTTCCCTGCATTTCACCATTAGGGATTTATTCCTTTGTGATGTCCAGGTACAGTATTAAAAGCTTCCCTGGATGCTTTTAATGATTTAATGATTTAAGTCATGCATTCACCCACTTAAAGGAGAAGAGGCTACGGACAAAGAGTTCTCAACCCTGGCTGCATATTAGAATCATCTGAGATACTTCTAGAAGACACCCAATACCTGGACCATATTCTAGATTCTAGAGCCTGGAATAGTGGAAACTAGCCTCTGAAGACTGGACCCAGGGACCTGAAGTCAGTAAATGCTCTCCGATGCGATGTGAGTGCTGAGAATTTCCATGGATACAACTTTACCTGCTGAAATATTATTCCAGGAGACACCCTGCTGCTCAGTCCCCCAGAGCAAACTGCCCAAAGGAGAAGGCAGCTGCTGTTCAGACTGGGGGCTGTGCTGGTTTCTCCCATGGCTGAGCTCTCTCTGCCAGGTTTGAGAAGGTACTCTAACCTGTGGTTTCTCAATGCCCCTGTCAGAGGGGCTGGAGCTAAGGGCTCTGGTTATACGGAGGAAGGAGGAAAATTAGCTGATGAGAAATGAGGGTGGGTTTGTGGCCAGAACACTGAGCAGAAAAATCCCTGGCCAAAGGGTAAGATGTTCTAACTTAGAAATCAGAAGCAAGTCACCACGGTGCATTTCAGTGTAACGTGCACACTCTAGTCCCCACTGCCTCGGCCCACAGCCTGCCTCAAAAGATTCAGGAAAAATGAAAATTAATGGGGTGGGGAAGGTAATCAGCAGTGAGTCCCACTTTTGTTAATAACCACCTTCCATCATGGGTAGAAGCAGACAGAGCTTCCATTCAAGGCCAGGGTCACCTTGGAAAAAGAGAGTGGGGGGCTTAAAAGGGTCTCTCTCCAGCTCAGAGCCTCCCCAGGTCATAGAAGATGGTCTCAGAAATCGGACTGTCCCTTTTGAGAGTTCATGATCTGAATGTGCTTAAAGACCGGCTTCGTGGTCTTCAGCCCCATTAGGGTTGCAGCCACTGCAAGCCGGTGGGGCAGTCATCAGCTTCCGGACCCCTGACATTGCCTCCTGAGGCCTCCATAACCTGCCTGATGCTAACTCCCCACTAGAGCTGCGGAGAGCCAACTATCCCCACCCTGCCAGGTACCTATAAATCACAAGATCCTGTAGATAAACACCTCTCTCAAGTCGGCTCTTTGTTTCCAAAGCCATTTCCATTTTCCGTTCACTTATTCAGCCTCCCCACAGCACCCCTGTTGCTTGGTGATGGGTGAGATGGGCAAACAGGAGCTTCCAACAATGAGTCTTTGGTGTGTGTGGCCAGGAGCTGGGAGCTGCAGGGCAGTGTGCTGCCCGCTCTGCCCAGCCTGCCATGGAAACCCTACAATGCAGCAAATCCAGCTCACGTGGACTTGGCGCATGATGGCCAGCCCTGCCTGTGAGGTTGCAGGTCAGCAGAGAGAGGGAGGGATTGCAGTCATCCCCTGAGCACTTTCAAACACCAGGCACCATGATAAGCTGTTTGCGTATGGTGCCTCATTTATTCTGCACACTAGGCTGGTCAGGTGGGTATAGTTTAGTAGTAGGAGCTTGAATTCTAGAGCTAGACTGCCTGGTTTCAAATCTCAGCTCTGCCACTTTCAAGCTGTGTGGCCTTGGGCAAGTGGCTTAGACTTTCTGGGCCTCAAATTCCTGTAACTTATCTGTAAAATGCAAATAACAGTACCTTATATCATAGGATTACTATGAAGTTTCAATAAGGTCACACACACACACAGTATTGAAGGCACACAGCATATTCTGTGTTACCCATCATTATCACCATCATTACCCCCTTGCACGTGAGAATGTTGCGCCACAGAGAAGCTACAACACTTGCCCACGGAAGTGGCAGAGGTGAGATCTGAACTCAGAACTAGCCTAACTTCAAAGCCCTTGGCTGTAACTTGATGCTAAATGCTCGACTCTTCCCACCAGATCAAAGGCATTTTCCATTTTCTGCCAAGCGCCCCAAGCACTCTTTGACCAATGGCTACCCCCCGACCCCAGGCATGAGAGAAACTGTCATTATTGGCTGCTTGCAAGGTGAGGCCAGGACGCGGTCAGATGAGGAAAAAGGAAAGCGCACAGCCCAGCTGGACTCAGATACAGCCACTGCTCCTTGTCAGTGGGGCTCTACCTGTCCCCTGAAGAGTTGAATGAGGTTCTTCTAGCCCTAATGGTATCAGAAAGCGCTCGGAACCCCCTCTGCCCCACAGCTAGGCTTTGGAGTTAAGGTGTGCAGCAGACATCTCTGCCTGCCCGGCACCCATCCCATTTTTCTGGAAAAGCAACAGGTGTTGCTTTAAGGAACCACCCCCCACACACTCGGTCCACATGGTTTGGGTGGTGCTAACTCTCAACAATCATATGACTTTGGTCTGACCAATCTGAGCATCACATCTTTCCAGATATTATAGTTGATTTAAGGATGGGTACGAGTCCAAATCGTGGCAAATCAGAGAAAAACAGAGTCTGTTCCAGGATTATCATTAGCATGATCAGGGAAGAGACATTCTCTTCACTGAACTTAAACCTGAGGGTACAGATCAGCCTGGGGCAGCTGGCCACCATCTTGCTACTCTAAGAATGGCACCAAGCAACAGAGAGCAGAGCTGAGAGGCTGAGAGAGAGACAGGGGTCAGCAGATCTTAATGGCTGAACTCTGATCAGGTGCCCACCCGTTGGCCAGTAGAGAGAGGTCTAAACAATAGGAGCATCTCATTGGCTAAGATTGACTCGCTGCCCCACCCATTGGCGAACAACATTGTGTTAGCTCCTGAATGTAGCTGCTCCTAAAGCCAGAATTCCAAGTTACCCAAGCCAAAATATTTCCTTCCTTGCTACTTGATTTGGGTTTGGTGACTTGAAAATGGTTTTTACAACAGAGAGAAGGAGAAAAAACATTATAATAGCAATTCTGAAATAGGGTTGGAGGATGTTTAGGAGCCCAGCCTGTCCCATGTCCCATTCTAAGAGGGTCCTTAGCTTTGCCCTCTTAATGAATCCCCAATCCATTACTCAAGCCCTGGTGCTAAGATTAGCGGGGAATGACAGAGTCATGGCCTTCTCCCTCTCCTTCATGGGGTGGTCTAGTGTTAGCCAGAACCATATTCTAAAAACAGTGGAGCACTCCCCAAAGAAGTGGGGAGAAATATTGCATCTGGCCCCCAGCAGGAGCCAAAAAGACAATGGGAATTTCAGTATTGCAGTTTGGAGGCACGCGATTCTTTGTGGCCCAGAAATCAATGCATCCTCCCAGGGAGCCTCCATTTGAGAGGATCATGGCATTGATTTTGAATGAGCTGGGCCACAGATATATCAGGCAGGCCTGACTGATCTCATGGCTGTGTGCCCACCAGAGCCGGCCGGTCAGGAACATTTGATTCCAAGCAGCTAATGATGCAGGGGTCAATAGGAAATCAGAAGGGAGACCAGCCCCCTCTCGCCCCCAAGCCTCACTCTGAGCCAGGGTCAGGGCTAGTGCAGCTGACCCAAGTAGGTCTGGGTGCCATGAGGATCTGGAAGCCTTCAGAGACCAAAGGGAAAAGGAGTGGGAGGCCCCGCCCACCTACATACACTCTGCTTGCCCCTGAGGGTTTGGGAGAACTTTGGGAGAAGAGGAAAGTCGCAGCAAGTCTGCTTGGCCGTGGCAGCTTCCCTCCTCCTACCAGAGGCAGCTCCTGCCAGGAAGTTGCCAATGTCTGAATACAGTGAATCTTGGGAAATAGCTACTGGGAGGTAAGACAGAGAACAGAACAATAACAAAATATAAGTGAAGGCAGGAGGAGATCCAAGATGAATCTTAGCACCAGGGCTTGAGTAACGGATTGGGGATTCGTTAAGAGGGCAAAGCTAAGGACCCTCTTAGAAGAGCTTTTCAGGGGTCTGAGGTTGCTCACACAACGTTCCTGACCCCCTTCCCATGATGACTTCCTGTGGGTCAGCCCATCACTGTAGGATGAGAGAGAAGAGGGTGACTGAGGGGAGGGAGAGAAAGTCAGGGGATTGTTTTTCCTCTCTTCATCATGGATAACCCAAGGAGTGCTCCCTCGCCCTTGGTTCCACTGCCCTTTTTTAACACCTGAGGGAGACAGGCTGGGCCTGTCAGGGCTTTTTGGAGACAAGCAACAGAAACCAACCCTGGCTGGCCTAGGCACAGAGGGGACCTCTCTTGAAAGGTGTGGGGTAGCTCTCAGAATCAGCCAAAGTGCTAGGCTCAAAAAGGGCAGGTGTGAGGGACCTGGGGAGCAAGAGCCTGTACAAAGTCTGCTGAGATTGGAACCAAGCTCCAACCATTCATTTTTCATCTTGAGACAGTGGATTTTTTTTTTTTTTAATGAGATAGAGCCTTGCTCTGTTGCCCAGGCTGGAGTGCAGTGGCATGATCTCAGCTCACTGCAACCTCCACCTCCTAGGCTCAAGTGATTCTCCTGCCTTAGCCTCCCAAGTAGCTGGGATTATAGGTGCCCACCACCATGCCTGGCTAATTTTTGTATTTTTAGTAGAGACGGGGTTTCACCATGTTGGCCAGGCTGGGCTCAAACTCCTGACCTCAGGCAATCTGCCTGCCTTGGTCTCCCAAAGTGCTGGGATTACAGGCATGTGCCACAGCGCCTGGCTGAGACAGTGGATCATAATGGCTGAGCTCTTATCAGGTACCCACCCATTGTCCAGGAGACAGAGGCTCAAACAATAGAGAATCTCATTGGCTGAGCTTGACTCACTGCCCCACCCACTGGCCAGGAGAGAGAGGTTCAAAGAATAGGAGAATCTCATTGGCTAAGCTTGACTCACTGCCCCACCCATTGGCCAGGAGAGAAAGGTTCAAACAATAGAAGAATCTCACTGGCTAAGATTAACTCACGGTCCCACCCACTGGCCAAAAGAGACAGCATTCAAACAATAGGAGAATCCCATTGGCTAAGCTTAACTCCCTGCCCCGCCCATTGGCAGAGCACTTGATTGACAGCCCTACCAGCAGGAGGACTGTGGAAAGGCCATTCATTGTTCTTACCATAAATGGAGTGGGGAGGCAGGAGGGATGGACAAACAATAACTGGCCACGACAAGGTTCATCAACGAGGTCAAGAAAGATGATTTTCCTAAGAATCCCACTTTACTCTGTATCTACTTATGCCCTATCAAATGACTAGAAAGTATCTCTCCAAGCCCTAAGGAGGGAAATGGGTCAGTAGGAACAGCTGCTGCTATACCTACATTTATGGAGCCCTCACCTTGTGCTGGGCAGTGAACTAAGCATGTTGTACCCATGATCTTATTTCAACCTCCCAACAGCCATACAAGGCAATGGACTTTGCAGGTGGGGCTCAGCTAAGGGATCTGCACTGAGCTCACCACTCCCAGAGCCAGGATGTGACTGTAGAGCTGTTGGTCTCCAAGGCCTGTGCAGTCAAACTCTCCACAACATGGATTCTCAAAGGCAGAGTGGGAGCACACACGGGAGGAGGGAGAAAAGAGAAGGAGAGAGTTTAGGGGAAAACTCAAGGCACCAACATGATGAAGCAGGAACCCAAAGCCTGGAATCTTGGCAACAGAACAACATACACATTGTCTCTTTTGCTGCCAGCAAGCACCTCCTCACCATCTGGCTCCCCCCAACCCCTTTCCTTTTACCAATCAAGTGCTCTGCCAATGTGGGGCAGTGAGTCAAGCTTAGCCAATGAGATTCTCTAATTGTTTGAATACTGTCTCTCCTGGCCAATGAGTAGGGCAGTGAGTCAAGCTTAGCCAATGAGATCCTCCAATTGTTTGAACGCTGTCTCTCCTGGCCAAGAAGTTGGGCAGCGAGTCAAGCTTAGCCAATCAGTCAAGGTAGCAGACACATGGGCCATATAGTGACTGAACCACAGAGACTCGATATCTCTGGGGAGGATTGCATTGCAGGTGGATGTCTCTATTGTGCTTGGGGAAGGTAGGGGTTGGCAAATTGCCAGCTACCTATGTGTCCCAGGTACCATCATGGAACTTTCTGGCTGCCTTTTACTTTTCCCCCACCCTCCACGAGGTATCTAAAAACACAAAGGTCAAAACCAGGGAAAACAGAGTGGACTTCCCATTGATTAGCACCTATAAAGGGACCAGAGGCTTTTCCTATGTCATAGCTAAACGTCAGAATGACCTTGAGAGGGGAGCCTGCTGATTTCTATCTTGCACACGAGGACAATGAGGGTCAGAAAGATGAAGATGAGCTGGGATTTTTGCACGTGTGTGGCTGTCAGGGGGAGACACATACTGCAAGAGCCCACTTGTCCCTCCTGCCCTGGTGTCGGGACCAATGGTACTGGGTGGCCCGGCCCCTGCTCTGTCAGCTGGGCACAGGGTCCCCGACACCTGGAAATCTTCCCTCGCTAAGTTATGGCCTCCTTATCCAAAGTTTGTAAAAGGGCACCCTGGGAGAAGAAACGATCTTATCTAGCCAGAGCCCCGCTAAAATCCCAATAAGCCCATTGCGAGCTAGAGATTGAAGTGCGATTTTGGCATCTCTCCTCTGGTGTGGAAAGAGATTACACTGAGTCATATTTCAAAAAGGCGCGACTGACACTGCATAATCTCTGGTCTTAACTCCCCCTGACCTTGAGAGAGCAGCAATCAAGTGGGGGGTGCTGCAGAGGCTGGGAACACAGGTTTAGACGATCACGGAAAAGCTCCGCTGCCAGCAGAATCTCATCAGGCCCCTGTCTGGGGCAGCTCTAAAGCCGCGCAGCAGTGGCCTTTGCAGTCTTCCCCTCCCACCACCCCCCATTCAGGGACAGGGGCCCAGCCTTGATTTCCTAAGGCCCCAAGCCTGCCAGCCCCAGGCCCCGTGCCCAGCCTGGCACTGCCCCCTCCCCTGCACGCCCCTCCCCGCCTTCAGACCCTGGAGGACCCACCAGGACTTTTCTCATCTTCCCTCCACCCCCATCTCTTTTCCAGTGACAATAATGAAGCTGAAAATGTCGCCAGAAAAGGCATCGATCTGTTTATCTATCACTCGCTAATCAAAAGTTTCCTGCCTCCTGTTAAAATACCAATGATTTCCTTTGCGGAATCAAACAGGTCTGTTCCCAGAGACTGAGCGCATCAGCAGAGACAGTTTAATTACCATCTTTGATGCTCCTTCCCTGAATACCAATCTTTCCTGAGTTACATGATGAACACACATTAGGGGAAGAATTAAATCAAAAAGCAGGGACTGACTAATTGCAGGGCGTCTTGCATGAAACCGGGCTTCCCTGATGTGTGCGGTGATCCTCCCTGGGACTCAGGTATTTCAGAGCAGTCAGCCCCTGAATGCCAGCACGCTCAGAGGAGGGCCTAGAGTTTACACTCTGAGACACTCTGACGCATAATAAACATGGTGGTTAGACTTCTTGAGATTGAAAGTCTGGTCCTACACTCAGTCTCAGCCTGGGCCACTTAATTTCCAGGAGCCTCAGTTTTCATGTGTGTAAAATGAAGATATTGAATATCCCATAAAAGGCTACTGTGGGGATTAAAGCAAATGATGGAGGTAAAGCCTTGAACATAATGAGAGGTTCATTAATGAAAGCCATTATTATTATTACCATTAAATAAAACAATAAACAAATGCTTATGATAGACACTATCGTATTTTATTATAAAATATACTACTCAATACATGTATTAGTCACTTCTCATGTGGCTAATAAAGACATACCCAAGACTGGGTAATTTATAAAGGAAAGAAGTTTAATGGACTCACAATTCCACATGGCTGGGGAGGCCTCACAATCATGGTGGAAGACAAAGGAAGAGCAATGGGACGTCTTACATGGTGGCAGGCAAGAGAGCTTGTACAGGGGAAATCCCCATTATAAAACCATCAGATCTGATGAGACTTATTCACTATCATGAGATCAGCATGGGAAAAACCTGCTCCTATGATTCAATTACCTTCCACTGCGTCCCTCCCACTACCTGTGGGGATTATTGCAATTCAAGGTGAGATTTGGGTGGGGACACAGAGCCAAATTGTATTCATATATGTTTATAATTTTAGAATATTGTTATAAACTATAATAAGCAGACTGTCTCCTCTATACATCACTGTGTCCCCAGTGCCTGGAACTGTGCTGCCCATAGGAGGTGTTCCATGAACATGGAGAAGGAATTGCTATGATGGGCACAGAGAATGGCACAGTGAATGTTCTGAACACTGTGCCTTCCCCACCTGACTCTGCAATGAAAACATAGAATAAACATGGTCACTTACATGGAGGTTCAAATCTCCCACACCCTCCACTCCACCACCCTGTCTGGGCTCTTGGAAGAGCCTCTGCCTCCCAAGCCGTCCTGCAGAGCAGGCTGGGCGCCCCCGTGCCCTCAACTGGCCCACTTAATCGGCATGGCCAGAGGGGTGGCTCTCTCTCCCTCACCCGCTGCCAAATCTATTTTGACAGGAACAAATGGCTGTCATATGATACCACTTATGGAAAGGAATACACACAAAAATAATTTTTAGATTATATTTTTTGTAAGAAAAGTGATAAAAGCATTCATAGAAATAAAAAAAATAAATCCCCTCTTCTGTCTGGAGAGCAATAAAGTCTGAGAACCCCATATTCCTCCATCACCATCCCCAGGTGTTCATTTGTCACACACACACACACTCACACACATTCACATACACATACACACATGCATACACACATATACAAATATACATACACACACTTATACACCCATGCATACACACACATATGTGCATACACACACCACACACTCATACACACACTCAACTTACATAGATCTACATACACACACCCACACCTGCACATACACAGCTCTCTTCCTACACTGATAATTTCCCACCTTTTTATATTGAGGAAAACTGGGTTATCCCTGATGTTCATCAGTCCTCTACCCACTGATGCCATGCCAGGCTTCCCAGTCAGGGGGCCAGCTGGAAGCAGTGTCCCCAAGTCACCAGCTCTTACCTTTTGTCATCAAAGACATCAAGAAGCACCAAATTGTTGGAGGTGACATGTGTCAGCCTCAGTGGAGGGCCCTCTCTGTGATGGTCGCATGACAGGCTCATCCCCATGTGCAGCTACCTGCCCTCCTGTCCTGCCCAGGGTCAGGAGTGAGGTCAGTGGGAGAGAAGAGGGAGGCCCTTTGACTCTCCCATTGCCAATGCCCTGGGGCACAAGGAACCTCTCCTGTGGATGTTTTATTTTCCATCCAAAATATGACTCTCAGGGAAACTGAGGTTCAGCTGGTTTATCCGCTCCCCACATTGAACCTCCAGCAGGAACTAGATGCTCTGTTCCTTAAGGCCTTTTCCCCAAATATAAGAAAAAGGAAGAACACCCTTTTGTGGGGATTCTACTAGAAGAGGTTAAATGGTTCCACACAATTCAACAATTATGTCCTACATGCACAGCCCAGATACACACTGATATGGTTTGGATGTTTGTCCCCTCCAAATCTCCTGTTGAAATGCGATCCCCAATGTTGGAGTAGGTTGTAGTGGGAGGTGTTTTGGTCATGGGAGTGGATCCTTCACATATGGCTTGGTGCCATCCCCTTAGTGATGAGTGAGTTCTCACTCACTCTGTTAGTTCACATGAGATCTGGTTGTTAAAGAAATTAGGACCTCCTTTCTCTCTCTCCAGGAGACACACCTGCTCCCCCTTTACCTTCCACCTTGAGTAAAAGCTCCCGGAGACCCTCACCAGAAGTAGATGCAGACACCATGCTTCTTGTACAGCCTGCAGAACCATGAGCAAAATAAAACTCTTTTCTTTATAAACTACTCAGCCTCAGGTGTTCCTTTGTAGCAACGAAAAATGGACTAACATACATGCAAAGGTGACTCTGTGCATGCATGTGATGGTGACTAAGATGGGTCCCCACTCTCGGGCAGCATGGAGTCTCCTGGCAGACACAGACACCTAACAGGCACTTACAGCACAGCGCGATGTCTCAGACAGGGAGGCCAGCACATAGAGGAAGCTCTTAGGAATCTGGTAAGACTTTTTGGAGGAGGAGCCTAGGCAGGGAAATGCAGGGGTAGGTCCAGGTGGGCTGGACCATCCAGGGTCCGGTGAACCATGTTGAGGAACTGTGTTGTTGGACTCCTGAGGTCAATGGGGACCCACGGAACTATTGAACAAGGCAGAGGGGCATGATCCCATGTGCACTTCACTTTGGCCACTTGTAGTATTTGAGAAATGATCCCTCATGCCCCAGGAGGCGGGATGGGCTTCTGTGATGGAAACAGCCCACCTGGCCACCTCTCCCCTCCATCCTGCCTCCCTCCCTCTCTGGACCTCCTCTCCTAGGCCTGTCTTTCCTCCTTCCCTCTCTTCTCACTTTCCCCTCTTGCTCTGCCTCTCTTGCTCCCCCTCTATTATCTCCCCTTCATTTCTGCCGCTTCGAGCTTCTCAGTCCCCCTGGATTCATCATCTCCCTGCCCCTTCTGGAGATGCAAACACAGAGTGCTGGATGTCATTTATTTTTGTGATTTTTTTCCCCACCCTTTGCACACACACAATTCCCACACCGCTCATAATGTAAAGATGACCTTTCTGATATTCATTATCAATTAAGGGAACAAATCCTCTTCTCTGAGTGCACTCCAAGCAGCGCGAGAGACCTTTCCAGCTGAAAAACACAGAAGGACCGCTCCCTCTGGCTGCCCTCTCGCCTGTCCCACATCTCTGGGTGAGCTGTAAGGGTGGATGGGGAGCCTGGTGTAGACAGGGCAGATCAGTGCGGGTTAGGGATTGCACGTGCTGCAAATGTTTCTGCCCGCACGACCATCATGGAGAGTCTTTTCTTTTTTTTCTTTTTTTTTTTTTTTTTTTGAGACGGAGTCTCGCTCTGTCGCCCAGTCTGGAGTGCAGTGGCGCTATTTCGGCTCACTGCAAGCTCCGCCTCCCAGGTTCACGCCATTCTCCTGCCTCAGCCTCCCCAGCAGCTGGGACTACAGGTGTACGCAGCCACGTCCAGCTAATTTTTATATTTTTAGTAGAGACGGGGTTTCACCGTGTTAGCCAGGATGGTCTCGATCTCCTGACCTTGTGATCTGCCCGCCTTGGCCTCCCAAAGTGCTGGGATTACAGGCTTGAGCCACCGCACCCGGCCGATGGAGAGTCTTTTCTTCTTCCCTTGTCAGACGGAGAGGCCTGGCTTCTCAGGCAGGGTGTCTCCAGCTGAGCTCTGGCCACTGAGACCCCAGCAGGCCTCCCTGTGGCCTGCCCCAGGGATCGCTCTTTCCTTCCCATTGCCATTGCGCTGAGGCGTTTTTACACTGTGTAGTATGGTTTCCAGAAGGTCATCTTGCATGGGGCTGCATTTCCTATGCCTACGCCCACGCTGCCCAAAGCTGCCCCTTCCTCCCTTTTGTTTCCGGTCCCTCTTCTTCTCCCTCCTCCTTCTCCCATTCTTCCTTCTCCTCCTTGTCATTCCGTCTGAAAACACACTCGCACTCGCAGCTCTCCCAGGACACCATTCCCATCGGAGCCACACAAAGAGAGCGGAAGGAGGCCAGCGCCTGTGCAGAGGCTTTGACTCGCAAAGCTCCTCCCAGGCCCCAGGAAGGCCTTTCTCTCCCAGTTCCGCGGCCAGGGGCTGGGCTCACCTCCAGGTCTGCTGGAGACAGCAGGTCCCGTGGGGAGCAGAGACGGAGCTGGGAGAGGCGGGGCACCCTGCCTGGGATCAGACTCGGGGCTTAGAGCACGTGGTCTCGGGGAACCCGTCCAGACGGTGTCCCTTGGCCTTTCCCACGGCAGCGCCCCCAGTGTCTTATCCCAGATTCCCCGGGGGCCTGGACCCACAACCGGCCCGGGAAGAAAACCCCAGACAGCACCCGGCCCACGTCGCTGTCACAGCCTCGGCTTAATTGCTGGGTAGGGAGGGGCAGCAACTCTCCGCCATGGCCCGTGTGGCCCGGGGCTGCCCACACCCGTCTGGGCTGTCGGGGGCACATGCTGTGTGCCTTAGAGTCACATTCGCGCATACTGCATGGGGCTGGCGCCTGCCCAAGTCCTCTTCCTATTCCTCCAGCAGTGCCCAGCAGCACCCAGAAGACTGGGAAGGCCAGATCGCTGGGCCAAAGGCACATTCTGAAAGGGGCGTGAGCACAGGCAGAGTAGGAGGGAGGGAGTGGGGAAAGAGAACACTCAGCCGCAAATTGTTACACATTTGGCCTCAGAGTCTCATGTTACTCCCTCCTGACAATGAATGGCTTCTCAAAACTCAACCCAACAGAGAAAAAAGGGGACAAGGACGTCTCATGACCCTGGGCCGGAACTCCTTCCTGTGTTCTCGGCTCAGAACACCCCCGTTGTGTCCTTGCCTCCGATTCCTTTCCAGGTGCCATGGGCGCCCGGTCCACGTCTTCCGTGGCCGCTTCTCTAGGGCCCAGGCCGCTTCCAGGAAGAAGTGCGCTCTGGTGACACCATCAGGCCGCTCGGGGGCACTGCAGAGGGAAAGGCCGGAAGCAGAGGACCAAGAGGAGGGCTGAAGGCTGGCATCCACCGCACACCCCCTAGAGCCAGGATTGGCAATGGCGTGCGGCTGGCAGTCTTGCCCAAGCCGCATGGGCCCCTCCACCTGGCTCCACCCTCTCCCAACAGCCTTTGTTTACTTAAAACGAGACCCACTGGCAATGAGGAAGGAACTCCAGGAAGCCTCTCTGCCATCCCCCTGCCTCAGGGCACGATTGTCCTCCTCTGGAGGAGGTGTCTATCTTCCTGCTGCCCTCCCCTTACGACTCCTGCGTCTCCTGCCCTAAGGGGTATCTCCTCAAATTCAGAAAGTGAAGACTAGGGCACCCTATGTAGATGTCTATTGACAGGATTTTACACTATGGATACACTACACAAAACTTTTCAGTGGACGTTCTTAGCAGCATTCTTCATAACAGCAAAACAATTGGAAACCAGGGTCCATCACCAGGGTCTGGTTGAGTCCACGGTCATATACCACCCAAGATTAAACAACACAGCAGGGTCTGGAGTCATAAAGAAAATGAGGCTCAGCCCCTACCCCCAAGGAGCTCATGGGCCGGCCAGTGACAGGGGCCGGCCAGGCAGGCAGACTAACGGATCCTGGCGGGAATGCACCCGCAGTTCTGGAAAAGAAAGGAATTTCTTTGCTATCCCATCTCTATCCAGCATTATATGTTATCCTTTCTCCATGGATGCCTTCCTCTGGCCCTTGAAGGTTTCCTTCAGCCAGAGAGCACAGCCACATCTGTGTGAGGCAGTTGGCAGCCCAGGGTGAGAAACCATGAGTTAAAGAAGTGTAGAGTACAGTATCAGGAGTGTCAGCATGTAGAAATTATTCTGTGAGCTTCCTCTACTCCTTGCTAGAATGAAATATTCCTTAAGCTTAAAGTTCAGGTACTAATGACCCATGCATTTTTTTCATTCTGAAAGAAACATTATTGTCTAGACAGAGGCCAAAGAAGGAGTCATTTTGGCTATTACAGTAGCTATTTATTTCATCTGAATTATATTAAAAATTACCTTGGGGTAATTTTTAAGCCCCAAATGCAGTGGCTTAAACAAACAGTCAACATGTAACTATCTCACACAATTTCTCTAGGTCAGGAATTTGAGAGCGGGAATTTGGAGTGATGTAAGTCCCGGGCTTTCTCATGAGGTTGCAGTCATGATGTCAGTGGGGTTGCAGTCACCTGAAGGCTCAACTGGGGATGGAGAATCCATTTCCAAGGTGGCTAACTTCCATGTTTGTGGGCAGGATGCCCCAATTCCTCTCCAGGTGGAATTCTACATAGGGCTGCTTGAGTGTCCTTACAACATGGCAGCCAGCTGCCTCCAGAGCAAGTGATCCAAGTGGAGGCGAGACGGAAGCCACAATGCCTCGTATGCCCTGGCCTTGGAAGTTGTATGCCATCATTTGCCCCATATCCTATTGGCTACACACATCATCTCTGTTCAGTATGAGAGGGATGTCCTTAAAGGCATGAATATCAAGAGGTGGCACTCACTGGTGCCATCTTGAAAGCTGGCTACTACCTTCAAGATGGCCCCAGTGAGCCCCACCTCCTGATATTATGTGGTGAATATTCATAATCAGCAGCACTGAACACCACCATTCCTGACTCTAAACCCTCATTCTCCTAGCCACTGGCCTCCCATTCGCTCACCTGTTCCACAAAGATTCTCACTTGCTACTCCTTCCCTAACTCCTTTCGGAACAGAAGAGAGTGTAATTTGGTTCATTCAGTTATTAAAACAGTATCTAACCTATCATCCTGCATTGAAGATCCAAGAGAATCTGGCTCTAATACCTTCTTGTCTTGTTTCTACCACTTCCCTTCCATCATCCTATGTTCTTCTAAGCTCAGTGATCTAAAGATCCCTGAAAATGGAGGTCAGTCCCTACCCCAGCAGCATGTTTGTTAAAGCCAGTTGTGTGACCTTTGACAGGTTCCTTTTTTGAGACAGGGTTTTGCTCTGTTGCCCAGGCTGGAGTGCAGTGGCGCAATCACTGCGTACTGCAGCCTTGTGCTCCCAGGCTCAAGCAACCATCCTGCCTCAGCCTCCTGAATAGCTAGGGCCTCAGGCATGTGCTACCACACCCAGCTAATTTTTTTCTTAATTTTTTTGTAGAGATGGCATCTCAGTATTTTGCCCAGGCTGATCTCTAACTCCTGGCCTCAAGTGATCCTCCTGCCCCAGCCTCCCAAAGCGCTGGGATTACAGGCATGAGCCACTGCGTCTGGCCGGTTAATTCAATTATTAAAACACTGTCCACCCTATCATTCTGCACTGAAGATTTAAGAGGATATGACTCTAATAACTTCCTGTATTGTTTCTACCACTTCCCTTCTATCATCCCATGTTCCTGCTGAACTCAGTGGCTTAAAGATCCCTGAACACCACCCACCCAACTGCATGTTTGCTAAAACTAGCTGTGTGACCTTTGACAGGTGTCTTAACCTTTCTGGGCTTCTCTTTCCTCCTTTGTAAAATGAGAATAATAAAAATTCCTGCCTCTCTGAGAGGTTATGAGGATAAAAGGAGATAATGCGTATCAAGTGCTGAGAACACCACTTGGTATGGAGTAAGCACTGTTCATATTCTCATTCTTGTTGCCATGTTAACACTGTATCCTCCTCCTGGAATCCCTAACTCCTCTTAGAACATCCTGCCCACTCTTTCTGTAAAGTGCTTCTGGATCTCCTTGCCTCCCCACCTAGAAGTTATTCTCCACTTCCCTGCCTTTCCCAACCCCTCTTTCCACCTTCCTCAGCCCTGATGACATTCTGCCTTCCGAGGTACCATCATACCCAGGTCTTCATTCCCCATTCTCCCCCACTCTCTAACACATCCCCTGCTAAATGTGAGTCCTCCAGGCTCTCCCAGCCCCCAGCACATAGTGTGGGTGAGTGTGTTTTGCATTTATAAGATGATCCATAAATGCTTGTTGAAGAAGTTCTTAGATAAGGGACTAAGCAAAGAGACAAGGAAGACATGCCCAAAACTTCAAAAGGTTAAACTTTTATGCTGTCTCCCTTTCTCAGAGCCTGTTTCCTCAATTATAAAAAGGGTAAATAACTTTTTTAAAATAGTGGTAAAATATACATAACATAAAATTTACCATTTTCATCGTTTCTGAGTGTACAATTCAGTAGCATTAAACACATTCACATTGTTGTGCAACGTGATCTGTCTCCAAAAGTAACTCTAAAACTTTTATTTTCCCATATTGAAAATGTATACCCATCAAACAACAACTCCCCTTTTCCCCACCCCCAGTCCATGGGGACTACCATGCTGTTGTCTTTCTCTCCGGATTTGACTGCCCTGTGTACCTCGTATAAGTGGAATCATAGTATTTGTCCTTTTATGTCTGGCTCGTTTCACTTAGCATAAGGTTTCCAAGGTTCATCCATGTTGTAGCATGTATCAGAATTTCATTCCCTTTAAGGCTGAATCATATTTCATTATATGTATACGTCACATATTGTTTATTCATTCATTGATAGCCATTTGGGTTGCTTCTACCTATTGGCTATTGTGAATAATGCTGCTATAAACACTGGCGTACAAATGCGGGTTTCAGTCCCTGCTTTCGATTCTTCTAGGGATATACCTAAAAGTGGAATTGCTGGATCATATGGTGATTCCATGTTTAATTTTTTGAGGAATGGCCATAATGTTTTCCACAGTGGCCACCACATTTTGCATTCCCACTAGCAATGGACAAGGGTTCCCATTTCTCCACATCCTTGCCAACACTTTTTATTTTCTGTTGTGTTTTGTTTTGTTTGGATGATAACCATGTTAATGGGTATGTTATCCTCTTATGGCTATTATCATCATTGGCCAAAGAAATACATACTGATGCCCCTATTCTTGTGCCTGGAACACAGTAGCCTCCTCATCTATGTTTGTAAATTTCATTACTTAAAGCTTCAGCTCAAATAACAATATCACTGAGGGGAAAGGACACTGGAAGCCAGTCATGGGCTCTAGAAGCAAAGACTCCTTTGTGTACGCAAAGGCAGATTCCAGTGTGTCAACCAGCACCAGCTCCATCACCTGCCTGTTTGTCTCCATGCCAGGTGACTCACAGACTACACCTCTGTCCCTGTCTGTGGCCTGGGTCTCTTTTCTCTCCTGAGAACTCCCTGAGAAGACGTGAGGGACCACAACAAATGCAGACTTGGGAGTTATCTGAGGAGCAAGGATTCCTGAACTAGAACTATTTGAGAAGAAACAAGTTGCTGAATAGATCTTGGAGCTTAAATTCCACCAGGAGCAAAGAGTATCTCCTAAAACCAGTTTATAAAGCACAATTTCAGAGGCTGGCAAATCTAGGTCACAGTCTTTCAGCTTTGCTCAATGCCCTGAAGTGTATCACAGAGCTCCACAAGTTCTCGCCTTTCGTGTTCTTCACTCCAGTTGAGCTGACCCCACAAAGCATGGTCGCTGCCTCCTGGAATCCTTCAACAAGAGCCCACGTGGTACAGTGGTTAGACCAGCCTGAGTTCCCATCCCAGCTCTGCCCTTGGCTACCTGTACAAACTGGATACATTGCTTTACCTTTCCAAGTTTGTATGAAGCAAGGGTGGTAAGGAAGTTCCCCAGCCCAAGTGTAGGGTATCACACCCTCCCTGCCCACCCACAGCCATCATGAGAGTAATGGGCTGGCCATATTGGCCATTCTGAAATGCCATAACAGCTGTGTCTTCACTTAAATGGAAAATTCCCATTGACAGATTGTTGTGTTTTTTTTGTAAAATCTTTCCCCTAAAAAATCCCAAGACCTGTGCATGGAGGATGCTACACAAGATGGATCTCCTGGTTTTTCTGTTTTTGTCTGAGACAGAGACTCTGTCACCCAGGCTGGAGTACAGTGGTGCGATCTCAGCTTGCTGCAATGTCCACCTCCTGGGTTCAAGTGATTCTCCTGCCTCAGCCTCCCAAGTAGCTGGGACTACCAGCATGCACCACCACACCTGGCTAATTTTTGTATTTTTAGTAGACACAGGGTTTCACCATGTTGGCCAGGCTGGTCTCGAACTCCTGACCTCAGGTGATCTGCCCACCTCAGCCTCCCAAAGTGCTGGGATTACAAGAGCGAGCCACCGCACTCGCCCTAGATCTCCTTTTTCAGAACAGCATGGAGTCACTTTCTTCATCTACTTCAAGTGAGATGGTGGCCTTCCAGTCAATCAAAGCTCCAGCTAGAAGTTTCATTGCTTTCACCTCATTAAAGCACCTTCAAATGTATCAATGTGATTGGGTCTCTGATATTTTTAGTTACTGGTCAACAGCGGGATGATTTTTAGCTGAGGAGGAAACCCCTAGGCTATAAATCACGTAAAAACAAACCTACTCCAGTCAAAATGGGAGTTGGTGGGGCATTGTGATGGTGAGGGGATAGGATTGGGTGAGAGCAACAGTATTTAGTGGGAAATTACAGCATCGTTTGGTTTTCATTTTGTAAAACAGGTATCTTTTCTCTGCCAAAAATAATACTGCTTTTTCATTTGTGGAATGGATATAAAGTTTCTTGAAATAATTTATTTAAATAAAAGAGTAAAGATTTAGATTAAAAGAATTAAGTAAATAATAATATAGTGCTCAAATATAAGTTAAGACATCAATCAAGACAGTGATGTTTAGATAGAGTGATCTAACTGGCCAACTACACCTACAATGATTTGACTTCCACCCATTCATTTCCATCAGGTAATTGGTTAGTGCCAATTATTGTGCCAAGAGTGGTTTTTAGCTCCACTATTGCTGTCTGTTGTTAACTCACCATCACCACATTCTCCTTCCAAGAGAAGGCTCTCCTTCTCCCTGTAGCAGGGAGCAGCTAGGAGCTACATTTCCCAGAAGCCCCTTCCCCATGTGGCTCTAGGTTAGAATTTGCCTATGAGAAGCACAGGTGTGATATTGGGAAAGTGAAAGAGAAGGTGCCATTTTTCTTTGAAGGCAGTTATAGCCAAGTGCATAAGATGACAGGAGGTTTTCAGCAGCTTTCTGAAGAACTTTGAGAATAACTCACTTTGGTGCTGTAGAAGGAAGTGTTAGGAGCTTCCCAGACTTTCTTGAGAATTGCCCAGCCTTCCTAGCAAGCTGTTGGAGAATCACTCACTTAAGTGCTTCAGGCTGAGGATCTCACTTTCATTCTCCCAGCTCTTCCAATCGTTGTGCATCCCTCGAATCCCAACATTAAAGCCTCCATACCTTGAGTACACAGAATGACTTCTGTTTTCCTGGCTAAGTAAACTGTCTTTGAGCATTCTATTCCCTTAATTGAGGAGAAAAGACACAGATACACCAAACAATGAAAGAAAATGTCATTGGCTCTCATCAAAATTAAGAAAGTGAAATTCATACAGTATAGCAAGTCTCATGAGAGTCCAAAGTAGAAGACAAACAGATCTTGGTGGCAGGTGTTGAAGATGATGAGCCCATGCCGGGGACTGAAACTGACCCATGGAATCTGATTTGTGCAGACCGTGAAGCAAACTAATGCCTAAAACACACACACACACAAACACACACAATATCAAAAAACCAAAAACAATTGCCTGAGAATCCTTTTTTTGGTATCAAAACACAAAAGTCAATGAGAAAATAGTGTAATGTTTTCTAAGAACACAGATGTTATATTTGAGACAATCTCTTTACACGTTCCAGAAGAAGTCATTGTCATAAGTCTGGTGTTGTCTAATCCTGCCTTGTCTGAAACATCTTCCTTTCCTGGAAACTGGGGGTTAGGGGCTTCTAGAAACAGGTGAAATGAATGAAGCAGGGCTGCAAGCTGCACTCACGAGGATTTTAGACCTGGGTTTCACTACGGCTTTGCTCTAGCCCCTTGACTATTTGGGAAAACATCACGAAATTTGTTTCAGCTTGGCTACATGAAAATTAGGAGCCCTCATGAGTTCTCAGTAAGCTTTAAGCAGCATTTCCCACATTTTATTCAGAAACATAAGTTCTGGAGGAGATTGATCCTTTGGAAGACAAAAGTACTTTATGATCAATCAAGTCTGAGAATACTGGCTTTAATAGAATCGAATGGGTCTCTTTATTGCAGGACTTTCCAGAGCTTTCGATATGCCTCTGTCCACAGGCAGTATCACAGAGGGGAACATAGTCTACTGTAAATCCCAAGCTTGTTTTACTAGGAAACCCTCCTCCTCGCCACCTCTTTTCCAGAGCATCTTGAGAAATTTGTGTTCCAAACTTTGGCAAATGCTAGTTCAAAGGATACAGGATTCTTACAGTCCTCAAAACTTCTTATTTCATCAAGAACCTTAAAAATACGTATGCTCAGGAATGACATTGGCAAGATGGCAGACTTGCAACCTCCAGGCACTTATTCTTACATGGCAACATTAAACAATTAGAGATTGGCTACAATAACTTTATAGGAGTTCTGGAAATGAACAAAAATCTACAACAACCAAGCAAATGCCGAATCAAGAAAAATCTACATTCAGATGGAAGGAAATGTCATGGTGTTTTTACTCATTCTTTCCTTACCGCCTCTCTAGTGTGGCATGGCATGGTTTGAGAGAAATGACACCTTAATCCCCAGTTCCTGACTTTAAACCAGAGAGAGCAGAGTGGATCTAATTTGCAATGGTCTAACCCATCTGGGGGCTGCCTGAGGGATCAGTGTCTGTATCACCTAATTTGGAGCTCAGAAAGCCAACAACGGTACAACCTGGACCTCAGGCTAGAAGGGGCTGCAGGAAGTAGCTAGAATGGCTCATGAAAACAGCAAGAGAGCAAGCGGGGCCTGCAGACAACTGAGACAAAGATGACTGATGGATAAGTCTAATAAAATAGCTAAGGCCCAGAGAAGAAACAGGTGAGACTCTTGGGAAAATTAAGATATTTAAAAGCAACCATGTATACAGGAGATTGCGGGAAAAAAATCACACATGCAGGCCCAGGTAAGACATATATTCAGAAAAGGCCTTGGAAGACTTTAAGCCTTTATGCTAGGCTGATTCCAAAGCTCAGAACATGTCCTGCTAATTAGTGAAGGCCTTATCCACAAATCTCCAAAGACTGAGAGAGGTAGCTGATTTTTTTGAATGCCCAATTTTCAACAAAAGATCACAAAGCATACAAAGAAACAGGAAAACATAGCCCATTCAAAAGAACAAAGTGACTCTTCAGGAACAGTCCCTGAGAAACACAGGTATCAGACTTAGCAGGTAAAGACTTTAAAACAAGTACCTTAAACATGCTCAAAGAAAACACAAAGAACTAAAGAAAATCAGGAAAACAATATATGAACAAATTCAGAATTACCAACAAAGAGATATAAATTATAAATAACAAAAACAACCAAATAAATTGTTAAGGTGACAAACAATAACTGAGTTGAAAAATTCACTCAAGAGCAGACTCAAACAGGCAGAAGAAAGAATCCGTGACCTTAATGAGAAGTCATTTAAAATTATCAAGTCTGAGAAGAAAAAAGAATGAAGAAAAGTGAAAGAGCCTAAGGGACTATGGCTCACCATTAAGCAGATTAATATATGCATTATGGGAGCCCTAGAGAGAAGGGAGAGAGAGAGGGAGAAAGAGGCAGAGAGATTACCTGAAGAAATAATGGCCAAAATCTTCCCAAATGTGATGAAAAACATGGATGCATACGTTCAAAAATCTCAACAAACTCCAAGTAGGAAAATTATAATGTGCTCATGCATCTAGAAATATGACTTCTGGGGAATTTTTTTCTTAAGAAAATACTACAATCTTGAACTTGGGTGAACAGTTACCTACAATTATTTATCACAGCCATTTTGTAATTGTGAAGAGTTAGAACAACCTATGTGTTCGACAATAGAAGAACTGATCAAATTAAAACACATATATAAGATGGGACATTGTGCAGCCATCAAAAATGATGTCGGCAATGTACAGAATATATAAGATAAAAGAGAGGGTTACTAAATGCCGTGTACAATCTTATTTTTGTAATGAGTAGGTAGTTTGTACATGAAAGAGGATTTAGAAAGAAAATCATGAAAGAATTAAGAGTAAATTGTTTTCTGTATGAGATTGAGGATGTGTTTTTCCCTTCTTTCGCTTTTATAAAAAACTATAAAACTTTTGTAATAAGAGATAAAACAATCTATTTTAAAATTAGTCACATACCTAGTAAGTGTCAGATGAGATCTGAACTCATAGTGCTTCCAATTAATCCACGCTTTCTCCTGTCTCAGTACCAAATGTCTCTTCTTAAGTCCTCACTTAGAATGGGTTCTTTCCATCCAGGCATGGTGGCTCACGCCTGTAATCCCAGCACTTTGGGAGGCCGAAGCAGGTGGATCACCTGAGGTCAGGAGTTCGAGACCAGCCTGGCCAACATGGTGAAACCCCCATCTCTACTATGAATACAAAAAATTAGCTGGGCGTGGTGGCGTGCACCCGTAATCCTAGCTACTTGGGAGGCTAAGGCAGGAGAATCGCTTGAACCTGGGAGGCGGAGGTTGCAGTGAGCCAAGATCAAGCTACTGCACTCTAGCCTGGGTGACAGAGAGAGACTCCGTCTAAAAATAAAGAAAAAAATGAATGGGTTCTTTCCCTGGGAATACCCCCAACTACTTGGCCTCACTGAGTGCCCTATCTCATAATTGTAGGTACTTTAACAGATCTAAGGAGGATTTTTAGGTTCAGTTGAAGTTTCATCATTCAGTTGCTTCCTATTCTAAAGTATCTGCGATGCCAGGCTTAGCTTTTCTGCTTATGGACACTAAACCTTAACCATCATTTCACTTGCGCGTAAAAAAGCCACTCATACAAACAATACACCGGCTCCATGCCCTCTCCACACCTCCTTCACTAATTATGAGTGTAAGAGTCAAGAATCAGGATGACCAAAGAGTTAAAGCTCAGTATTTTCACTTTTGAGTTTGTCAAGGTGTCTTAGCAAATTTCCTCTTTAATTTACGTGATTTTAGCTAGCGTCATTTTCCCCAAAGGGGCTTTTGGATATCAAGCATAAAGAGAAAATACAAGTCACTTCCCTCACCTCTGCCAAAGCCAAAATGGAATCACATTTAAAAACTAATAAAATAGAATGAATGATGGTCATTACCCGCCACAGCTA
The DNA here is from genome assembly GCF_029289425.2 of Pan paniscus. Classification (NCBI taxonomy): domain Eukaryota; kingdom Metazoa; phylum Chordata; class Mammalia; order Primates; family Hominidae; genus Pan; species Pan paniscus. Next base: position 63,608,072 of record NC_073267.2, on the reverse strand, counting down.
TTTCACAATAGCAAGGCCTGATATGTGTTAATTCTTAGTGCAGCCATGTACATACCCAGATTCTATGAAGCTCTACTCACTTTCGAGGACTATGAGCTGAGATATTTCCTTCTAGAAGAATCTTCATGTTTCAAGTCTATGAACTTTGAACTGTGCAATGTCTGCAAGAATGAAATTCCACCAGGGAAGGGATTCAGATAGAATTCAACTGATATAATAGTTCCACTTGGTATTTGCTACTTTAAACAACAGAACAAATCTTATCACAAATCCAGTAATATTTTGCCATCAAGAGTAGAAAAACAGAACCATTGGAAAGTCATGCATTCACAAAAGATGCTAAACCCTTAAAATCATTAGCTTTGAGAATGACAAAGGAGTTCATTTTATGTTTGAGGAACAGGCTCTTTTCTGGCATAGACGCTTTGGAGTTTCAAGGGGGCTCCAATATCTAGAATACTGATGCCCTCAGTTAGAACACCCAACATGAGCCAGGCACGGTGGTTCATGCCTGTAATCCCAGCACTTTGGGAGGCTGAGGCAGGTGGATCATCTGAGGTCAGAAGTTCAAGACCAACCTGGCCAACATGGTGAAACCCCATCTCTACTACAAATACAAAAAAGTAGCCAGGCGTGGTGGCATACACCTGTAATCCTAGCTACTCGGGAGGCTGAGAGAGGAGAATCGCTTGAACCTGGGAGGCAGAGGTTGCAGTGAGCCAAGATCACGCCATTGCCCTCCAGCCTGGGCAACAAGAGGGAAACTCAGTTTCAAAAAAAAAAAGCAGAAAGAAAGAAAACCCAACATGAGTCCAGCAGAGCAGGGAGGGTAAATTGCACTGAGCCCTAAGACTTCCTGGGAAAGCATTCATCCTATAGGAAATGACAAGTCAGCTGTGGACCTGCAGTGCTAGGACAGTGGGCTGGTGTGAGAGAAGAGGATGGTCTACTGCTCAGATTGCCAGCCTGCCCAGCCCAGGACTCTTCTTCTTCTAGGAAGAAGAAGCCAAAAGAAAGAGCAATTAAAAGTGAAGAGCTGGTTCACTGGTATCTCTGTAAAATACTGAGAGCACAAGTCAGACCTGTTCCGTAACTGATGCACAGAGTGAGGGGGTACAGGAAGGATCTAATATTAGAGCAGTAAATGGATTCAGAAGACAGAAGAGGACACGTACCAGGTGGAGAAATGGGAGAGGACTTCATGGGGTGGTTTCAGCAGCAGCAGTGGCTGCAAAACAATTGAGGGTGGGAAACAAGAAAAATGATGGCCTCTTGATGGTAGCTGAGAAGACTGGAGAGTATGTACAGAGGAGACACCTCCCAGCATGGGTTGGAATGAGTTTAAGAAGTTGGAGGGAATGGCCAGATACGGTGGCTCATGCCTGTAATCCCAACACTGGGAGGCCAAGGCGGGTGGATCACGAGGTCAAGAGATCGAGACCATCCTGGCCAACATGATGAAACCTCATCTCTACAGGTCAAGAGATCGAGACCATCCTGGCCAACATGATGAAACCTCATCTCTACTAAAAATACAAAAATTAGCTGAGGGTGGTGGTGCACACCTGTAGTCCTAGCTACTCAGGAGGCTGAGGCAGGAGAATTGCTTGAACTGGGAGGTGGAGGTTGCAGTGAGCTGAGATTGCCCCCACTGCACTCCAGCCTGGCAACAGAGCGAGACTCCGTCACCCTCCAAAAAAAAAAAAAAGAAGAAGAAGAAGTTGGAGGGAATTCTTGGCAGGGCATCATGGCTCCTGCTTGTAATCCCAGTGCTTTGTGGGGTTGAGGCAGTCGGATCATTTGAATTAAGGAGTTTGAGGCCAGCCTGGGCAACATAGCAAGACCCTGTCTCTACAAAAACTAAAAAATGAGCTAAGCATGGTGGCTCATGTCTGTAGTCCCAGCTACTCAGAAGGCCGAGGCAGGACGATCACTTGCACCCAGGAAATCAAGGCTGCAGTGAGCCATGATCATGCCACTGCACTCCAGCCTGGGCAACAGAGCAAGACCTTGTCTCAGAAACAATAAGACAGGCTCGAGAGTCCGCAGAACCAGGAGAAGCATACTTAGGGCAGGGGATTGTTGTTACTCTTATTTGGGACCCTCCTTTTAGTACCTGCCTCACTGGGTAGTTTGAGAAACAGGAGTTAATTGCACATACACCTGCACACACTGCAAGATCAAAGATTTGGTGGGGTTCTCTTCGGAGTTTGGCAAGAGAGGAACCCAGAAACCCAATCCATCTGTTTTAATAAAGTACCTCCTGAAATAGGTTTTGAGATCCTTTCACTTTGATGAGGCATGAGACCCAGCAGAAGGACAGCTGGGACGATGGAGGAGAGAAAAGGGAGGAATGTACATAAAATTTACTCACATCAAGACAAAAAACTGGCAGAAATAATCCAAAACCCACTTATTCCAGACCCTTACCTTTTTTGTATCACACATAGGCCTGTTTTTCTTTGACAGGCCCAAATCTTGAAATAATTGTGACAGAGGAAAGTTTGTTTTCCTTTGATAGCTACTATCACCCCCCAGCCTCCCCAACCTCCCCTCACACATTCCAGGCAGTCTGATTACCTAAATATTAACTGGAATTTGCATTGTAGTAAGAGCTTCTAACTACTATTGCGTAAAATTTTTCAGAACTCAAAGGAATGGAATTTTTCATGGTTCAAAGTCCATACAGGTTGCAGAGAGAACAAAGTGAGGTAATGGATACAAAAAACTTTATGGAACATCTAACCCAAGACTATAGGACCATCATTAGGCTCTGAGTCTCCAGGTCCTTGTGCCCTAAGGATTAAGATGTGAACCCCAACCTTTTGGTCTAGGTGTCAACGGGCTCCACTTTAGGATCAGATAAATCTGAAGCCAATTAGGCTGTATTCTTATGAGCTAAGTAACTTTGGACCTCAGTTTTCTATTTGTAAAGTGGGGATAATAAACCTCTGAGAGTTGCTGGGAAACATGAACACAGTGCTTGGTGCCTGGGACGCTCTCCATGACATTATCCTCCTTGCTATTAACCTTGGTCTCCTTCCCATCACTCCTACACCCACCATTCCCACATTCTAATTCAAATTGTTTCTTAACAGAACAGCTGAAATGAAATCTCTCTAGTAGGACTTGCCCCTCAGTGATACCAGAGTATGTGTTTGTCAGGATGCTTTTGGTTGCAAGTGACAGCAACTCAAGTCAAGCTGGCTTAAGCAAAGTATTCATGTGACTGAGTATATTAGAGGTGGTATGAGTTTATGGCTTTGGGCATGGCTGAATCCAGGGGCCCTCATGATATTTATTAAGATTTAGCTTCTCTCTCTCTCAACCACTTTGTTTTTCTCTGCATTGACTTACTTGTCAGGCAGGGTCTTTCTACCTGGTGGTTCTCTTAGAAGCTCTATAAGCTAATAATCTCTGTATAAAAAGAAAATTCCTTTTCCCAAATAGGTATAGAAGTCACTGAACCAATAACTGTGGCCAGGGCAATAAGATGCTTCCTTTGGCCAGGCCCGAGTCAAGTGCCCATTCCTAGAGACAAAGGGACTGAACCAGTGAGGAAGAATGGCTTTCCCAAGGGAAATCTGAGTTCTATTCACAGAAGAACAGGAGAACATGCTAATGAGGCATAAACAACAGAAGCCCAATATAGTAAACTTCTTTAAAAGAAGGAAAATTAAGAAATGAAGGAAGTTCCAGATTTCCAGGCTGAGGTTGAGGAATATGACCCCCTCTTTCCAGTACTAGCCATGACGTATGACATTGAAGAAACTGTCTGGGTGCAGTGGTCCAGGCCTGTAGTCCCAGCAATTTGGGAGGCTGAGGCAGGCAGATCACTTGAGCCCAGAAGTTCAAGACCAGCCTGGGCAATGTTGTGAAACCCCATCTCTACAAAAAATACAAAAATTAGCTGGGCATGGTGGTGTGCATCTGTAGTCCCAGCTACTTGAGAAACTGAGGCCGGAGAATCACTTGAGCCTGGGAGGTTGGGTGACAGAGTGAGACCCTGTCTCAAAAAAAAGAAAAGAAAAGAAAAGAAACTGAAGGAACTAAAACCAAAGGCTTGAAAGAGTTTAATGTCCACCAATAAAAACTACTTTTTATATTCCAAGGAAACTAAGACCTTAAACAAAAACTTATAGAAAGGAAAATATTTGAAGCAAACCCTTATCAAAATAAGGCAAGGGGGGAAAAGGTACCATTAGGCACCTGAGGTATCAGATATCCGGCTACAGTTCCTTTCCAGTGGCCTATTAAAAATGTTTGAGATATATATATATATATATATATATATATATATATATATATATTTGGCTCCAAGCTATAAACTTGAAATCAATTGGTGTGTAATTGAATGTCTAAATGTGTGCAAAACTTAATACTATATCAACTTTATTAGTGGCTAAATTTAATATTTATAAAAAATCTCATTATATTAAAAACAATTGAAGGGTAGATAGTGTCCACTTTGCAGGAATTCTGAAGTTCACACAATGATTGCTAAGAAAACTCAGCCATCATCAATGAAATGAGTTACTCACAGCCAAATTGTTTCAAAGGTAAAATGGTTTTTAAAAATCTTTTCATCAATCGCAGTGAAAATGAGAGGTGGATGCATTTTAACTCCTGTGATGATGTGATGATATGGGGTAGGGTCTCCAAAAGTCAGGGTGCCTGGGTCTCTAAACAGCTCTGCACACGGGACACAGTGGAGTCAGGGAAGCAATGGCCGAGGGAGTTCTGCCCTGCACCAGCCCCCAGTCCCAGCTCCCAGCGCCTCCCTGGCTGAGCTCCTACCTCTCTTTTAAGCCTCTATCATAGCAACAGCCCCAGGGCCAGACCCCTAATTGCCAGCTTCTTCTAAGTGCCAGGAAAAAAGCCCTCTGCAGCCCTCCACCCCCTCCCCAACACAAGCCCAGGGGGTCAGGAAGGTTCAAAAGGTGAAATAAATGAATCTTTACACATTATAAGGGCCCAAGCAACATTCTCTGTGGCATTAGTGCCTGAAACGGCAGCAAGTAAAAGCAGGTGTGCTGGGCGCCCTGTCAGCTAACGACACTGATAAGCCTGCCATGCCTGGTTCTGCTTCATTTCAAACAGTCTGCTGGAAAAAAAGGAGGGGAAAGCCGGAGCAGAAATAATTGCTGGAGCTTCCAGTGAGCTGAGAGAGCCTGCAGGCAGAGATCAACGGGCCTGATTTCATCCTCTTCCTTTTATTTCTATAACCTTAAACGTTCTGCTATTATAAAAGTCATCATGTCAGCTTTCTCTCCAGCCTCTCCAGCTGCCCATTTTCAAATTGTATCAATTGGTAAGGCTTTTGGGCTGACGGATTTTCATCTTGATTTATGGTTTCTGTGCTTTAAAGAAGAAGCAAACTCCACTGACCTGATTCAGGCATGCAGACATGCCGTCCTGGGCATGTGTTTATAATCAGATCCTCCCAAAACTGCCTAGAAATGAGGGAGGGCTTGGTGTGTGTGTGTGTTTTTTCTTTCTTTCTTTCTTTTTTAAATAATAGGTATTATGGCAAATTGCAAGAGAATAACATTTGTCATGAATCTCCTGGCTACAGTGGGCGAAGAGGAGTCTTTGATTCTTGGCAGTCGTCTAAGTTCTTGAGGTTCTTGGTGACCATTGGCTTCAAAACAGGACAACTAAGTAATAAGAGCTTCACAGACAGAGCGGGACCTCACATGGGCCCCTGTAATCCACCACTTTTTAAAAATAGATTCAGAGGGTGCATGGGCAGGTTCGTTACATGGGCGTACTGCGTAATGCTGGAGTTTGGGTGTCTAGCGAACCCAGCACCTGAATAGCATCACTCACCACTTTCGAAGTGGCAAGGGCTAAGAAACAAGAGCTGTGCTGGCCTTTTTAGCTGGAGGACTGCATAAGCAGTACGAAATAAGCATATTTAAAAAATACAAGCATAAACTGCCGATTTCAGCAAGTACACAGGTTTGCAGGGAGAGCTGACGCATCCCGTGGCGGGTGCTCTAGAGAGCGCGTTATTAAAATGTTCGGGCGGATGGTGGGAGGGCTGCGGAACAAATACCGACTTCCACAGTCCTCTCCACGCATCGTCCAACGGGAACGCTGGAATAAATGACCTGCTGACTTTGTCATGCAAAAAGATGTGGCCCCATCCAGCCATCCCGCACCGTCCCCATCGAGGCAGAAGATAGTAACCAAGAAGGAAGCCAAGGAGTGGCGGAAGAAGTTAAACCAGACACACAGAAAGAGATGAGGCTCTCCACCAGGCCCCCAGATGATCCTCTTTGGAGACGGATTGGAGCTGTGGAGTGAGTCACAGGCTGTGTGGCGGAGACAGGGGGAAGACCACTGCCTAGCTTAGGAATCGTAGGTCAGAGACAGGGGCCCAATGGCCCAATGCAGCCAAAGGCACATCGAAATTAATCAGACACCTACACCATGGATTATCAACAGGGCTCCCAGGGTGGAGGTGGCAAAGATGTATGAGACCTCATCTATGAATGTCCCCAGGAATGGTGTCGGAGGCTCCCCGTGGTCCCCTTCCTAATTCTTTCCAATAAATCTAAGTGTGCAGATCACAGGCCTCTCGAGTTAAAGCATCGCTTTTCAAGGCCTAGAAAGTCACACTTCGCTGAGACTTAAGCCTCTTTCAAATGCCACTAACACGAGAGGTGGCTCTCCCCCGGCACAGGTAAAGCCGTGGTGAGAAATAAACCTCTGTGTTAGAGTGAGAGAGAGGGAGAGAAGAAAAAGAAAGAAAAAGAGAATGCTAATTGTGCCAGGGACGCTGACAGATTTGACAGAAAGTGTCTTCATTGAGAAATTGCCATCTGAAGTTCCCCCTTGTTCCTAGAGACGCAGGAGGGGGAGGCACGAGGGAGGCTGACAGGAAGTGAGGATTCGAAACTTCAAATACAAACATTATGAAAAACAAGCAACATCTGCAAACAGTAAGTACTTATTTATATTTTATGGAGTGTGTGCTTGGGATTCTGACAGGTTTTTAAACAGAGACCATATTAGGCCCATTCGAAGGCGAGAATGTCCCTTTTAAAAATGCATTACTCCTCGCTCAGGCAGGTCGGCCCCGCACCGCTGGCCTCAGGTGAGCCCTGACCCCTGCCGACCTGGCCTAACCAAACACACATGCCGGTTTGCGATGGGACCGTTTACCGCTGCTCAAGGTCAGCGCAGGCGGGCGCTGGAGGGTTAGTATTCAGCAAAGCTTTTCCCTCTGCTGACAGAGCCGCTTTGAACTTTTCCCTTCTGAACAAATAGGAAGGGAAACTGCAAGGAAACAAGTGCTGGGAATCATAGAAAAAAGCGTGCAGCAGATAAATAAATAAGCCACAAATAAATAAGTGGCCAGCCTTTTCCCCGGCAAATAAAAAGGCACACCCTCCTAGGCTTCCAGCGTTTCTGTGCATTTGGCGCATACGAGAAACTTGAAAATAAAAACAATAGAAGAAACCTTCTGTCTTTTTTCTTTCCCCCTCCGAAGGACGAACCCTTTATTTTTGACAACAAATAAGAGGCATTTGGCAGGTACGGTGTGCTGTGCACCATGAAATATTTAGTAAGGCAATAACGACTCCCCGGACAGCTTAAGAAATCCACGATTATATTCAGAGAGAAAGCCATGAGCAAACAGAGAGGGGGGAATACAAAGAAAGATAAAGGCAGGCCTTTCATCAGGACTTCCTGTCCAATAATGCAGCCAGGCTTGATCCATATGTTTTGAGAAAAATCAAAGTGTCACAACTATCCAAAATGTCAATAGCTCCGGTAAGGAATATTGTCTAACATTTTCTATTACACCGTTCAAGAATTTGCCTCCCAGCGCAATTTGGAAGAAGAAACTCTTTCATTTCGAAAACACTCAAAGAAAAGAAAGAAAGAGGGGGCGGGGTGGAAGGGGGGGCAGAACAAGGCGCATTTCAGTGCAATGTGTAATACAATAATGCTCTGGGCTCCCCGGCCATCCTGAAAGTCGATCCTCTGATGAAAGTGAGTTCTCCTCCACACCTCTCCTCTGTTCTGTCCTTTCTTTGCAGACACTCTTGCTCAGGCACTTCCTGGACAGTTGGATATAACTGAGCAATCTCCGTGCAACGGGAAACCGGAGAAGCCCAACTTTCAGCAGGCTTAATATTTGGATAATCCTGCATAATGATTTCAGGGTTAAGTCACAGAATGCTCTATCAGCTTCTCTATGCATACTAGGTGCCCAGACTGCTGGGTGACCTGCTTTGGGGGAGAAAAAGCGAGGGTGGGGGGAAGATCCCTCTGTGTAAACAAACAATTTTTTGCTGCCTTGGCAAAATGTAAACAGAACCCACGCACCTTGCCCTGGGGATCAGCCTGGCAAGATCTAGTTTGACAGAACTTGCTGCACGGCGTCTCCTCGACGTCCTGGAAATTCTAGAGGGAAAAATAATGCACGAGTTGCTGCTGTCTGTGCCTTGTGGAATCTTAAATAGAATGAAACAGGCCCCCGACAATCAATATTACTGACAAATAAATTAATCTCGGCAAATAAACTGTTGTTAGCTTCAAGGCTGTCCCAGTACCCGGAATAATTGTTTAAATGAAGTTGAGGCCTTTTCACCAGTTTGCGGCTATTTTTTCTGGTCATCTACCTGTGGGTAGCACTCAGGTTGTCCAGAGGGAATTGGTTTTATAAAATAAAATCATACAGTGGCCCTGACCTTGCTCTATTAGCTCCCTCAGTGCTAGAGCTCTGTCCTGGCTTCAGAACAAACACTTTTGCCAAATGCTGAGAAGATGCCTGCCCTTCACCTACCTTGAGGGAGGCAGGAGGCAAGAGAGAAGTAGGCAGTGATTATCTACATTGCTGCCCAAACCCTGAAGTTTATCAGAAATAGTTTGGAAGCTTGGGGTAAGCAAGGCACTCAATGTCAAGACTGCAAAATTCTAGTTTTTCTTAAGGAATATAAAGGGCACATATACTCCTGTGACTTCCAAGATCCCTAAGTTTGTGTGGGAGGAGTTGGGGGAGGGGGGTTCATATCTAGAGGTAAAACTCACCCAGTCTGCACCACTATTAAATATTGGTCTGCTTTGTGCCAGTTGAAACATAGTCATCACCCCCCTCCCCAAGCCCTCTGCTGCCCACAGCTCTGGCCTTTCCTCAGAACTTCCTCCCCTTTCCTTAATTCAGCACCTAAAGGGTTAATATCTAAGGCAGCAGGAACTCCCAGCACCCCGACCCCAGTGCTGATTGGTGGGGGTGGGGGGGTGGTCAGTGCCAGCAGTGGCTAAATATTTTGACTCTACCCCTAGCTCACATCCTCATGGGTGCCCCAGCCTGATGTCATTTGGCCTGTCCTGGGTTCTCACGCCGTGACCCTCTGCAGTGCCTCTTCCTGGGAGTGAGAAAGACAGCAGATGGATCAGCTTTTCTGAGCTCATCCCTTGTTAGAATTACAGTTCCAGCTAGTCTAGGATCTGAGACACTCAGGAATAGCAGGCGAAACAGGCGAGACATTTCCCAAGTCACAAAGAGTACACAGCCACAGAAATCAACAGTCACGAGGGTCTAATTGTCATTAGCATGTAAATTTTAAAAGCTCAGTCAAAAATATCAATACCTCCCACTTAATTTATTACTATATAAAGATGGATGGGAGTGAAGCATAGCATTGATTTTCAGAGCCCTTAAAAAAAAGGGGGAAGAAAATAGTCAGAGACAACACAAAATGCCATGCCTCCAAATTAATCAACGTGCTTTTTAAACACACACACACGCACACACACAAATCCTGTACCAACAGCCTGTGCAGTTCAATCTTATTTGATTGCCTTTTCTGAAAATGAAGAAATGGAATAGGCCATTTATGTAAAGAGCCCTCTCAGAATGGATTATATGTAAAGACAGGTTAGCATTTTTACTGTATCGACAGCAAACCATTAGGCAGCCACACTCCAGCCCAGCCACTGAGAGGAAATCGAAGAGAACAGTTCCCTGGCCGGGCCAGGCAGGACAGCCTATCAGCTCCTGGTCGCTGTCACTGATCATCCCAGCCCAGGCTGCGGCTCTTCTCCCCGCATGGCATGACGACGCCATCACCCTCATAGTTACCAAAATGTTAGAATAGTCGTGACCGCTAAAAAGTAAGTAAATTCATCACCAGGTTGAAAACTGTGCTGGAGAGCCTATAATCTGGGAATAGTGTTTGTGTCTGAAATCACACAGAGATCAGAGCAAAATTGTCCCGTGTCATGAGAAGATGGGTCACCTCTCTGCATTTGACATTTTGAGATGTTTGCATCTGTACAGAGGGAGAAAGAGGGCTGGAGAGAAACGACTGCAACGAGAGCAAAAAGGAAAAACGGTAAAGACGTTAGAGACATATTCATTTTGGAAACATGTACGTATGTGCCACTCGTTTTGTTTTTGTTTTTCAAGAATTTTGGGTCCACGTCTTTTGAAAATGCAGTTTCCTGATTAAAGCAAATGAAGCTTTTTTTGTAGCCTAGATAGGGGCTATATTTCTCTGCATCTCCCGGAGAGCCAAGCTTTCCAAAAGAATAGGAATGCCCATGTTTTAAAATAATAAAATACAGATATTATTAATCTCCTAGTTCCAGAATTCCAAGGCCCTACCGCCCACCCACCTCTCAACAAACCCTGTGAACTATGGATGATAGCCCTGGGTTTTATTACGGCATCTAGTGAAACTTATTTTTTATAGCAATGTTCCTCCAATAATCAGGCTGCAAGCCAAAAGCAGTACTTCACATTCATCAGACTAGAAATATGCAGCTTTTATAGAAGCATTTTGTCAAGGGAACCCCAGTCTCCAATAAGGGCTGCTCGTCAGGGTCCCTGCTATCAGAGTGATATTTTTAATTTATCGGGATGCTTCAACTATATTAAGCAGCAGCCTAATTCTCCTCACTTTGCTTATGAAGTGAAGCTGCGGTTCAAAACAAACATCAAGTTACTAGATGTCTTCCTGCTATAATTGGATTTAATTCATTATCTTTCATTTCAATAAAATCACAGGAAAACACAGGGATGTAAATGTGTAGGCTAATTGCTTATGGAAATTCAGGTGCCGCGCTTGGTATAAATTTACCCTTTGCAAGAGGAAGACACAGTTGTGTCATTATCATAGAATTTTACAACAATATGTAATTATAGAGAGAAGCAGGTGTAATTAGCAAGTCTTTCCACAAAGCAGGTAGCATTCCTGGTTAAATATTTACAGCTGCACAAACAGCCGGTAATAATGAGAGTTTTCTCAGCCTCACGTTACAGAGCACCCAACGAATACTATGAAAAGTGGTCATTATCAGCCTGGCAAACACTGCTGTGCCGTCTTGCTTGCGAGGAATGCTGCTGCATGGGTTTCAAGACAAGAATCCAGGCTGAATCAGCAGTGCGGTTGCAACAGTGATGAGAACAAGTAACTAAGATCTCTTCTTCCCTTATTGCTGCAGAAGAGCAATTAAGGCTGCATATTTAGAGATGACATCAGCCAGGAATCCTGCACAGAGAGAAAAACTCGTTGCATTTTTTTCTTTCTTCCTTTCCCCGTTCCCTTTTCTGTCCAAAGGAAACCCACAGCAAACTGCGTAAATGCCGCAGGCACGCAAGCCAACTCCAAACCGCCTACCAAGGGTCAGCTCAACCTGCAGCTGTTGCACAAAATAAAATCAACGCAGCCCACCCCAGGCAAACACCCTCTGTGGCTCTTTATTACCAAATGATATGAACTTTGACCCAACCTGAACAAAATTTAATATTTTCTCCCAAATATTTAAAAAATTCATTCTGGGGCTTGAGTGGAGTCAGGGAGTCTGTGAGCCGTAATCTGACATCTGAATTATTCTGAGGCTAATACGGAAAGCTATTCAGGAGCTTATTTGGAGACGTGTCAATCAAGATATCACTTGTGCAGGGAAGATGGACTCAGGCTTAGGAGTGCAGATAGCTTTCAGGGAATCACAAAATAAAAACCAGGCAGGCTCTGATGAATACGTTACATCTTCATTCTTGACGATGACATTTTTTTTTTCTTGATAGAGAGTACAGACCTAACAGAGCGATGTCTCAGGGACGTGCCTTTTTCCACACCTGTGAAAACATTTTAACATTTATTTAAAATGATAACCATAAACAACAAACATGGTGTCGAAACTTGCCTCTGTTCATTTTACTGCGCTGATTAAGATTTTAAGCAACGCTTCTAAATTAGACTGTCAGGCAGCCATCCTCAATGCAGGGTTGAGGTTCTGATCTCAAGCTAGCTTGTGTGAACACATGGCCTTTCTGGGTTGATTGTGAGCCTGGCCAGCAGCCTTCAATGTTCTTTCATTCATTTTCGATGAGATGGGGAGGGATTCAATTAGCCCTGATTGTCCACGAGATGTGGCCCAAAATAAAACGACTGGGCTCTGATAGCCTCCTCTCAAGGTATTTCCCAGCTGACAAGTAACAATGTTAATTACCCATTATTATGATCTGAAAAGACACCAGAATTTTAATTATGTAAATTCAGAGCCATTTTGTTCACAGGAGCAAAATATAAGCAGACAGTGTTTTTCTTAGAGGGAACATTAATCCCTGTTTGGGAGCTCTGCAAACTTAACTGTAATATGTGTGATATGTCAGAGAAGTCAACTACACCCCTCCCTGAGGGTCTTGGGATGACTTCTTTCTCAAGAGACAAATAGGACATTGTCTTTGACTTTCCGTTTCTCTCAGTATCATTCTTGGGAGGCTCTGACAGCCAGTTTGCTAGACCGTGCCTGCTAACATAGAGAATGTCTATAATGAACGTCTTCACAGTAAGCAAACAAACACCTCCAACTTCAATACCTTCGAGGACCAAACCATCACCAAACATAAATATCATCAAGTGCCTTCCATAGATTCCCTACATCAGTTGGAAACATTTTTTCTACACTGGAAAAATAAAATCTAATTATCTTCGAAGCTGTGGAGAATTCAGGAATCTTCTCAATTCCCGAGAGAATCCTTTATTCCACAATTGGGTTCTCTGTGGTTGTTTGCCTTCATAGATTATCATCCCCTACATCATTAGAAATTTGTCAGATGTCAAAGGGGTACATGGTACCCAAGAAGAGCATTTGGGTGTTTATGACGTTCAAGTTGGATTTGATCTCAAGCTGAGATACTCCTATCTCCTGGGGGTGGTGTGACACGTGACAGGAGCCTTGGGAAAACCAGTGAGGGAGGGGCAGACTCTACAATTTAGCTAGAAGAGAATAAAATGGTATTATGATTTCTTTTCTTTTTTTTTTTTTTTTTTGAGACTGAGTCTCACTCTGTCACCCAAGCTGAAGTGCAGTGGCACAATCTCTGCTCACTGCAACCTCCGCATCCCAGGTTCAAGTGATTCTCATGCCTCAGCCTCCAGAGTAGCTGGGATTATAGGTACCCACCACCACGCCCAGCCAATTTTTGTATTTTTAGTAGAGATAGGGTTTCACTATTTTGGCCAGGCTGGTTTTGAACTCTTGACCTCAGGTGATCTGCCCACTTCAGTCTTCCAAAGTGCTGGGATTACAGTTGCTTGTCACCATGCCCAGCTAATTTTTGTGTTTTTAGTAGTGACAGGACTTCGCCATGTTGGCCAGGCTGGTCTCTAATCCCTGGGCTCAAGTAATCCACCTGCCTAGGCCTCCCAAAGTGGTGGGATTACAGGTGTGAGCCACTGCACCTGGCCAAAATGGTATTATTATATTAAAATGAAAAGTGATACACTATGGACTAGGACTTTAAATTTATTAAATTTTTAAGACAAACCAGGAGACTTCAAAGAAAAAACATTATTGGAGTACATTGCCAAATCCTCATCCCCATCATGCCTGAAACCCTGGAAAGCTGAGTGAAAGGTGGTTCAGGTTTACTGTCCTTTACTGGGTAATAGTAGTGAGAAAGTTTAAAAAGATCTGGGATCCTCATGGCCCTCAAAGAGTTTCCAGTCTGGTTCATCATTTCCTGCTTCCTAGTCTGATAAATAATGAGCCAAACCATGTCACAGCAGCAGACTTCATCTGCCAATCAGGTCATCTTTAATACAAAGGACCTTAATGAGGGGGAAGAAAAGGCTGGGGCAGGAGGGGAGAGGGTGGAAGAAGTCGTTCTTCACCAGTAGCATACACAACAGCCTAGAAAACAACCAGGCAACTGTATCTGTAAGGAAAGGGAGGAGCCAGAGGCTTCATCCGAAAACAAGTCCTGTTTTCAGCAGATTTTGGCAGAGTTGAGAGAAGACTAACCTATTGGCAAGCCTTGCCAGAAGATGCTAAATGAAAGGAAGAAAAGTAAGTACCACTAATTGAGCACTGACTGTGTGTGAAATTTATTATCTTCTCCCTTGATCACTGTCCCACAAACCCATTTTTCAGATGAGGAAACTGAGGCTGGCAGGAGTGAGCCACTTGCCCAAGCAAACACAGCTAACAAGTAAGCAAGGAGCCTGGGCTCTTCCCACCCTGCCATGGGCTTGCTTCATGTGCGGTTCTGTATTCCAGGTGCTTGAAATCTGGGGCGTCCATAGGTCTCGCCTGCAGAAAGAAAATGAAAATGGAAAAAATAAAAAGATACAATAATGTGATCGTTCTCTAACACTGAATTCGCAGTCTCCTAACTGGAGCCGCTGTGCCCTGTTTGTTCATGTCTTCCTCCTTTCTCATCTGCATTTCCTCCTACTTCACTGATTATTCCTTTCACACCTACTTGATTCACCTTAAATGCCAGAGTTTCCCAGGGCTCTGTCTCCCTCCATCTGGATTTCTCAACCTCAGCACTGCTGATATTTTGGGGGAGATCACTCTTTGCTGCAGGGGCTGTCCTGTGCATTGCATGGTGTTTAGCAGCATCCATGGCCTCTACTCACTTGATGCTAGCTTGCCCCCCAAAATTGTCATAAGCAAAAATGTCTCCAGGCATTGCCAGATGCCCCTTGGTGGTGTGGGAATGAGTGCCCAAAATTGCCCCCTGTTAAGAACCACTGCTCTAGATGATTTTTACCAATTTCCATGTATTTAACTACCAGCTACATATCCAGATACCAACCCTTCTCCCAACCTGCTTGTCCAGCCCAGACCTCTCTCCCAAGTTTGAATTTATATATTGTCATTTAAAAATTCAAACTTGAAGATCTCACAATCACCTCAAATTCAACGATTCAAAACTGATCCCACCATCTCCCCGGATCTTTAAAGCTGCGATTCCTCTTTCACATTCCCTATCCCAGAAACAGTGGCAGAAACCTGGGAGTCATTCTTTATCACTTCCTTTCTTTCAAACTGTACCCTAGTGCCTGGAATCTCATCACTTTAGGAGGCTTAGGTGGGTGGATCGCTTGAGGTCAGGAGTTTGAAACCAGCCTGGCCAACATGTGAAACCCCGTCTCTACAAAAACTACAAAAATTAGCTGGATGTGGTGGCGGGTGCCTGTAATTCCAGCTACTTAGGAGGCTGAGGGATGAGAATCACTTGAATGCAGGAGGTGGAGGTTGCAGTGAGCCGAGATCCTGCCACTCTGCCACTGCATTCCAGCCTGGGTGACAGCGAGACTCTGTCTCAAAACAAACAAACAAACAAAAACCTGAACCTCAGCCCTATCCGCACGCATACAAGCACACCCCTCCAATCCGTTACTAAGGCCTATTGGTTGTAATTTCATTCTCCTGCAACCACCCACTTCTTCCCGTTTCCATGGCCACCATCCTTGTCCAAACCACCAGCATCTTGTGCTAGAACTGTACTAGACAACTGGCTGTTCTGCTCCGTCCTGCCCACTTTGATCCACCTGTACACAACACCCACCCATGGTAATAGATTTGTAATGACCCGGCCATGGTCACTTATGACCCTCTGGTGGTTTCCAATTGCTCTTAGAATGAAGCCCAACTTGTCCACCATGGCTACAGGCATGCATGATCTGGCCCTGCTAGCCTTGCCAGATGCGTCAGGCCAACTCTCCTGGGCTTAGGGTCATTCATCAAGCATGGCCACCGCCATTCATACACTCAATTCTGCTGCCAGGAACGCCTGCCCCTCACTTCACTGACCCCTCCCATTCATCCTTAAAGACTCAAATTTACTCTAAATTAGGTCCCTCTGCCATGTCCCCTGGCTGATATGATCCCCTCTCCATCCCTTCTCTCCACTGTGACTTTCGTTGCGCTATTTTGTTTGCTCGTTTAATTGAGGTTCTTCTCTGCTAGGCTCTAAGCACTGTGAGGACAGAGGTCCTGTTGGCCTCATGCACCACTGTCTAGACCTGCACCCACTGTTCAGAATGGCAGCCATGAGCCACGTGTGGCAACTGGGTACTCAAGTGAGGCAGCCGTGAATTGAGATGTGCTATGAAAGTAAAATACACCTGGATTTCAGAAACTTCAAATGAAAACGATAATGTAAAATGTATTGTGATATTTTGGATATATTGAGTTAAATAAAATACATTAAAGCATATTACCTGGGTTTTCTTACTTCTTTAAATGTGTCTACTAGAAAATTTAAAATTACACACCGGGCACGGTGGCTCATGCCTGTAATCCCAGCACTTTGGGAGGTTGAGGTGGGTGGATCACTTGAGGTCAGGAGTTCAAGACCAGCCTGGCCAACATGGTGAAACCCCATCTCTACTAAAAAAATACAAAAATTAGCTGGGTATGGTGGCGCGTGCCTGTGGTCCCAGCTACTTGGAAGGCTGAGGAAGGAGAATCGCTTGAACCCAGAAGGCGGACGTTGCATTGAGCCGAGATCGCGCCACTGCACTCCAGCCTGGGCAACGCAGCAAGACTCCGTCTCAAGAAAAAAGTAAAATAAAATAAAATATATAAAATTACACATGTGTCCCACATTATGCTTCTGTTGGACTGCACCAGTCTAGACCCAGCACAACACTGGTAAGTAGCGAGACTTTGTTTTTAAGATGCATTAATAGATGGAATGAGCAAACTCATCCTCCATGTGGATGATGGAAAATGCAAGTCAGATCTTGTTGCTTTGCTAGGTAAAATCCCTCAGGAGCTTCAAGAAGGAATCCCAGCTCCTCACCAGAGCCGGTTCTTCCAGATCCAGATCCTGCAGGTGGCTCCAGCTTTAGGTCTTGCACCCAACGGGCTCCACATGCCAGATGTGCAGACACACTGGCACCTCCCAGCCGTGCCAGGACCCCCTGCACCCTCATGTCTTGGCACATGCTGTTCCTTCTGCCTAGGCCCACCCTTCCTTCACTTTTCTGCACAGCTCTTTGACCTCCCTTTAAGTTCATTTCCAGGAAGCCATCCTTGAGTCCTATGGGAGAAGTAAAGGGCTCCAGTGTATTACAAGTCACCCGTTCATTTCTTTCTTCATTTATTCACAACGTTAACTGCCGGGAATCCAAGAGTGTCCTCAGAGAGCGTATGGACTGGCTCCACAGTCAGACTCTGGGCTCCTGACAGTGACCATGTCTTTCATCTCTGAAGCCTCATCCCTAGCTCAGAGCCTGGTATACAGTACATGCTCCATAATTCTTTTCTTTTTTTTTTTTTTTTAAAGAGACAGGGTCTCTCTGTGTTGCCCAGGCTGGAGTGCAGTGACTCGATCATAGCTCACTACAGCCTGGAACTCCTGGGCTCAAGTGATACTCCTCCCTCAACCTCCTGAGTTGCAGAGACTACAGGAATGCACCACTATTTTTTTTTTTTTTTTTTTTTTTAGAGATGAGGTCTTGCTATTTTGCCCAGCCTGGTCTCTAACTCCTGGCCACAAGCAATCCTCCCATTTCACTATCCCAAAACACTGGTATTACAGGCATGAGCCACAACACGCAACCTACATAAATGTTTTCATAGATAACAAAACATTGTACACCTCAATGCAACAGGTCTTACACAGAAGCATTCGCCAGTAGGTGGGCTCTTTCTTGGAGCTGAGGCTTCCTCCACTCCCATATAAACCTGAGCCTGGGTGCTGGGCCCACCACCTCCCTCACTGACTGTCCCAGAGGAACTGGCTCAGCCATAGTTACCAGTTAGGCCGTGCATTTGCTCAGGGATTACTGGGCCCTTCCAAGAGAGGATTACCTTGTGTCCAAACCCACTGGGCATGAGAACAGCCCTCTAAATATTTGCTGAGAGTTCCTGACCTTTACCTTCTGTCCTTCAGCCCCGCAGGGCCAGCAGATGAGCTGGGCCTCTGCAGTTGAGTGGCAGCTCTGGGCTCCCCCCTCCTCCCTTCTCCCAGCCTGACTCTTTGGTATTCAGACCAGGCTTGGCTGGAAGGGCAGTGCCTCCACTTAGTCATTCTTAATATTACACAGGGAATGCGCAATGCTCCCCATGTTGACTCTGCTAAGACCATTCATGCCCTTGGTGGCATCACTTTAATTTGTGCTCTTCAAGCAAACTGCTGTCGTAGGAGCCCCGGCTGGGAGGATATTGCTTATATTAAAGATCAGAATGGAGGGAGAAACCAGCTTTGACCTGCAGCGGTACAGCTGGAGACGACCACCTGGAGCAGACAGCTAGGAAAGATGAGCTCATTATTGAAGATCTGGAAGGACACACAGGAGGTGGAGGGAGGGGCCGTGGTTTCTAGAAGGTCAAAATTTCCCCCAACCCCGTGCACCAAGATGAACCACTTAACCAGTCCAAAAGACATTGCATGAGGTTCTCAGTGATGTTGGGGTTCTTCTCGCAGGCAAAGCCTGGGCCACCATGCAACAAGGCCATTGCTAAGGGTGGGGCATAAACAGAAGAGGAAGAGCTGGGCAGAGTCTCAGCCAGGCACCCCATGCTATCCAGGCTGCTGGTACAGGGAGGGGTAGAGCAGGAGGGGACACCCTGCCCTGGGGGAACCTCCAGGAAAGAGGGGACCCATCAAGATGACCCTGCCAGAAGACATCAGAGCTCCTTCAAACAGTCCTGTGAGCCATGCTGTGCTGGGGACAGGGTGGCCTGAAAAAATACATGGGATTCAGTTAAATTTCAATTGCAGAGAAACAGCACAATTTTTTTGTAGTAGTATGTGTTTACACATACTAGAAAATTTATCATTTTAATCATTTAAAAATATACAATTCAATGGCATTAGGTATATTCACAATGTTGCATAACCATCACCACCAACTGGTTTTAGAGCTTCCTTTCTTTTTTTTTTTCCTTTTTTTTTTTCTTTTTTTTTTTTGAGGTGGAGTCTCGTTCTGTCGCCCAGGCTGAAGTGCAGTGGCGCGATCTCGGCTCACTGCAAGCTCTGCCTCCCGGGTTCACGCCGTTCTCCTCCCTCAGCCTCCTCAGTAGCCAGGACTACAGGTGCCCGCCATCACGCCCAGCTAATTTTTTGTATTTTTAGTAGAGACTGGGTTTCACCGTGTTAGCCGGGATGGTCTCGATCTCCCGACCTCATGATCTGCCCGCCTCGGCCTCCTAAAGTGCTGCAATTACAGGCATGAACCACCGCACCCAGCCAGAACTTTCTTTATCACCTTAAACAGTGATCCGTTAGACAGTCGCTTCCCATTGCCCCTCCCCTGAGTCTACTTTCTGTCTGAATGGATTGGCCTATTCTGGACATTTCATACCAATGGAATCATATGGTATGTGGCCTTTGGTGTCTGGCTTCTTTCACTTAGTATCATGTCTCCGAGGTTCATCTATGTTGAAGCTTGCATCAGTGCTTCATTCCTTGGTATGGCGGTGCAGTGGTCAGTATCAGCATCATAGCTCTTCCATCCAAGAGGTCTTTGGGATAACCATATTTTGCTTATTGTATGGATAACCATATTTTGTTTATTGATTCATCCATTGATGAATATTATGTTGTTTTCACCTTTCAGCTATTGTGAATAGAGCTGCTATGAACATTCGCACATAAGTTTTTGTTTGAATACCTGCCTTTGACACATTTGAGTATATACCTAGGAGTGGAATTGCTGGATCTTATGGTAATTCTATGGTGAACTTTGTTTTTTTAAAGACAGGGTCTAGCTCTGTCACCCAGGCTGAAGTGCAGTGGCACGATCCTGGCCCATGGCAGCCTCAACCTCCCGGGCTCAAATGATCCTCCTTCCTCAGCCTCCCAAGTAGGTAGGACTACAGGTGCACACCACCCTGCAGGGAGCAGCAAGATAGAGATCGAAGGACACAAAGGTAAATTTTCCACAGCAGACAGTGACGTCCCTGTGACTTGCCGAGGCATTGACCCTGGGGAGCGAGGGCTAAAGCTGTGTCAAGGACGTGCCTGGCTTTCTAGGTGGAGAGTGGTACCAGTCCCTGAGGCAGACATTCTGCAGAGGACAGTGCTTGCGGCTGGCCCATAAGTTGGGTGCTGGCCATGGTAGTATTTACAGAGAGCTCACCCTGACCCAAGCACCATTGTCCAGGGTTGACCTCCATTCTTTCTTTCTTTTTTTTTTTTTTTGAGATGGAGTTTTGCTCTTGTCGCCCAGGCTGGAGTGCAATGGAGTGATCTCAGCTCACTGCAACTTCCACCTCCTGGGTTCAAGCAATTTTCCTGCCTCAGCCTCCCTAGCAGCTAGGATTATAGGCACCCACTACTACAGCCAGCTAATTTTTGTATTTTTAGTAGAGACGGGGTTTCACTTTGTTGGCCAGGCTGGTCTTACACTCCTAACTTCGAGTGATCCGCCCACCTCAGCCTCCCGAAGTGCTGGGATTACAGGCGTGAGCTACTGCACCCAGTCCATTATGTCATTTAGTCCTCACCGAGCCATTTGATTTGGTTTGAATGTGTGTCTCTGCCCAGAACTCATGTTGAACTGTAATCCCCATTGTTGGAGGTGGAGCCTGGTGGGAGGCAATTGGATGATGAGAGTGGATTTCTCACAAATGTTTTAGCACCATCCTCCTGGTTCTGTGCTCGTGATAATGAGAGAGATCTCTTGAGATCTGGTGGATTAAAATTGTGTGGCAGCTCCCTCTCTCTGTCTTGCTCCCACTCTGCCATGTGAGATGTCTGCTCCCCCTTCACCTTCCACCATGATTGGAAGCTTCCTGAGGCTTCCCCAAAAGCAGATGCCGCTATGCTTCCTGTACAGCCTGCAGAGCCGTGAGCCAATGAAACCCGTTGTTCTTTCATAAATTACCCAGTCCCAGCCAGATGTGGCGGCTCACACCTGTAATCCCAGCACTTTGGGAGGCCGAGGTGGGTGAATTGCCTGAGGTCAGGAGTTCGAGACCATCCTAGCCAACATGGTGAAACCCCGTCTGTACTAAAAATACAGAAATTAGCTGGGTGTGGTGGTGCATGCCTGTAGTCCCAGCTACTTGGGAGCTAAGGCAGGAGAATCACTTGGACCCAGGAGGCAGAGGTTGCAGTGAGCTGAGATCATGCCATTGCACTCCAGCCTGGCGACAGAGTGAGATTCCATCTCAAAAAAAAAAAAAAAATTACCCAGTCTCAGGTATTTCTTTGTAGCAATGCACAAACGGCCAAATACACCATTTAAGTGGAGCTCGGAGAGAATGGAAAGAACTAGAACAGTGGAACAGCTAGGATTCAAACACAGAGATCTGGGATACTGACCATTCTACCACGCCACCTCTCATCAACCTCGCCTTGGAGGAAACCTTATTTGTTTCCACCCTAGATGGAGGCTGCATGCAATTCTTATTATCCATCCTAAGAGAGACACCAACTTTCATTTTTGTTGTTTATACAATCCTGAATTATTTAAAGATTTACCAAAACCAAAAAAAAAAGTGGTTTATTTTTCTAATTAGGAAAAGGGTAGATATTTTTTAAAAGAAAAAGGAAAACAACAGCCAAACAAGATAAGATGCAGGGAAGGCCCAGGAGTCAAGGGGCTTCTGTTGGATGAAAGACCCAAAAGCAGGTGTCATCAGTCAGGAGATGCGTCTGAGAGCAGACGTGATCAAAGGATGCAACATCCGAAAACGCATGGCAATGTGAATACTAAGTCACTCTGCTCGCCAGCACCACAGGAAGGGCTGCCCCTGAAGCTTGAAAGAGGTTGTTTGCGGACAAATAAAAGCAAGCATTACCTGTGCAAGATAGTGTTGGGGAGTTTAGCCACAACCTCTCCAAATAAAGGCATTGTTATATGTCCCAGCTGTGTTGAAATGGCATAGGTTGTAAAGGGAGCCCTGGTTATGCGGAGAACTCCGAAGAGGTCCCTGAGGAGTTAAAGATCACTATCCCAGACTTTACTGGTGGCCACGAGGCAGTGGTAGGAATGCTCTAGTAGCCTCCACCCCAGCAGCAATCATCCCGGAGCTTGTTGAGAGGGAGGCAACAGGCCCCGCTTAGACGGAGAGCACACTCCACCCTCAGTCCTCCAAGGACTTGGTGAACAAGGAAAGGTTAGTCCAAAGAAGAAACAAACACTCCTTCACAAGGTAACACCTACACTTCCAATGCTCCCCAAGTCCAGAGTGGTGGTAGCAGAAAAAATAAACAGGTACAAGGAGGACATGGGCATGATTCCAAATGTCAGAACCATACACAGCTTTGCAGGAAGCTGGACTCTGTCCGGATGTGACATTAGGCTCAGAGGAGCCCCATGCTCTCCCACAAGGCATTCCAGGTCATCAGAGGTCATGTGGCCTTAAGTAGGATGGAGCGTGAGCATCGGAGTTCTCTGCTTTATATTAATTCCAGGAACAAGGATGTAGTCATTATTTATTGCTGTGAAACAAATTACCCTACAGCCTAGCAACTTAAAACAACACACCTGTGTGATCTCAGTTTCTGCACATTGAGAATCTCGGCAGGGCTTAGCTGGGTGCAACCGCTCAGCATCTCACAGGCTATACTCAGGTGTTGGCCAGGGCTGTGATCCCATCTCAAGGCTCGATGCGAAGAGGATCCACTTTCAGGCTCACTCACATGGCTGATGACAGCTTTCAGAACCTCACCTACTGTTGCAGCTCACCACGGGGGTCTGCTGGTTTCCCTTGGAGCGAGTCAGGAGAAAAACAAGAGAGAGCCAGCAAGATGGGAGTCACCATCTTTTATGACCTAATGTCAGACGTGACATCCACCACTTACATTGTATTATATTCATTAAGAGTGAGTTTACCAGCCAGGTGCAGAGGTTCATGCCCAGTGTTTTGGGAGGCCGATGTGGGAGGATCGCTTGAGGTCAGGAGTTTGGGACCAACCTGGGCAACATAGCAAGATCTCACCTCTACAAAAAATGTAAAACTTAGTTGGGCATGGTGGTGCATGCCTGTAGACCTAGCCACTCAGGAGGCTGAGGCAGGAAGATCACTTGAACCCAGGAGTTTGAGGCTTCAGTGGACCTATGATCCTACCACTGCATTCCAGCCTGGGTGATGGAGCAAGACTCTGCCTCTACAAAAATAAAAAATAAAAAATTAGCTGGGCATGGTGGTGCTCACTTGTAGTCCCAGCTATTGGGAGGTTGAGGCAGGAGAATTGCTTGAAGCCAGGACTTTGAGGCTGCAATGAGCCTGGACAACAGAGTGAGACTCTGCCTCAAGAATAGGAGTCAGTGTTTAATGGTTACAGAGTCTCTATTTGGGATGATGAAAAAAATTTGGCAATGGATAGTGGTGATGATTACACAGTATTGTGAATGTATTCAATGCTACTGAATTGTATACTTTAAAATGATTCAAATAGTAAATTTTTTATTATGCATATTTTACTACAATATATAAAAAGTGAGTCACTAGGTTCAGCCTGGTGGAGGGAATTGCACGAGGGTGAGAATAACTGGAGCAGACATGATGGAGAACTTTCTTGAAGGCTGCCGACTACAAGGGGAAGATAGATTAGAAACAGTTCAAACTGGTTTTCAGCATTCATTCATTCAACAAATATTTGTTGAGCACCTAGTGGCATTCTAGTCACTTGGTATATCAGTGAATGAAGATTCTTGCCCCAGCAGCCTGACCTCTAGTATGATACTGATAGTGACCAGCAAAGACAGCAAATATGAACATCATATAGTGTGGGGATTTTGTTTGTTTGGTTGGTTGGTTTTCGTTGTTGTTTTTAAGAGACAGAGTCTTGCTCTGTCACCCGGGCTGGAGTGCAGTGATGCAATCATAGCTCACTGCAGGCTTGAACCACCGGGCTCAATCAAAGCTCTTGCCTCAGCCCCTCGAGTAGCTGGGACTACAGGTGTGTACCACCACATCCAGCTAATTTTTTAAAAATTTTGGGTAGAGATAGGGTCTCACTGTGTTGCCCAGGCTGGTCTCAAACTCCTGGCCTCAAGTGATCCTCCCACCTTGGCCTCCTGAGTAGCTGGGATTACAGGTGTGAGCCAATGCACCCGGCAAAAGTATGTTAGAAAAGTGCTAAGTGCTAGGAGAGAGGATGAGTGGATAGAGGCAAAGGGACCAGGAGCACGGGGAGGGGGAGCAGCCTGCAGTGTGGAGGGTGGCAGTTGAGCCTCCTAGGGAAGGTGGGATTGGAAGAAAGTCTTAGAGGTGGCAGGAGCCTCACCCATGAGGCAATGTCGAGAGAGAAAGCAGCAGGCATAGTGGAGGGAGGTGCAGAGTCCTTGGGGTGGGGTGAGCCTGGGTGTTGCAAGCTGCCATAGGGAGGCCCTAGTGGTGGAAGCAGAATGGGTGATGAGGAGAGTAGAAAAGCTCAGAGAGGAACCAAGGCAGGTCACAGTGGGCCTCGAGAGCCACTATGCAAGCTCAGCCTTGACTCTGAGCGAAACAGGAGCCACTGAGGGTTTTAAGCAGAGAATCATGGTCAGGCATCAGTGTTAAGATCAGACCATCTGGCGGGGTCAAAGGTTGGAGCAGGGAGACCCAAGATAAGGCTGCTGAAGCTACCAAGTTGACAAAGAGTGCGATGGCCATGGTTTAGATGAAGATGGCCACAGGGGAGCTGTGAGGAGCGACTGTCTGGTGAGCATGTGTGAAGCTGAGAGCCAGCAGGATTTGCTGATGAGTTGGAAGTGGGAGAGGAGAGACAGGAAGAAGTTGAGGATGACGCAAATGTTCATAGATTAAGCAACTGGAAGGATGGGGCTGCCCCCACTGAGATGGGGAAGTCTGAGTTTGGCAGACCAGGGAGCTCTGCAGTTCCTTGTGGGACCTGAAGATTTATTAGACAGCTAAATGGGGACATTGAGGAGGCCATTGGATAGACGGGTCTGCAGGCTGGCAGAAAGGTTTGGACAGAAGACACAGATCAGTGAGCCATCTGCTAATAGAATTTATTTTATTTATTTTATTTTTTATTATTATTATACTTTAAGTTTTAGGATACATGCGCACAATGTGCAGGTTAGTTACATACGTATACATGTGCCATGCTGGTGCGCTGCACCCACTAACTCATCATCTAGCATTAGGTATATCTCCCAATGCTATCCCTCCCCCTTCCTCCCACCAACAACAGTCCCCAGAGTGTGATGTTCCCCTTCCTGTGTCCATGTGTTCTCACTGTTCAATTCCCACCTATGAGTGAGAATATGCGGTGTTTGGTTTTTTGTTCTTGCAAAAGTTTACTGAGAATGATGATTTCCACTTTCATCCATGTCCCTAAAAAGGACATGAACTCATCATTTTTTATGGCTGCATAGTATTCCATGGTGTATATGTGCCCCATTTTCTTAATCCAGTCTATCATTGTTGGACACTTGGGTTGGTTCCAAGTCTTTGCTATTGTGAATAATGCCACAATAAACATATGTGTGCATGTGTCTTCATAGCAGCATGATTTATAATCCTTTGGGTATATACCCAGTAATGGGATGGCTGGGTCAAATGGTATTTCTAGTTCTAGATCCCTGAGGAATCGCCACACTGACTTCCACAATGGTTGAACTAGTTTACAGTCCCACCAACAGCGTAAAAGTGTTCCTATTTCTCCACATCCTCTCCAGCACCTGTTGTTTCCTGACTTTTTAATGATTGCCATTCTAACTGGTGTGAGATGGTATCTCATTGTGGTTTTGATTTGCATTTCTCTGATGGCCAGTGATGATGAGCATTTTTTCATGTGTTTTTTTGGCTGCATAAATGTCTTCTTTTGAGAAGTGTCTGCTCATGTCCTTTGCCCACTTTTTGATGGGGTTGTTTGTTTTTTTCTTGTAAATTTGTTTGAGTTCATTGTAGATTCCGGATATTAGCCCTTTGTCAGATGAGTAGGTTGCGAAAATTTTCTCCCATTTTGTAGGTTGCCTGTTCACTCTGATGGTAGTTTCTTTTGCTGTGCAGAAGCTCTTTAGTTTAATTAGATCCCATTTGTCAATTTTGGCTTTTGTTGCCATTGCTTTTGGTGTTTTAGACATGAAGTCCTTGCCCATGCCTATGTCCTGAATGGTAATGCCTATGTTTTCTTCTAGGGTTTTTATGGTCTGCTAATAGAATTTAAAGCCACGGGCCTGGCGTGGTGGCTCATGCCTGTAATCCCAACACTTTGGGAGGCCGAGGTGGGCAGATCACTTGAGGTCAGGAATTTGAGACCAGCCTGGCCAACTTGGTGAAACCCTGTCTCTACTAAAAATACAAAAAAAATTAGCTGGGCATTGTGGTGGGCACCCTTAATCCCAGCTACTCAGGAGGCTGAGACAGGAGAATAGCTTGAACCCAGAGGTGGAGGTTGCAGTGAGCAGAGATTGTGCTACTGCCTGGGCAATAGAGGGAGGCGCCATCTGTAAAACAAGCAAACAAAAAAAGAATTTAAAGCCACGGGAAGGGATTCAATGACCCAGGGAAAGAATGAGGATGGAAGAGAGAAGGGGTGCAAGGATTGAGTCCTGGGGTCCTACAAAGTGAAGAGATTGGGAGAAGCAGGGCCCACGAAGGATGCTGAGAAAGAGCGGCCCTGGAGGTAGGAAGAGAACCAGAAGTGTGGGGTCCTGGAAGCCAGGGGCAGGTGTTCTGCAGAGGAGGAAATGACCCCATGTGTCCAGTGGGACGTGATAGGTCTAGGATGCTGGGGACTGAGAATTGGATTGAGCAACATACTGGTCATTGGGTCTTTGGTGAGCATAGTTGCTGTGGACTGGCCCAAATGGAATGGATTTAGGAGGAGTGGGAGGGGAGGAATTTGTAGACATTGAGAGTACAGATGGAAATTTACCCACTTCTGAATGCTTGTCATGCTCCTTTCTTGACTTATCTTCTTAGGTTCATGTGTGTGCATGTGTGCATGTGCCTGTGTGTGCATATGTGTGTGCATGCATGTGTGTGTACATGCATGTGTGAATGTGCATGTGCCTGTGTGTATGTGTGTGTGCGTGTGTGTGCATGTGTGTGCATGCATGTGTGTGTGCCTGTGTGTACATGTGTGTGTGCATGTGTGCATGTGTGTCTTTTCTTGCCCATAAGAGTGCAAGCTGCTGGAGGGCTGGGATCTTTCTCTTACTTTTCTGCCTCATACTCAGCACACAGAAGAAGCCCTAAAATTAGTACTCGTCAATCACGTGGGCTCAACATGATGCTTGTATTCTGGGAAGCCAGGTGCTGTGGGGCTCTTTTCTAGTCTTCTGCAGCTGACATCCTGGTGGTGCCCCTACACCTGCATGTTCCAGGCCCACCTTACTCTCATTCTCTTCCCCAGTGGCCTCTTTCCAGTTTTTAGAAGGCCCCATGTTTCTTCCTGCTGAAAGACCCTTGTACATTGTAGTGGATACTGGAATGTGCCTCTGATCTAGCGGCTGACGGCCATCCACAGTCAACCCTCTTCAAAGACTGTGTCAGGAAAGAGAGTTGCCTTGTTCAAGCTCCTGCATCCTCCCCAGAGTGGCCTGCATTCAGGGATGAGTCACTGTGGTCATCCCAGGTGATACGGTTTCGCTGTGTCCCCACCCAAAGTCTCATCTTGAATTGCAATAATCCCCACGTGTCAAAGGTGGGGATAATTGAATCATAGGGATGGTTCCCCCATGTTGTTCTCGTGATAGTGAGCGGGTTCTCACAAGATCTGATGGTTTTATAAGGGGCTTCCCCCTTCATTCAGCCTTCATTCTCTCTCCTGTAGCCATGTAAAGAAGGACATGTTTGCTTCCCCTATGATTGTAAGTTTCCTGAGGCTTCCCCAACCATGCTGAACTATGAGTTAATCAAACCTCTTTCCTTTGTAAATCACCCAGTCTCGGACAGTTCTTTATAGCAGCATGAGAATGGACTAATACACCAGGGATCATCCCAGCTTCCCAGCTCTCCGGGGTTGGCTGAGGCCTCCTTTGATCCACTCATATTCAATCTCTCCCTCTGTCCAGCTCTGCTTCCTTCCTTCCTTCCTTCCTTCCTTCCTTCCTTCCTTCCTTCCACAAACGCTGATCACTGGTGAACTGCCTGATAAACCCCTCCTGCTTCAGAGTCACTCCCAGGGAGCCCAGCCTGCTACAGGAATGCCAATGCCTCTTTCCGGAAATCTCTCCTCCACCCCTTCCTCCACCTGTTAGAATCCAGTCATCGATCGGCTCAATCGCCACTTTTTCCAGGAAGCCCCCTGGGGCTGTTCCTCCTTCCCACTCAGCCATGGTCCCATCACAATTCTCTTCCATAAGACTCCTGTGTCTTCTCCCTAGGACTTACCTTATGATTACACACGGATTGCTGTTTATTTGATTGGTGTCTGAATACTGTGTTAGCCTACAGGCTCCTCTGGGACAGAAACAGTGCTGGTTTTGCTCACCCCATATCCTCAGGGCCCTCGCTGCCTGGCATGCAGTAGGTAATCAAGAGACATCTGTCCCATGAACGAGGTCCCTGCAGGTGACAAAGGGTGAGACTCTGACCCAGGTGGCATTTCCTGCCCAATGAAGGCTCAATGAAGGCGCTGGAAGTTAGCGCTTCAATATAGGAATTTGGGAGGGGACACAGTTCAGTCCCTAACATCCTCCCAGGCTAGATGCTAAGCTTTCTGCTAACAAGGAGGGTGTGTCTTCAGATGGTTTTTATGCCCCTCACCCTGTTCAGAATGCTGCTAAGTGGAGAAGTGGATCCACGAAGACTTGTGTTGTTAAACCTCAACAAGAGGGCCAAGGATGCGTGAATCATGTTTAAGAGACGTGCCTGTCATCCCTGCTATCTCAGAGAGCATCCCCATGGAGACCGAATCCCTCTCATGGGGAAGACCCTTCTTCAACACTGAGATTTTTCTTCTCACTGAAAACATGCCACTTTAACAACCCCCTTCCCCATGCCTCTCAGGCCAGGAATCCCGTGTCTCTATCCAACTGCACATGGGCCATCTCATCTGACCACCATGTCCCCACCATGCCCTGCCCTGGGCTTGGCCTCGACATGAATACCTTGTTTTTGCTTCTTTGTACACAGGTTCTGGGGAGGCCCGGCCAGGGCTGAGGACTCAGCACCTCTCATAATGGAAGGTCAAACGAAATGAAAACCCACCTCCCTTGCCCCATCATCTGAATTCCTACATTGGCTATGACATGGCTAAGGGGAAAATATTGGATTTATTTTTATGAGTTACTCATAACCCTAAGGCCCTGAAGAGGAACCGTGCGAAGTGAATCCATTCAGAAGGTTGGAAAGGTCACAGCTAACTTGTAAAAATAAATCCAATATTTTTCGCTCTGTCTTATTAGATTTATATGATGCAGACTCCGAGAGAGGTTTGGTGTTTTTTTTTTTTTTGTTATGGTTGTTTTTTTTAATGGTCATTTTCCAGTGCTATTTAGAGCATTTCTTCTGAGACTCAATCAAACACCCATTCCATTGCCGATCATCCAGCTGCATGGCAGTTTCTTGATTTAAAATAAAAAATTTTGAAATAAGTACATGGAGGTTACCTCA
Organism: Pan paniscus; assembly: GCF_029289425.2. Taxonomy (NCBI): domain Eukaryota; kingdom Metazoa; phylum Chordata; class Mammalia; order Primates; family Hominidae; genus Pan; species Pan paniscus. Next base: position 63,578,336 of record NC_073267.2, on the reverse strand, counting down.
TCTCGCTTCCATCATTTCATCTCTACAGGAAGCAGCATCACCATTTCAGGCCCTAAAGTAGCCAAGCATGGAGGGTGGAAATAGCTGGAAACAGTTCATGGGCAATGCTAACGGCAAGTTCAAAAATTCACTTTTCATCTAAGAAAAAACCCAAAAAACAAAAATCAACCTCAGCAGCATAGGATCAAATGAACCCACTGCCATCTCTTAAAAAACAAACTGTGCTCCCCACACGCTCTGCCTCGAGGTCCCTGGGCCGGTTCTGCTCAGCCAGGGCCTCTCATGAGGATGAGGGGGCATCGGTCACGCAAGGATCCGTGGAGGGAAGATTGTGGGGAGACATCGGTGAAGGTCCTTCCCAACTCCAGGATCCTTGCTTAAGCCCACTCCCTCTTTTCTCTCTCCTTCCTCTTTGTCCAGACACTTATTTTCTGTTGCAACAGTTTGACATTGAATTATCATCATTTTCCACACCTGAATCCGGACTCCTTTCTGTATTCGTTTGCTTAGGCTGAACAAAGGACCACAGACTGTGTGGCTTAAACAACAGAAATTTATTTTTTCACAGTTCTGGAGGCCAGAAGTCCAAGATCAAGGTGTCCACGGGGCTGGTTTCTTCTGAGGCCTCTCTCCTGGCTTGCAGGCGGCCACCTTCCCAATGTGTTTTTGTGTGGCTATTTTTTTTAATCTTAGTGCATGCACACGCCTGGCATCTAACTTTCCTCTTCTCATAAAGACTCCAGTGTGACCGGATCAGCACCCACCCTAAAGAGCTCATTTTAACTTGATCACCTCTTTAAAGACCTTATTTCCAAAGGCAGTCTCATTTGGAGTCATTCGGAGGTGCTGGAGGTTAGGGCTTCCATATAGGAATGTGGGAGGGGACACAGTTCAGTCCCTAACATCCTCCCAGGCTAGATGCTAAGCTTTTTGCTAACAAAGGGGGTGTGTCTTCAGGTGGTTTTTATGCCCCTCACTGTGTTTGGAATGCTGCTAAGTGGAGAAGTGGATCCACGAAGACATCGTTAAACCTCAACAAGAGCGCCAAGGATGCGTGAATCATGTTTAAGAGACGTGCCTGTCATCCCTGCTATCTCAGAGATGCATTTCCTATTTTATTTGTATGCGCAAAGCCCACAAACATCACCTCCCTCAGATCACCTTTCTCTACCTACGAAGCCACTTTGGACAGGAAAAGAAGTAACGGGATTAGCCATGATTTTCATCTGCCACTTACGAGTGGTGGAAACACTGATAGTCCCCATGGTTTGTGGTGTTTTGACTTCTCTCTAAAATGTCACATCATTGCATGTTCTCAGGAGAAAAGCCATTAGTCTCTGCTCTGAAATTCCAAGGCCACTCTTCAGCCTGCGATGAATAACCAAAACCAGCCAGACGACCCGCCCTGGGCTGCACGTGTCTCAGCTCATCTGGAGAGAATGCGGGCGGTAATGTCAGCACAACTGTCTCCCCGGCACTCATCTCCCGGCCTTCTGAAGGATTCAGTGAAAAGATTGGAGTAGCCTTGTCAGGACAGGTGGCTTGGAGGAAAGTGGGTTTTTGTGTTCCTACAACATATATCTTCCAGTGTTTTGAATTCTTATCATTGTGAGCTTTTTATCTCTCAGGGATAGGTCTTTTTGTAAGTCAAGAAAGCTGATCTCCGCACCACTGCATTCCAGCCTGGGTGACAGAGTGAGACTCCATCTCAAAAAAAAGAAAACAAGAAAGCTGATCTCAGAACTGAGGCATTGGCTCATACCTGTAATCCCAGTGCTTTGGGAGGCTGAGGAAGGAGGATGGCTTGAGGCCAGGAGTTTGAGGCCAGGAATTCAAGACCAGCCTGGGCAACATAATGAGACTTCACCCTACAAAAAAACAAAATAGAATAAATTATCAAAAAATTAAAAATTAAAAAAATCAAAGAAGAAATATATATATATATAAGCTGGGCATGGTGGCATGTGCCTGTAGTCCCAGCTAGTCAGGAGGCTGAGGCAGGAGGATCACTTGAGGCCAGGAGTTTGAGGCTGCAGTGAGCTATGATCACCCCACTGCACTCCAACCTGGGTGACAGAGCAATAGCCTCTAAAAAAAAAAAAAAAGAAAAGAAAGCTGACGTTTGCTCTGTGTGACTTTAAAGGTGCCATTAAAGCCACTCCTTTGACTTAAGTAACTGTTTCTCAAAGTGGGCTCGAAGGAACACTGGGTTCACATAAATCAATACCTTGGGGGCAGTAGAAAGAGTTCTTTAAGAGAAGGAAGGAGTTACATCTTTCTTTTACACCTTGTTTTCCCAGATCCTAGCACGAGGCCTGCCGCATAGTATATTCAATGCATCTACACAGAATGATGGTTTACATGGCCAGATATGCTTGGGAAACACCAGACAAAAGCCAAAATTAAGTCAGTTTTCTTACTTTGGGCTTTCTCAAAGCTTCAGTCAATGAACATACTTCAAGAAATGTCGAGAAAAGGAACTGCTCTGCAAGTGTATTTGGATCTAAAATTCTGAAATGCAGTTAACCAGCAGCTTGAGGTGGTCTTGTTCTACGGTAGAGTAGTTTAATAGATTCAAGAGCTTCATCCATTGTGCTGAAGGACACTAAAGGGAAATAGGAGCATAAACCTGATATAAATGGCCTTTGGGGTGACTTGAGGAGCAGCTGCCCAGACATGAAACCTGGAGGTTTTGGATACCTGGACGTCTTGAAGCCCATTGCCGATTGAAGGCCCTGCCTCTAGAAGGTACCCGAGTCAAGGCATTTTGGTTACATCAGGGGTGGAAAAGACAAAGGTGTGAAAAGACAGAGGAGATGCTCCAGAGGAAGTCGAGTTGCACGGGTTTGTCTCCAGGTCCCCAGCAGAGCAGCAGACGTCCAGGGCCGTGGGGACAGAGGACAAGCAGGAGAGGAGCCAGCAGAACCGAGCACTGGGGCCCGGCAAAGCCACGAAGGTGGGTGGGGAGTGAGGAGTCAGGGGCTCCCAGAGAACCCCAAAGACAGTGTTCCATATTCAGTCATGTCCAAATGCAACCCTGCTCCCCGATGCCACCAAATAGACACCACCTAATCATCAAGCAGCTAAGTCCATTCCTCTCATTCTGGAAAAAGAGGGAGAGACGGAGGCTGAACAGCTCCTGTTTCTCCAAGCTTCAATTTAGCCCTCCCTTTGATGAGCTGCTGCCACGATGTGCACAAAACGAGTGCAATTTAAAACTCAGGAAACTCGGCTTTCAATAATTCCCCACTAGGTTTGCGTCTGCTGAAGAGTAAATAACACAACTGCTACAAACGCTGGAAGCAAAATCTCCAATAACAGCTTCATGCTTATGATAACTTTCCCAATTTTCTGCAATCTCCACTGCTTCTCTCTTGACTTGGGTCTGTATCAGATTTTTTTCTTTTCTTTATTGAACATCTGCCTTGGGAGCCACTGTCACAAAAAGTAATAAACACATCAATCCAAAAGAAAAGGAGAGGATTGAGCAGTTCAAACTACTTAACCAATCAAATTGGCAGCTGGCAGAATGAAATGGAGGGGTGAGAGCTAAGAGACCCACTTCCTGGAGAATGTCTCTAATGATGGTACCCACCCGTGGGGGACGAGGTACCCAAACTGCACGGGGCTTCCTAATAAGTTAATTGCAGTTTCTAACACTAATTATAGACTTCAGCCTTTGTTGAGATTTCAAGCCCCGGGATTAATTTGTAAGTCATTCATTCAGCTGAAACTTGACAGCTCTTGCTGCTTCTAAAATATAAAGGAACAAGGGAGAGAACTGCCTTGGAATTAAAAAATTCCTTTCCTTAAAACAAAAACCTAAACAATCATGATGTCTTTTCCACTTATCTCCCGTGGACTCTGAAAACGTGTACCGCAGACAGCAATCATTACATTCCGTGTCCCTGAAGTTCTCCCCCTGACTCCCCACCTAAACAACAACAACAAAAAATTATGCCTGAAAGGGAAACAAAGCAATTTATGTTTTCTGGTTATCATCCTGGAAATAGCCAAAGATTACTTGCATACCGAACAGACGAAATCAAATCTTTCACTACTGCTTTAAAAAAAAAAATCCTATTACAAATTACATTTAACTCAGGTGTGTATAGTTTGCCAGTTCTTATCCAATTGTAAATTAGACCAGGGTTGCCTGTTGGGAGGGAAAAGTGGCTTTTGAAACATGTCTTATTGACTGGGTATAAATTACCTGCAGCAGATTTGTGAAGCAAATTTGAAGCAAGAGATGCCTCCAGGCAACACTGTATTGATTGTAGATTGATATTCTGCTGATTTTAAGGTGAAAAATAAAGATTGTTTTAGCAGCAATTTAATTAACAAATCATTGCACAAATGCTAAGAATATTGTGTTGTCTAATACAGGGATTTAAGCTATAAAAAAAACAATTATCTGGGAAATGCTTAGTTTCACATGTAGATTAATTGTCTTTACTTATTGCTCTCTCTGTGAACTCACATAAAACAAAATAATAGTTATGAGCACCCTGCTCATTTTTCTTGAGACTTGAGAAGTTTATCCTCCTAAAAGCAATAAACACACTTGTCTTCAGCACTGGCAAAAATTGAGTTGTGCTGTTTTTAGCAGAGCCCTTGGAAGCTGGAATGCGTAGGGAGGCCTGACTGTCAAGCCAGCTCTGTCCCCAAGCTGTCAAGTGACCTTGGGCAGATCACTTCATTTCCCCCAGCCCCAGTTTCTTCATGGTTTAGATCACCCCTAAAGTAATGGTGTGCTGGTAAATGTTTAGCAACCAGCTCCAGAGAGGGGAGTCCTAATTTGTAGCATCTGCCGATTGCCGTGGTGTAAATACTGTGACTGTAACTGATTTCAAGCTACCAATCTGACATTACTCAGTGCATAGTTGGGAGGAGATGCCTCAAGCCACCTTGAACCAGCCCCAGCTGACCGCTGCCTCTAAGATCCTCCAAAGTTCAAGAATTCCATGAGTTTATAAATGTAATTTAAATTTAAATTTAAACGCACATACACAGAAGAGAATTACACCTCTTTTTTGTAATTCAGAAGTTATTTCAGAACCTTCCAATGTAACAGGATTATAAAAATGAATATTAATATGATTTCTCATCAATAGCGTGTCCAGAATATCCAGCTTTTTCTCATTTTGTTACTTGAAAAATAAAACAAGAGGAAAATCATGTAATAAGGAGATAATGTCTATAACGGTTTCCAGAATTCCTCCAATGAACTGCTTCTTCAAAAATTACCACTTTTTTCTTACTATTAAAGTACTACATATGTATTGAAGATAATGTAGGCAAATTCAGAAAACTAAAATAAAGGAAAATGTCTAAATCTCTATAATTACTTTATCCAGAAATTAATATTAATGTATTGGCATATTGTTGTACAGTTATTTCTCTCTCCTCTCTTTCTCTCTCTGTCTCTCTCTCTCCCTCTCTCTCTCTTTCACGCACACACACACACTCATACACTCTTATGAATTTTTTGTTTGTTTGTTTTTCGTTTTGTTTTGGGTTGTTTTTGTTTTTGTTTTTGAGACGTAGTCTCTCTCTGTCACCCAGGCTGGAGCGCAATAGCACTATCTCAGCTCACTGCAACCTCCGCCTCCCTGGTTCAAGCAATTCTCCAGCCTCAGCCACCCGAGTAGTGGAGATGACAGGCGCCCACCACCAGACGCAGCTAATTTTTGTATTTTTAGTAGAGACAGGGTTTCACCATGTTGGCCAGGCTGGTCTCAAACTCCTGATCTCAGATGATCCGCCCACCTTGGCCTCCCAAAATGCTGGGATTACAGGTGTGAGCCACCGTGCCTAGCCATGAATATTATTTTTTTTAAATGGGATCAAACAAGGATTTGCGACTCTGTTTGCTAAACAACGAAACTATTACCACATCATTAAATATTCCTACATTATTTTTAAGGGCTGCAAGGAAAGGCCTTAGTTGATCAATCGATCAATCAATCAATCCTTCATTTTTAGGCCCCTTGTCTATATACAGTTTTATGTTAATGTAAGACAACTCTGCCTTCAGCATCACAGACCAACTGTACACAGCCGCAATTATTGCTGATGGATCAGTTGCAAGAACAGGAGTTGCTGTATCTATTAATGTAGCTTTTTTAAAAAGATCAAACTTTTCATGGAAAGAAATTGGTTATTAGTATCTTTGTATGAGATCAGAGACTACCTATAATCTAGGGACAGGCCCAACATCGATTGAGTGACATTATGTGGTTTTATTTTGTGTCTCCCACAAGGCAATGAAAACCCAGTAAGGATTGGTTATTGTCATCCTATCACTCAAATACCACTGCTCTTCTTAGAAGTGATCTTAGCATGGCAGAGAGGGGTGCAGAAGAGCAGGTCACGATCACTGTCAATTTCAGAGCAGCCTACCCAGGAAGCGAGTGGAGAAGACCTTGACAAAAGCCCATAGGACTGTCCTTGCTCGGAGGGAGATGGCGGGAAGAGCCAGGGCTCCTGCTGCACGGACATAAAAAACTCTCTACACCTTAGGAGGGCCTGCAGGTCTGCAGAAGGAGGTCGCCTGATGGGCGGTAGAAAACATTCTCTTGCCATACAGACTTACAGCAGGAAATAGACACAGCCTTAGGAAATTTCTGATTTGCCTTTTCAACAATATTCAAGAAGACATTGAATCCAGAAACTAGAGCAAGCAGGGTAAGAAAGAAACCATCCGAGATAAGGGGAGAGTGAATGGAGAGAAAACACAATTGATTAATTAAAAACCCTCATATGAACAGCAGGTTGGAGACTGCAGAAAACCAATTTAATAAGGTAAAATACAAATTCAAGACATTTTCCATTATACACATGGGAAAGTTTGATAGATACTGATTTACAGTGATAGAGAAAAATGATCAAAGACACATGTGAAAAACTGTGTTGTCGTTAGCAGAACAAAAATGGGGTCTGTCCCTCTAAATTATTTTTTAATAAAAGGAAGGAAGAAAACATAGTTCATATTTTTTAAAAAGGAATGAAGGGAAATCAAATAAACCTAAAAACCAAAACAAAACAATAGAAAACCAAACATTACTGTCACAATATATGGATTAACTATTAAATACAAACCCATACAAATGAGTTAACCCTATTAAATTCAGAGATTCTCAAATAAAGTAAAAAAAAAATGCTATTTAGGTAGATAACCCTAAAACAAAAGGATTCAAGAATAAGAATATAGACTATTTGGATAATATAAGGTCATATGTTAATATATATTATATATAATATAATATATAATAATATGCTATTATATATAATATGTGATCATAAAATGTATATATTTGTGATCATATATGTTATATAATTTTTATATATAATATATAATTTGTTATAATATATAATAATATGCTATTATATTAGGTAATAATATAATAATATTTATGTATCAAATTGTATCCCATACAAAGATTATATTTTAAAAATTATTCATAGAATATTTACCCAAAAAATTATCTTTTAGGTTCTAAGGATGACCTTAATACATTCAGAAAGAACTATATAACTCCAGAGAGGTGGTTTTAACATGGAGAATTGAGTCCGACAGTTATCTCCTCCTAATTTTCAAAATTACATAGAAAAGCCTTCTAAGAATAAAATACAGTCTGTAACTATTCTAGAAGACTTAAAAGACTACAACTAATGGATCCCAAATTTTAAAGTACTTCTGGAAGCTGAAGAAATAAAAATGAAAAATAATCCAAGGAGTGACAAAGAGGCCATTTTCAATGCCAGACATAGAGAAGCCCCGAGAAGGATCTGGAAATTCAAGGAAATTCAAGGAGAACCCCCAATCCCAGAAGAGCCGGGCTTAGTATGCAGATGGCCTGGGCAGCTCATAGGGTGCTCAGGCATAATCCTCTTTGGCTTTGATCCCGGCTCTTCCAGATGACAAGCCAGCTACTACCAGTGGATAGGAAGTCACCTGGGTGAAAGCCATGTGCTCTTCCTGGTCTGCGATGCTTTCTGTGGCTCCTGGACACTGGTCCCTTGCCCTGAAGATGGTGCATTACTCAGCATCAGAAAGTGCTGGCCTAGTCTCAGCACAGTGTTATACAAATTAGAACATCATGTGGCAAAGACCCACAGAAAAGTTATCTAGAAAGAGTATTTTTTTTCAGAGCAAGATTTGCCACAGTCTCCATAGGAAAAATGCAAAATATTCTCTGTCTTCGTCCATTCCGGTTGCTGTCACAAAAATGCCATAATCATATAAACAAGAGACATTTGTTTCTCACAGCTCTGGAGGCTGGGAAGTCCAAGATGAACACAGATTCGGCATCGGGTAAAGAGTTCATTTCCTCATAGACAGGGCCTTCTAATACAGTCCTCACAGGGTGGAGGGTCAAGGCACCTCTCTGCGGCCTCTATTATAAGGAGACAAATCCCATTCAAGAGGGTGGTCCCCATGATTTAGTCACCTCCCAACGCTCACCTTGGTGATTAGGTTTTCAATGTATGAATTTGATGGGGAGGGGCAGGACACAAACTTTAAGACCATAGCATTATCAGATTCCAAAGTGCTGAGTTTCAGAAATTTTTTCTTTAAAAGTTGGAGGTAGGAGGTGGGAATTGGAAGCCAAGCCACATTCTCCATTTTGAAAAAGAGGCTAATCCAGTATTCCCATCTCCTTTTTGGCATTTTTGTTTTGTTGTGTTTTGTTGCTCTATATTTTTTCAGGAAAAAAAAATAACAGTGATATTTGGGGATATTTTTTGAGTTGTTTTCCAAATTCAAATTGAACAAAAATAATATATTCTAATGTTTTACAAAACACTTTGAGACATACATCTCATATGCTCCTCACACAAACCCTTTTAATTAGGTAACCTAAGTATTATTATACCCATTTAACAGATTATGGAGGGGAAAACAGGTTCAGAACCTCCAAGTCCAGGTCCCGTGTTCTTGCTCTTCACCAAAAGCCACAAAACCTTGACCTGATTAATTGACAAACTTTATGAAGGAAGAGTCCTGGCCATGTTCATGGGAGCTGAGATGGTTCTAAAAGAGTGAACTTCGCTAATAGGAGCAGCTATTACATATGAACTTTTCTGCTAAGAGCATGCCCTAATCTTTGACTCATTCTTCTCTTTTAGTAAATGGAAGAGGATTCGGAGCTTCCACAGCTCTATCCAGCTCCTTCCCAGGGAGCCTGACTCCCTGTCCACTCATGGGAGCTGAGAGGGGGTGCACCAGGCAGCCTATCCCTCAAGCAAGGGCAGCCAGAGTGACTTCACAGGTGGAGAAGCCGAGAACCGGCCAGGCAAAGGCCACCAAAAGCGAGGGCATCTACCCCCCCACCCCGGATGAGGTCTCAGAACCTTTAACATGTGACATGCCCGTGACTGAGAACAAGGCTCTCTGAACTCCAGAGTTAGTTGGCTTTTTCAGTCCCAGGCTTGGCACCAAGATTTATGTACCTAGTGTGACCACACTCACCATCCATCACGATTAGTTACAATAAAATCTCTCTTCGTGTTTTTAAAAGCCCTTCAAGTTACATTCCATTATGCAGTTAACATCTCGCAGATGGCCAGGCCATTGTTCAATCAGGGAACCATTTTTTGATCTCTGAAAAGGAAAGTAGGGGACTAGCGCTTGACCTTCCCAGAGGCCCTTGAGATCCTGAGCCTGGAGTCGAGAAGAGAAAACGAAGAAGGGGGCCCCTGTTCTCCTGCCAAGAACTCGGTGGTTCGACTGAAATGAGTGGATGGACAAAACAGAAGGGCTTGGGTTAACTGCCTTTTTCTTGAGGGAAGTTAACCCGGACGCCCTCTGGTCTCTAGAACACCTGGTGTGTGTTCTCTGAAACAGTTTAACCACATAGGATCGCCCCCTCTGGGGCATGCTGTTCTCAGGCCGGCCCAGGCCTGACACATTCAATTAACATTTGATCCAAACCCTGCTGGGAACTCAGATGACAAAAGGTGAAGGGATGATTACGGACATGGACATTGCCCCCATACTTTTTGCTCCAAACCTCCTCTCTCTACCTTCCACCCAGGTCCGTATTAGCCCTGTATGAAGCCCCTTCCCCTACCGCTGTTCACCTGGTGGCCCGGGCCCTGTGGTAAATTCTGTTGCTGCTCCTAAATAATCGCTGCCCTCCCTGTAGGAGGATCCCACGTCTCTGCTCACTGCCCTGCGACTTGCCATGCATCCTGTGGGAAGAGTTTGCAGTCCTTCCCCTTCACATTGGGCTTGGCCTTTGCTTTAACCAAAGGCATATGAGTGGACATGATGTGGGCAGAAGCTTTTTCTTTTTCTTCCTTCCTTCCTTCCTTTCTTTCTTCTCTGTCTTTCTTCTTTCTTTCTTTCCTCCTTCCTTCCTTCTTCTTCTTTATTTCTTTCTTCTCTGTTTTCTTTCCTGCTTCTTCCTTCTTCTCTTTCTTCCTTTCTTTCTTTCTTTCTTCTTTCTTTCTTTTCTTTCTTTCATCTTTTTTTTTTTTGTCTCACTCTGTTGCCCAGGCTGGAGTGCAGTGGCACAATCATAGCTCACTGCAGCTTTGAACCCCTGGACTCAAGCAATACCCTCATCTCAACCTCCCAAGTAGCTGGGACTGCAGGCATGCACCACTAAGCCAGGCTAATTTATTATTATTCTTCTTCTTTTGGTAGAGATGGGGTCCTGCTATGTCACTCAGGCTGTTCTCAAACTCCTGGGCTCAAGTAATCTTCCCACTTCGGCCTCCCAAAGTGCTGGGATTACTGGTACGAGCCATCACGCCCAGCTGGCAGAAGCTTTCAGAGCCATTGCATGTTTCTGCCGGTTCTCTTCCTGTCTTTCAGTCTATCCAGAATAGAAGCTGCTCCTTCAGGCTGGATCCTGGAATGAAAAAGACGTGGAGCAGATGCCACATGCAGCCCACAGCAAACTGTAGCGGACATGTGATCTCAGCGAGAAATGAAGCTTTGTGTTACAAGCTACTCAGGGTGTTTGTTACTGCAGCAGAACCTAATCAAATCAAGAATTTGGGCCCCACAGTGGGGGCTCATCCCTCACACCTTCTTTCCTTCAGCTTCCACACCAATCTAGACCATCCTTCCATCTCTACCACCAAACTCCATCTGAATCCATCCACTTTCCCATCCCTGCTGTCCCCGCCAGCTCCTGAACCACTCCCGTACTCTGCTCTGAGTTTACCTTCCTGCTGCTCTCTGATCTTTTCTCTGCTCAGCAGCTGGACTGGGTTTCAAACAGGGAAAATCTGATGATGTTACTCCCCAGCTTAAGCCCCCAAGACTCCCCATAGTTGTTAAGAGAAAAATAGCCCCTCGCCCTGTGCACGGCCTCCATTGACCAAGCTCTTCTGCACAACTCGTCTCTGCAGCTTGCACTTCTCCCCACCACGCTCACTAGTCTCTGCCACCCAGGCCTCCTTTCTCTTCCCCTAACACGCCGATTCTTTTGCCACCCCCAAGTCTCTGCCTAGAATATTCTTCCTCAGATCTGGCCATTTTTCTAGGATCAATATAAACACCACCTCCTCCAGGAGGCCACCCCTGCCAACCCCCCCTCCTCCAACTCTCTATTTTAGTGCAGTAGAGGCACTTATCACCATTTATAATTATCTTGTTTGGTGGTCTATTTGCTTTCTTTTCTTTTTTTTTTTTTTTTTTTTTTTTGACAGAGTCTTGCTCTGTCACCCAGGCTGGAGTGCCGTGGCTCAATCACTGGTCACTGCAGCCTCAATCTCCCCAGGCTCAGGTGACCCTCCTACCGCAGCCTCCTGAGTAGCTGGGACTGTAGGTGTGTGCCACTATGCCCCGCTAATTTTTTTTGTTTTCTGTATTTTTGGTAGAGCCGGGGTTTCACTATGTTGCCCAGGCTGGTCTCGAACTCCTGGGCTCAAGAAATCTAACTGCCTCGGCCTCTTGAAGTGCAGGGATTACCGGCGTGAGCCACTGTGCCTAGTCTACTTGCTTTCTGTCCTCCCCTTACACGCTATACAGGAAGGTTAGCCCCAGGAGAGAAGTCTTCTCTAATGTATCCCCAGTGCCTGGAACATTGGTGATTGATAAATATTTGTTGAATAAATGTCCAAACAAATGGATTCACTTTAACTTTCTCATTTTATGGATGAAGGAATTAATTCCCAAGGAGTTTATACCCAGCCAAGACCTCCTCCCCCTGACCCCAGTTAGCTAGTGGCAGAGCCTGGACAGGAACTCAGGTCTTCTGACTCCATCCAACAATTTCCTCTACTACCTCACACCTGCTCCCCTCTTTCTAAGATATTCAGTTTCCTTTCTTTATTTATTCCTGTGTTTAACATCCAGCGATATCAGAAGCTTCTTCCGGATGTCCACTCTGTAGCCTTGAAGCAGCAGCTTATACCCCCATGAACTTAACCTTTGACTTACCAGAAATCTGGCACAGCAAATGGCTGTGATTCCATTCCCTGCCTGTGAAAGTATGGTAAAAATAACAGCTAACGTTCATTGAGCGTTTCTGTATATTAACTCATTTAATCTTCTCAGCAATCTATGAGGTAGGTACTGTTATTATCTTCATTTTATAGATGAAGCATCAGAGACACAGGATGGTTCTTTAATTTGCCAAGGTCACACAGCTGGGGAGTGGTGGGCCCAGGATGGGTGCCTGGCCTGGATCTAGAGCCTGGGCACGCTGTGTTCTGCTGAGCAGGTCAGTGGCTTAGTGTTGTGTATTTCTGGTTGAGTGTGACTTAGAAGTATACACATTTGCAAAATCCAACCACACATCTTCCTTCTTATCTCAAGGTTCCTGTGATATTACGAAAAGAACACAGACTCTAGCTGGGTGCAGTGGTTCACGCCTATAATCCCAACACTTTGAGAGGTTGAGGTGGGAGGATCACTTGAGCCCAGGAGTTTGAGACTGACCTGGACAATATAAAGAGACCCTGTCTCTATAAAAAGAGAAAAAATTAGCCAGGCGTGGTGGTGCATATCTGTGGTCCCAGCTACTCGGGAGGGTGAGGCAGGAGGGCGGCTTGAGTCCAGGAGTTCAGGGCTGCAGTGAGCTGTGATTGCGCCACTGCACTCCAGCCTGGGTGACAAAGCAAGACCTTATATCAAAGAAAGAAAAGAAAAAAAGAAAAGAAAAGAAAAGAAAGGAAAAAAAGAAAAGAAAAAAGAAAAGAAAAGAGAAAAGAGAAAGAAAGCAAGTGAGCAGACTCAGGGGGTCTGCACTGCACCTTAGCTGCCATTTATTGAGTGCTGACTCTATGCCAGGCATGGGGCCAAGGACTTAGCATGTCTTATCTCATTTAACTGATAAGGAAATGGAGGCTTAGCAGGTTTGGGTGCCCTATATAAGCTCACAAGCAGGGGGCCTATTCCAGCTTGGGCAGTTTGATCATAGGACAGTGCTGAAGAGACTTAATCCCTCTGAGTTTCAGTTGATTCATCTACAAAATGATACAAACTAATGATACAAATTCACAAAACATCTAGTGTAGTGTCTGTCACATAGCAGGCTGTCAGATGGCAGCTACAAATAGCGAGGTGGCTCTTCTACCATTGGGCACAATTCCTAGAAATAACTGCTTAGGTGCAACTATTAAGCAGTCAGGGATTTCAGGAACTCCTAAGAAAAGTATTGATCCACTGACAACCTGCCTAAATCACTAGAAAGCCATCTGCAAACAAAACGCCCTTGAGAAATCATCAGTTGTCACGAGCCCCTTAACCTTCATGGCCAGGAGGGTCAAACAGCAAACTTCATTCCCTAATGTTGTGGTTCCCTGAGCCCCTCCCCCAAAACCTCCCCCGCCCTACTTCCTGGGCCTCCGAGCTTGCTGGCTAACAGCTTTGGGGAACTAGATGGATGCTAACCTTTCCAGACCCACCATCTCCCAGCTAAAAAGGAATGAGTCCAGTGCTGACCCCAGAGAGCGCCAGATCAGATTCATTTTCTCTAAGTCCTAATAAATGAGAAGGAGGCAGGGTGTTTCATCTCTCACTTTTCAACTGCATGATCCATCCTAGGGATGTGGGCGTGAGGCTTGGGAGCACAGCAGATCCATCGCATTAGGTGGCAAATCCATCAAAGCCTCCTTCGCCATTCGAAGTGCCTTCTCGGCCAACCCCTGCTTAGCTCTCCTCTTTCTAAGATCTACTCAATGGCACGTCCCACCGGCCAAGCCACAAGGCCATGGGCTTAAAGACTTCACTCAAAAACCACCAGGGCTTTCCTCTTCAAAGGCCTTATTCATTTACTTTCATAGCAAATTTGGAACTCTGGCTATGCCCAGGCTGCCGGTTGGAAGCTGGCAGAGGGACTTGGACCAGGAAGGGAGAGAACCAAAAGCCTGTAATCTCAGCACTTTGGGAGGCCAAGGTGGGTGGACTGCTTGAGGCCAGGAGTTTGAGACCAGCCTGGGTAACATGGTGAAACTCTGTCTCTATTAAAAATACAAAAATTAGCTGGGTGTGGTGGTGCATGCCTGTAGTCCCAGCTACTTGGGAGACTGAGGCATGAGAATTGCTGGAACCCAGGAGGCAGAGGTTGCAGTGAGCTGAGATTGTGCCACTGCACTCCAACCTGGGTGACAGAGTGAGACTCTAAAAAACAAACAAACAAACAAACAAAAACGTAGATAGAAGAAAGCAACCATCTGGTTTTAAACCCTACACATCAGAATGTCAGAATGCAGGGATCTTAGCCCAATGGGGAAAGCAAGATGACTTCCCTGAACAGGTGACAGAAATCCCCCAAATTCCAGAGTGCTAAGATCTGTCAGGGCTCCCTTTGGGTCCTTCCTGCTCTGGGACAGACTAGGTTCACCAAAGGACCCTGTGAGGACTGAGTCATTCTCTGAGTGACATCCACCAGGACCTACAGATGGGCTTTGTTAGAATCAGGAAGGCAAAACCTATCACTGACACAAGGGCTCAGACAGTCTACCCTGCAGAGAGCGGGACAGAGGAGATACCCCTGAGCCACCAAGTTTAGCAGTCTGCTGCAGGACTAGAGGCAAGGGCCAAGTGGGAAGGCCCTTCTGCCACTTCCGCACCCAAAGCCTGCTGTCCATGGAGAAGAAGATGTCAGTTGGTTAAACCTTAATCAAATGCATGCCAAGAGACCAGCCAAATATGCAAAAAAGCCCCCAGAGAAGAGCTTGACATCTGTCTCTGTCTATCTATCCTTTGAATGTTTTAAAGCAAATAGGAGGTACTTGCTCATCTCAAATGAAATAAAAGACAGTTGCAACTGGATCTCATCATAGCCCACAATTTGTTCCTTGAATGCTTTCCCACCTACCCCTTGGAAGCAGCTGCTCAGCTGTACACCCATAGTGTAACCCCTCTGTGTCCTCCCTTAAGACCGTTTTGGGAACCCTGATCAGCACAACCAAAAAGAGGTGACTCCTACAGAGATGTGCCATTACCATCGCAATGTCACTCCATATCGTCTTGGACATAAATAAAATAAAGGGGGCTCTTAAAAACTCTTGGACAAATGGGACACCAAAAGCACACGCAACCAAAGGAAACAAAACAGATACCTTGGACTTCATCAAAACTAAAAACTTTAGTGCTTCAAATGACACTATAAAGAAAGTGAAAAGACAACCCACAGAATGAGAGTAAATATTTATAGCTGATAAGGGACTAATATCCAGTATATATAAAGAACTCTTACAACTCAACAATAAAAACAGAAACAACTCAATTAAAAGATAAGCAAAGGGCCAGCCATGGTGGCTCATGCCTCTAATCCCAGCAATTTGGGAGGCCAAGGCAGGCAGATCACTTGAGGTCAAGAGTTCAAGACCAGTCAAGCCAACATGGTGAAACCCCATCTCTACTAAAATTACAAAAATTAGCTGGGTGTGTTGGTGCACACCTGTAATCCCAGCTACTCAAGAGGCTGAGGCAGGAGAATCACTTGAACCCAGGAGATGGAGGTTGCCATGAGCCAAGATTACACCACTACACTCTGGGTGACAGAATGAGACTCTGTCAAAAAAATTTTTAAAAAAAGATAAGCAAAGGATTTATATAGACATTTTTTCCAAAGATTATATAGAAATGACAAATAAGTGCCTGAAAACATGCTGTGAAATATATATTTGGTCTTCATCCCCATTTCCTGGCATACAACTCCTATGCCAGTTATAGGACAGTTATAATAAAAAAGATGGACAATAATGAGTGTTGGTGAAAATACAAAGAAACTGGAGTGCTCGTAAACTTCTATTGAGAATGTAAAATGGCACAGCCACTTCGGAAAACAGTTTGGCAGTTCCCACAAAAGTTAAATCATGTAGCTATTATAGAACCCAGCAATTCCACTTCTAGGTGTACATCCAAGACAACTTAAAACATATGTCCACACAAAAACTTGTACATGAATGTTTATATCAACATTATTTATAATAGCCAAAAAGTGGAAACAATCAAGTGTTCATCAGTTGATGAATAAACAAAATGTGGTCTAGCCATGTAACAGAATATTATTCAGCCATAAAAAAGCACCAAAGTACTGATAAATGCTACAGCATAGAGGAACCTCAAAAATATTGTACTAAGGGAAAGAAATCAGATGCAAAAGGCCACATATTGTATGATTCCATTTATATGAAAGGTTTAGAATAATAAAGTCCAGAGGGACAGAAAATGGATAAATGGTTGCCAGGGGCTGTAGGGTAGTGGGTATGGGAAGTGACCTCTAATGGGTATGGGATTTGTTTTGGAGGTGATGAAAATATTCTAAAGTTAGATAATGGTGATGGTGTTACAGCTTTGTGAATGTACTAAAATCACTGAATTGAAACAAGCCAGGCACAGAAGACAAATATCACATATTCTCACTCATATGTGAGAGCTAAAAAAGTTGATCTCGTGGAGGTAGAGGTAGAATGATGGTTACAAGAGGCTGGGAAGGGTGGAAGGTAGGGTGAAGAGAGGTTGGTTAATGGGTACAAACAGAATTAGGTAGAAGGAATGAGTTCTAGGGTTTGATAGTGCAGTATGGTGGCTACAGTTGCCAACAATTTATTGTATATTTCAAAATAGCTAGAGGAGAAGATTTGAAATGTTCCCAAAACAAAGAATGAAAAATGTTCGAGGTGATGGATATCCTAATTACCCTGATTTGATCATTACACATTGTATGCATGTATCAGAAAATCACATGCCTCACAAATATGTACAAATATGTATCCATAAAAAATAAAAAAAATCACTGACTTGAACACTTTGAGAGGATGAATTTTTTGGTGTATGAAATATATCTCCATTTTTAGAAAGTAACCTTTTTGGCAGTGATGAAAAGGATCAATGAAAGACTTAGTCAAGGAAAAAAAGTGCATCCACTAACTTTAGCAGATCCCAAGAGGGTGGTGGGAGTCACTGGAAGGACCTGAGTGGAGGCATGGCACCAACTAGAGCTGGGTGTAAGGGAGATTGCTGGTGGACTGAAGGGGAGAGGGAGAGGGTAGAGATTAGCCAGGATGCTGCTGGCTTGCCAGGCAAATGATCCAGTCACAAATGAGTCAGGCCTGGGTCTTCAGAGGCAGAGGAAGCTCATGCTGCTTCCAGCCAACCTAAGCCCCAGTGAGTTCAGATAAGATTAATCCTTCTCCTTCCTTTAAAGCCTCAGAAGCTGACTCCTGCAGACAGCATCAGTTTTGCCGTGATACACATGAAGAACCAGAAGTTAGCAAACCCAAGCACCAGGCCCAGTTGTGACCTCACTAAGCTGTTTGACCTTGGGCAAGTCATATCACTGTTTGAGATCTCAGCCTCCTTCCTTGAAAATGAAGAAATTAGAATAGTTGGTTTTCAAGATCCTTCCAGCTCTGGAATTCTAAGATTGTGTTACAAATTCCCAGAGCAAATGTACTCTAAAATATGGCCTTATGACACGTTTCCTGCTAACTGAAGTCTCCTTTTCTGAGTCAGTCTTTGATTATGAATCACATTGTGCTATTTCTGTTGTGTTCTTTCTTTCTACTAAAGTGGGTTTATCTGGGCCAGGGTCCTCCCAGGATGTAGCAGGAGGTGAGGGTGTTCAATGAAAGCCTGTTGGAGAATGGATTGGAATGTTCTTTGGGATCCAATCTACTGATCTGGTTGCTATCTCCTTGCAGCTGTGGGGGCAACTGGCCATTCTGTAGTTGAGAAATAGGAAGTATTAGCAGGGTGGCTTGCAACTCGACTCCAACGTTTCTAAACTCTTGGCAGTTCCAAGGACAGGTCTTTGGGCTGGCCTTTGAGGTAACTCCCACTGTGGGAGGAGCCCCTTGTGGGGGGCAAGTTAATTCATGCTGAAATTAGGATAAGACCCTCCCTCACTGTCCTGAGGTAGTACAGTCATCCAGAGACACATATCACAGATGAGACGCTAAGCATGTCAAAGGCTGGCCTCACAAAGAACGATGCTTATCTCTGCAGAAACTATTACGATGTTATCTGATTTTTTAAAAAATTTTCTTACAAGAGCTCAACAGTGAGGACTTCAGACCAGGAGTGAGGAAAGAGAGGACCATCAGGAAGAGACTTCTTGTCTGGTTCTTGCATTTGGTAGCAAGGTGGGGGATAAACAAAGAGGTGGCAGACATAGCCTCCCTTGTGAAGTGGAAGGACCCCTGGTTTCTAGGGAGAGAGTCTGAGTATTAGCATTTGGTTTTCTTTTTGGATGTTGTAGGTCCCTGTAGTTGTCATCAAACCCTTGCTCAACCTTCAGCCATCATTGCTGTGTGGTCTCAGCTTTCTTATGAGGAATTATGGGGTGGGGTCTTGTCTCCTTTTGGAGCAGGGACCAAGAAGAAATTGTCTTTTCCCCATGATGGTTCTTCTTCATGGCAAAGATGTAGTCCTAGAGCCTCAGTAGGTGCCCAGCAGCCAAGTGAGAGGCATCCAAGGTGGCGCAGAGAGAGGAGAAGCAGGTGACAGCGGGGCTGCACGGTCAGCATGGCTCTTGCCCACAGTACTCAAGAGGAAAGAGGAGGGGGCGCTGCCTATCCTGGTAGCTTCCAACCTTTTCAGAAATCACCTCCACTATCTCCACTCCTTAGACCCTGGCTCTATCAGAGTTATCTCCTGTAACAGTCAAGCAGAGCTACTTAGGACCAAATCACTGACCAGAGCTGGGGAGGCCAACTTTCCTGTAGCCTCAGTCTCACTGGCCACAGCTCCACACCCCGACCTCCTACGGGCACAGGAAGTGGCAGCCCCCAGCTTCCATGTCCAAAAGTACACAGTTAAGAGCCCTGGGGCCACTCTGGCTGTCACTCTGGGGTGCTTCCAGGGTTAATGGTTGTCCTATTTGAAGATGGAATCTGACAAGGCCTGACAAACCAGACACGCCGAGCCTGAGTCTATATCCTGACGCCTTTGCCTCACAGTGCCCACATCAAGCCTCTGAGATCCTGCAAGCAGCAATCGCTTGGCAGAGCCTAAGAACATTCCAGAATGTTAGAACTCCATTTCAGTCCTATTATAGGCTCAACTCCAATAAAGATGCTGAATGTTATAGTTGGGCTTTATGGGTTCCCAGGGAAACTTCTGGGTAAAGTCATAGAATCATGCTGTCACTTAAATAGCACATCCAGGAAAGCCTAACTCCAAATACAGTAAATCAAACAGCAGCGCGAGGAATAGGTAGAGCTGTGACTCAGGATGTGGCTTGTGGGGATAGGGCATCCTTCTTGGGAGGCATTATTATCCATGGCATTCAATTTCAGGGGTTTCCCACCCCCAAAATATTTCCTCATGGAATTTTGAACTTGCGCCATTGGCAATGTATTCCTCCCTCCCTGTGTTTAAACAGCAAACATTTCTGGGAGGTCTCAGTGTCTTGTTAGTGTAAATGAGGTCCTCAGTGAGGAACAGGGATTGTTCAAAGGGGCATTTGGAAAGGGGCATAAGACACAGGAAGAAGAGGTAGAAAAGCCTGAATTCATTCGTGACCTAATTGTGTCAAGGGGTGCTTTTCTACCTAGAGTCAAACTGGATGTATTTTTCTGACCTGCAGAGACAGGGATAACTATGGCTTCATTCCTACTTGGCAAAGAAAGGGTTGAGAAGACACCATCAGGTCCACAGTGAGACATCACTTCATGTCAACTAGGATGACTATTATAAAAAAACAAAACAGAACAGAAAACAAATATTGGTGAGGATGGAGAAATTGGAACCCACGTGCCTGGCTGCTGTGGGAAACAGTACGATGGACCCTTAGAAATCAAACATAGAATCATCATAGGACCCAGCACTTCCATTTCTGGTTACATACACAAAAGAATTGGAAGCAAGGATTCAAACAAGTCTCTGTACTCCCATATTCATAGCAGCATTATTCACAGTAGCCAAAAGATGGAAACAAC
Source organism: Pan paniscus (assembly GCF_029289425.2). NCBI lineage: Eukaryota > Metazoa > Chordata > Mammalia > Primates > Hominidae > Pan > Pan paniscus. The sequence continues at coordinate 63,557,981 of NC_073267.2, read as the reverse complement.
CCTCAATGTCCATTGAAGATGAATGGACAAACAAAATGTAGTATATGGAACAAAATATACAGTAGCACATGATTCAGCCTTAAAACAGAATGAAATTCTGATACATGCTGCAATGGAGAGGAACCTTGAAGATATTGTGCTAAGCGTAATATGCCAGACACAAAAGGACAAATACTATTCAATTCCACTTACATGAGGTGCTTAGAATAGACAAATTCACAGAGACAGGAAGGAGAACAGTGGTTACCAGCGGTTGGAGGGATGGGGGAATGGGGATTATTCCTTGATGGGTACAAAGTTCAGAATGAGAAGATAAAAACAGTTTTGGAGATGTATAGTGGTGATGGGTGCACAACCATGTGAATGTATTTGATTTCATTGAGTAGTACACTTAAAAATATTAATAATGATATATATATATTTTTTGAGATGGAGTTTCACTCTTGTCTCCCAGGCTGTAATGCAATGGCATGATCTCAGTTCACTGCAACCTCCACCCCCCAGGTTTAAGCAATTCTCCTGCCTCATCCTCCTGAGTAGCTGGGATTACAGGTGCCCACCACCATGCCTGGCTAATTTTGGTGTTTTTTGTTTTTTCAGTAGAGATGGGGTTTCACCATGTTGGCCAGGCTGGTCTTGAACTCCTGACCTCAGGTGATCTGTCTGCCTTGGCCTCCCAAAGTGCTGGGATTACAGGCATGAGCCACTGCACCCGGCCTAAACAAATGATAAATGTTATACATATTTTTTACCACAAAAAATTTTTTTACAAAGGAAAGAAAAGAAATTTGGTAACTGAAAACTAGGCTTCCTTTTTCTTTCCTCTAGGAGTAGTTATAATTGGAGTTCAGATTAGATGAGAAGGTGTGTCAGTTGGGCTAGACTAGGTTATGCTAGGTAACAAGCACCCCCCCATGTTTCTCACTCATGCTATTGGTCCATCATGGGTTGTCAAAGGGGCTCCTCCTACTCATCCAGGGACTCCAGCTAACAGAGCAGCACACAACAGAGAAAAAGATGTCCAAAGTTCTTGCACCAAGCAAGTAAATTCTTTGGTTTGAACACAACCCGCGATACTTCTGCTCAGAACTCTTGGGCCAGAACTCATCATGTGTCCTACCTAAGGCTTGGAAGTGCAATCTTACCATGTTCTCAGAAGGTGGAAAGACAGAAGTCTTTGACAAACCGCACTAATGATTACTGGAGAAGTAAGTGGGATAGTCCAGAGGAAACCCATTGGACTCCATTCCCTTTGAAATGGAAAATGTCCATCTGTTATACAACTGTTCATTCAGCCATCTAATCACTCATTCGTTCCAAAAATGTTTTTGAAGGTTTACAATCTAGACAGAGCCTTCTTTGTGGGCTCGGTCACTTCTCGACATCACAGATGGTTTCTGGTTCTGTCAAGGGAAGGTTCAGTCACTAAGTCACCCCTGCCTGTCCACCACTATCATGGTGTGTAGTCTTCCATGGCAGCCAATCCTCTCTCCCCAGCCATCCAGGCAAGGGCTTCTTTGGGGCCCTGGTCACTTGCCACCTAAGACACTCTTCAGCTACTTCACATGATGACCAGGGCAGCCAGGCTCTGAGGATCTACTGGTAACCCAGGGAAGACAAATGCCCCCAGAGCCAGCAAGTCCCCTGCCTGCCCCGGTAAAAGAGGAATAAGAACTTGTCTCTGGCAGCCTCTTATTTGGAATCTTGAGCACATGCTGAATTGGGGCAACCCATCTGTAGCTTCCCCAGGACTGTGATCACACCTCAGCTCTGCCTTGTAGCTGCCCAAAGTCCCAGCATGCTTCTCATCTGTATCTTCCCCGGCCTATCTTCTCATCTCCACACTCATTCCATTGTGTCCTCCAGAACCTTCGTTCCATAGCAAAAAAGCTTCCCAGTATCCATTCATGTATTCAATAAGTGCTTAATAAATGTTTCCTATGTGCTAGACACTGTCCTAGATTGCAGAGATAAAGCAGTGAACAAGACAGACACCCGTCCCTGCCTGTGTGGGACCACTGCAGCAATCCACGTAAGAGGATGCACTGGGGTGTATTGGTGGAGGTGATGAAACACACTTAGATTAGACATATTTGACAAACCCCGCCATTCTTCTGGACCCTCCCCATCTTGCTTTAACCAAAACCTCTGTGATGAGTCAGACATTTGCTTTCTACAAATGTCCAATTCTCCTGCTGCTCTCAGCAAATGGCCGCATGCCCCTTCATCGCAAAAATGGAATCTTTAGATGTTAACTCCTCCAACTCCCATCATCTCACCTACGTGTTATCCATGGGACATCCATCCTCACCTCCTTCCCTCCAGCCTCCTTCAAGATGAATCTTTGTTCTCTGGTCTAATTCCCTCCCATTTTCTAGAACCAAGACTTCTTCCAGCATTCTTTGAGTTCTCCTGAATTCTTCAACCTCATGCCATATACTGGATCCTTCTTCCAGATCTTTAAGCATGCTCAAGATGAGTCTCCTTTAAAAATTAGAAGTTAGGGCCAGCACAGTGGCTCATGCCTGCAATCTCAGCACTTCAGGAGGCCAAGGCAAGAAGATCACTTGAGCTCAGGAGTTCAAGATCAGCCTGGGCAACATAGTGAGACCTTGTTTCTCAAAAAATTATTTTTTAAAAAAATAGCTAGGCATGGTGGTACACACAGCCACTCAGGAGGCTAAGGCAGGAGGATCAGTTGAACCTGGGAGATTGAGGCTGTAGTGAGCCATAATCATTCCACTGCACTCCAGACTGAGTGACAGAGCAAGACCCTGTCTCAAAAATTAAAAAAAGAAGTTAAAATATTAAAGAGAGAAATTTCCAAATCAGTTTTAGAAGTATTGATCATCCATTGACTGGTGTTAAGGCAACTAAATACATCTATGGGGGACGTGGTGGGGAGAAAGAACCAGAACCTCCTCTCACATTATTCACCAAAATCAATGTGAGATGAATTAAAAAATTGAAGATAAAGGCATAAAACAAAAAAATGCCCAGAGAAAACAAAGAGTAATTTGTGTTGGAAAGATCTTATAAGAGAAAAACAAGAAGCAATAATAGAAAACATGAACAGATTTGACTATATAAAAAATGCTTGTATAAGATACTATAAATATAAAAAGGTACCATGAACAGCATTCAAAGACAAATAATAGACTGGAAAACAATACTTGTGACACATACAACAGAGAGGGGGATAATATCTACAACATACAAAGAGCTCCCACAAATCAATAAAAAAAAGGACTGAGATTTTTTAAACATTGAAAGATCTGAACAGGCAATTCTCAAAAAAAGAAATTGAAATGGCAAATATGCATTTAAAATATGCTCAAAGGCCAGGTGCAGTGGCTCCACCATATACAAAGTGCTCCCACAAATCAATAAAAAAAGGAGTGAGATTTTTTTAATGTTGAAAGATCTGAACAGGCAATTCTCAAAAAAAGAAATTGAAGTGGCAAAGATGCATATGCTCAAAGGCCAGGTGCAGTGGCTCATACCTATACTCCCAGCACAAGGCAGGAGGATTACTTGAGGCCAGAAGCTTATAGGCAACAAGCAATACCCCATCTCTAAAGAAAATAAATTTTTTTCTGTATATTTTTTCTTTCTTTTCTTTCTCTTTCATTCTTTCTTTCTTTCTTTCTCTTTTTCTTTCCTTCTTTTTCTTTCTTTCTTCTTTCTTTCTTTTCTTTCTTTTTTATTTCTTCTCTCTCTCTCTCTCTCTTTCTTTCTTCTTTCTTTTTCTTCTCTTCCTTTTTTTTTTTTTCAAGGTCTCACTCTGTTGCCTAGGCTGGAGTGCAGCAGTGCGACCGTAGCTCACTGCAGCCTCAATTTTCTAGGCTCCAGTGATCCTCCCATCTCAGCCCCCTAGGTAACTAGGACTCCAGGCAGGGACCACCACACTGGGCTAATTTTTATTTTTATTTTCTTTAAAGATGGGGGTCTTGCTGTGATGCCTAGGCTCATCTTAAACTCCTGGAGGATGCGACCCCTCGGCTGGAGGGACGGGGAGCGTGTGATGAGGACCAAGAAGGAGCTGAGGACAGCTCCCAGGCAGCTCCTCAGAGCAGAGCAGCTGTCCCAGTGAGAGCAGGCCTCAGGACTGGGGACACCTTTCAGAGATGATCATTCTTTCACAAGACCTTCCTGTTAATACCTGGCTTGTTTTTAGGTTTTAAAGAAAGACCACGAAAAGAAAGAGCTATCACTAAGTAGCATGGTTTTTCTGCCAAGGGTCTGTCTGCCAGTAGACTACAATAAATGGAAACCTAGATACTTATAAAGTTTTATCTGGGAAGATATTGGACCAAAAAATAAATCCAAATTAACTATCTGATGCCCTATAAAATAAGCCTTTAAATATTTTGTAGGATCCCTCTTTCCCCAAACACAACCCTTCTAAGCCAGCAGTCTTCTTTCTGTCCTAGCCCCTCTGTCAGAAGTGGACGCTCGCAGACCCGAGGTGTTTTTTCTGCAGCTGGAGTCCCAGTTAATTGTGGGTCTGATTCAAATGATGGTGGTGCTGGCAGAATGAGCTCATCTTCCCTGCACTGATTCCTCCCTCCACCCCCTCAGCAGCTGGGAGCCCTCCTGAAAGAACAATAGATTTATAATATGAGCAAAACAAAGGAGTCAGAAATGAACAGCTCTTGGAAATAAGTAGGTCAAGACACCATCAATTTCCAAATTTAAAATTATGTTTGAAAAATGTACCTTTAATACAGGAGCCCGCTTTGGCCCTGTGGGGTAAAGCATGTAAAGTTTAAAGTTCCGGAGTGGCTGCTTTATCAGGTAGCCCGAAGTTTACCCTGGAGGTTAAACAATAAAATGGAAACAAAAATAATTTAGCAGTTTTGCAGTTAGTTTAAACCAGCAACAGCCCCTTAAATAGCTTTCACCTTCCTGGAGCTTGCCATGCTCATAAAGCTACAAGATGCGTTTCAAAGCTATGAATTTGCTAAATAGAACTTCATTTCCTCTTCTTATTAGAGGTAATTAAATTTATTAGACGTCAGTAAAAGCCTTGTAAACAGAAAATATGAATGCTTATAAAAGTCTGCCCTTTCTTTTCAACCTAATAATTAAGATGCAACAAGAAAGCAGCTAATAACAGCTCGTAATTTATCAGGTGCCATTCAACCCCGAATCTGAGACATATTGTAGAAGTATTAAACACTGAAATGAAAATAATACCCATTGAAACACATTATTTATTAAATACATAATCACTCAGAGAAATAAACACGTTGCACAAAGAACTTGATAATTCTGATAGAAACAGTGTATATATTATTTTCTGCTTTAGATATATTACCTATCAAGTTAGATTCTTAAATCAAAGCCACAGTTTGTTTAAATGCAAACTGCCTGTGGCAGCCCAGCAAGCCCCAAATTTCCACTAGACGCTCACCTTGATAGCAGTTTTCAAAGACGGAGTCACTGTGAAATTTTTTCATTATTATTGTTTTTAACATTCTCAAAAGAAAAGAAATCCCCCAGCAAGCATTAGAGAAGCAGGAACAGAAAAGAAGAGAGGCAATTCTAAAAAGAATGGTAAGAATTATACATTAATGAAAAAAATTCCCACCGTCCAATACACATGAACTTAGAAGCAACTGCAGATTCAATACCTTACACCACACCCCAATGTTATCTAACCCCAAATGGGGGTTCAAGAATGTACTTTACATCTTTACTAACTGTCCAGCTGAAATCTGTACTTGGAGTTCTTGAGAATAAATGATTATGAAGACTTTGGGTACCATATTTCATTGATTCAAAGAGTCCTTCAATTTTAAGGTACACCATCATTTTATGCATCACTAAGAAAGAAAAAATAAAACACTGCCGTGTAGACTATGACATGCTATCACTGTAAGCTGCATCCTGATGTCAGAGACGTTAAAACTGCAAAAAGGCTGGGCATGGTGGCTCACACCTATAACACTTTGGGAGAGCAAGGTGGGAGGATCGCTTGAGCCCAGGAGTTTGAGACCAGCCTGGGCAAAAAATAGTGAGACCCCATCTCTACAAAAAATAAACCAATTAGCCGGGTGTCATGGTGCATGGCTGTTGTCCCAGCTACTCAGGAGGCTGAGCGGGGAGCCCAGGAGGTCGAGGCTGCTGTGAGCTATGATTGCACCGCTACACCACAGCCTCGGCAACAGAGCAAAATCCTGTCTTTAAAAAAAAAAAAAAAAAACAGAAAAAAATGCACTTTAGAATCCACAAAATACAGTCCATAAAACTAGATGAGGTGTCTTAGCACTGTTCTCTTGGTTATGGTATGTGAACTATATCTCAATAAAGTGTTATTAAAAGTGTTGTTGGGGTTAATGTTGAAAAATTCTAATGCTCACTGTTGTAGAGGGCAGTCAAGCAAGGCTCACTTTGGAGGTAACAGAGGAAAGACCTAAGGCAACGAACCCCTGGCTGCCTGGAAAGGAGTGTTCTGGCCAAGGGAAGAGCAGGTACAAAGGCCCCGAGATGGGCGGGTGCCTGGTGTGGGGAAGCAGAGAGAATGGTGCGGACAGAGATGGCAGGAAGTGGGGGTGGGGAAGGTAGGTCATAGGTGATGAGATCAGAGAGGTGCCAGAAAAAACAAGAGTTTCCTTTTGTTTTCTAGGAAGCTGAACCCAAATCTTCAACATATTCCTAAGAAGAATATTGGGAGAGAGTAGGGTTATCCATCAGTTTCACTCCAAAACCCTCCTTTGTACGTTCTTGGATAGTTTAAGAATGAGTTTGCCGTGGCATCTCTGCCATCCTTGCAGGCGGTCCTCCCCAGGGTCCCTGTCACGTATAGGTAGAATGCTTGAAACAGTCCCCTCCTCCGCCTTGGTTTCAGAGGTGACATGTTAATCAGACGGCTTCCAAGCTTTGAAGGGCACGGACTTACTTTCAAACAATGGGACTCCTAGATGGCACCTTTGTTTTTCACCAAGGATCAGAAATTGCCCTCTTTTATACAACAGTGCTCATGCAGAAGCGGCCCCCCTCCCCAAGCTACCACCCAGAACCCAAGAGCAAAATTTCTCTCTCGAAAGGCCAGGTGTCCATTCATTAATCATAATAGTTAACATTTATGAGCAATGAGCATTATGAGTATTGCACTATGCTAAGTATTTCACTTATGCTAACAGCTTTGTGCACTTTTTTTTTTTTTTTTTTTTTACCCTCAAGCAATCCTATGTTAACAGCGCTGTTAGTAGCCTCATTTTATACAAGGGAAACTGGGGCATAGAGAGGTTAAGCAATTTCCCTGTGGTCACACAGCTGTCTGTGTGTGTAGTGGGGGACTAGAATCTAGGTGCAATTTACCCCAAAGTTCAAGTATCTAACCACTTTGCTATGGTGCATTGCTCTCAAATGGCAGTGTCTGGAAAGAATTCTGTCTCCTCCCTCTACCACATCTGGTATCTTCTATGCTTGATGGAACAAATCACTTGGATGAAATTGAAAGTGTTGCTAAGGTTAAGAGGTTAAATGCTCAGGCTCTGGAGCCAGAGTGCCTGGGTTTGAAACCCACCTCTGCCAGATACTAGCTGTGTGGCCTGGGGCAAGTTACATAGCCTCTCTGTGTCTAAATTTCATCACCTGGAAGAGAGAGAAGAGTAATGACCACATACGGTTGTTGGGAGAGTTATGTAAGACAGTGGTGTGAAGCACTCACAACTTTGCCTGGCACATAGACAGCTCTCAACATTTGGAAGCCTAGTTTCCATCCCTGGGTTTCAAAAGACACTTAGGAACATAGCCTAGGTCAACGTATTACAAATATGTTTGGTTAAAAGGCCATTTCACACAGGGTTAGCAGTTGTTGAAGCTGGGTGACAGGTCTATTCTATGATTTTATTTTTATGCTTAAAAATTGTGCAGTAAAATACTTGTATAAATAGACACAATTCACCTACAATGTTAACTTGGTTACCTTTGGAAAGGAAGGAAAGGAGAAAGTTACCGTCTGGGCATGAGTGAAGCTAGTTCTACTTCTCAGTTATGTGAGTAAATCTCATCAAGCCTTCGTGACTGTTTCCGTGTGCATTTCTATATGCATGTTGCATATCAATAAAAAATTAAATGTAGCTGGGTGCTGTGGCTCACAACTGTAATCCCAGCACTTTGGGAGGCTGAGGCGGGTGGATCATGAGGTCAAGAGTTCAAGACCAGCCTGACCAACATGGTGAAACCCTGTCTTTTTGCTGTTCTTAAAAAGGAGATCTGGGCAGGTGCGGTGGCTCACACTTGTGACGGGGATTTTTCTTTTTGAGATGGAATCTCACTCTGTCACCCAGGCTAGAGTGCAGTGGTGCAATCTCAGCTCACACGCTTGTAGGCAGGAGAATCGCTTGAGCCTGGGAGGTGGAGGTTGCAGTGAGCTGAGATTGTGCCACTGCACTCTAGCCTGGATGACAGAGTGAGGTTCCATCTCAAAAAAAAAAAAAAAAAAAGAAGGAAAAAAAGAAAGAAATTAAATACTACATGTTTGCACAAAAATGTTTTAAAATAAACTAAAAGGACATTTCAGATTACCAAAGGTCCCTGTGACCAAACACCCGACCTCGTCCAAAAGAGTCTCTTCCCAGTGAATGGGGAAATGAGTGTCCTCCCAGCGGGATGCATGAGGACACGGCAGCAGCATCCCAGGGAAGTCAATCCGCTTGAACAAAGCGTGGATACGCACTTGTGCTTCAAAAGAGGAGTCCCATCTTATGAGGGGTCCATGCATGAAGTTATGTACAGTGGAAACTACTCATGAGAATCCCCTAGGGAGCTGCCAGGTTGGAAGCCAGCAGGCTGTCTCCTGGCCAGTTTCATTGTTTATCTTTTTACTTTGGAATAATTATAGATTCACAGGAAGTTGCAAAAAATATACATATAGGGAGGTCCCGTGTATCCCTCACCCAGTTTCCCCAGACAGTAACATCTTCTATAACTATAATGCAATATCCAAACCAGGAAACTGACATTGGGACCATCCATAGAGCTGATTCAGATTTCACTAGTTTTACACACATGGCGTATATGTGTGTGTGCACGTGTGCACACATGCACAATTCTATATGACTTTATCCTATATGTAGATTCATGCAACCACTGCTACAATCAAGATACAAAACTGTTTCATCACAAGGGGCCTGTGCTGCTGCTTCTTTATAGCCACGCCCACCCCCTCCCTCCTTTCCCTAAGCCCTGGCACCCGGGATTCTGTTCTCCAGCTCCATGTTTTTGTTATTTCAAGAAGGTTATGTAAATGGAATTATAAAGCATATACCTGTTTGAGACTGGATCTTTTTCTCTATTATCCATCTAATAGTTTATCCTTTTTTATTGCCGACTAGTATTTCAGGATATGGATGTATCAAAATTTAACTAATGACTCACTGAAGGACATATGGGTTGTTTACAGTTTGGGGCTCTTATGAAAGCTGCTATGAACATTCATGTACAGGTCTTGCATGGATACAGGTTTCATTTATTTGGGACAAATGCCTAAGAGTACAGTTGCTGGGTCAAATGGTAAGTGCATGTTTAGTTTTAGAAGAAATTGCCAGATGATTTTTTCGAAGTGGTGATATCATTTGACATTCTCCCCCTGCAATGTGTGATTGATCCAGCATCTCTGCATTCTCAATAGAGAAAAATGATAGCCATTCTCAGAAGTGTGTGGTAATTTCTCATTGTGGTTTTAACTTGCGTTTCCCTAATGGCTAAGGGTGTTGATAATCTTTTTATGTGCTTATTTGCCACCTGTTTATCCTCTTCAGTGAAATGTCTGGATAGTTCTTCATCAGGTGCAGGAAAACATCCTTGTTCTTCAGTTGAGCACAACATGAAGTCTCTGGCTTGGGTTGGAAGCCATGTAGTAGCTTCCCAAATGAGAAAACAGAGATTCTCTGTTCTCACATCTTCCCACACTCCAGGCTGTGCAATCCCGGAGTGCAGTTTGGGGATGGAACCCTTATGCTTTTTTGCCTTTTTGTGCATGTTTGCTGAGCACAGATAACTGAATTCATGAGTTAAATGTTTACGATGGGGCCAGGCGTGGTGGCTCATGCCTGTAATCCCAGCAGTTTGGGAGGCCAAGGTGGGTGGAGCACTTGAGGTTGGGAGTTCAAGACCAGCCTGGCCAACATGGTGAAACCCTGTCTCTATTAAAAATACAAAAAATTAGCTGGGAGTGGTGGCAGGTACCTGTAATCCCAGCTACTCGGGAGGCTGAGGCAGGAGAACTGCTTGAGCTCAGGAGGCGAAGGTTGCAGTGAGCCGAGATCGTGTCGCTGCACTCCAGCCTGGGCAACAGAGTGAGATTCTGTCTAAAAAAAAAAGTTTATGAAGTGACACCACTATCTTAGTAGCACAGGGGGATCTGACGTCAGTCCAGTGTCCCAAGTCCATGTCCACCAAGCTCTTCCAGCGTTCCCTCAACTCCATTGGCCAAAGCAGTTTGTCTTTTGTGATTTTGCTCTCTGGGGCTGGCCTGGGCCCTGCCCCCACACTGTGGCCTTGCAGTGCCTTGTTTGGAGTGCTTCCTCGTACCCCTTTAATCAAGACAGCACCAAGACCTTCTGCAGATCCCACTGGCTGCCATGCCCCAAGCACCAGCTCAGACACCTATCATTATCAGTACCTCCTCAATTAAGTGTTGCTTTGAGACACTAACTTCACTGACCAAATTCCCCCCAGCTTCGCCCATTATCAGCTTTCTCCTCTTACCTGCTGCTAAGGTTCCACTAGGATCATGGTCAACTCACCTTACACAGCACCAGTGACAAGAAACAACTCAGGATCTGGTACAAAATTGGGTGTAGCTGGAACAAAGGTTAGAAGCAAGTTTTGGGAGGTGAAATTGTAAGAGGTGAGGGTAGATTTCAAACAGCCTTGCAAGCTGTGGTCAGAAAACCCAAAGAGAAGGGGGAACTAGAGGAGATTTTAAAGCAGGGGATGCTGAGATCAGATCAATTTTGCTTTAGCAGATAGTCAGCTAACAAATGTTTATTGAGCACCTATTATGTGTCAGATGAAAGTTAGCTGGATTGACAGCTGTTGAAGATCAAATAATCTGGGGGACGTGAAGTCTTATGAGTCCTGTGGGATATCATAAAATGGAAGTAAAAATTTGATCCAGACACTTCTCAAAAGAAGATATTTATGCAGCCAAAAGACACATGAAAAAATGCTCATCATCACTGGCCATCAGAGAAATGCAAATCAAAACCACAATGAGATACCATCTCACACCAGTTAGAATGGCAATCATTAAAAAGTCAGGAAACAACAGGTGCTGGAGAGGATGTGGAGAAATAGGAACACTTTTACACTGTTGGTGGGACTGGAAACTAGTTCAACCATTGTGGAAGTCAGTGTGGCGATTCCTCAGGGATCTAGAACTAGAAATACCATTTGACCCAGCCATCCCATTACTGGGTATATACCCAAAGGACTATAAATCATGCTGCTATAAAGATACATGCACACGTATGTTTATTGAGGCATTATTCACAATAGCAAAGACTTGGAACCAACCCAAATGTCCAACAATGATAGACTGGATTAAGAAAATGTGGCACATATACACCATGGAATACTATGCAGCCATAAAAAATGATGAGTTCATGTCCTTTGCAGGGACATGGATGAAATTGGAAATCATCATTCTCAGTAAACTATCGCAAGAACAAAAAACCAAACACCGCATATTCTCACTCATAGGTGGGAACTGAACAATGAGATCACATGGTCACAGGAAGGGGAACATCACACTCTGGGAACTGTGGTGGGGTGGGGGGAGGGGGGAGGGATAGCATTGGGAGATATACCTAATGCTAGATGACGAGTTAGTGGGTGCAGCGCACCAGCATGGCACATGTATACATATGTAACTAACCTGCACAATGTGCACATGTACCCTAAAACTTAAAGTATAATTTAAAAAAATTTTTTTTTGATCCAGCAAGTCCTGCCCTCTAGTTCCTCTAGTCCAACATGGAAACCAAATTTGGCAAGTAAAATTGTGTTCATAAACACTCTGGAAACAGGACAAATGAAAATGATCAACGTGGAGTGTCTTATAAGTGACTCAAGGGTTCGCGTGGCAAGAGAGGCAGTAAGGAAGTAAAGATCCAACTAAGGTGCTCCTGGAGAGTGTGGGCAGCAAAGGCAGAGTGCAGAGACCTCTAAGGAGGAGCGCACAGTGGGACAGTGCCTCCATGGACGGCGGGGCTCAGGGCGACGGCACACCCTGGGACAGTGCCTCCATGGACGGCGGGGCTCAGGGCGACGGCACACCCTGGGACAGTGCCTCCATGGACGGCGGGGCTCAGGGCGACGGCACACCCTGGGACAGTGCCTCCATGGACGGCGGGGCTCCCGGCGCACCCTGGGACTGTGCATCAGTGGAAAGCCGGGCTCACGGTGCACTCTGGGATGGTGCATCCATGGAAAGTCGGGCTCACTTTGTAACCAGCTCACTCCAGGATTCTTAGTTACAATCGTAACACCAAGCATAAATAAGTGATTTCAATTTTTTTATTTTTAATTTTTGTGGGTACATAGGAGGCGTATATATTTATGCGGTACATCTTAATAGAAACTCCAAGAGCCGGGGCTCCTGGGTAATAAGCACAGAGTATGAAGCCGCTGTGTTTTACTGACTTATAAATAGGACACCCTTTAGTCAGCCCTGTGCCTTAGAAAGCATGACACTCACCCCCACCCCATGCCCCACCGAAAAAGAAACCACAGACCAGATTATCACCTCTCCTAATGAGGCATTGGAATAATCTTCGCACTGTTCCGCGACCCGAAGGGCTCAGGAGTGCTGGAAAAAGATTCTTCACCTGTTGAGCAGTTCCAGCGGAGAAAAGATCAGGCTCGGCCTGCTTCCCTGCGAATCTGCCGTCTGTTGAGATAAGACATCTGAACCAGAAAGCCGGGGAGGAGGTGGCTCTCCATCCCCGTGGGAAGGCTTTCCCTGGTCCTCTCACTACCTTATTCAGGCCTCTTTAGTTCAGAAATAGCCTTAGGTTTTGCTCCTGGCTCCATTTTCCTCCTTAATAGCATCGCTCTTTTTTCCATGTTTCTGTACAGAGAGATGTTGGCATGAGTATTTTGGTTTGGATGCCATGATAATATTTATCATCGTAATTGATACATGCTGAGTCATTACTAAGTACTAGACATGACGTTAATTGCTTAATAGGCACGATCACAGGTGATACAACAATCCTTGGAGCTAGACTACAGTTCAGCAAAATTTTTCAATGAAGGCTCAGACAATGACTATTTGGGGCTTTGATAGCCCTATGGTCCTTTGCAACCACTCAGCTCTGCCACTGTAGTTGGAAACAGCCATAGATAATACATAAACCGATGAGCATGGCTGCGTTCCAATAAAACTTTATAAGAACAGGGGATGGGCCAGATTTGGCTGTGGGCTATACTTTGCTGACTCCAGCTTTCAATTTTACTATGGTGGTTTCTGCTTGACCTGCCCATTCCAGCACACCCAAGATGAATGATGCATCTTGGCCTCTTTGACGTTAATATCCTGCATCATAAATTTCAGTGGCTCTAATAATATGTAAAATCACCAATATCTTGTGGATGTTTGTGACCTATAGAGAAAACAATAGCACACACACTGTTTTCTAGAGTAACAAAGGTTCTCCTTTCTGGGCTCAAATTTTGAGGGAGGGGCTGTTCCTGTTCTTGTAAGTGACCTGGAACCATCTTCCTCTTCAACCTGCTTTAGGATGTTGAAGGTGAACTTGGGAGGGGGGCTCAAGAATGTTCACAGCCTTCCCAAATTCAATACTTACCAGAAACTTGAAATTCAGTTTCTATAATTCACCTGAAATAACTTCTCCCATCTGCACTTCCATTGCCCCATCTATAAAATGGGTGTGACATATTAAAAACTTCTCTTTGGGGTATGTGTCTTTGCAAATTTGGTAACTATTGCTTCTTTCACCACGCTGCTCTCCTATCCTCAGGCTGTGTATTAAAATGAGCAAAGGGCAGAAATCAGAAATGCTGATTAAGAATAGGATTTTGAGGACAGGGACCTTGTGTTGCTAGCAGAGTCTGACATTCCGGAAGGAATCAACAAGTGTGTGTTGGCTAAGACTGAAGAGTCAATACTATGAAGAGCTGGCAATATAGCAGTCAAAGGAAGGCCTGTGGTCTTGGCTAGCTTCCTCATCTGGCCCTTCCAAGGTACCTTCAGCTCCCCAAGCTATGTCCCAGTGAGGATGCCCCTGACACAGCCACACATCTATTGCTTTCTGCTGGGTACAGAGTTTTGCTGGCCCAAGGCTGTCAAATTCACTTTGATTTTGGCCTCAGCTGGGCTTCATGCTTTCAGAACAATTTCTCCCACCGCCTTTCACTTGAAGTCCTTGGCAGGGATGCCTCTCCCATTCTGCACGCACAGCTCACTTACTGGGCACAAAGAAATGGGAGAAAGCTCAGGGAAAAAAGAAATAACAACCCGACCCAGTCTAAACCTTGGGAAATCGAACAGGGTCTGCATCTCTTTGAAAACTATACACAGACATTTCTGGTCGAAGTGAAACCATGCTTCTCACAGAGGGTTGGAGACAGCAAATGGAGCCTTAGTCATACACAGTTAGTTTCAAACTTATGTTGCTGCTCACAGGGAGAAATCAATGTACGGTATATTAAAAACAATCACTGCAGCCCTTAAATGATCCAATAGTTTAGCTTTGAATGCATTCAAGCTAATGGGGGCTTTAATGGCTTCTGACAGATCATTCCATTGATCAAGGGGCATGTATGAAATACGCTGCCTACTAAACTTTGTTTTGATTTTGAGAAAAGAAAACTAAACGTCCATGGTAAACATGGCTTGATTGTTCACATGTTCACCGAGATCCCTCTCAGCGTGACCCTGGTTGGGAGCAGAGGAGGGAAGGATAATGGAATCCTATATACCTGGTTTGCTTCTCTCCTGACTCTAATCAAGGCATAATCAACTGAAAACCTCTGTCTGCAAAGTTGGGGGCAGGGGGAAGGAAGGTGACCAGCGGGCCAGTTTTCTGGGTTGGATGAGTTATAAGCCACGGCTTTGGCTGTCTGAGAAATTGATTCATCTCTTGCAGGCCTTGGGGGTTTGAAGGTTAACTGTTCTGGTTCCAACGTGGAAAGCCGAATTCCCTATTTGAAAGGATAATCAGGTTTTTCAGTTGGGGACAGCAGTTTTGCAAAGAAACAAATGAAATCATGCTCCTCCATCCGTGTGTCTGGAGGCTCCAAGATTATTTTATGAAGTGCTGAACGTACCTCTACTCCAGAAAGGCAGTTTCCACAGGGTGCATGGAGTCTGAAAAACTTAAAGAGGCCTTAACATGATTCATTGAGACTATTCTTGTGCAAGAGAGGTTTCTATTTCTCCAAGCCCTGGCAGCTTTAAGAGTGAGCCATATACTGTTCCTGTGTCAGACTGGTCTTGCCTGATCAGAAGTAATGAATGTATGTAGAAATTCTTCCATTACCCACCCAAACTAAATTGGTTTCACAAAACGAATAATAATAATTTCTCTCCCTTGGACTTGAGTAGGACTTTAGCATTTACAAAGCCCTTTTCCAAATGTTATCTCCACCTGCTAGCTGCACAGCCGTGGTTTTACCTGTGTGGATGGGGATGGATCTGGCTTGTGGACCCTCTCTCCTTCTCTCGGAGGCTGGGAAGGGAAGAAGGGTGCCCTGGAAACTGGCACCACGAAGAGAGTGATCACCTGTGGTCTTTGTTTAATCTTTAACACCAAGCAAGGCTGTGTGGAGGGCAAGGCGTAGTGGCTCACGCTTGTAATCTCAGCGCTTTGGGAGGCCGATGCAGGCAGATCACTTGAGCCTCGGAGTTTGAAACCAGCCTGTGTAATGTGGTGAAATCCTGTCTCTACAAAAAAATTAGCCGGATGTGGTGGCAAGTGCCTATGATCCCGACTACTTAGGAGGCTGAGGCAGGAGAATCGCTTGAGCCCATGAAGTCAAGGCTGCAGTGAGCTGTGATCTCACCACTGCACTCCAGCCTACGTGACAGGGTGAGACCCTGTCTGAAAAAAAGAAAGAAAAAAAAAAAAAGACTGTGTGAAAGAGCTTCATGCCATTATCACTAATGAAGAGGGTCAGAATTACCCGAAGCACACAGGACCTGGAACCATTGAACTTCTCCTAAACTTCCTGTAGAACGGTCTTGACCCTTTTGGCCCCACCTGTAGGGCACCTTGCTGTCCTAGGCCAGCACTTCCCATCTCTCAGCAGGAAACTACCGCATTTACCAGATCAGAAACAAAGGGAAACTCCGCCTGCTAGAAGTGCTTCATTTGTATTGGTGCCATGTTTAGTCAGTGGCTTTTGTAAAATTGATGAATTTTGTCTAAAGGCAAGTGCAGACAGGCAAACAGATCTGTATCTGCTGTTATCCATTTAGCTTGACACACATGTGCAGAGGAACTATTTTACCTCAATTCTTTCAGGATTGATGAAAAGTAAATGCGAGCAAAGTCATGAACTGCATCATTGGAAAAGAATCACTGAATCTAATGCTGGAGGTTAATTAATGCTTCCCTCCCCTTGAAATAGACTGACCCTGGTACTTAGACATTCAGAGTCAATAAACAATTGTTGTACACAGATCATCCATTAGAAGGTGATGGCAAGAATTTTTTTAAGCAAATCTAAAATTGCAATGGGTGACCTACTCCCATTGTAGAAATGGGAGTCCTAAAACATCATTTTTCATAATATCTCATTTATAAAAAGTTCCATGCCATCCACCTAGCAAAAAATGGAAGCTGTGAAGAGCAAATGGGATAATATATGGGATAGTGACACAATATTCTTCTTGAACAAGCCACAGCTATCTTTAGTCCCTTTAATATTTTGGTCAGGATATCACGGATCATATTTTTCATCACAATAATGTACATGCGTGGAGTGATTTTTAAGTACCAGACATGATATGAATCACTTAACACGGCTGATCACAGGGGACAGAACAATCCAATGAGCTAGGCATTATCATCATCCCCATTATAGAAACAAAGACTGGAGCACAGAGGGGTTAAGTGATTTGGCCCAGTCACAAAGCTACAACTGTTACCACAGGAAACTTGGTTAATAATAATAGCTAGTACCTCACTGAAGCCCAGTATATGTCAGGTACTGCGGGAGGCATTTTAAATACGCATTAACTTATTGAACCTTCACAACAACCTTAGGTGATGGATTACTACTATTCTATTTTGTAGACAAGACAACAAAGGTTTGAAGAAGTGGTAGAGTGAGAATCACACACAGAATCAGAACTTAAACTCAGAAAACCTCTTCTGCCACTCAGGAATCCAAAGATTTGGAAAATCTGATGAATGACAGCGGGATAGAAAGAGTAGAGGGTGCAGAGAGGCTCAGTTTCCAATGTAGGAGGAGGATTTGGGCCAGAGAGCAGGAAGAACTTGGCTGACAAGGTTCTGAGAGGTGGGAATTAGGACTGTCCTGGGAGCATGGGGCCGATGGGACACAGGACTATGGGAGCAGGGCTGCCTGGGAACCAGGGTGGAAAGCTGTCTGGTCCTTCTAGCCGGGATCTGGGGGGCACTTGTGGTTCTCCTTGTTAATAAGAGAGAATGGAGAACCAGATCTTCAGATACTTTCCTGGAGTTTCCAGGAATCTATCGGGTGTCTCAGGTGAGCGACAGAACCAGGTGAATGCCTTCTGACAACCCCCAAAACCTGCCTCCCAAACACAGCAGTGGCCCAGGGGTGCCCTTGCTGTCTTGCAGGAAGTCATTCTTAGCCAGCTTCCCCTCCTCCCACCCATCCTCTGCAAGCTGCCCGGCTTTCCCTACAGCCGCAATCATCACAACACGCCTGTGCCGTCTCTCCCCTTTATGGTTGTCAAATTGATTTCACCACCGCGATACCTATGGCTCCCAATGAAACTTAATTAAAAATACCATTTAATCACAGAGTAACAAAGGCAAACGGGATAAACGGCATTACCACTTTGGCGCATTTTAATCCGCACCGCTCCTCTCCATCTGAATCTGTCTGGATGAGAATTGCCTTTTCAAACCAGAATCCCCTTGTCTTCCATGTGCTTGCCTCTGACAGATCTCCAAAATAAACAGCATTTAGCATGGCATGGATCCAAATGTATGCAATTTGCCCAGTGGTAAAATCAGCCCTAACTAGAGCAAGAAAAAAAAAAAGAAGTTGCATTTGAAAATACCTTCCTTCCCTCGAAGCATACAAAAAACCGTCTACTGAATGTGGGATCCATTAAACGGGTCCTATGGACTCTCAATTCTGGCATCCCTCGATTCAGTGGAGTGATGGATTTTGAAGCTTATTATTAAAATTGTGTCACCAATGATGCCATGACCCTGCTCTTTTATGTCTAGAAAGCTCTGTGGGGCTGGAGCCTGCCAGTGAGGGTGTCAGGAATGGATCTGCTGGGGTGTGGAGGGGAGGGGCTGTTTAGAGTGAACTCTGTAGGCGGGCAACCTAGAGGGGCCGCAGGCCATCTTGAGATCTCACCCAGCCAGGGG
This sequence comes from Pan paniscus, assembly GCF_029289425.2. Taxonomy (NCBI): domain Eukaryota; kingdom Metazoa; phylum Chordata; class Mammalia; order Primates; family Hominidae; genus Pan; species Pan paniscus. The sequence goes on along the minus strand of NC_073267.2, from coordinate 63,539,403 downwards.
GACATTCCCAGTTGGAAAGCCGCTCCTTTGGATTGAGCTGTTTGCTCTCTCAGAGACCATCTGGCATCCAGATAGAGCGATGGTCTAATGCATAAAAATATCTCACCAAGTTACCTCCATGCCCTTGCTGCTTGAAACCCTCTCATGCTTCCTGGGGTGTGTGGAATAAAACCCGAGCGGCTCCCGTCTGCTCTGCCCTACATCTCCCCTTCTCCCCTCCTGGTCTTCTCGGCTTCGGGCTCAGGGCCCTTTTCCTTCCTTGGGCACCCCCTCCCAAGGCTCTCCTGCCTGGGCCCGCCGTCCCCTTTCCTGGGAAGCTCTTCCCAACCACCTCCCTTCCCCACAGGCTGATCAAGGTCCCCTTGGTCAGTCACCATCTCCTCTTGTCCCTCTCCCAGTTGGTTCCCTTCCTGGCACTTACAACCATCTGGAACACTCTTGTTATTGATTTGCTGCTTACTGTCTATTTCCCCACTATGGGGTAAGTTCCTATTTTGGTGACTACATATCCCAGGGCATCCACTAGCCTGGGAGGCAGAGATCTGTCTTGGGTCCCCAGGCTTGCCTCATTGCTGAGGCTGTGGTCAGCACCAAGAAACATTTGTGGGAGGAAGGGAGGGAGGTAGGGCAGTCAGTAGCACCTCATTGCAAAGGGATCTCTTAGATCACTTTTCTCAAGAGACCTGGGACCACAGGGAGGACTGGCAGGAAAGCAGGAGGGGGCTGCTGCTGATGGAAGTGGTCCCTTATCCGCACACATGGGGAGAAGGGTGCGATTTCTGGGCCTGTGCTTCCAGGAAAGTCCTTCTCCAATTCACAGCAGAAGCAAGCCTTCCTTTGACCCTGCAGGATACGAGTTCATTGTCATTGCCCGCACCAGCTGCTTTTTTATTGGGTCTTGCCCACCTCCTTCTACCCACCTGAAACCTCCCTGGAGAGCACATGAAATCCTCAAACACATGATCAACGAAAGTCACCATTTCTTTTTTCTCTTGCTCCGTGGCCCAGGCTGGAGTGCAGTGGCATGATCTCGGCTCACTGCAACCTCCGCCTCCCGGGCCAAGCGATTTGCCTGCCTCAGCCTCCCGAGTAGCTGGGATTACAGGCACACACCACCACACCCAGCTAATTTTTGTGTTTTTAGTAGAGACGGGGTTTCACCGTGTTGGCCAGGCTGGTCTCGAACTCCTGACCTCCAGTGATCTGCTGCCTCAGCCTCCCAAAGTGCTGCGATCACCATTTCTTTAGAGCAAATGTGATCTCACCTTTCGGATTCACTTAAAGTAGTGATTTCTCCAACCCTGTTGCACATTCCCTGACTCCACCTGGAGGACTTTGAGAACTAATTCCACCTGGGCCCCACCCAGGACCGTGAAGCTGGCTCATCCATGCAAAAGGAAAAAAACAGCAAAATCTCTCTTGGTTTCTTATCTCATCCTTTTAATATGTTTATTGGATATGAATATTTTATGATGCAAATGACATTAGTACAAGCAGTCTACGAATAGAGTTCAATAGTCACACACATATATTGGGGTGAGCACAAAATATTTCGACTAGAGGGGTGCAAGCAAGCAGGTTTGGAGAGCACTGACATGAAAGGGTGATGCAGGTCAGGTTCACAATTAATGAAAAAACGGAGAAAAAGAGGGAGTATGGCAAACCATAGGCTGGGTCATGCCCCAACTCGCAGTGGGAAGATGCTATTTAGCTTGCTGCCATGCGAGGATGGGGGCCTAGGACTATTGGGTGTTCTGAGTTCTAAAGAAAAATGCAGACCTTGGCTTGGCGCGGTGGCTCACGCCTGTAATCCCAGCACTTTGGGAGACCGAGGTGGGTGGATCACGAGGTTGAGATCGAGACCATCCTGGCCCCATCTCTGCTAAAAATACAAAAATTAGCTGGGCGTGGTGGCACGTGCCTGTAGTCCCAGCTACTTGGGAGGCTGAGGCAGGAGAATTACTTGAACCTGGGAGGCAGAGGTTGCAGTGAGCTGAGATCGTGCCACTGCACTCTAGCCTGGTGACAGAGTGAGACTGTGTCTCAAAAAAAAAAAAAAAAAAGAAAAGAAAAAAGAAAATGCAGACCTTTTAATTTTATGTGAAATCTCCCAATTTTTAAATATTGGCACCTAATGGGATATAACAAAAAATGAACATCATAGGGGCTAAAGAAAACACTGGGCTGGATGGCCCGAGGGTGCCCCATCTGTGACTTTTAAACACCACGCCCTCCTGGTCTACGTTATTTCATTTATTTCATTTAATCTCTTTAATGACCCTGTGAGACACTGCTTCACTTCTCTTTTACCAATGAGGAAACTGAGGCTCAAAGACACCAAGGAATGAATCCAAGGTCTGAGAGACTCGAGTCTCAACACGATGAGACCCTGGCTGCTTTGCTTAATGTGACATGTCTGTGGCTATTAACTGCATGGGAATGAGTGCAGGCCGTGAACCACTGCAATTCTGGTGGCAGGAAAGAGTTTATTCTCAGTGCACCTTCAATAGGCAAAAGCTCTTCAACTTCTCAACTACTGTGAACAACTACACGAGAAAGCAACAGGCTGGGGAGAGGGGGGCTAACTATTCTCACGATTTCTTGGGACACCAATGGGCAGAAGCCAGGTCAGAAAGGGAGAGATGTGTTAATGGCATCACAAGACAAAACTGGCGGAGGGGTCAGCAAGAGAGAGGAAAACATCTACATCCAGGTCAGCTCACCCACACATAACAGTACTAGAATTTCCTGGATATTTAACTATGTGCTGGAAATTGTTCTAAGTCTGTAACTAGAATCATCTCATTTAATGTTCACCTTGGGACTGGTGCCTTTCATATATCCCCATTATACAGATGAGGAAACTGAGGCACGTTAACATGCCAAAGGACACGAAGCTAGTGGGAGTCTTAAAGCTCAGGTTTTAAACCCTACTCTCTCTTGTCTCTTTGAGTCTCCAATGTCATCAGGATGGGCCACTGAGGTTCTTCAAACCTCAGTTCCACCTGTTATTACATAAGAATGAGGGACTTACAGAAAAAACTATACTATGCTGGTGAAATCCACGAAATAATGTAAATGGGGCTGTGTCTCTTTCAAGAGATCAGGGGAACTCCCTAAAGACAGGATATCAACTTTATTTTAATTATTAACATCTCCTTCCTGTGTGCTGAGCATAGGACTCAAAGCTCAGGCTTTTACTTAGGTTTGTCTTAGAGAAAGGAAAGAGGCCAATCTTCAATGAGTCATTTCTCTTTCAGTTTCTTTGCCTTTGGGGATAGAGGCTACAGACGAATGGAAATGAGAATTCCTGCTCTCAAACTTTTTATACAAGTGTTGTCTGATAGGACTTTCTTCGATGATGAAAATGTTCCATATCTGTACCGTCCAATACAGCAGTCACTAGCCACATGAGGCTGTTAAGCACTTGAAATGTGGCCAGGGCGACTGAAGAGCTGCATTTTTAATTAAAATTAAAACTGAATTTAAATTGAAGTAGCCACAGCTAGCTAGTGGCTACCATATCGGACAGCACTAGGGGTGTGGTGAGAAACTGGGATGTCTCTAAGTTCTGTCTTTCCCCAGAGGGCTGGGTCCACTCCAGAGTCTCTGAAAAAGCTTGGGAAAGAGGAAAGTAGGTTAGGCTTTGTCACCTGCTGGGCTCGTTCCTGTCGCCTGCCCTGGACCTTGGGGGCTGAATGGCTCACATTTTATAATCTGAACAATTTTTGGGGAAGAAGGTCCTGTTTCACACCAAATCAGACTATAACACAGGGTCATTTTAAAACATTTAAAAATTTGTGGGCACCATTTCCTAGCTGTTTTGGATTGGGACCTGGGTGCTACAATCTAGGGGCCAAGAGAAGTCTCCACTGCCCTTGCTTAAGCCCATGACAACGTTGGAGGAGAAAAGCCGATCTCTTTTTCTCCTCCGCCTGAGATTTGTGCTCCTTCTAGGGTTTTGCTTCCAGAAGCTGACCTCTGAGTTCTGAAACGATGTCTGTGAGGTCAAACGGCAGAGGCATCGAAGCGTCATCCTTTTCCCAGTATGGCCGACATTCTGGCTTCTGATCAGCAGGTAATGTTCGGGCAATTCGTGACTGGCACCTGGAAGAGTAAAAATAGGAAATTAATCCACGGGAGGAAACCCCCAGAAGACCCCAACCCACAGGAAGCTTGGAGCAACACTGGCCAATGCTCCAAAGACAGTCCTCGGGGGTGAAGGTCATGGTGACGACTGAATGAATCTACAGGTGGAACGCAGGTGTTTATAAGAAGGAAGACTGTTTCTGATGGTGTTGGGACTTCCTTTGCTTTGACTCCCAGATTTGTATTATCTCAGGTGGCTTCGTAGAAGCCAATCATCAGGGAAATTCAGTTACTCTGCCTTTAAAATGGTGAATTATTTTTTCATTATCTCAACTGTTATTTAAAGTGTGTGATTAAGCCATTATCAGATTTAAATGTTTGTGGGATTTCAATGTATTACTAGATTACTGGGAAAGATTAAATTGAATTTACTGCATTAAAACGTCCAAGAATAGATTAAACAATATTACAGGCCGGGATTGACTTTGGAGATCCTGGAGATTTACAAGTGTCCCAGCTTGCTGTGCTCAGAAAAAGGCACTCCAAGGAGAGACCGATTTATAAGGATATATGCAAATAGAGGTTAATAATCATTTCCACTGATGAAGAGGTGGGAAAAAGTTGCACAAAATTAAATTAAGAGGCCAGCAAGAGTTAGTCCCTAAGGAAAACACTTAAATCACGGTTTTTATTGAATGGATTATTCATCAATAGTAGAGAAATTAATTATCATATGAAGCTAAATTATAGCCTCACAGGAAAATAATTGGGGCAACGTTCTCACACTTTGGCAGGCATCTATCTCTCAGAGAGACTGGCTTATTTAAAAAGTGACCTGGGAAAACTCAGTGGCTTTAGCTTTATTGATCTGCAAAATGAGGATCAGAGAGAAGGAAACAGATTGCACTAAGGAATGAACAATTTCTCGACTCTCCTGGAGTACGTGGCAGTGAAAACGAGTGGATCAAAACCAAACACTATGAGGACACTTGGGAGCATTGCACTTGTGCCTCCCTCCACCCCCGCCTTCTCTCCATTTTTGTCTAAATCAATTAAAAAGTGGTCATGCTCACTATTTGTCTTCTGACTGTGTAGGACTGACTATGAAGAGATCAAAGAATGGAATATCCTGGCCCCATTTCCAAGCCTGATGGTAGAGAGGGTTCCTAACTGAAAGACATCTTCTTCTCTGGGGAATTATTAATGGTGAGGGGATCCCCCCGGGGAAAACATACTTCAACTTTACACCTATTTTCGAGTGTGGTTAATTGCTACACCGGCATCCTATGCACTCAATCCGTCGTACATTACACATAACATTCTAATATATCTTCAGCTCTCTGCATCAGGCCCTGATAATAGCATCTGTTAACATGCACTAAGTACTATTATGTAGCACATCACTTCATAAATAATAAGATTAGCTGACCCCGGGGCCCCAAGAAGAGTAATGTGTTTAAATGTTCTCATTATTTATTTAAAACAAGAATTAAAGCAACAGAAGCTGCTTTTGACAATCCTCTTAGCATAAATATTAAACTGTTTGCACTGATAAGCTACACACTGCACTGAAGAACAGAGGATGCATTCTGTAGACTACTTAATCATAGGTGTTTGAGACCATGCCGCTTGCTGTCGTTGTTCTGAGGGTGCATCTCTGTAGTTCTAGAGACAGTCTCTAAACCACTTGAAAGGGATGTAGGGAAAATTAATATTCAAGGAAAGCTGCGACTAATTACAAAGGAACTCTGCAAAGCTTTTAAAATTGTGCTTTCTCTCTGTCTCAGAATCCTAGAGTAATGCTCAATTTACTGGGTAGGGAAAGTTATTCCAAATTGAGCATTTCAATCTCACAGTGGATAAATTGTCCATGCAAACATTATTCTGGCTGGCAGATTAAAGGGCTATGATAAGTGTCGATCCACCTAGAATATCATAAAGTTTGTAGAAAGTCAATAGAGATGCTTTTTCACCTGTCAAATGGGTTTTGCCTCCGTACTTTGAGAAAGTATTAAACATATTGAAGCCTGCTGCAGAGGTTTGCTTATGCTGTGTTGTACAAGCTTCCCAATCCCAATGGCTTTTCTTTTGGGCAAAGCTGTTTCACAGTTTTCTGCTGTTGTTCTTCTCATCAAAGGACTGGCTGGGGCCAGGCGTGGTGGCTCACACCTGTAATCCCTCGCACCCTGGTAGGCCAAGGCAGGCAGATCACTTGAGGCCAAGAGTTAGAAACCAGCCTGGGCAACATGGCGAAACCCTGTCTCTACTAAAAAATACAAAAGTTAGCTGGGCATGGTAATGCCAGCCTGTAATCCCAGCTACTTGGGAGGCTGAGGCACGAGAATCACTTGAACCCAGGAGGTGGAGGTTGCAGTGAGCCAAGATTGTGCTACTGCACTCCAGCCTGGGCAACAGAGCAAGACTCTTTCCAAAAAAAGAAGAAGAAGAAAAAAACAAAGACTGGCTGGTATGGGAAGTGGCTCCTTTGCATGCAAGCTCTGACAGACAAGCTGTACATAGTCACTGCATCCATCTGGGCCAGGAGTAGAACCCTTTGTTGGGTTTCTTCAGAGCCTTCATTCAGAAATTTCAAGATTACTTTAAAGTTTTTTCTTTAATGTCCAGTGTTCCTTGCCAATTTCCAAATGATAGTAATAGGGGCCAGCAGAGCGCTCGTTACTGGAGGTGATGTAGTCACCCATGAAAAAGAACAGACATTCCCAACTCAAATGATATTTTGTGATTTAGCATCATGCCAGACTATGCAACTGATAAAGAGAAGGTTGGATATTACTTGAAGGCACATCTGTCCCCCTTTAGGGTTTCATTTCTTTTGCTCAGGTCACTCATTCTTCCTTCTTGGATCTTAATTTCCAAAGATGGGAAGCAGGGAGACTGCAGCATGGTGGTAAAGAGTGTGTTCTCTTGATTGCCGGAGTTGCTGCTCTCCAGGGGCATGACATCTTGGGCAGGTTTTGTTACCTCGCTGAGCCTCAGTTTCTTATCTGTCAAGTGGTGACGGTGATAATAGTATCTTACTTATGGGGTTGATGTGAAGATTACATGAATTATACGCAGTGTTTAGAACATTTCCTGGCACATAGCAAGCGCCCAATACCTATAAAATAATATTACCACTATCGTTACTTCTACTCCAGGTACCAGTGGCAGATGAGAAATGCCAATGAGAGAGCTGCCTGTTATACTTGGGCAGTCTCCTTCCTTCATACTAACTGGGTGCGTAGCCTCTAGACAGACTCCTTCTAGGGGAAGCTCTGGGGATACAGGAGCAGCTCTGTCTGGCTTGAATCAAATTGCACCTAAGGCTGGATCCTATCACATTTTGACATTCCAAGACCCTGAGGCTTATGTATTCAAGCTGCTACAACTTTCCAGTGTCAGGCTAAAATGTTCAGATTCAGAAGGGATCAGCAGTTATTCCTGAAGACCTAGGATTGATAAAAGGCATTGTCGTCTGGCCTTCTAAATGGTGGTTGTTCCAGACTGATTTTGTATTTACAGGAAATAAAGTTGGATTGTTTCTTAGCACACAATACTCTATATAGTCTCTTGCAAAATAAAGGGGCCTCAAGTTGTCTTACGAAATGTGTGAGGAATACTGATTGTGATGGAAATTTGTTGTCCTGTATTTACTCCCACCGTTCCACCAACAGGATTCTAATTTTCCTGTGGGGTACCTGTCCCTTCCCCATGCTTCATGACTTGATGTGGGTGGGACTAGCTCCACCTCTACAGCCAGGGAAGAGCCTTGATTGGCTTAAGCTACGTCAGTACATCACGCTTTCCTAGCCACAGGGAGTGGTTTAAGAGGAGGCACATGACCCAATATGGGGCAAAATCAAGAGAATGAATCAGAGGACTGGTATGGGAGCTAAAGGAAAAGACTTTCTCCTCTCCTGGCCTATGAACAATTAGGATGTGTGATGTGGAACTGCCATCAACATTTTGCTGCCGTCCAGCAAGGGGTGGGTCCTGGACGATGCTGTTTGAGTATCTGGGTCATGCTTCACTTAGATGTTTCAGTTTCGTGAGACTTTATTGTCTGAGTTAGGTTTTTCTGTAAAGAATCCTAGCTGATATGCCGGCCATGCTTCCTTTCTGTCAGTTATTTCCTGCCTTTTATAACATCCATTGCCTTAGCCAAGTGAATGCAGATAGTCTCTCCAAACTGAGATGTTGTGGTTGATACAGTGTAGTGTGTGCAGAGAATACCTGGGTATGAACCCACGAAAACACTGACATTTGGTTTTGTTTCAAATAGTATTTCTATTTGGGACAAATTTCTGCCCAGAAAACAAGAGAATGCTCGTCCATCCACACTGGCCTTTGCATGAAAATAAGCCAATTTTCAGGACTACAGCTGGATAATGTTGCTAAAGAAAGTTAACAAGATTCCCTTCTCAGTGTCATTCCCAAGTCCTACTGAACCCAGCCAAACAATAAGAAAGTTACAGTTTCCCCTTTCAATCCTGTCCTCTCTAATCCTATCCTAAGGAAAAATCCCATTTTTTAAAATGTTTCTTGGGTTAGCAAATAAACTTGGATCTGTTCAGAAAATACTGCCCCTTTCATGAAGCAGTTCAAGGAGAGCAAAGGAAAATAATATGTATATACACATAAAATATTGTAAACATATGCTTTATATGTATACCTATTATTTTATATATAAATATTTTAAATATAATAAATACAAATATTTTATATATACATATTTTATACTATATACTTTATTATATATTATGTATAATATATATGTAATGTGAATTTATAATACAAATTTAGGAGGAAGAGATAAAGTATATACATAATATAGTAGGTACATATACTTTTAATATATTATACATCATGTACTATATATTTATATACAATAATATATTTATTATATTATTATATAGAATTATTATATATAATGATATACATAAATTATATATAATATAGTATATATAATATGTAATTATATATTTATTAAAATATACAATTATATGTATTTATTATTATACAATTATATATTTTCTATATTTAATATATAATTATATAACTATTACATACAATTGTAACAATTATATAATTTTATATATTTATTACATAATCATTATATAATGATATAACTATTATATGTAATTTATAAATTTATATATTTATTATATAATTATATAATGATATAACTATTATAATTATATAATAAATATATAAAATATAATTATATCTAATATTATATAATATATAAAATAATTATATAATAAGTACATATAATTATATACAATATATACTATATTACATATTATATGTGTATATAAAGTATATATATTATATATATACTTTTTCTCTCTCTCCTTCCTAAATTCACATTATTTTGACTCAAAGCACTCTATAAACCACCTCCTAAAACTCTCAGCTACTTAGGAGTGGTTCTCCCTGAATGACCTAGTGACGTAACAGGAAGCAGCCGAAAGGTGTCACATTGGCTGGCTGCTAGCAGATTGTCCAGAGGTCCCCCTGACCAAGGTGTAACTCATGAAGGGCGTCACTGCCCGCTGATTTCCCCCAGGGCTGCACTTACATTTAGAAGATCGGGATTGCAGCTACATTAGTGAACACTGGTCACCATGCTAAAATTAACCACTTTAGCTAAAGTGTGTGTTAATTATGGGTATGCAAGCAGTCAATAAAAGGTTAATGCAAAAGTCAAAGGATAAATTTCTTCCCTTATTGCATCACTTCACAGACTAAATGACTAACATTATACTTTGTGTTTTTAATCAATAGGTTTTACAGTAATGTGCTGGCCATTGATTTTAAGAAAACATACACGGTCTTCTTCCTTGTCCCTAAATTTTGCAACAAAAAAAGGACAGGTAACATTTCCATTACTCTTGATGAAATGATAAAGAAAGATTTCAGGAGAAATGGTTTCTGCTGAAAGATTCATCAGAATAAGCAAATGTAACATACACACACACAGACTAGAACTTGAGGGAGAAATATTACCAAGCATAGGCCACTGAAGAGATAACAGAAATGAACTCCTAAGAGGGAATTCTTCAGTGGGAAAGAAGAGAACAACTCCTAATTAAAATAACAATTACATTTTGTACAATGTTTAAATGTCCCAAATAATGTCAATCCACAGCACTGCTTCTGACTTTCCTAATAATCTAGGAGAGATGGCAGGGGTAGGTATTTGGATCCCCAGTTTGAGTGAGGGCTGCCTTACTCAAGGTTTGATGGAACGGTGTGCAAGTGAGCCAGGGCGGGTCAGACCCCTGGACATCTGGCTGGCTGCCCTTTTCACTCAGTTCCATCTTTTTCATGGATTTCCATTTGGACTAAAATGGATCCTGTCCATTGACTAGTCAGCTATTCTTGTCAAATTTAGATATGCAGGACATTCCAAATCATTTCAGAGGAAAGAAGCAAATGTTGTTTTTACCTCCAGTTTCTAGAAGGACTATTATTATGTCAGATGACTGACAAAACCTAGTTTTCTTCTTTTCATTCTTTTGACTGTGAGGCTCTTACAGCATAAGTATCTACAGTCTATAGAAATAAAAGATACATGTTCAGCTTCTGAGGGCATAAACTGTCTCTAATTATTAATATATTCCCTGGGTGACCTTGAGAAAAATATCTCAATCTCTTAGTTTCCTCAACTATTACAATGAAGTTAATGCTTCTCTGCTTTACCGGGTTATGTGAAGATAAAATCAAATAACACATATAAAAGCACTCTAAAATATGTAAAGTACCATATAAATGTATAATTATGCCTCAATACCCCTTTTCTTATGTGATACAAGTCCTATTTTTAAAACCTCGCTGATCAATCTAGTGATCATGCAACGCTGGCCAGAAGGGCTTGTAACGCTCGCAAATAAAAATGAAAGAAATCACAATTCTAAAGACTAGAGCAGTTTAAATGGACAGCTTCATCAGAAAATACCCAGTGTTTAAAAGTCTCCTCTTCTTTAAGTCAGTGTTTTTTCTGGGAATTTGAATTTAAGGAGTTGACAGTCACTTGGCCAAATGCTGAGTAGGAGTCTGTTTGAGGGCATCAGCTACATGATAATGCATTCTCCTAATGCGCAATAGCATAAGCCAATACCAAGGCTTAAGAGGCCTCAGGAGCCAGGCAAGGTGGTTCACACCTGTAATCCCAGCACTTTGGGAGGCTGAGGTGGGCAGATCACGAGGTCAAGAGTTCGAGACTAGCCTGACCAATGTGGTGAAACCCTGTCTCTACTAAAAATATAAAAATTATCCAGGTGTGGTGGTGCACACCTATAATCCCAGCTACTGAGAAGGCTGAGGCAGGAGAATCACTTGAACCCGGGAGGCAGAGATTGCAGCGAGCCGAGATCGAACCGCTGCACTCCAGCCTAGGTGACAGAGTGAAACTCCATCTCAAAAAAAAAAAAAAAAAGAGGCCTCAGGTAGAAAACATTGGTGTTACATCAAGTCCACATGAACCTGCAAAACCCACCTGCCAGATCAGCATGAAAAAAGCAGGAAATAGTGATGTCATAGGGCAACAATCCTCTCAATGGCCTTTTGCTTTAAAGGGAGCGTGAGACCAATATGGGACCCTAATGTCCTCTGTTCAATTCAGTATCTTGAGGGTTCATTTCACTCTAATGTGTATTTGTGTGGCAAATGTCTTGCCATACAGAGTGATTCCAGGGTGTAAAGATAAGTATTTTTCATATTAACATGGTATCTAAATCCCTGCCAGAACCTGATGTACAAATTGAAGGGATTTCCATGTATAATTCTCACCTCCATGATGCCTACCTTAAGCGCTACATTTAAAATCTAACCTCATGGAAGAGGCCATTCCATTGCACTGTTTTTCATAGTCTCACCATATTTTGCTCCAAATAATCTGTTACAGCGAGTGGTGAAAAAAATTTGCAGTCTAGTTTATAATAATCTTTCCCTTGACATTCTAAATCCTCTGAAAAGAACAAGTCAATGAATTTGTAATGTGTCTTTTTGGACTTTTGTCACTGCTATCATGATACTGTGGACAACTTTACAAGTAAATAGTCACCCAGTCATACTTACAGCTATCATAACGGTCTACTCGGACAAAGGTGGCTTTATCAAGTCAGCATGTCAAATAACTCAGTTTACCTATTGTAGAACCACTAAACCAAACCAATTCCTAAATGAGTTTTGACAAAAGACACGTTCACTTTTTCTTTGAAAGGCTTTTAACCTCTTGCCTCTGTTCCCCACGTTAATGTTTCCAGATCAGTAAAGTCAACACACATCAGAGAGTGAGGAAAAGCCAGATTTTCCCTAGGGGTCAGCTTTTTTTCCCCCTGGGTCAATACACCTTTTTAGTCGTTAGTGTTCTTCAACCATGACCACTTGAGAAGCCGGGTTTGGCTTAACTTCTAGTTGTATATACGTCTACTTTTGGGCCTCACGCTTCTGGGAAGAGGTGAGAAGTCCAATATAAGATAGGCTGTTCGGGTGCTTTAAAAACGCTTTGACTGCCAAATATACCTGAAGTGCTTTTGAATACCAAGATAACGCCATTCAGCCACATAAATACCATCCATTTTTCAAGAACTCTTTCTTTCTTTCTTTTTTCGAGACAGGGTCTCACTCCATCACCCAGGCTGGAGCACAGTGGCACAGTCATAGCTCACTGAAGCCTCCAACTCCTGGGCTCCAGTGATCCTCAGCCTCCTAAGTAGGTGGGAGTACAGGCAGGCATCACCACATCTGGCTATTTTTGTTTTTGTTTTTTGTAGAGATAGGGTCTCCCTTTGTTGCACAGGTTGGTCTCAAACTCCTGGGCTCAAGTGATCCTCCTGCCTTGGCCTCTCAAAGGGTCAAGATTACAAGCATAAGCCACCATGCACAGACAAGAAATCTTTCTTCCATTTAGCATAGATAACTCTGCTGCCTGGATCTTGGCCAATTAGCATAATTAGAGAGTCCTTCCTGTGGGTCTATGCCATCCTGCTGCCTTGGAGAAGGAGACAGTGCAGGCGGTACCCAGCTGCTGTCAATGTCTTACGTTCTCCACATTTGTTTGGAACTCAAAAGACATCTTCTATATAAACAATGGTTTTCACAGTTCCCAATTCTTTCCCTCAGCACCTACATGACCTACAGTTTGTCTGAAATATAATATTAATAATACTATAGAGTGAAATAGCCATGAACATCAGGGCTTTTTGTTTTGTTTTGAGATGGGGTCTCTCTAGGTTGCCCAGACTGGTCTAGAATTCCTGGACTCAAGTGATCCTCCTTTCTCAGCCTCCTACATAGCTGGGATTACAGGCATGCAAAACAATGCCCAGCTGATTGTTATTTTTCATGAGATAGAACATTTAGAGTTCCAACTTGGGATTCCAAGAAGAGATTTGTTTTGGTAAAGGTTTCCCATCATCCTGGCTATGGAACCAGAGTGTCTCACTGTAAATCATGGTTAAGAGCTCCCCTGCTTTTGTTGTGATTGCTTTTGGTGTCTTTGTCATGAAATTTCTGTCCATTCCTATGTCCAGGATGCTATTGCCTAGTTTGTCTTCCAGGGTTTCAAAAGCAAAAGTTGATAAGTAGGAGCTAATTAAACTTAAGAGCTTCTGCACAGCAGAAGAAACTATCAACAGAGTAAACAGATGACCTGCAGAATGGGAGAAAATGTTTGCAAATTATGCATCTGACAAAGGTCTAATATCCAGCATCTATAAAAGAACTTAAACAAATGTACCAGAGAAAAACAACCCCATTAAAAAGTGGGCAAAGAACACGAACAGGCACTTTTCAAAAAAAAGCATACATGCAGCCAACTAGCATATGAAAGAGAGCTCAATAGCCCTGATTATTAGAGAAATGCAAATCAAAACCACAATGAGATACCATCTCACACCAGTCAGAATGGCTATTATTAAAAGTAAAAAAATAACAGATGCTGGCGAGGTTGGGGAGAAAAGGGAACACTTATACACTGTTGGTGGGAGTGTCATTTAGTTCAGCCATTGTGGAAAGCAGTATAGCAATTCCTGAAAGAGCTAAAAGCAGAACTAATATTCAACCCAGCAATCCCATTACTGGGTATACACTCAGAGGAATATAAATCATTCTGCCATAAAGACACATGCATGCAAATGTTCACCACAGCACTATTCACAATAGCAAAGACGTGGAATCAACCTAAATGCCTATCAATGAAAGATTAAATAAAGAAAATATGTACACCACGGAATACAATACAGCCATAAAAAACAACAAGATCCACATATACACCATGGAATACAATGCAGCCATAACAAACAACAAGATCATATCTGGAGGCTATTATCCTTAGCAAACTAACCCTGGAACAAATACTGCATGTTCTCACTTTTAAGTGGGAGTTAAATGATAAGAACCTATGAACACAAAGAAAGAAACAAGAGACACTGGAGTCTACTTGAGCAGGGAGGGTGCGAGGAGGGGGACAGCAGAAAAGATAGCTATTGGGTACTGGGCTTAATAACCGGGTGATGAAATAATCTGTACCTCAAACTCCCGTGACACATGTTTACCTATGTAACAAACCTCCACACATACCCCCAAACCTAAAATAAAAGTGGAAAAAAAAAAAAGAAAGAAAAAAATCCAGTTCCTCTGGCCTATGGTAAAGGCTCTATGGGGTGAGGGTAAAAGTGCTCAGATCGTACCTCCAGGAGGTCAGAAGATGAGGAGATAAGGGATGCAAGAGCCCCTTGCTGGTTTGGAAGTCAGGTCCACTTTTGGTCATGAAATAGCTCAAAGGCATCTCCACGCTTTCTTCAGGGGTCCAGAGGAGTGCCCTGCCTTTTCCCCTTTACTGCTACAATGTGCGGGCTCCACCAGGGCACCTCCCAAGCCATGTGATGAGCATGTGTGATCCTCACAGCACTGCCTTTCTCCTGTCCCTCTCAAAACCGCCCCTGTAGGTTTATCAGACACTTTTGTTGACATGGGAGAGATTATAAAGACATTGTACCTCATGCCAATGCTCTTTCGATGACATCTCCTCTCACACCAAAGGGATAATAAGAATACTAATAAAAACATTTAAAAGAGCCAATAAGGCTTGGCACAGTGGCTCACATCTGTTATCCCAGCACTTTGGGAAGCTGAGGCAGGCAGACAGTAAGCTCAGGAGTTCAAGACCAGCCTGGGCAACATAGCGAAACCCCATCTGTACAAAAAATTTAAAAAGACTAGTCAGCCATGATGGCGGGCAGCTGCAGTCCTAGCTAGTTGGGAGGCTGAGGTGGGAGGATCGCTTGAGCCTGGGAGGCTGAGGGTACAGTGAGCCATGATTGTGCCACTGCACTCCAGCCTAGGTGGCAGAGCAAGACCCTGTCTCAAACAAACAAACAAACAAAAACCCCACAATAATAAAGATGAGTGCTAGGATTCTATACATCTTCTATTAAAATGTTTGTCCTCAGAATTGAAAATGAGGCCCAGAAGATTAACTAACCCATCCATAATTTCACAGCCAAACAAGGGATAGGGTCAGGATTTGAAGCCAAAATTGTCTGACTCGAAATCTCTTTGCATTCTTCCAAAATACAGACATCACGAGAATCATTTGGGCCCTTGTTAGAAACTGAGTTTCCTAATGGCACCTGGTCCTAAGTCAGACTTTCCAGGTGAACGTCCTGGGAATCTTCATTTTCATAGGTGACTCTTAAGATCAGGCCAGTTGGTGAAAACACTGCACTGTGTTAACCTGCCACAAAGGACCACAAAGATGCTAAAGGTGGGTTGCAGTGGGGGAGACATACGTGTCTTTGGGTCCAGAAAGAACTAACATTCAATTCAGCTCCATTTCAGAGGAAACCAGACTCAGGCCGCTGTAGAGTCCTGTAGAGCGGCAACTTGGCTCCCCAGGCAGGCAGCTGGTGACTTCCCAGGGTCTGGCACATGAAATAGGTCTCCTGAAGTCCTCCCCCTACTTCAGGGACTGTGGCAGGCCCTTGGAACCACTTAATATGTGAGACTGCTTGGCCCACCACTGAGGTGTAAACCCAGGAGGTAGAGGGCTGAGAATAATTTTATCCCCCGGTTCATTTGTGGGCTTGTCAGTTACATAATGATAGTGATGAATGGGCTATCTTGACAGCCGAACATTTAGGAGCTGCTGACCTCTGATCTCTGGTCACATGATAGGGTCACCCGAAACTTGCATGACTTCTACCTGCCCAGAGGTAACAATATAAAGGTCAAATGGGCTGGACGATTATATGTATCAAGTCGGAGGCCACTTGGTTGGACGCTTTAAGAGAGGCCGGGTTGGGTTCCCCAGCACACAATGCTATGGAACCACTGCAGAAATGTGCTCAACAAAAGATATACAATTTCAAAGCAGTCTAGAATAACTTTCCTTGCAAGGGAATAGAATGAACTCATTATTTTTAAAGGGCAACAATGAAAACAAACACTTTGGAAGAAAATATATTCTGCTAGTGACTCAGCCATTGGGAGGGAAGGCATATAGGTGCATGACTTAATGAATGATATTCATGCTATACCTACGACATGGCAGCAGGTCCAATTTGATGCAATTACTGGAACAAAATCCCCACTGGGTAGTATCAAGCCCTCCTTTCAGCCACAGAATACGGTCTCTCCGCTGTCCTCTGTCACCACAGAACTCCACAAAGGACCATGATTGACAAAAGATAACCCTTTCTAAATCTCACGACTTCCCTGTTGCTTGAAATTTAAGTAACGTTTGCATGGGACAGTCTCAAACTTCAGAAAGATTCCAGAATAACTTCTGATTAGAAATCCAAGGTGGCTGTGATTTTTAAACACACTACAACATTCTAAAAAACATTTCTTCTTGCAAATTGGAAGATTGTGCTTTTTGACTATGTGCTTCAATTCCATTCACTCAGAATCAACTTGATTCTGAGTAAATAATAGCCGTCATGTAAGTAATGAATACAGTTATGAAAATAAAAGCTAAAAGGCCAATGCCATATCTAGAAACTTCACAATCTGCAGGAAGCGGCAGACACTACAGAAAAATCTGATTTACACAAACAGCCTGTTTTTCTACAAAGGATTTTCCCCTGCAAAGTCAAAGACCGACAGACAGACTGCCAGTGAGTATAATCCACTCATACTCCTGAGAGATAAGCAAAGCAAGGGACAATGGCTTACAGAATAAAAGGCCAGCTGTTCTGACTTTGGAATGCTCATTTGAGTTGTAGGCTGTGACATAAATTTGAGTTGATGATTCCTCCATCTGCTCACCTGTCAGTCTCCTTCCACTGAACTGCTGTTTTTAGAAATACTTCCGTGTAACCTGCTTAATTGGTTTTTGGATGCCAAGAAACACCTCACAAGTTCATTTTAACCTTATTTGGAACATGAGGTTCTGGGTCTTTCTGGATTTCTCTTCTTTAGAAACATTCACTAACAGGTCACTTAGGGTAGGGAACTCAGTAGCATCTAATACCAACTGTGTGACACAGTTCAAATTCAGGATTACGGAGAAAATGGTGGGTCGAAAGAAAAATGCTAATTTATAAAGATCATATCAGTCTTCTGATGAAGTAAACTGATTTAAAAGCTGAGTCAAAGTCAAAATTCTTATAGTGGTCCGCAGGGCCCTCCATGATGGACCCTTTCCTGACCCCGATTCTCTGCCCTCTCCTTGCACTCATCCCATTGTTCACTGTGCTCCAGTCAGACCGGCTAATTTGCTCACCCTGAAGGGGCCAAGAGCAGTCTCAGCGTATTAGAACCTGCTGCTCCTTCTCCCTTGAACACTCTTCCCCTAAAATATCCACATGGCTTCCTCCCCCTACCCCTTCAGGTCACTCCTTAATCCAATCAGGGAGACCTTCCTTGACCGCCTTACTCAGGACAGCAAACATCTCCCCTCCCTGTCCCCCAACTCTAGCACTCCCCATCTTCCTTCACTGTCCTATTTTTCTCTGTAGCACTTGACGCCATTTGTGTGTGTGCGTGTGTGTGTCCGTGTGTGCACACGCACATGAGCTAAGCTCTCTGAAGGCAGGGATTTCTGTCTGTTTTGCTCACTGCTATATCCTCGAAGCCTAGAGCAGAGTTTGACACATGGTAGCAGCAATAAATACTGTGGAGTGCACAAGGGATTGAAAGCATCTTACATCTGAATTGTATCTCCTTAACAGGGAGCTGATTTCCCTGCTACACAGCACTTTAATAACAATGATAAGAAGAAGTAATAGCTGGGCACGTAAAAGTAATAGTACCCTGTAGTACCAGCTACTTGGGAGGCTGAGGCAGGAGGATCACTTGAGCCCAGAAGGTCGAGGTTGCAGTGAGCAGTAATCACACCACTGCTCCAGCCTGGGCAACAGAGCCAGACCCTGTCACCAAAAACAACACAACAAAACAAAAACAAAAACAAAAAAAGAGCAAGCTAACAACATAACAAGCCAGATGGTATAGTAGGGAGAACACTGGTCTGAGAGTTAAAGACCCAGTTCTGCCACTACTTTACCCTAGGATCTTGGGCAAAACTGTGACTTTCTGGCGATCATTACTTAGATCTGTACAATGAGGGCTTGAGTTAGACAATCCCTAAAGGTCTTCCCATCTCTAAAAAAACTGTAGTTATATATATAAACAGTATGGCTTACGTCCATATGCATTATCCCATGTGATCCTCACTACAAGGGCAGCAAAGAAAGGTGTAATCCCAGTTTGAAAATGAGGCCACAGCTAGTGCCAAGGCCTTAACAGATGAGTCCATCTTGGGGCCTCCAGCCCTAGGACAACACAGCTGACACCACTTGAAGCAGTGACAATCATCTGTTACGGACTAAATGTCTGTGTCCTCCTAAAAGTCATATCTTAAACTCCTAGCCTCTAATGTGACAGTATCTGAAGGTCGGCCTTTGGGAGGTAATTAGATCATGAGGGTGGTACCCTTATGAAAGGGATTAGTGCCCTTAAGTGAAAGCATTGTTCCAGGTCACACAACCACATAAATAACAAGTCATATTAATTGGGGCTGAAACTTAGGTCACTCACTAGTCCAACACTTTTCAACTAAACTGAACTTGGTAAAATTGGGATTACTGCCACTCACTCTTAAACTCTGATTCAAAAGCTATTTTTGCAGGCAAGTTCTAATCCTCTGAGCGATATGTGTCATTGACTCCAGTACTTCCTGGGCACTATTTCACTCTCGCCAAAGAACCTATGGAGTCTTTAAGCTGCCGCTTCATTCCAAGGTTACAGATAATAAACTGCTCCATTTGCCTATGGATGTTTTATGACAGGAGCACAATTATATGTTGGTGCAGCTGTTTTGTAGAAAGGGAAGAAGTCCAGGCCACTGCAGCATCAGGATTGTCATGTTAACAAGCCCCTGAACTCCAAAGATGTCATAGTGTCCTGGCCTTAAATCCAAAGCAAGTCTGCATTTTGTACACCTAGGAAATGAATGACACTCTTTCTACAGCGAACATTTGGAAACTAACACTGCTTTGTTCCACATAAATATCTATGCCGCTGGGTCAGTGATCAAGAAGATGCTTGCTAAGTGTCCACTGATAAAGCCAGGATTTGGGCAGAAGGACTTCTGTGACTTTTGTGCTTTTAGTATCCATTCATTCAACAAATATTTACTAGGTGCCAGGATCTAGAGATCCAGTAGAGAACTACACCAAGTCCCAGGTTTTGTGGCGCTTACATGCTAGCAGGAAAGTCAGGTAATAAACACATGTATCGGTTATAAACTGTATTCAGCTGCTAGCAAGGGGGACTGGAAATAACAGTGGTCAAAGTAGATGGGAGCTTATTTTTATTTCACATTAAAGAAGTCTAAGGACCATCACACAGAAGCAGACCATGGACGTCTGCAACCCAGGCTGTTCCATCCACCTTTCTGCTCTGTCATCCTTAGCACATGGCTGCCATCCTCGAAGTCACCTTTGGGGCCAGGACACTCCAGCCACCATATCTGAGTCCCAGGCGGGGGGCAGCAGAAAAGACAGAGGGCTATAATATCCCCTTACCTCCTCTTTGAAAGGAGGACAAGTAACCCCCTCCATCTGGATCTCACTGATTAGAACTTAGTCACTGGGAAGTGTGAGATTTTAGCTGGACGTTGCTCCCTTTCCCTGTCAAAACCAAGACTTCAAGGAAGAAGCAAAAAGTGAGACAGGATGAAAAGCTAACATTCTCTGCCACACAATGTAAGCAAATAAATATCAAGATAATTTCTGCTAGAGATAAGTGTTCTGGAGCAAATCAAGCAGAGAAATGAAAAAAAAAAAAGAGTGAATAGAGAGGCTGAGGGAAGAGACTAGGCTAGGGTGGTTGTGATGGACGCTTGTCCTGGGGAAGGGTATTGTAAGTGAGAATGAGTTAGGCATTAGGGCTGGGCACAGTGGCTCACGCCTGTAATCCCAACACTTTGGGAGGCCAAGGCAGAAGGCTCCCTTAAGGTCAGGAGTTCTAGACCAGCCTGGGCAACAGAGTGAGACTCTGTCTCTACAAAAAATAAATAAATTAGCCAGGCACAGTGGCATAAGTCTACAGTTTCAGCTACTTGGGAGGCTGAAGTGGGAGGATTGCTTGAGCTTAGGAATTTGAAACCACCTTTGGTAACATAGCGAGACTCTGTCTCTGCCAAAAAAGAAAGAAAAAAGAGTTAGGCATGCCCAGGGGACAGCAAGGGGGCAACTGTGGCTGGAGGAAGGGGGCAAAGAGAGGGGATGGAGAGGATGGGGTCAGTGAAGTCTGAGCTCTTGGAAGCCACTGTGGAGACTGGATTTTACTCTAAGTGAGATGGGGAACCGCTGGAGGGTTTTAAGCAGGAGGATGATATGATCTATGTCACGGTGCTCCGCAGAAAGCCTCTAGATTCCCTTAGGAATGGAGTCATCTCATGAGAGTAAACTTCTATGCTCTACCTACACACAGTATTCGTTTGATGAAGCAAAATATCTTACGCCTCTTCGGTGGCGTCCTAGGCCACTCCAGCTCTGGGGCTGGGAGGGAGGGAAGGCTGTAAACCTTATCCTTCAAGGCTTTGATGTATTGTTCGCCTTTGCGCTGGAATAGAAAAGAAGGAATCACGCCAAAGCCTCCCTGGATTCCCAAGTCCACCTGATGTGTATCTTCAGAACTCAACACACATCCAATTTATGCTGTTCTTTTTCTTTTTGGTGCCGTGAATTCAGGCTGAGGAAGAAGGGTAATCCTATATGCTGAGAGCCACGGAAGACTGAACAGGCCTTCTGAGTCAGTGCAAGGTTTGCTTCTGAAATGACTTGGTTAGAAAGGAGTTTTAAAACATCGTAGTTCAATAGAGAGCAGGCCAAATTCTGAAGTCCTCCGACTGAAGTTTTTGCGGTGCTGCTAGCAATGCTGCCACTGAATAAAGCCCACTGGAGCCTCGGAAAAGAAGGATGAGTTGCCAAAGAGACCGCCTTAGGCTTGCAGTATGGCCTGCAAACTTCAGGTTAACTGGGCGGACTTATTAATTAATCATCACAACCACAAGTTTCCCACCTGGGCATCTTTAAGGAGAAAGCAAGAGGAGAGACAGGCCATTATCTATTTATTACTTACTGTCTTGTAGTCTCTGGTCAACGGGCTGGTGGAGTGTCACACTTCGGGGCTTTGAAAGCATGGGTCTGTCATTCCTTCACTGTCTGGGGGTGATCTCATTCTCCCAGCACCAATGTTTGCTTGTGGGGTGACCTTGGGAAGGGCACTTAGCAACAGCATTTTCTCATCTGTCAAGCTGAGACAGCCACAGGGACCCAAAGTCACATCTGGTAAATGCTCAAGCATGGGACGGTCTGGGCCACCTCATCTCAAAGCCCCCTGGCTCTGGGAAGAAGGCTTTTTCCAACAGGGAAAATAAGCAAGGCCATGTCCTTGCCACGTGCCTGGTAGAGATGGGGGTGAAGGCAGGGTGGGGTGGAGGACGACAGTAGCTCTTTGTAGAAAAGACACCCTTAGGCCCTCACTGCGGATCCCAGATGCTTTCTCATTTGCCAAAATTCAGAAGGTCATAAGGAATCAAAGGACGACATCTGCTTGTGCAGAATGTCATTATAGAGGAGTCTGGGAACAAGAGGCCTGTTACAAGTCACCTTTCCAGCTCCTGCAAACAGGCCGATTAATGGAGAAGTTCGGCTCCTCACTGAGCATTACAGGAGTGGGGTCAGCTGGGACTGGGCCAGAGCTCGGCGGTGAGTCAGGAGAACACAGCAAGGACTTGATTAGCTGCTGTGACCTCCTGCCCCGTGCCCGGCCTGCCAGGGAGCTGGGCTTCTCAGCAGACTGCTAAGTTAGAATTTACACTTTTTGGAAGAACAGTTCTGCAGCTGAGACCACCTGGGAGTTGGCACAGAATACTTTACGGAGGCTCCATTATGCGTTTTCTGCCGCGCTAGCTGATAGGTTAGCTCGGGCGAGACTGTGAGACCTGGAGAACTTGCTATTCCTAATTTAAACTGTTCTTTCTAGCAGGAGACTGACTCGCAAAGGTCCTAGTGCCCAAAGGCATCCGCCAGTAAGTTCCGGGGCCAGGGTTGGATGCGTAAGTGCCATCAGCAAGTGGCCTGCCTGTGTGGCATGAATGGACAGGTCCCAGGACAGTGTTCCCTCCAGGAACACTCTTGCTCTGGCTTTCAACTAATGCCAGGAAGTCTACCATTAATTCATTTTGTTCAAATGTATGGGGAAAGGAGGGAAAGGTATTTTACAATGCAACTACCTCTAAGGAGGATAATAGTTTAAGCCACCTCTTGGATAGAGCATGCTGCTTCCTGGTGTGAAGAAGGGAGAATCCCATGACCTCTGCAGTCCCTGGGTGAGAAGCAGAGGTAAACTTCCTTACAGTCTCACCTAGGGTTGATCACGTGAATAGCCTTCTGCAAGAGAGAGATGTACAGGAGGCCAGCAAATAAAGACTAGAAGCAATTTAACTGGTTCCAAGTTAATGTCCTTTTTCAGTGGGTCTCATGTAAGCGTCTGGGAGTTACGGTTGCTAACTTAAAGTGATTTATAAAGTTCTTTCCCAGGAGAAAGGTCTTTTGGGCATGCAGCGAGTGGGTCTGTGAATTATTTCTCCATGGTGGGTACAGTGTGAGGATGAAGGAACAGGTTCAACTGTAAAGAATCTAGAGATCTTTCCTCAAAGAGAAGGAATTCTCATTTTTCAGCAAGGTAATTTTGGACAGCCACGACTTGCTCTTTTAGACTTCAGATTTGGTAGAGCCTCTGTTCTTGGGAGGTTCTTATCTTCTCTCCTACCCCCCTCAGTTTAAAGGCAAGTTTAATAGACTGCTCAACCCATTTGTGTCAAAGTCAGGAGACTAGAATCCAGGTCTTGAGATCCTTAGTTCACTATGGGCCTGCCTGCAAATTTTCCCTTTTCCTCTTAATGTTTTGTTTTGTTTTGAGACAGGGTCTTACTCTGTTGCCCAAGCTGGAGTCCAGTGGCACAATCATGGTGCACTGCAGACTTGACCTCTCAGGCTCAAGTGATCATCCCAACTCAGCCCCCAAAGTAGCTGGGACAACAGGCATGTGCCATCATGCCCAGATAATTGTTTTTTTATTACTTTTTGTAGAGACAGTGTCTCACTATGCTGCCCAGGCTGGTCCCAAACTCCTGGCCTCAAGGGATCCTCCCACCTTGGCTTCCCAAAGTGCTGGGATTACAGGCATAAGCTATAGTGCCCAGCCCTTTTTCTTTTTTCTGATGTTGTAATTGTTAATTGCAAACATTTTCTGAGCATCTACTATGTGCCAGATGGCATTGTAAGTGCTTTACTCATGTAATAATCCCAGTAACCCCATCAGGTTGCTATAATTATTATCCCCACCTTACAGATGCAAACAGTGAGGCACTGAGTGGTTATGTAATTTGCCCAAGGTCACAAAGATTGTGAGTGAGGTAGCCAAGATGTGAACCCAGGCAGTCTGGTTCCAGAGCCCATGCTCCAAACCACTCCCCTATAATATGATGGAAACATGGCCCACTCACAGGTTTACATCTAATGACGTAGAAGGGTTCACAACGAAAAAGCAAGACTGTTTCACTGCATCCATCCAACCCGCAGATTTGTTTCATATGGTAGTTACCTTCTGTATCTCTAACTAATATGCATGTACCCTGATTTCTTTGTTTGCTTTTTAAGACACAGGGTCTCTCTCTGTCACCAGGCTGGAGTGCACAGTGGTGTGATCACAGCTCACTGCAGCCTTGAACTCCTAAGCTCAAGTGATTCTCCTGACTCAGCCTCCTGAGTTGCTAGGACTACAGGTGTTCACCACCATTTCTGGCTTATTTTATTTTTGTAGAGACAGAGTCCCACTATGTTGCTCAGGCTGGTCTTGAATCCTGGCCTCAAGCAATCCTTCTGTCTTGGCCTCCCAAAGTCCTGGGATTACAGGTATGAGCCACTGTACCGGCATACCATTTCTTGATTGATTAATTTTAGATATTATCTGTTGGTTTCCTATAATGTTTCATGAGGATTTTGCTCTCACTTGTTCCATGCATATGCCCATGGTGTTTGTGGTAACTAGCCTCCAAACATGGCCTCCAATGGACCACACCTCCAGCACTCACTCCTACATTCAGCCTGGACTGGCCCTTTCTGTGACTTGCTTTCAACAACAGATCACGGCACAGGTGACTCTGGGCCATTTCCTTAAAAAAGCCTGGCAGTTTCTGCTTCTGTATTCTTAGGAGTCTTGAGCCGCCATGTAAGGAGCATGGCTGCCCTGCTGGAGAGCCCACATGGAAAGGTCACTTGGAGAGAAAGAGGCCCTGAGACTACAAGGAGAAAGAGAGGCCCAGAAATCTCAGAGTCACAGCAGAACCAGCTTTTTGGTCCCAGCTGCTCCCTGACTATAGTCACGGGTAAGACCCTCAGTGAACCCAGCAGAAGAACCACCTGTCCAGCTGAGCTCTAGTCAACCCCAGAAGGCCGGAGTCTTAGATGAGGAATAATAAACTGTGGTTGTTTTAACTCACTACATTTCGGGGTGATTTGTTACATTGCAATGCGTAACTGAAATAGCGTTTTCCATATTATGAGATCTTTCATTGGATGCCTTTGTAACTGTTGATGACATGCTTTAATTCTGTATATGGTTCCATTAACTTTTTTTATGACAAAATATATATAACAAAAATATGCCATTTGAATCATTTTTAAGTATACGGTTCAGTGGAATTATCACATTTACACTTACAATGTTGTGCAACCATCACCACTATCTATTTCTAAAACTTTGCCATTACACCAAACAGAAATGCTGTACGTGTTAGGCAACAAACTCCCCATTTCCCTTCTCCCAGCCCCTGGTAACCTATCATCTACTTTGTCTCCATGGATTTGCCTATTCTAGATATTCTATGTAAGTTAAATCATACAATATTTGTCCTTTGTCTTTGGCTTATTTCACGTAGCATAATATTTTCAAGGTTCATTCATACTGTGGCCCGTGTTTCAATTTCATTCCTTAGAATGGCTGAATAATATTCCACTGTATGCATATAACACATTTTGTTTATCAATTCCTCTGTTGATGGATATGTGGGTTGTTTCCACCTTTAGAACACTGTGAATAATGCTACAATGAACACTGATGCACAGTATCTGTTTGAGTCCCTGCTTTCAATTCTTTTGTGTATACATCTAGGAGTGGAATTGCTGGGTCACATGGTAATTCTATGTTTAATTTTTTTGAGGACCCATCAAACCGTTTTTGAAAGGTGCTGCACCATTTTACACTCCCACCAATAGTGGAGGAGCCCCATTTCTCCTTCTCCACATGCTTGCCTTGTTCTTTTCTTTTTTTTTTTTTAATTGCCATCCCAGTAGGTGTGAAGTAATCTCTCCTTGAGGTTTCGATTTGCATTTCTCTATTGACTAATGACGTTAAGGATCTTTTCATGTATCTATTTGCCATTTATATATCTTCTTTGGAGAAATGTCTAATGAAATCCTTCGCTCATTTTAAAAATTAGATTGTATTCCTGTTATTGGGTTTTAGGCACTCTTTACATACTCTGGACATTAAACTGTTATCAGATTATATGATTTGCAATATTTTCTTCCATTCTATAGGCTATTTTTTTCACCTTCTTGGTAGCATTCTTGATGCATAAGAGTTTGTAATTCTGATGAAGTCCAATTTATCTGTTTTTTCCATTAACTCTTAACTGTGTCTCCCAACTTCCCTTTTCATAAGACGCAGATATGAGTGCTCAGTGTAGAATGAAAGACTGAGCCAATTAACAGCACAAATTGGAGCTGAAGGAATATGAGATATCCAGTATCTCTTACACTCTGGAAGGACTGTTTCCCTATCTCTGCCATTCTCAAGTCAGTTGTTGGTTTTCACTAACTGACAACACAATTAATCCAACTTTGAGTTATTCCCTAACCTAAAAGTAATTAGTGTGAACTGTTTTAAAAATATTCTAGAATCTTTAATTAAACTCACTCAGATTGGAAGTTTCCATTCTCTACTTGTGCAAATGCATAAGATCTGGCTAGGTGACTTACTTCTTCCACTAACCCAAAGGCAATTAACTGGTGAGTATCTCAGCACCTACTCAATTCCTGTCCAGAGGAATGACAGTACCTGAGATCCCTGGTGAAAAACTTCTCACGGAATTCGCCCTCAAACCTTCTTGGAAAAATTTTCTCATTCTTCAAAAGAACCTCCTGCCTTCTCCTATTGGATTTGTAAGAGATTTATATTGGACTGAAGGATGGTTATCGAGGCCATGTATGCATATCCTGATTGGCAAACCATCCTTTATGTAATCAGTGACAACTCTTTATAATGTGGGTGTTAGCAAACAAGGTAAATGGAAAACTGAATACTGTGTGGAAGGACGCTACTATGAATGAATGAATTTTCCCAGTGTGCAGTGGTAGTTCAAGGGACATGGTCTGATCTGTATAACCGAATTTGTGTAACAAGAAACTTGCCATAATGATGTTTTCCTTTCATAACAACCTTTCCTTGGGCATTTCTGACAGGAGATTCTCATTTTCCCCCTATTGAAAACATTTAATTCACTGCCGTATTTGGAATATCTGTTTATTTGTGGGGCATTTAAAATACGAAATATCTCATAGTTGTTTTTGTCCTTACCATCAAAAAGGAGGTGTGGCTTGGTAGAAAACATTAAAAGAGTGTTTTGAATGATCAGGTCAGTAGAAACATACTGAAGAAAACTGTACTTGCAAAAGCTAGTTAAGCATGCCATTAAGACAATTATATGAACTTAGTTCCAACCAGACAATGACATTTTGCAGAATTGCTTATAATCTGAAAACCTGGAAGCAAAATCCATCACTGAAGGAATGATACTAAATTACAGTATATGGACTTCTCTGAAAGAATTAAATAGATTGATATGTTCTAACATGGAAAGATTTCTAAACATAAGGCATATTATTGAGTAAAAACGCAATGTGGGTATTGATTTGTATGGCATAATAACCACTTATGTAAAACAAATAAGGAAAACATATGTTTGTCGTTGGATACACGTATGTCTGTAAATGCATAGAAGAATATTTGGAAGGGCAAGAAGGTCTATGTTTGGAAGCAGTGGTCAAAAGACTTTACCCTTATCTATAAAGTTTTAATTTTTACAAAGTGAATGTATTGTGCATTACTTGTACAGTTAAAAATTGATAAAGATGCTAAAAACGGTGGTGACTAGAACTAAATACCTTAGCTGCAGACATGAATCAGCTGTTAAAGATTACAACTGCCTTCAATTCTCATTTCCTTTCTAATAAAATTCTGGGAACTTAGCAAGAAGTAAATTCTTGGCTTGGTCAATACAGGGCTTTGAAGTCAACTAGGTGAAACAATTCCTTTGCATCTTGTTTTTGTAATTTTCTTTTTCTTTTTAGAGATAGGGTCTCACTCGGTTTCCCAGGCTGGAGTGCAGTGGCGTGATCATAGCTCACTGTGAACTCCAGGGCTCAAGCAATCCTCCTGCCTCAGCCTCCTGAGTAGCTAGGACTACAGGAGCATGCCACCACATCCAGCTAATTTTTAAATTTTTTGTAGAGATGGGGTCTTGCTATGTTTTCCAGGCTGGTCTCGAACTTGTTGGTTCAGTGATCTTTCCTCTCTGGCCTCCCAAAATGCTGGGATTACAGGTGTGAGCCACTGTGCTCGGCCTCCTTTGCATCTTGAGGGAGAATTTACAACATTCCTTGCCATTGTAGTAAAGGTAGGGCTGTCTGAGGATTGGAGTAGAAAAAGGGAGTTCTTTTGATTGTCTATCTTACCTTCCCCAAACTTCTGCCATCCCAGTAAAACTGAAGCCTTGTGACGGGAAGAGTAAAGGACCATTTACTATACTTATTTTAAACATCTAAGCTTTAGAAGACTTTTTCCTATCTACATCCCTGTTAAGAAAAGTGTCAAAGCAACAAAGATGCAAAGTGGAAACAGATGTTTTTCTAGAAACCAAAAACGTTTTCAGGAATGGTTTTAGGTGTTCACGCTTGTTTTCTAAGTAACTGTACCAACCAACTTTTCTTGTCCACTATTCTAGCCCCTGACATGTTCCTTGCACCCTGCTGGGCACACATGCTCAAACAGGGCCTGGTCATGGCAGCCTAAGTTCCTGGCAAGCCCTGAAGACAGGGGAAGGCCTGGGGCTCTCAGTTTTAACTCAGCTACAGAGCACCCAGCACAAGAAGCCCAAGCAAGGCCAAGAGAAAGCAATGGCATCTCATCCTCTGGCTGAGTTTGCTTTTTCCTTTTGGGGGCCGGCAGCCCACTGAACTCCTCTGGGACGTGGAGGGTCTTGGGAATACAAGCTCTCCCCGTTCAGTCCACGACCCCTCCCCTAAGTGTTTGCTTTTAGGCACCTCAGTTGCTAAAGGCATTTAACTTTAATTCCATTTGACTTCAATTGTGTCCAAATTACTGTAAAAAGGAAGAAGACAACAAGCTCTAAATTGAAGAGAGACAGAAAATCATTGAGAATCCTGCCTTTATGAATATTTGATGAAGAAAGGTTAGATCCATAGCTGGTAAATTATAAGAAATTATGTCCATCATGTGACTCTGTCAGCAAAGGTTAATACAAATGGGTTGGGACTTAGTTGGGATGACAATGCAGATTTAAAAAGATTTGTCCTGTCCTCACTGCAATTAGTTTTTCTCCTATTATTAGTGTAATAGAGTTGATCATTAGGATTATGGCAACAGAACAACTGCTCGGTGAAATCATTTTGTTTTTCAGACTATCATTGCATTTTCACCATAAATTCCTCATCTCTGCTAATCTTGTCCTTAATTGTGTGGTTGCTGTGGGCAGGATCCAATTATTAACTCTTTTGATCCTACAGTGCCCTTGCCAGCAAGTATGATGATTATATGCAGATGGAATGGGCAAGCCTGTGTTTTTCTGTGGCTGGATACATGGGTCTTGTGGTTCATTTAGCACGAGCAGAAAAATGGTTATTTTTGTTCCAATAACAGCTTCAGTCAGGTGTGAAATTTTATGTAATTGTGTTATAGGATTTTGCCCAGGTTAAGGGGTTTCGTGGGGCTTCCATTATGAACCTCATTTCTCAGGTATTTATGATCTGTTTTCCACTTTTAAAAAATCTGAATTAGGCTCAATGTGCTCTGCCTGGAGGCCTTATTGTTGTTGTTATTTTGCAAAAGGGATTAAAGTAGTCCTCCTGCGTTCTTGGTACTGGGGAAAGTAACTGAAGTCAAGCATAGTAAGCTGGGATGTAGAAGAAATGGCACTGTGGACCCCAAAAGCTGAAGGCATCATTTGTCCAAGTGGCCTTTGGATGTGCAAGGGTGCCTCTAGACCCTTTCAACAAGGCTGAAGGGCTTGGAGACTGAAGCCAGAGAGAGGGTGCAGTGAATAACCAACAACTACAGCGAGACGAGTCGGAGGGTATGTAGGTTTCTTGCTATTCCAGACCGAGCTCTAAACAAACAATTTGCAAACAAACTTCAATGCTTATTTGTCATCACTATGTTTATATATCATCTCTATGCTCCTTACTTACAGAAAATTCCACTGCCTTGGCCTAAGGTCACCTTTTCTTTTGATATCTACACATTATGAATTATATATCCTTCATGAAGTTGCTATATACTTTAAAAATGAGGGACATGGCTGATGGAATGTTTAAAGATGGTAAAAGACAAGGAGAAAGGCAAATATGATTTTGGCCATGGAGGGCATGTGAAGGAGGGAGAGATCTAGATAATGGAATGTACTCATAATAAACTAAAAAAATAAAAATCTAAAAACGTACAGGTAAACCATGCTAATAAATCAAGAGACCCTACAGCCCCAATGCAGAAGACAAAGTGTTTTTCCAAAATCTAAAGGCAGGCTGGAAAAAATGGATAACTATAGAAAATTTGTCTTGGGAAGGGTTAAATGTCACAGCCAAAAGAATAATCGGAATTGTCATGCCTGTAGCAATCTCGCTGTAGAAGCTGTGTCTTAGCAAGGTCCACTGAGAGTTCTTTCCAACAGAAGTATACACTCTGCCCATACTTATAGTCCTCCAAAAGTAGGAAATTTAACACATCAGGGAGCCTGCTGGATTATCAGATCAACTAATCAATAGCGTTGACAATATTTCCACCTAAAAGCATTAGGGAGCAGTAAGTAAGGCACCAAAGCAGACAGGATCTTTGCCAATACATTACCTTGGACCTTTGACTTCTGCCAAGGGCCCAAGAGGCACATGACTTTTCTTCCCAAGACCTGGGATTTTCTGCCTAAGTGATTTTGACCTGCTTGAGTTGAGTCAACTGCATCCTTCATCAGGAATGGGTACAGAGGACATATGCAAATGGCACAGACCCAGTCTCCCAGGCATCTGAAGCAGCATGGCAGGTCATGCCATTACCCGCTCTCAGCAGCCCTCCCCGCCCGGCCTCTGTAAATCTCAGCTGTGTGTGTGCAGCATCACAGGACTCAGTGGGATACAAATGGCTTCTCCGTGTATCTAGATTGCTCCTGAGACTTGAGCCACCTGAAGAGTTCTGTCCCCTCTGTGTGACCTACACCTGGTGGCTCTGAAAAGACATTTTGGCCACTCTCAACTCACTGAATTTAATGCTTCAGGAAGCAACAAGATTTCATCACTGAAGATGAAGCTAACGCAGAGAGACAAAGAAAATACACTGTGTAAGTCCCCGTGTCTGTAAAAGGTCATGTGGGGCAATACAGAACCTAACTCATCCAATCTACACCAAAACATGCTCTGTGGAATCTGACTGTCTCCCCCAAACTGCTCCTTCTGGTATAGCAATCTGTATGTAGGCCAGCCCCCAAATATCAGGATGAACTCCATCTCTAGAAACACATTTGTCCTTGGAAAAGACTAGAACAGGACTGTCAAAGGAAGGGGAGTAACATTTGTCAAGTACCTGCTACTTTGTTTTATCTCATTTAATTCTCTTTACATAATCATTTAAAGTTTACTAATGAGGAAACTGAAGCTCAGAGGGGTTAAATAACACATTCAAGGACAGAGAGCCAGTACAGGTTGAATATCCGTTCTCTGAAATGCTTGGGACAAGAAGAGTTTCAGACTTCAGACTTTTTCAGATTTGGGAATATTTGCATTATACTCACTGGCTGAGCATCACTAATTCAAAATCCAAAATCTGAAATGCTCCAATGGGCATTTCCTTTCAGCATCATGCTGGTGCTCAAAAAGTTTTGGATTTTGGAGCATTTCGGATTTCAGATTTTGGATTAGGGATGCTTAACCTGTACATGGAAAGGCTGGGATTCAAATCCAGGCCTGCCAGGCTCCAAAAGCACTACCCCAAACTCTTGGTACCACCCAATGTTGCCTTGCTTCCACCAGAGGAACAAAAGATAGCTTAGTAAAGGCAAACAGACAAAATGCCAGCCCCCGCAAACTTTCCAAAATCCCAGAGAGTAAAATGGCTGGGCAGTGGTGCACTTTGGAAGGATGCTGGTGTTGGTGTCGGTCTGTTCTCAAATAGGCTCCATAATGGCGGTAGGGAGGGCGATGTCGTGTGTAAAAATGGGACTCGAGGCAAAGTGCAGAACTTCTTTGGAAATGGATCCACCGTAGCTCACATCAGTCACTGGGCTCTCTAACCATGACAAAGCCAAGGTTTTCTAAAACTGGCATATTATTGTATTCTGCCTGGCTGTGCTGTAACTATTTCAAGGACTATTAAATTAAACCCTGGAGACAGTTTCCCTTAAGATAAAGAGCATGCTTTTTATTGTGTCATCAAAGGAGACCAGAAAACCCGAAGCTTTCGGCTTTAAAGACAACATAATGAGATCAGAGATTTTGCTTGCAAAGAAATTAACTTTCGGTTAATTAATGAAAGTAACCTTAAACAGCGGGCGTGTTGCCAACAACCAGGACACTATAATAAAATGGGGGAGGTGAGGAGATAATGGGCTGCTTTCAAGGGGCCAGGGCTCAGCAGCCCAGAAAAGAAATTCGATGAGGATGCTGCTTGTAAATTTGATCTCAAATTCTTAAGATGAACAAATAATAGTCTTATCTGTTATTAAGTCTGCTACAAATGCTTTCTTTTCCCCCATAATTTTCTGTTCAATTTAGATAGAAGATTTAATTAGATGTTGGTGAAACACCAGTTATTTAATAAAACCCTTAATAAAAATCTAATCTATGGTACATAGAAACCACTGTAACATAATCACAATGAAAAAAATACATTTTAGAGTATTTACTTTTTACAATTAAGAAAATATATATCTGTGACATGTCCTGTTTTCTACTCAAGAGGAGAGCTTGGAAAAACCCAAAGGTAATTCTTAAAAAGCTCCTAAATTGTAACCCTTTTCTCTTCTCAGGAAGTTTGTTTTTAAAGGGTTTCTTCTGAAGCAGCATGGCGGGTCAGTTGCAACCAAAAGGAGTCCTTGAACCTGGATGAACCGAATGAAGAATGATCCCTCCTATCTCAAAGTTTTTAAATTAAAGTTTGCTTACCACGAAAACTGACTTTAAGGATTCTTAAAATTGTATGAGAAGCAATATGAGGCCCTACATCTGTTTAAGCTTACTGCAATTCTACCATCTAGGCTATCAGCAAACCCTGAGGTGGAAGAAGGACTCTCCTGTAAGTTTATGAGAGTACATAAGTTATAAAAGTCATGGAGCATGCATGGCCCATAACACATATGAAAACAATGTTAAGGACAATTTGAGTAACTCCCTAATCTTCTAATACCTTAACCAAAGGCAGATTTCTGGACTGGACACCCCAAGCCCCAGGCTGCACTTGACATGCATTTCTTAGAGGTCATGTTTTCTACATATTATAAAACTTTGGTATTGGTGGGAATGTTGGTTTCCACAGGAAGTTGCTCCTAAGTTCTCAGCTTCTGGAGCAAGAATCAAGTGGAATTGGGATCCAAACTGTTTGAAACATCTGGTGGTCTGCTTTCTACGGGCTTATTGGACGGAACTGGAAAGTTTGGAGAGAGTGACACCACCCTCATTTCAACAGTTTAAATAGAATTTCACAAAAGCCATGTCCCTTTACTTGACATCATATAGTTCTCATAACATCTTCATGAATATTTAAGTAGGAGAATCTGACTGAAGTAATTTTTCAGATAAACAGGGTGTGGGGCAGAGTTTAACTAAGGGAGAAGAATTATTGCCCCCTGTCTGACGGGGCGGTAGATGCTGAGGAAAATCAGGCTGTATCTCTGCTCTGTCCCCAATGACCTGGCACCAGAACTAAAATGTCTGTTGAACGAACTCACTTACATCCTTGGCCAGAGCCACGTGACATCTCTGTTCCGTTATGATTTGAGAAGGTCACTGTTTAATGCATCTGGATATTATGATCATCCAGATTTAATCATCAGAATGGTGTTCTAGTGGCTTCCACTGTATATAAATTTAAATAATGGCCCATCCTCTCCTGAAGGAAGGAAAGTCCATAGACTCTGCCCGTCTGTTCGGTGAGGCTGTTCATTTTGAATTTCTGATTAGGTACCTCCTACTATTCCTACACATGCCCTATCTCCAAACAATGCCATAGGGTTTGGGGGCGTTTAGTAATTTATATATAGTGCTTGTTATTTTGGCTTCAAATCTGATTCCTCTTTGGCTATTGACACAAGGGTTTAGGGTGGACTGAACATGGCCAGTGTCTATTTAGATACACTGTGCACAAGTGGAAGACAGTGGGAGACTCTGGGGCCACACAGCCACTCAAGAATGCGTCCTGATTGGGTGTCAGGCTGGATTTCATATCTGTGAGTGTAATGCCAATACCTGCATGGCTAGTTTAGCTAATCACATAAGCCCAAGAAAAACTGGGGACCTGCCACAGGGTTGCTGGAAAATGGAATTAGGACACAGTGAGAAACTATCTGAAATAATATCTAATTGTCTTCTTTGGAAAGGGGGTAGGGCTGTAACCATAAGCCCCTGTTCTCGTATCACTTTCCAACGTGCTCTGACTCTGTCAGTTACCTCTTCTCTCTCCCCTCTACAAGTTGGCTTCTTTGTACCCTTGCCATACCTGGAGACAAGAGACACATTCTTTTGTTGAAAAAAAATATTGATGCGATTCCAGGTCTGAAAAGCAAAAGGGGGAAAAAAAATCCCAACTCTTTTTTAGGCATAAAGCACAGAGGCAGCCTCTGAAGCTTTCTTAAATATTAACATTATAATTAGGAGACACGGGGTTTTGCTTCGCTTGTGGGTTTCACACAACATCCTGCCTTAACAGGATCTTTTGGAGCTTGTGACGCCTCCAAGCACGAGCTGTTCTTCCAGAGGGATGTTGACTTTTGTGGTCTATTAAGCAAGCAATGCATAAGTCAAAGTATACTCTTCCAGGAGCAGAATACTGACGCAAATGCTTCAGGCCAAACTGCACATGAGTCAGTCCCTTTTCCCATGAGTTTTGTTAAAGAGAATTCTTCATAACAGGACAACAGTAACGACAAACTCTAGTGTTGAAACAATTACTGATCAGGTAACAAAAACCACCTAACAAGCCCATTCATCTTTGCTGAGGAAGCTGCCAAGACTCTTGGGTGATGGGTCCTTCAGCCTGAAATTCAAGGCCACCCTGCCTGTGGTTCCTCAGTTTAGCTAACAGAGTCCCCTCACCATCGGCAATTTAGGCTTAGTTCAAGAGAGGCTTTGATTGAAGTCCTGACTGTACAACTGAACGTGGGAAAATTTATAAAACTTTGCTAAGTTTCTTTATCTGTAAATGCAGACACAAGTATCCATTTCATAGAGCTACTGTAAGGACTCAATGAGATCATGAATGCAAAATGTATAGCACAATGCCTGGCACTCAGTAACTAGCCCAATGACAACTATTATTATTAGTAGAATATTTTCTGAGGAGCTTGGTGTCTGCAAGCTGTGACTGTTGTCGTGATAGCCATTCTGTTACTGTCTGTAATATTCAGGAATGCTTCTACTTTTCTTTGTTTTTTTTAGAGTCAGGGTCTTGCTTTGTTAACCAGGCTGGTCTTGAATGCATGGCCTCAAGCAATCCTCCTGTTTCAGCCTCCCAAAGTGCTGGGATTACAGACGTGAGCCACCGTGCCTGGCCTACTCTTCTTATGATTATTAAACCTAATAGCCTAAAGCATGAAAACTATCTTATGATTGGTATGGAGAGCGACCAACAGATTCAACTGGAACAGGTTAAGGCTCTGGCTCAGAGGAGACAAAATGGTGGCTCAGGGGCTACATTAAATCTACAGATATTTATTTTGGCCTAAATAGTAATGACTCTTGCAATATTTAAAAAATGTGAATTAGTTCCTAAAAAGAAGAGAAAAATAAATAGAGATCTTAATAAAAAGTCCAGATTTTTGACTCTGCTTGAAAAATGGGAAGATATGCTTATCTGGGCCAATACTCTGCCATGACGGTAACTGGCCAGAGCTGAGTCGCGACTGCCTCCTTAGATAGGACGTACACATTCCAGTTTGAAACTAGTCCAGCCTCTCTCTGTGTGGCCTGCTTCGTTCCTATTTATCACCAGGTCCTATTCGGTCTATTGGGCTATAATAGAGCCAGCCCATTTAGTGTGGCCCCTCACCCCGTGGGTTGCCTCTCTATTGCACTTCCTGCAGTTTTAGTTCAGGGCCTCGGAGCTGCTTTACCATAGTCTCATGTGTTTCCCAATCCCGCAGCAATTACTTGGGTAGCATCTATGTGTTTTTCTTGTAGTGGCTGCCATCAACAGTAAGTCTGTTCGTCGTTTGTTTCTATTCCCTAACTCTAGTAAAATTTACTTATGTATTTTCTTCTGTGGCTTCAGCCCTGGCTTCACTTTGAGGCCAGTTCAGACCCAGAAAATGTAGGACGATGCCAGTTCATAAAGCTCAGAATCAAGCTTCATTCTTGGTTTGGCCATCCTGTGCTTGTATTACCTTATTACCACTGATTATGTCAGCAGGCACTGAACTCACTAGATCTTCATAAATACTACCCCATCTCTAAGGGCGTACCTAGCATATCTGACAGTTGAAGCAGATTATTTTTTACCTATCTGTCTTTTATAACAAATTATTCCCAATAACTGTCACATAATAATCAGTAATAATGTTTTCTAAAATTTATTATTTAGTTTTAACAATCAAATTAATTGTTAAAAAACAATTTTCTTAACTATTGAAAAATAAATTTCAACTTAAAAACATTATTAAAATTCAGCTAAATATTTTATATAGAGAAGAACATGTTCATTTACCAAATGAAAATATTACACTGAGTAGTTTATAAACTGTTTCTCTGTTTTAGATTTTTTTAAATTTTTAAATTTTATTTTTTGTATTTTTAGTAGAGACAGGGTTTTGCCATGTTGCTGAGGCTGGTCTCAAACTTCTGGCCTCAAGTGACCCACCAGGCGTGAACCACCATACCTGGCCTTTCTGTTTTAGAGTTTAAACAAAAAGAAAAACTTCAAGTGGTCACATGGTAGGAAAGAGCTGAAATACCCCAAATGTTGTTTCTTCATCTTAATCACTATTGATTTTGAATCTACTGTTCAGATGCAGAAAGATGTGGCACTACAGTCACTGGAGACACAAACTCTATCTGAAGTGCACTCAAAACAATCCAAATGGTAATGAATTGACTCCAGAAACGAGCATGTGTAGCTGACTGTGTGTGTGTGTCAGCAGCTGACTGTGTAACTGAGAACTCTGCATCCATGAAGAACACAGTATTTGGTAAGGGACATGTTACTAAAATGTGCTAATTTGAAGTGTGTGTGTGCAAATATATATTTATAATTTATGTATATTATATTATATTTATTATTTTACTAATATATATTTAGAATATTATATATAATTATATACTATTTTACTAACTAATATATATATTTACACACACACACTTCAAATTAGCACATTTTAGTAACATATACTTTACTAAAGTTTATAAGTTTACACATACATATATGTGTATTTGTATATAAGTTTACATATACATATATGTGTATTTGTATATGTAAACTTTAGATGTAACTTTGAACACTGTTTAGAATTTAGACGAATGGAAGATTTTGTTAGGAAGGATTTTTACATTGATCACAACTGATGGTGAAAGGGGATAATAAAAAGCAGACTGACTCTTAGTTTTATTATTGTTTGGAAGTTTTTCGACAGGCAGCGCACCCCCTTGTCACCAGCATGGATGGGGGTGGGGCTGGGAAGCTAAAATGGACTGCCCCCACTGCCCCATCCTTGGTATGTCACTCTCTTAAGGGCCCACCTCTTAACCAGATTTCTACTTTTTATGGTTAAGTCACTCTGGTCCGGGTTCCTGACCCCTTCTGAGTCTCTGATCTTCTTTTCCCAAATCCACTAATCTGGATTCTTGATCCGACTGCCTGCCATTCTGGCCTCCAGGCCTTGCCTACCTCTTCCTTCTGACTCAGCTCCCCACCCTGACCTGCCCCCCTGCCATCTGATTTTTTCAGCTCACCATTCTTTCTTCTCTGCATTTGATGATTTCTCAGTCAGCCTACCTGACTGAGGGGACTCAGGAAGCTTCCTTTCCTGTCTGGCTGAACTTTTGGCACAAACTTCACATTGTCCTACTGCTGCCTACGTCTTAAGGTGGCAATCATATGAGAAACATCATTTTGATGTTAGTAGCTTGGTGGGGGAGGTGGCTTCAGGATGACTACTGAGCCTTTACTGTGACTCACAGGTGATGTCAGAGAAAAACTGCTCCAGGGGCACGGATGTGTTACAAACGACAGCCAAGCCTCACCAATACCAGCTAAAAAAGATAACCATGCAGGTATTGGGCTTGGTCTGGGGCTTAATTCTTCACTTGACTCCACACAGCGTTTACTGGGCCCCCAAAGGCCGCTTTGGCATCTGTGATGTCCATTTCCTAGGACACTATATTGCCTGACAGTATTTATGGTCTTTGGTTCTGAGCTGTCAATAAAATCACATGGCCACGTGAGGGCTTTCTCCACTACCATCTAATAAAGAATGCTTATCTTATTCAGGCACAACATCAGCTTTTCATATCCCACTAAATCTGCAAATCAATCCATGATTTTTAAGATTTCTTTGAGGGCAGTCTTAGCCTGGAGTTCCTTTATATATAATGATGATTGTGATATAATAATGACGCTCCTTACCTCAGTCAGTTAATCACATATGTCAAATAATCACATAGGCCGATTAACTGAAGTTGTTTTCCTCAGCTTTTGCTTAAAATTTTGACCCATAATATAAAAAATAAGAGCTTTCAAAAAGAGTGGTGGTTATGCCTCATGATTTGGGAAAAGCAAGCCAGAGGTTCAATATTTAATTCAAAATCCTAAGCATCCATTATTAACACAGATGCCTTTACTCATCTGCGGTAAGGAGTAATTACCCTGGCCTTTCACGCCTTTTCAAATGAAATGATACAGGGACGCATTTAAGGTGTGGCTTTGATAGACTAAGATTATGATTATATCCTGTTTATTTAAGTCCCTAAAATCTAACAAAATATCAGCATCCAATCACGTATGCTGCTTACACCCACATAATTTATATGTACATAATATATACAATATAGCATATATGTATACACATATATATGCATATACATACAAACACATATGTGTATATAAAACGCAAAGGACACTGACTGTCACAGACGTTTCAACGGGGGTATATATCAGTGTGTTTAAAGAACAGCATTCAAATGATTTCCTGCTATTCTTTTCCCTGTATACTTGCTTTGTGGAACTCAAATGTTGCCCATTTCTGCATAGCTATTATATGTTTCTAGGGTGCTGCTCTGAAAAAGTGACTCCTTTATTCTCATGAAGAGGAGAAAGGCAGGTTAATCATCTATTGACTCCTCAGTCCTACTACTGGCATAAAGCTCTGGCTTTGCTTAATTTCCTCTTTTTAGTTACCTAACAAACATACATCACCAGGAGGTGCAGGTAAAGATCGAAAGATTAAGTTTTGTCACTCAAATGATAACTAAAAAGAGTATTTTAAACACACTATAAATATACACAAGCCATCATATAATCATCAAAACCCTGCCAGAGCTCACCACCTCTAGAGTATATAGATTATCAGGAAGAGGGATATTGATGTTAAGTCCTGCTTGTCTTGGAGGATTGTCATTAACCGTCCCAAGCCTGCACTCAGCTAGCCACCTGAGCTAGGGGAAGATGGGGAATCCGGCCTCGCATATTCTAGTGACAGATTCATGGGATTTGGGACAAGCATTTTAATATGCATTTAATTGTGATCCTTTCTACTCAACTTTAAGATTCCTTAAAATATATTATTCTAAGAACTATAAATAAAAACAAGCATCAAGACTCTGTTGCCCTGCTTAAAGAAATAATTTCACATACAGTAAAGATTTAGTAAAACAGATTAATTTCATCGAAAAATTTCATTTATAGCATGTCACAAAAAGACACGAGTCCATGTATATTAGAAGCATGCAGTGACATCACCTTTCATAAAAAGAAAAGCTTGTCATCACAATCTTATTAGGATGTCATGCATTGTTAAACTGGTAAAATATTTCTGTATACTCCAATTAGTGCAACCATTTACTGGCACAGACATTACAGAGAAAACTATCATCTTTTAGAAAAGTCCTTTCCACCGGGAACTAATCCTTTGTTTGACAATTCAGAGAACGTTATTTAGAGATTTTAATTGCTCAGTTGATCTGTGGCTGGATCTCAATAATCAAAACAATAAAATTGTTGGTTTTCTTTTTTCTTGACAACTGTAATAAAATGCTGGTGGCGTCCTGGGATAGTTAACGAGAGCTGGATTGACACTGTCGGATTCTTTTTCATATATCTTTTTTATCAGAGGCGAACAAACCACTTTTAAAAGTAAAAAGTACGTTAATAATATTGCCATTACCAGCAGATATTCCAAGTATAACTTCATGTCTACATGAAAAATCCAGTCTAATGATCTCTAACAATCTAATCTGATCTTCTATGAAAAAGGGCCACAATTCTTAATTAAAAAGAAAAAAATACTTGAATCAATTAGAAAAAGCCAAGCATTCCCCCAAAATGGGCAAACGACATGAACAAGTATTTCACAAACGAAGAAATAGAAATAGCCATTAAATATAAGAAAATACTGCTACCTCATTCATTATCAAAAGAATGCAAATTAAATCAAAAAGATACTGTGCTGGTTTTCTAAACTATCAAACTAAAACAGTTTACACACACACACACACACACACACTCTCTCTCTCTCTCTCTCTTTCCAGTTCTGGTTAAAGCTACAGAAAAACAGGTGTGCTCACTGGCTACTTGGGGAGCCTATATAACTTGTTCCACTTTTTGGAATAACATTTTGCAGTATGTGTTAGAGCCTTAAAAATGTGTGAATCCTTGGCTCGGTAATTCAATTTCTAGGAATCTATCCTTAGGTGATAAAGATTCACACAAAATGTTTAGACAAGGATATTCATCCCAGCATTTTATATGATAGGGAAAAAAATAGGAGACAACCTAAATGTCTAATGATAGGAGAAAAGTTAAATAAATTATGGCATATCCATACAAGGGAATTCTAGTTTCCCTTAATAATCATGTTCCCAAGGAATATTTAAAGATAAGAAAAACTGCTCATGATATAGTAAGTGAAAAGAGGCAAGTTATAAAATATTATGATCCTAATATTGCTTTAAAAAGTATATATACAAGTATATATGCATTAAAAACAGACTGGGAGGCAACAGGCTCAAATATTCCTAGTGGTACCCAATGTGGTAGGCTTACAGGAGACTTTTCCTTTCTGTTTTATACTTCTCTGAATTTTCAAAACATGTCTTTAATGAAGACAGATTACATGCTAATTTAAAACATGTTAATTAAAAAAGCAAACCCAGATATATTTAGCCTCAAAATTATTTCCTAAAAGTTTCTAAATCACTTGGCTTAGGAAAAG
Organism: Pan paniscus; assembly: GCF_029289425.2. Lineage (NCBI taxonomy): Eukaryota > Metazoa > Chordata > Mammalia > Primates > Hominidae > Pan > Pan paniscus. The sequence continues at coordinate 63,497,819 of NC_073267.2, read as the reverse complement.
TAAACTTAGATATAAGTAAATTTCTGCTTTTTTTTTGGAGAAGAGTTTGGGGATCTCTTCATAACGTCAAATTTCACAGAAGTATTGAAATAAGCATTAAAAAAACAGTTTTCGAGGGTAGAACTAGCAGGCAGGATGATCAGCCAAGGCCTGACAAAACAGTTTATTGTACAATGTTAACTCACAGGACAGACTATAAGACACCCAAAACATAACATTTAGTGCCAAGGGAAATCAAGCCCTTGGATTTGGTGCAAACAATTGGTTATTAACAACTGCTGATAGAAGAAACACAAATCGGCCCTGAATTTGCACTCAATTTTGATTTTAATATTCTATAGATGGGAGTCTATAAATGAGTATTCTATAAATTTTTATTCTTTAAATCTATAGAATGAAAATTCTGTACATGAGTATTCTATAAATACTCATATTAGAAAGAAGAGTTCCTGGGCTGGGTGCAATGCACATGCTTGTAATCCCAACACTTTGGGAGGCTGAGGTGGGAGGAGAGCTTGAGGCTAGGAGTTTGAGAACAATACAATGAGACAGTCTCTACCTCCCTCCTCAAAAAAAAAAAAAAAAAAAAAAAAAAAGCCGGGGGGAGAGAGAGAGGAGAGAGAGAGCTCCTCCCAGTAACCACTAGCTTTCCTAATCCCAAAATACACATGGGGGGAGGTGGGACTTTCTGCCTTCCTTTCTTGGGGACTATTTTTAAAAAGCCACTGACTTTAACTCAGGGCCACGCACATTCCTGAAAACCCACGCCAAGCCTGATCCTGAAGATGAAGACCATTATAAACTTGCTGAGGAGAGATGTTTCAAAGTCTTAGAATTTTTCACTCCAAAAGTAAAACTTAATTAATTTGCCTACTAAAGAGTCAGAGAAGAGAGACATCAGATTCTCTGAACTTAATCTGCCTCCTGCCTGGTACCCTTACTTCTATATTTTCTCTTTCCTGTTGGATTCCATTTGGGAAGAAAGGTGTCCCACCCCTTGAGAAGGCCATTTTCTTGAGTCTTCTTGAAGGATGAGGAGGCAGAGAATGCTTGAATAGGGACGCAACAGGACACGTAGGAGAGGAAGAAAGGTGAATTTTTGGTGGATCAACAATTATTGGTTTATTGATTGAGAACCTACTATGTGCCTAGTGTTTTAACTCACTTGATTTCGCATATCCCAGAATACCCAACTACAGCCTAATAAGGTCCTTCTCTCTTTAAACTCCAACCAGAATAATTCTTTGTAACTGTCAATGTTAAGGAATATTGCAAAACATGAAGTTTAAGAACTAGTCCAGCCACAGGTTTCTTCATTTTTAATAGCAGGGGATGATTTAGACGTATGTCCAGTGGCAGATGGTAAAAACAAGGGCCAGCCCTTCTTTCTGACCGAGTCAGAGGGAAGCTCCTTCCAAAACGGAAGCCCCCTGTGGTACTTCCTAGTTAGCCATCCTAGTGAGGAGGCTGATAGGATGGGGGACAGTGTGAGGATGGGGCGGGGCACAAAACTATAGCCTGGGGAAAGGAACACGAACAGTCAGCCTCTGAACCATGCCTTGCACCTACATTTCAGAGTCTGCTTTTATTTCAAAGCTCAAGATTTTCAAATTCAGATGCACAGCAGAATCCTTCCCCTCCCCCAGCTCAAGACTGCCAGTAGCCCCGTACATACTGTTAGCTAAGTGGCTGCAGTATAAATAAATGGAAGGAATGCTTTATGCTTGGCCACCCCTCCAGCAGGAGACAACTGGCTTTCTCTGTGGTGTTCAGTGAGCCACCGCTGATGCCTCATTAGAACGCGAGACACTCCTGCCAGCCCTGGGCGCTGGCTGCTGGCTGCCTGTGGTCTGCATCTGTAGTCATGACAGACTGCTGAGGCTGTTGCCTTCCACTGAAGACCAAGTACATGATCCACTGCAGTTAATCAATAGGATAATGGAATGAATCAATAGGAAAGATTTTTAGGAGGTCTTAATTAAAGAAACACTTGCAGATACAAATGATGTCTTCAATCTATTGATAGTGCCAAGGTGAAGGGTTAAACACAAACAAAACCATCAACTTTATTTTGCCGGCATGCCTTCCACAAGAGAAGAGCCCAGCAGCCTCCTGGCCCTGGGGTCAGCCCATTAATCAGTCCCTTGTCAATCGCACGGCCACATGGTATGGGAAAATTAGTCTATGATCAAAAATTTTAATTACTAAACAGCAACTCAAAACAACAATGAAAAATAGATGTGGATACCTTGTCTGGCCTTCCTTTGCCCCTAACGTAGGGGCGGCACCCCCTATAAAAACCGGTTCTGCAGACAAACTCCCCTACTGATGTGATGCATAGAATTAGAATAATTAAAGAAAGCCTAAATTGATGGATCCCATTTAGGCAGTGGAATTCTCCAGTGGGCCTTCTACTCAAACATGTTACATCAATATTTTTGATTCCCCAGACGGTCCTGCACTAGGTACTGGTTTAAAGAGACATCAATCTGTGATGTCAGCATTTATCTAATGAACCTTCAAAAATCAATGTCCAGGATGGCCTGTTACATGCAGGCACCCAATTTGTCCACTCTTTTAGCCTTACTGGCTAAACCTACAGCCATAATAACAGTAAACGTGGACTCAAGTGGTCAGGCGGGATGGTTACACCAGAAGAGGCTGAGATGATATAATCAGTTTCAGGCCACAGAGCTCAAATGATACAAGAACAAAATAAGGAAGCCAAGACAGACACCCTCCTAAATGGTCCAAGGGCCTCCTAAGTCCAGACATGCATGCCCTAAAACAGTCTACTTCTTGACCTCACTCCCCCACAAAACTCGCCTTTCCCTCAAACCGTTCCCATCCCCTTTACCGCTGCCTGACAGGATTTTGGTCCCACTCCTGACAGCTATGGTAATTCTCTGCTTTTTGGGTTACTCAGCTGGGACTGCCATTTAGCTCCACTCAATAGGAGGCCTGTGCTAAGTTCTTCTCTTGTTAGTGTTTATGCTCAACTCATCCTCACCCTTCTGTTAACAGGACTCCTTGACACTGATATCTTGACACCCTAACAGGCAGAAGAGAGGGCCTAAGTTTGTTTCACTTCTCTTTTCCTCTTTAAAATAAATTGGCCTGTACTGGCTGCCATGAGGCTGAGCTATTTCAAATGCATAACTTGGGGTGACAACTATGCCATTCCCAATGCCAGTATTTGGCCTGCCTTACAATCTGTGCTTTTGCTCACTGCAGGTCTATCTCTCTCTTGACCAAAAGAGTCAGTCTTGAGAGCAAGTGTGGAGCTTGGACAGTTGTAAGATGTGTTGTGTGGGCTGAATTAGCTGTTGTACAATTCCTGTCTGTCTCTTTGAATACAGCTTTCAGCAGCCCCTCTTGCCGAGTTTGAGTCCAATTAAACTACAATGAAAGGTACCATGATTTCATTTGCTTGGATTGTCACATTTCAGAAGTTCAGTAGCCTGCAAAATGTTCGCTGTCTCTCATTAAGCAGGATCCAGCAACTGTGTAAAGTCTCTAATTTAGCTGCTTTTTAAATTCTGCTTTCAGTCTTGAAGATGGCTGCCTGCAGGGAAGAATTCCATGCCATCCGTGGTATTAGAAAGTGTTTTTGACCCTACAAGTAAGAAATGCATGAGAATAGCAAAACTGACTCTAAAAAAATGAGACGATATTCTAAAGATTCCTGATAGGTTTCCAGTATTTTTCTGGAATAATACTTGCTTTGGATAGAAGGTGTGGGGAGGAGCACCTTCTATGTCAAAGAGCTATCAGTATGGTGATCATATGTTCAGAATCGTGAATAAAGACCTCTAAGGTTTTCTCCTGATACATACATATATTTATTTATTTTAAAATCTTCAAAAAATTTCCATTTAGATATACATTTTAAAATGAATTGCCTTTAATCAAAGAATGCTATATAAAATCAGGATGTCCTAGAAAATCTTATATGTATTAGACACTGGGGCAGATCTCAACTGAGTCTCTTTTGTGCTTAAGGAGAAAAAAATGACCATTCTGCAGACTGTGTTTATGCTAATTCTCATTATGAGTCTAGTTTGAAGAGGAAATTGCTCTACAGATGCCCGATGCCAGTAATGATAATTAACACGTATTGATTGCTTACTAGATGCCAGGCACTAGGTTAAGAGCTTACTATACACTATCTCATTTAATGAGATAACCTGTTAAATGAGAGGGGTTGTCAAAAATCCATTTTCAAGATGAAAAAACCAAGGCATAGAGAAAGTTAAGTAACCTGCTCAAAGTCATAGCTGGCAAGAGAAAGAACCAATAATCAAACCCAGGCTTATCTGATTCCATGGCCCTTCTTCCTAACCATTTTGTATGTCTGCTTCAGCGGCAAGGGCTAGCACAACCCCCACTGGATTTACAAAATGAAAACTGGCAGGTGCACAATGATAGGAGTGATGTCTGTCCCACTTCCCTTGGGGCAGAGATTAGCATGGCCAGTGAGTCAATTTCAACCCTGGCTAATGCATTCACTTTGGTGGACAGCGATCTTCTGGAGCTCCAATCCAACTAATCTTTCCATTAAAAAAATAATACTTATGAATAGGCTTCTTTTTTTCTAATTACAAAAGAAAATTAAGAAAACACAGAAATGCCCAAAGAGAAAAAATATAAATAACCTACAATTCTACTGCTCAGATATAATCACTCTTGGTATAGATTCTCTATTGCCTTTTTGTTTTTCCCCATGGAACTTATAATTTCCAATATTATTAGTACTTGCTTGGTGTTTGGTGTTTTAAATAAATATGCAAACCTAAACTCTGCATCGTGTCCTTCCTACGTCTGATTGTAATCACTAGATTAGGTAGGCTCTCCCTGAATGTTAAACCTCTGGTTCTTTTAAATACCCTGCCATCTCAACTGACTCCACAGGGGCCAAACATGGAACTTTTCAGGCCCAGGTGGTGCGGACAGCCCCAGCTGGCTGAGAACTGAAGGTCAACGAGGCCCTGGGTCTGGCCGAGTGTGCCAAATCCTGAATCCCAGAAGCTTAAAAATGTAATCAGAGTTCCTTCTACCAGCTCAGGGACCCATGGATCTTCTAGCATTCCTTAAAAAGAAAAGTGCAGAAAAAGCCCAACATAAAACTGGAGCGATCAGTTTAATTATGTATGTGTAAAAAAATAATCATGATCAAAAAATGCTTTCGTTTTCTTGGGTAATTTTTTGGAAATATATATGGTTGATATTCTTGCTTGAAAGATGGAAATGATACTTCAGCCTGCAGCCATCAAGGATTTGCAGAACTGGAGCTGCTGCTCTCTGCCTGGCCCCGAGAAGGGTGTGATGAACACAATCTGAAATCAATATCAGGGAACAGTTACTGCATCTCAATATTATTTGCCGAGATGGGCTACTGGAAGAAGAGTGGGGAAGCGAGATATATGTCAATAGCCTTAACGAAGCACTCCACAGCCATGCACAAAGGGAGGTCAAATAACTATCAGCCAACCAATCCCCATTGTAAGTAGTAAAAATGATAAAATCAATATTATTAAATAAAAAGTTAGCACTGCTATTGAACTCGCCCATGATCTTGGCAGTGCCTGGCTGAAAATGGAGGAGGCTATTTTCCGATCTCTTTGGGGGCAAATGTTTAGGATCGTAAACCTTTGCAAAATGTGGGGGTAGATAGGTATTTTTCATTCATAAACTGAGCCATGGGGACATGTGAACAATAGGGCCAGGTAACTGTTACCTTGCCAGAAAACAATGATCCTTCTCACCCCTGGGTGAACATATATTCTAAGGGCTTCTCAAGGCTGCATCTTTTAGAGCTAGACTTTGCCCTTCTGGCTTTCAGGTTGACAGGCTGGGCGAGCTCAGGGCTCTCAAGGAAAAAAGTCCTATTTGCTGTCCTTTCAAATCTTGAGATCTGGAAATGCACTAGAAAAAACCATGGGAGAGAAATGAAAGAAAAAGAAAAGAAAAATAAGAAAATGAGAAAGGAAAAAAAAGAAGACAACAAGGACATTTCAAGAGCTGAGGATTGACCTGTTCTTGTTAGCCCAGAGGACCGTGGGGAAGCTTCTCAAAGCCAGGGATGTGTTCTTTGCTGCTGGCATTGGGTGGTTAATTGTGCAAGCTGAAGGTAGCACACAGGCAGGTATTGAAAAAGACAAATTTAGAATAAAGATAGTCCAACCAAACATTCCTATGAAAGCAGCAAGCTCCAGTTATATCTGGAGGAGGAAGGAAAAAAAAAGAGAGAGAGGAGAGAGGAATGTGTAAAACTGAGTGACAGCCCGTCAGTAAGACTGCATTTGCTGCTCTGACCTGCATTTAAACACAGAGCTGCTTAGGCTTTTGAACACCTCAACTTGGCTCCCTTGTTTGCATTTCATAGAAACTACTATAGAAAGTAAACAAGAACCTTTGGTGAATTATTTAGCATACAAATAAACCAGCAAAGAAGGCTAAGTAGGCCTATATGAACTAACTGGATTGAAATATTCATCTGTAAATAACCCTCCAATCTGGTGCTTTCACGTTCAAATACTACATGGAACATTAGACACAACTAGCTTCTAGGGATATTTAGGCTCACTAGAGAGCAATTTTTATGTCCACTGGCATCTGTGGGTAGTGATATGGACGGACTGTTAATATAACCAACATAAAATTTATGTGAACACTCACTGCAATAGCAACACACTGTCAGACAGCTGGTGGCTGATGCGGAGCACATGCAGATTTTATATGCACTGCGTAAACTAACCTTTGCAATAAAGATTTAGCAGGTTTATTAGTTTAGGAAATCGCTATAATTAAGGATAATTCATAATGGCCGCTTATCCACTCTCCAGCAATAGCTAGCTTAATTTAGGCTCCATTTCTCTGAGCCATAAATAAGTGAGCTGCTATCTTCTGCACAGATGTGGCATTCAACCTGTTCATGTTGGCTGGTTTTTGCTTGTGTTTTAATCAAAAGCATTAGTAGATAAGACTATAAAAAGCAAAAGGTTTGAAATAAATTAACCAGAAATGCATAGGCAAAGTTTTTTTTTTGTCTATTCAAAAAACAAAAAACAAAAAACAAAAAACAAAACCAACCAAAAACACCCCAAAAAGAAGTAACCTCTCCCTCCAGAGGTAAGACAATTAAAAATAAATAATGCTTTTAAATGTACTAAAGGAACTTTCATTTACAAACCTAAGGAGAGAGAAAGTGACAGAGCAATAACATTAATGAAAGCCAAAGAAATATGAGTGTGACCTCTCTACAGTATTTCCATTTAACTGTGCATGTAATTAAAGCCTGACCTTTGCAAATGCAGCATACTTGGCTGTGCAGTAACTTCCCTTGTGATCCAAGCTGGGGCTGCAGAGATGGGAGGCCTCTACAGTGCAGTATTGTGCCTTCAATGTTTGTCCCGTTGCTTTTGCTCTCTGTCCCCACCGGCAGGGACACCTTTCCTACTGGTCCTGAGCTACATCTGATACTCTTCTTCCAAACATCCACTCTATTTCTGTATGACAGCCCATACACTTTGCAAATACCTGGGACATGAGTCAGCAAATGGTGGGCAGTGCCAGGATCTGAGTCCAGACTGTTAGCACCTTCGATACCAACGGGTTGGCGAGCACAGGCGCTGGGTGTAGGGCACTCTGCTAAGCCCTCCCTGGCCTGGTCTGAATAGCTAGCCAAAGAAGACTTTCCTTTCACGGGATTTTCCCCGGAACTGCAGCTTCATTGGCATGGGAATTTGGAATCATATGAAGGGTGAAGCTATATAGAGACTTCAGAGTAGCTTTGTTTTTGAGATTTTCATAATTGTGGAGTTAGTCCTCGTGTAATGAAAGGGTGTCAGTCTAAAAGTTGGAAGGGCTGGGATACGTTTCCAGTTGTGTCACTTGTCAGCTGCCATGTCCCCAAGAAAGCCAGTCAGCCTCTCTGAGTTTCAGCATCCCCATTTGCAGACCAAAACTTCATCACCTGTCTCACCTACTGCATGGACTACCGTAAGGACCCAGGAAAACAATGCATATGAAAGTCTCCTGGGACAGCAAAAATGCTATGGGGAATCCCAGTCCCAACACTCACTAGTAGTGGTAACTCCTCAGATGCTAGTGTCCCCAAGGCAAGGCGAGACCAATAATATCTACCTCATTCATCTCACTGGGTTAGGAGGATCAAGAGAAGTACTGTGTGCAAAAGTGGCTAGTCTAAACAGCTCTGCTGTATAAGTTAGTTGAGCTGTATAAGTTAGTAAGTTAGCTAGTAAGTTAGTTAGTTACCAGGTGTCCTCCTGATAGCTTCCAACAGTGCTGCTGGCATACGGGTTCCAAATATACTAAAGTTCCTCAAAGTTACTCAGGTCAGAGGGAGATGGGGACGAGGACTCCAAGGAGGCTGGGGTAATGCCAAGTGTTGATGGGCACAGTGCCATGATCCCTAACAGTGGGCTGGAAACATCTTATCACCAAAATAATTTTTCCATTCCCAGAAAGGTCCAAGAGGTGGCCCGGTTTTCTCTGCGAATAGTTTGATCTGGTGAAGACAGGGAGAACCAGTAAGTGACAAGGCAAGCCAAACCCTCTAGAAGAAATTTCTCTCTGCAAGCACTGTCGTTGAAAAGTAGGGTTTGGTGCTAAAACTGAGGAAGTTCACATCATTTGACACTTTTTATTGACAAATGCTAGTATCTGATGTCCTGACTACAAAGCTGGAATATACTCAGGAGAGCAGCAACAGAGGTCAGCAGAATGAGTAACTGTGGGCCGGGTGCAGTGGTGCACACCTGTAATCACAGCTCTTTGGGAGGCCAAGGTGAGTGGAACGCCTGAGTGCAGGAGTTCGAGACCAGCCTGGGCAACACAGTAAGACCCCATTCCTAAAAAAAGTTTAAAAATTAGCTAAGTGTGATGGTGTGCGCCTGTAGTCCCTAGTCCCAGCTACTGGGAAGGCGGAGGCAGAAGAAGGCTCAAGCCTAGGAGTTTGAGGCTGCAGTGAGCTATGATTGCACCACTGCACTCCAGACTGGATGATGGAGCAAGACCCCAGGTCAAAAATCAGTACATTAATAAATAAAATAAAATAAAATAAAATAAAATAAAATGTTATGCTAACACTCAGCTGTCCCCAGCCTCAGTGGTACGTGCCTTGGTGCCTAACTGACAGTGGCCATTGTGACCAATGAGTCAGGCGGGTGGGGACCAGACCACTTCCAGGAGCATCCTTGCACATCAGAATGAGGAGATCTGCAGCCAGGGAAAGACCTCTCACTTACATTTCCTCACCAAGGCCCCAAGAAGCCGCATGACCTTAGCTCTCAAGTTAATAAAAACAGCCACCGAGCTCCCTTCAGCCAACTGAGCTCCGGTTATCTGGCGTGCTTCCCTGTCACCCCGTGATGGCAAGGGGCTCACCCTCTTTTTTAATTCACGTATACAGGCCTATTTAATCAGGTGTGCACCGGGAGATTTATATCCCATTACCAACGTGTTCTTGGCAAAATAAAAATCGAATGCTGTGGGTTGTAAAATAGCTTTGGATTACAGAATGAGGGAGCAAGTAGGGTCAGGCAATGGTCTCTCCCTGCCCCATTCCCCAGTTCAGACTGAAAGTATTAGCCCAAAATGAGGAACATATTTATCAGGAAAATCTTTTATTCTTTTAAAATAGAGTTTCCTTTAGGAGTCAAAGTTCACAGGAACATTTACCATTCTGGTGCACAAATTGACATCTTTAATAAGGCTTCTGGAAATTCAGAATTTAAATCATGGTTAGAATGATAGGGTCAAAACATGTCAAACTCAGAACCTAGGGTCAAAAAGAAAATGTTTTCATTACAGCTGAACTGCTTTAAAATATTCTTAGTCTCACAAAATGATAAACTAAAATAAAGAATCTTAAAGCTAACAAATAGACCCCAGGGCTTTTGAAAGAAATACCTGGTTGCAAGGGCTTGCCTACATAGAAAGAATAAATGTTTAAATATATAGCACTCAAGTAGAAGTAGTAATAGTAATAGCAGCAGCAACAGTGGTGATAATAGTTTAAAGCTACATGTACCATTTTTCAGGAACCAGTTCTAGAATTACCAGTACCCTGCGTTAAGCTCCTAGAAGTAAAACTAGCAGGATAAGTAAAGCTGAAATAGATGAAGTACAATTCCACCGATGACAAAGGTAGGTGGCAAAAATAATAAAGGAATAGGACAAGAAGACTCATTTGAAAAAAAAAAGCTTATTATTGTAATTTCTTGTTTTTTAAAAATATTACATTAAAAGCAGTCAGAACAAGGGCTTGATAGATGAGTCTTGGGTCCCACATACACCCATCTTATTAACGATAGCGATCCTGATCACTGTTCTAGAAGCAGATGCTGGAATATTGGTTTGCTTCCATTCCCAGCTCCTGCTACGCTGCATGTAGACACAGGACCCATCCTGTGTGAAACCTTTGGATCCCCGATATCGCTACGCATACCTCTGGGGGTCAAAATATTCTACTGAAAAAAAAAAAAAAAAGAAAAGAGCTCTAAATGGCTGTGCCTCTGGGCCATTTAGGGCTTCTGTCCAAATGGCTGACAGTGACCCAATGAGGTTTGACTCTTATCGCTTATGTTTACTTTTCGCCTCAAATCTATTTCATAACTTTCCAGAAAGACAATAGAACACAATACGGCATTTGTGATCTCAAGGATAATTACAACAAAGATGATCTATTCTGCATAATAACAGTAACAGATTTCAAAACTGTAAAATGTAGTGCTGTTCGGATCTCAAGCCCAAGTGGGAAACAGCAGTTCCAGCCTTGTGCTTGTTTTTTCAAACAATTCCCTTGGAATTTCTTTCATTGACGAAAAGCAGATTTCCAGCCAGGAAGAACAAGCCTTTCCAGCATAAAAGATAAATAAGGGCCCCCCTGCTTCCGCTTGTCCCTTGCCTGGTGCCACCGACATCAGCAGTTCAGCAGTAGTATTTTGCTCTCATAACTTGGATTCATTTGATTTGCAGATGGGGACCCCTATTGGTATCAGAAAAATTCCGGGGAAAACGGAAAGTAAGCACAGCCTTCTAAACTAAATGTGCCTGAACTTACCAACAAAAAGACAAAACATCCACAGTTCTACTTCATAAAGGAAAAGTGTTGAAATCTTCTCATCCCACCTGCACCACCACACACACCCTCTCGGAAACAAGGCTCTGAAGTTAACCTCCCCGCACACCCCTCGGGGGCGCATGTGTGCACACACACACTTTGCTCCAGCTGCCTGTGTCACTGGGGTTGCAGTCCATCTCTCTGCTGACAGATCTCTGTGTTGGGCAGGATTTCCAATCCTTCATGACTATCTATTTGTCACTGCAGGTGAGTGGTGGCACTCAGCCTGATCCCCAGCCACTTTCACAGTTACTTATCTGTCTTTATGGATTCATCCTGTGTGTCAAGCCAGCGCATAACAGCATTACTGTCAGGGTGACAAAACTGTCCCCAGAGTGCCACAAATGATTCTCTCTCCTTATGGCTGCTAGCAGGGGGAAACACAGTGACACTACCTCGCCTCACTCATCTTTCTCTGGTCCTAGCCTGGTTCAGCATCTCCTCCTGCAGGTAGAGCTGGCTAATGATGGGTTCAGATAACAGCAGCTTCCGAGGTCTCTACAAATTATAAAGAAAAAAAGGGGGCGGGGCTAGATTTAACTGCAGTGCTTCCTGCAAGCCACCAAGCTCTTGTCACCTGCTCTTAGGTGAGGCACTGAAGTGCTTAGATACCCATCACTGAGGAAGCCAGCGTGTGGGTCCTCCCTCCTCTTCAGCTTCCAAGGTCTGTCACTTTCCTGCCGCACCCCCCTGCCAAGCACACTACAATACCCAGTTCAGAAGACCAAAAAGGTGTTAACGGCCAAGGCTGTCAATCTGAACTACCACGGCAAGCCAAGATTTGAATGTGTCATTTTCAGAGCAGAAATATTAACTGGAACTAATAATAAATAAGAATTTCAAGGGGACTTTGGGTTTGCCAAATGACTTGTAATCATTTCCACGAGTTGACTGCTTCAAAAATAACATCTCATTTCTTTTCTGTTTTTAAATGGAGCCCCAGTTGCACGTTCCTGTGCAGGCTTCCTTCAGAATGTAATTTTGACAGCAATGTAATGCCTGTGGCCATGTTACTTGGAAGGAAGGTTTCTGCTTTTCCTTTATTTTGATCCCACAACAGCACACCAAAATAAAGGCGTCAAGGGACACACTGAAATTTTATTGCCACCAGGAACTTGCTTGAGGAGTCCACGTTAAGGCATTCTAGCCCTAGACCAGGTCCTCTGTCATTTCACTGGCCTGCCCAAAGTGACCTTCTAATGCTACTCAACAGTTTCACAGAGCCCTCCAAAGTCAAGGTCAGTAGAGCATATCTCTGTTCACCAGGGCAGTCACACTATATTTTGGGGCTTCAGTAAGTATTAGAAAAATAGATAGTCAACAAGACACTGTACTCACCAGGTGGGGCCAGGGATGAAGTTGAGTCGGAAGGCTTTGCTCTGCCTTTGAAAGGTCAACTGAAACACAAGTGCATGCATGCGGCTGTACACACACACACACACAAACACACACGCCAGTTCAGGCGTGCCTCAAACTCCGCTTTGTTCTTATCCTGATGAGCACTCAGTGTCTGAGTTTTTTAAAATAGGTTCAATCTGATTTCTGACACTGGAAAAACAAACCTAAAAGCAATTTAGAAAACACCTGCCCGTGAAGTCAGATGGCAAAATATCTAAAGCTTCTCTCGAAATCTGTGACCTCAGAGGCTGACATGGTTTGATGGGAAATTTAATGTAATAGGCTGCGAAAGCCAAGAGGCCTGTTGTCAGCAATGAAGTCTGAAAGTTAGCAGAATTAATAACACTGTACAATGGAAGAGCCCTCAAGGGACAAGGCTGCAGAACCAGGGCAGTGGGGAAAAATGACTTTTGAAGTCATTTCACTATGACATTCTGTCATCACTGCTAAACGGAAATAAAAAATCATCCGAATCACCGCATGTTTCTTTGTGTGTCCTTCCCTTATCTAATATAAAGTAATAACACCCCACCCAGGCTGGGAATGGACCCTCGAGGGATTCCAAGAGCTCCATTTTGAATCACTAAATGCAATAAGAATAAATGCAAGTGGGAGTCTGTTTAGCAGAGAGTGATGCCTGGTCTGTTGCCCACCGAAAGCCAATAAATCTCAATGCTTCAACAAGAGATGAAAATGGTTATCTCATCATTGCAGGGCCAGGGCGAAATTTTCTCTGAGCCAGAGTATTTTTTATAGATGATTTATGTCTGGGAAGGATAGTTATTTAGCAAAATGGCAGATAATGATGAATAGAAAGTAAATATGAATAGCAGCAAGGGAGTGGTGCTTTGCTGCCGCAATAGACCAAACAAAATACCTCCATAAAGTACACGCCATAGATAATTGCCATTACACTGAAACTAGCGTCCTGGTATGGCTGGGAGTGAAATACAAATGAGCCGATCTGATTTAGTAAGTGATTGTTTTTTGTTGTTCTAGAATACATGCCCCAGGAGTCTGCTAATTTTCCTTGAAAGCATACTTTGTGTCTATAGAATAGTGTTTAAGAGCACAGGCTCTGAGCTACACTGATTGGATTCAAATCCCAGCACTACTTCCTAGTTGTTAGATCCTTCACCTTTCTAAACCTTCGTTTCCCCGTCTGTAAAATGGACATAATAGTATTGACCTCTTAGGTTTGTTGCAAGGATTAAATGAGGTAATCTGTATATAGAGATTACCATGATTCTTGGCAGAGAGTTAACATTACACCAATATGAGCTATCACTATTATTTTGGGGCCAGCCACTCAGAGAACGATTTATTACACTTTTCATTTTATCCAATCTTCTTCATTCACTGAGTCTTTCGGTTGAACCCAGAGTACGATTTGAAAAGAGGAGAGTTAAAAGTGGAAAATTTGTAGTCCACCGATTGGGCAGAGATGAACATTTACCCAGCACATTTTTTGATCATTCCACCATCACTATCCTTAATTCTCAAGGCATATGAAATGGTCACGTTATCAAGTTGGAAGAGAAGTAAGGAATAAAAGAAATTATTCATGGAGTTACAATGAAAAGGAAGTCTGTTTTAAAAAGAAACAGAACTGAGTTTTTGGAGCCTTTGAATAAAAGATAAGTTGACTGCACACAGAATGTCAAAATGCAATGGAAGGGACATATTTTTTTAAAACACGTTTTATTTTGTACTGAAGCACCACACACAGAAAAAAAAAAAAAAAAAAAAAAAACTAATTATAGTTTTAAATGTCCAAAACGCCATGTCCACCAAAAGCCCGATGCTCATTAGTACTAGTAATTAACTTTACAACTGTCAACACAAACAGCACACAAGCTGACAGATAGAGAGTAGCTCTGAGGGTGCTAATAAATCCGGAAAGAACAACTTGACACACAGATGCACAAAAGGATGCAGGTGATAAAGAAATGTTGACATCAAATCTAATTATCTTCGAAACGGCCAACTCCAGCATGAGCCACAGTAATGCACTCTTATTGCTGGTGATGGGCCCCACTGGAGCAGCGCTTAACCACTGCCTACAACCGAGCTTTTACAGCCCCTTGTCAGAGCTGGTGAGGACAATATCAAACAGGAAATTATGAGTGCCATGACCCCTCCAAGTCAAAAATCCAGTGATGAATATGGGCTCAGCAAGGCATAGCAGATTACCCCCTCACGAGTTCTAAAGCTGGGATGATATATGACATTTTTATCAGGCACTTTCTCAGGAATGTCACCAAGAGGGAAAATAAAGGCCCTGCAAAGAGATGACTAGGTGAATTATGCAACTGTAATTGCCGATCATAACCTGATATGAGTTGAAATTGCTCTGTTTTCATATTGAGATAGCATAAAATTGTCGGGAAATGCAATGGCTCCTTAATGTGGGCTAGATGAGTCTAATATTCTGATCATTTTTCACTCGGCTGCAAGGTAAATCGAGCTTCCTTAACACAGCCACTGTGGCCCAGGGCAATCGAGGGGCCCAATTTTACACTTGAATTGAGCAAATGTGTGTAAACTACGATTTTTCATATTTTCTGCATGCATAAGAAGATGAAACATCTTTATCATCTGTATTGTCTGGCTGAGCTGATACAAAATATTAGTTTATCTCTCCTACTTTGGTTCATTCCATAAGCGAGACACATAGATCTGAGGGACAGGCAATATCCCATATATAAAACAAGTCCATCTTTTATGCAGTCTCATTTCACAAGTTCTCCTATTTAAAACAACCACCACCACAACAAAAATAGACACAGTAGCAGCAGACAAAGGCAGATTTTTTATTTATTTATTTATTTTTTAAAGAGAGGAGGGAAAAAAGCAAATAAAGGCCCCAAACACAAGCAATTGTTCCATCATTCTCCGGTTCACGCACAGGAGGTGGGGGGAAAAGCCAGGTAATCTTTGGTGTCTCTCACAGATTGTCTGCCTTTCCCCACTTAAATCAGTTATACCTGCAGGAGGATGGTATCAGCATTTTATTGCTTTGCCACTGTGGCCTGCAGCAGATGGAAAAAGAGTGTGTAGGCTTTCTTCTTCCTTGAAGTCATCTCTAAACCTGGGCACCTCTTGACGGTATTACTGGGGCTTTTGGTACCTGGTCCTGTTCCTTCTTCCTGAGCCCCACTCGGGAGGGTAAAGGACCCAGTACCAGCAGGGCTGTTTCTTTACTGTGCTGGAGTTTCTCCTCCGGCCAGGCGTGGTGGCTCACGCCTGTAATCCCAGCACTTTGGGAGGCTGAGGTGGGTGAATCACCTGAAGTCAGGAGTTCGAGACTAGCCTGGCCAACATGGCAAAACCCCATCTCTATTAAAAATACAAAAAATTAGCTGGGACTACTGACACGTGGTGGTGTGTGTCAGTAGTCCCAGCTACTTGGGAGGCTGAGGCAGGAGAATCACCTGAACCCTGGAGGCGGCGGAGGTTTCAGTGGGCTGAGATTGTGTCACTGTACTCCAGTCTTGACGACAGAGCGAGACTCTGTCTCCCCCCTCAAAAAATAAAATAAAATACATTCTCCTCCATAACATCTGTCACCCACCTTCAGGCCCTATGTCAACCACACAGTGCCACCCACGTCCAGGGCACTGTGTCACCCACAGGAAGAGGCCATGGGAATGAGTCTTCTAAAGAATCAGCCATGAGAAGGGCCATGATAGCAGGGTCCCCATGGAGATGTGTTCTTACCACTGTGATTTACTGCTTATGGCTGATTCTTTACATCGACATATTAGAGCGTTTTGGGCTGATGTCTTTATCTTCCTGGTGCTCCTTAGAAGTATTCTGTTGGTGGACGCAGCTGGGCCCAGGGTATGACTCACATCTACCAACCATGTTCAGCCTCAAGCCACAGTGAAACTTGCATTTATATATCGGGCGAGCATACAAAGCATTAAAATAATCTCATTTTTTTTTTGGTCATTTAAAAAATAACCATTTGCCCAGCTGGGCAACATGGTGAAACCCCATCTCTACCAAAAATACAGAAAAAAAAAAAATTAGCCAGGCGTGGTGGCCCGTGCCCATAGTCCCAGCTACTCGGGATGCTGAGGTGGGAGAATAACTTGAACCTGGGTGGCAGAGGTTGCAGTGAGCCGAGATCGTGCCACTGCACTCCAGCCTGGGCGACAGAATGAGACCGTGTCAAAACAAAAAACAAAAAACAACATTTGCTTCTAATGAAGACACCCATAGGTAATAGGGTGTTAATGACAGAGAGACCAGGGAAGAGGAAAGAAAACTGACAGACTGGCAAGAGTCATTCAAACTGAGTCACGTTGATCATGGGATGCCCACAGCCAAGGGCTGAGAATGTAGGATAGTGCTCTCTCTTCCACAGTGGTCAGCCAGCTCCATAAGGAGTCAATGTAGCACGGAGCAGTGCTAAACAAGGTTTGCTGGAACTGTCTACAGCTAAGCTAAGTGAAAGTTAGGAAGAAAGTGTTGTATTTGTATGTGTGTCGGGGGAGGGTTATATTAGAGACCACTTTGTCAATTTTACGGCTCCTTCCACTCCAGCTTCCTCCTTTGTATGCCTGCTGCTCATAAACCAACCTTCAGTGTTCTCTGACTCCGTGTCCATCTCACTCTCCTAGACTGTGAGTTCTTTGAAGGCAGGGACCTTGCTTTATTTGTCTTGGTATCCCCAGCATCTAGCACAGTCCCTGGCAAAGTTGTCATTCAAGGCCTACTGAATGAATAAATAAATGAATCGATACATGTGGTAATTGGCCAGTATATTCATTACCTAACGCCGGGTAACAAATTACCTCCAAAAATGAACAGGTTAAAACAACAAACATTATTATTTCACAGTTTCTGTGGGTCAGGAATTTGGGAGCTGATGGCTCTGGTTTTAGGGTTTCTCATAAGAATGCAATCAATGTTTCAGCTGGGGCTGCAGTCACCTGAGGCTTGATTTGGTCTGGGAGATAAGCTTCCAAAATCGCCTTCCAAAATCAGCGACATGGCTGTTGGCTGGAGGCTTCAGCAACTTAAGGGCTTCTCCATAGCGTTGCTCACAATGTAGAACTGGCTTCTCCCAGCGTGAGTAGTCCAGACATAAAGAGATCATAAGTGGCCACACTGCCTTTTGTAACCTAGTTTATTCCCCCTTACTCAATTCATCAGAAGCGTCAGCCCACACTGACAGGGAGGGCATTACACAAGGCTGTGAATATCAGGAAGTGGGGCTCACTAGGGGCCATCTTGGAAATTCTAACAATTTAATTCAACCAACGTTTATTGGGTGCCCTCTGGGCCATAAACCCTGTGCTGGGTGCTGGGAATAAATGGTCAGTGTGAAGCAAGGTATACGACCCCCGCCCTCACAGAGTTTACAGTTACAGGAAAGTTGAGTATTAAACAACTAGAGTTTGAGTGTTACTTACCTAAGGGACAGCAGTGGTGGGACTTTGGGAATGAATGTGAGAGCACGGAGCACCCTTAGCTTAAGATATTTAAACTGGAACCATCAGCCATTAGACAGATTGTGATATCATGCATGCTATTGTTATGCACTAGTCATCATTTTGGCTTCTTCCCAAATAATTATACATTGTCCTGAAAATATAGTGCTCTATTGTAAGTGAGGATGAGCCCTTTATAGGTACTAGGCAAGAACCAGAGATTGTTATCAGCTTCCTCTCTCCAGTGGGGAACTTCAGGCCAGGAGGGCAAAGACTTTCTCAATTGAACAATAATAACTTTGTATCAAAACACCTTCATTCTTCAGCCAGAAAACAAGTCATTCATTGGTAGAGACAGAAAACCTGCTTTCTGAGCCCTAAAGATATCCTGCTAATCAGTAGATAATGGGGGACTGAACTGTGCCCATGAGTAGGCTGAACCAAACTAAACCCAAACAAAACCTTCCTGTGTCATTTAATTTCCTTAATTTTTATTTTTAAAGTAATAGACATGGGCATACATTTTTCTGTTTCTGTTTTGTTTTTTAATCCAAGAATCGACTTGTTTCTTCCTAGGGAATCTTTATTGAGTTGGAACACACTCAAAATTATTAAGAATTCTGATCAGAGGTAAACATGCAAAACACTCAGCCGAGGGGATTAAGACTCTTTGTTAGTGTTTACATTATCTCTTTTTAATTCCTATATATCCTTTCTTTATCTCAGTGTTTCAACACTAATTGCAAAACAGCCCCTGCACCTTTGCAGACCTCTAGACATAGCTCGTTGCCATAGATAAGGCAGTCCCTTAACAAGGCTCAGTATCTGGATCAAGGTCTTGTACTGCTTTTCCACTTTCTTTTGCTCATCTGGCCTTCCAGAGGCTAAACCAGCTCACTAAATCATGTAGTTCAGGGTGATATCTTAGTCTGCTCAGAGTCTCAAAACAGCCAAGTCTAATGAAATGAATATGCTGTTCGTGGCCTCTTCAAGATACTTCTCTACTCCAAACAGAGCAAGACTGAACATCAGTATATCAGAGCACCAGTTCCACCCAGTATTGCGAGCAGGGCTGAATCAAACCTGGGCCCTGTTGCCCACTTAATCCTAGTTCGCTGGTATGAACTAACGGAAGCTAAATTAATCTTGTTCTAAAGATTTCAAGCCAGTGCAACTGCATTCTCCATCTCTTCCTTCCATGAATTTTCATGCTGCATTTTGGGTAAATAATGCACCCTGAGTTCAGCTAGCATTGGGTTCACAGTATAGTGTCAAAGAAAGAGAATGAGCTCTTGTATCAATGGGGTGATTCAACTGCCATTTACTCTTATTTTACTTAGCAAGAGAGGAACTAAATTCCGCCTTTTCTTTCCTTTAGCCCCAATTTTCCACTCAGCCGTCTCTATGATTACAAATATCTTTCACTCTTTTTTCATTACTGACTCACCTACACATTGAAATGGTACCTATTTCATCTTCCTGTCTTGTCTCTTCCTGTATGCCACTTCCAGAGACTTAATTCAGGGACCGTTGCTAAGCAACTATACATCATAGCAGCCAGTCACCAATTACTAATTGTCCTCAGCACTTTACCCTTACAAATCTGGACTACCGGTGACAATGGCAAGTAGTTTTGATGGCCAAAAACACACCGGGAGGTTTCTCAGCTCAGCGAAGCCAGAGGTACTAATAACAAGGTATTACCATCATGGCAGTAACAAAGATTTCCAGTCTTATACCTGCTGAATCACGCAGTTTTAAGTCCATCAGCTTGGCTCTGTTCTCTCCTTCCTGCCCAGGAAATAAATTGGAAGTGTGGTGAACACACATGCTGATGAAAATGTGGATGCTGGCATTTCACACGCATTCACCTTCCTCCCCACTGGCACCACCCCGTTTCTACAGTTTCTAGTTGAATTGAGGATCTATTAGTAATCAAATTTCAGCCTCAATTTTATGGTTAGTGTAATGGAGTTAATTTCTCTAATGCTAGCAGTTCATGGAAGGAGTCTCTTGTGGCAGCGCAGACCTGGGACTCGTAACAGCTGTCAGAGTTGCCGCTAAGGAATTCCTTATTAGCTAAGATGCAACCAGGCAGAAAACTCATTACACAGTGCTAAATATACTTAATCACATCTATTAGAGAAAAATGAACTTGATAATTACAACAAATAACTAAACTGCAGAAAGTGTTCAAGGAAAAAAAAAATCGACACCAGGATCTAAGTGCACGGGGAATCGGAGCTGCAGGAACCGAAAGAGAACCTAGGAGCACGTTGCTTTGTGCTGAAGGAGAAACCAGTCTCAAGGCAGGTGGAGTTGATTTAAGTTGCTTAGGAAAAATGACAAATTTACATTTCAAAAATGCCCTTGTTTATTTGGCATTTGTAAAATTTTAATTACAAAGCAATCCTCAGAGGGTAAATGCTTTTTTTGTAGACTGTTTCTCGAAGGCAGGGGTTTGGGCAGGGGAGGGATGTAAGGAAACCCACAGTGAAAACTAGGCTTGACAAATAGAGATCTGAAATAGCTCAGTTACATGTGTGACTTCCTTGGAGCCCAACAAATGTTGACAGTCAAATTTGTCTTTTTCTCTGTCACAAAATTGAAGTCCCTGAATGGGGGGACCTTTACCATTCCCGACTGAGGAATATATGTGAGAAGCCCCAGAGTGAGTGTCGCCTATCAATTTTTCGAGTGCCTGACCTCATTCAGGAAGGAGTCACTGCCACCAAGGGTGGTTTAGAGCAGTTCGGCTTCTGTAAGCGAGGCCAGAGAATCAAGTTAACTTTAGGCCAAGATCTGGCAGGAGATGATCTTTGGAAACTGAAAGAGGGAGGGGGAAGAACTGGTCCCAGTTAAGCAAGACAGAGATAAGAGACATTGGAGAGAGAGACATGGAGCGGGGATGGAGATACAAAGGATCAGGATAAAGGCTGAAAACAGGCACTAGCCCATCTGTGAGTTAAGAGGAGCCCCATAGATGTATGATGAGCAAAGGCGAAAGCTGGCTAAGCCTGGAGGAGCTTCTGACTCTTTGGCAATTTCATCTCTGCAGAGAGGAAAGATGGACACAGTTATTAAGAATAGAAGTGGCAAGATGGTTTCATCTCTGTAAAATCTGCTACAGCAAAATATACTGTTGTTACCTTTGGCCACCAATGGCAACAGCAGAAGCAGCCCACCCACTCCAAATACTGGGAAAATCAAAAGTCACGTTCTTGGCCGGGTGCAGTGGCTCACACCTGTAATCCCAGCACTTTGGGAGGCTGAGGTGGGTGGATCTCCTGAGGTCAAGAGTTCGAGACCAGCCTGGCCAACAGGGTGAAACCCTGTCTCTACTAAAAAAATACAAAAATTAGCTGGGTGTGGTGGCATGCGTCTGTAGTCCCAGCTACTCAGGAGGCTGAGGCAGGAGAATCTCTTGAACCCAGGAGACAGAGGTGGTGCCACTGCACTCCAACCTGGGCAACAGAGCGAGACTCTGTCTCAAAAAAAAAAAAAAAAAGTCAAGTTCTCATATCCACACCAATAATTGAGAAGCCCTTTCCTCTTATTATCCGTATTTTAGATGGGCATCGCATGCCTATCAACCATAATGCTCCACATGGACTCAGCCTGCCCTTGAAAAGGAAGGCACACAGAAGAATGATGAGACGTAAGAGGAAAGACTTCAGCCAGGTAATCAGTGATTGGTGTTTAGTGCCTGGGAATGGGCATTCCGAGCAGCATGGCAGCTCACCGGGTGCTGGCCCTTACAGCTGGGTAGCGAGATCAGAGGATGTGACAGCATCAACCCAAACCAGCCATCCAGCTGCACTGTGTTTCATCACATATCAATTTTTACTGAAAAGAAAACCATACAAATTTAATCAGCTCTTCATATGGAAATATTTAACTTTTTCCCCCTCGAGTTGTTTGATATTATTGTTTTAAGAGTCAGGATTAAAAAAAAGTCAAGATGTGTGATAGTGGTGGACACAGAAAAGCATCCATTTCTGGCAAGAGAGCAAGTCTCATTTCCAGTAGACTCAAGTCTTAAATGCACTGGCGTCTCTGTCAATTGCCTGGCTCAATGAAGAACATATTACATGCCCACAACCATGAAGTATAAGACACGAATGATCCATCTTGCACACCCTCACCCGCAGTCAAGGCAGGATGCTATTATCGGTGAGAATAATACGATCTCAGAAAAGCTCCTGTTGCCCACAAGTTTAGAGAGTGTTCTGTTTTGGCATCCAATCCTCTGAGGTTTCCGTTTGCTCCTTTGCCCTTCAGAGATGTTATCAAACAACCTTGTTCCAGAACTTCTAATCTCTGAAAACCTATAATGTGAAACTCTCTTACATATCTACCTATTAAAGAACTATGTTCTCTCTCAGTAGTCATAAAATGTAAAACACCTCTTAAAAGAGACTTCCTTTGTTTCCTAGCCAAGGGCACATAAGACAAAGGAAGCTGCCTTTTAAATATAATTTTAAAACACTATGTTACATAAAATGAAGTATTGATATAAAGGGTGATTTTAAAATGAGGACTGCTTTTGAGATCATGGGCATTTAAAAATACCAAAGTGATGTAAGCTACAGGCCAGGGCCAAGAACTTTCCATCTCAGAAATGGGTCCTCAGAAACTGAGGGGGGAGGAAAATACAGTGCATTGTCACCAACTGTATTGGGATGCCATGTAGATTTGAAGACTACCTATCACCTGTGCCAGTTCTTGAGGTGGGCAGATCCACGGCAAAGCCTGGCCCAGGCCCAGCCAGGACAACTGTCCTGAACCTCCCAGAATCACAGTCTCAAATCCTTAGGCACTTCTAACCCTGAGATACTTGCAAAGGGAGAAACGTGCACTGGCTAGGCAGCTATTGGGTTGCCAACCCATAGCCAGATTAATTTTTCTCAAGGCTATTTCTCCTTATAGTGGAGGATCGGCCTATTTACTAGATGCCATGACACCGGCCAGCTGGGCAGAGTTAATCTCCCAGGCTCTTGAAGATTTCTTCTTCTGGCCTTCGTCATGTTAGCAACATTTACCTTTTCCCTTGAAGGAGGAGAAATGGCAGTAACCGTTAGCAGTTGAGAAGATGCTGGGCTGTTCTTGAGAAGAGTACTCTTTGGAACTCAAGGCACAGAAAACTTTATGTCAACATTATGGATAACGCTTTTTGTAGAGGAAAAAGAAATCCCATTTCTATTATGCAATCAGGAAATTGAAGATGTCTATCTCCAGATAAACCAACTGCTTGTGGTGCGATTTCAGTTGGAAACTTTCACATAGAATGTTTTCATACTGTCTGTTCTGGCGTTTCTGTCACTTCACATTGACTTTTTTTTGCTCTCTCTAGCAAATAAATCAGAAAGTTAATAGTTCTGTTGATTTGTTGGAGCGTTTTTTTCCTCTTTAAAAAAATAAAGAAAAGAAAAGAATAGCTTTAAAGGGGGAAAAACTGATCCCAGCGTGTTAACAACTCCATTGCGGTTTCAGGCTGCGGTCATGCCAACTGTCTAGTAAAAAGAGAAATTCCACTGTAGCAGAAGTAATAAAATCTTCTTTTAAAGCACAAATACCATGCAGGGAGGAAACGTAAACCCTTGCTTTAGGACAAGAAAGGTGGTTGGGGGTGTGGGTAGGAGGTAAAGTATGGACTGGAGCAGCAAGGATTCCTGGTCACCACACTGCTTTGGATAATCTTTCACCCAAAGCAGCTGTTTCCATGACCCAGAACCTTCTCTTCCTCTTCATCCATCACCCAGAGGATTTTATAAAGATGTAAGCTATTATCTGAAGCTACTTCATTGTTATTCATATGACCAAATATTTATCACCCACTCTGCTTTTTCAAAGAAGCTGATCTCCAAGATGGATAGTTAGAAGAATCTCATCAGCAGGACAGAAGGCTTATGGCAAGCAACATGCACTGCTCTGGGAGAATATGACCGCTTCATATTCTCAGATCCACTGTGATCTCTCCCGAAACCAGAGAGCCGGGCCTTTAACATCTGAGTCCCATATCAGGATTTCTGGGACTCATAATTGACAAATAATTGACTTTCCTTAAAATCAGGGTCAAAGCTCCCCAAATTACCACCCTTGGTGATGAACACACTGGGTCAACTGTTCCCCAGGCAGCCAGGAGGAATCCTGTCTGCCCCACAGGCCCCCACTCAGTTACTCCAACAAAAGGCAGCAGTTGAATGCAGAGAAAAGTCAAGTGAAAAGGGCCGGGATCCTGTGACATGAGGCATTCAACAGCCAGATTGTTTTCACACAATCACTCAATATCTCTCATGATGGCCAGACGTGGATCCGTTTGCCAGGTAATGCTTTGACGCTGAGAGCCAGCAGAATGCAAAGCCAAACTACTGCTTCCTCATTCAGGCTCTACAAGAAAACACCCATATCTTGGATCCACGGCCAAATCCTGGGAAAAGAGCCCATGAATGGGCATCTCAGAGTGGCCACCTTCTGACTGCCCTCCCTCTTCCCTTTGCCTACATTCTGCCTGAAGGGAAGGAGGGGCAGCTCCAGGGGAGGTAAACTGCAGTCCCAGCAGCAGCAGCCCCAGCCACCACCTTAACACTTGAATGAGTTAAATGCAAAGATACAAAGACAAGTATTTCATTTCATCTGGTATTTCCTCAAGCCCTCCCACCAGCAGGAGCTATATGTAAACATGGCCATTTCCCCCCCTCACCACTTTGAATTTAATTGTATTCCTAATTGAAAATGAAAATTAATTTGCTTTTGATCAATTCCAGGTGGTAGATCAGCCTGAAATGGTAGCAGAGCATTTTTTCCTCTCTGGGTGACCACACACACATGCCCATAAACACCAGCATGCGCTACCGGCATAAACGGGCAGCCATCTCTTTTTGCACAAGGTCTTCCAGGGTCTCTGTCTCTCTTCCCTGTGCTGATTGGCAGCATTCAATTTTTAAGGGAAGATTTACAAAAGTGACGGTACTTGTGGAAATAAACTGCTGACAGGCTTGCTGAGTTAAGTGCGTAATTAAGGCTGTGGAACTACAGATGTTGAACAATGGTGGCTTCCATCAAGATGTATGTGGTAGTATCACAAATAACCTGGCATCTGGTTTCTTTATCTAAGTACCTTTCTTACGGTTTGGATCTTAATTTTTTACAGTTGACAGCAGTGTTATTTGAGCCAGTCAGTGGCATCTGGCTGCTGGGGGGAAAAAAAGAAAGAAAGAATGAAAGAGAAAAAAAAAAAATCTCCATGCACTTTAATTAATTGTGGAGAAATTACATGGTCCTTCAACCGTGTAGTTTGTCATCAGTGCACATTACAGATTTATATTAGATGTTTCTCCACAGTGTCAGGAATAATTAAAAGGGGGTAGGAAATGATGCCAACCAGCAATGCTTTACATCAGTGGTGAAAGTTTTATATTTATTACAGCCAAACAATTTTAGAAGAAGATGTCAACTCGGAGGCTTGAATGTGCATGGAATACTTATCAGGCTGGAGGCAAAGTCAATGCTCTACGGCTGCTGGAATAATGAGAGAGGGCTCATGTTTAATCTATCAGGCCGACCAGAATTGGGATGGCATGCCAGAGTTATTAATGACGTGGCATCCCTGTTTCTCATAAAAACATTCACCCAAAACAATAAGTAACATATGCTTTTTTCTTTTTCCTGAAGTGATCTTCACCCAATTGTTCTTTCTGATCCTAGTAAGAACAGAAGTGCCAACTGTATGCAAGTCACTTTTTTTGCTCAATTAATCTGTGCCACATTTATGGCTCGCACAGCATTGGTGGAACGTTTTACTAAAAAGATATCAAAACGACTTTTGCCTTCACTGAGCACATGATTACAGCCTCCCTGCTGGGGCCTTCTGTGAAGGGAGCCCTACCCAGATGGCAGCCAACCTGAATGGTAATCACCAACTTGTACCTACTCCACCCAAGCAACTCAAATCTTAGCTTCTTTATTCCTGATACCATTGGACAAACCTAGGACATATTCCTTTCTCTTTCTCAGAGATCACAGCCAGGTTCTACATATAGAAACCGAAGGTCACAAGAAAGCTCTTAGAAACATCCCAGGGATCCACGACAATAGGAACAGCCATCCGCAGGACATCAATCTTCTCCCGTGCTCTTCTATTCGAGCAGGTTTCCTTTTGTATCATCAGCACATCGGGCAGCACGTTTCAGGAGGATTGTTAGACACTCTCAACCTCCATCGTGTGTCTTGCAGAAGAGCCAGCGTGCACAACAATTCCTTACTATGCAATGCCTGTCAGTTCTTATTTATTAGCTTCTTGCCCTGGATATTTTCACAATTACCATTTAGCTAATGTGGCCCTAGAAGTGGAGACATCCTGGGAATCACAAGCCCAGGAAAGCCTCACCTTTGCCCCCTATGGACTCATATGACAGCAGGGCAGCCAGAAAGGATACTGTCCTCAGGGTCTTCCGGTCTAAACAGTGGAAATCTTCCTTCCTTAGACCTATATGAGATAAGGAAAATGGCAACGGAATCCTCATAGCCATGTATTTCTTTGAATCGCTAGGTGGGTCTATTAGGGAGAGTTTGCTTAAAGTTTAACATGTGATATGGTTTGGCTCTGTGTCTCCACCCAAATCTCATCTGGAATTGTAATCCCCAGGTGTCAAGGGAGGGGAGTGGTGGGAGGTGATTGGATCATGGAGGCGGTTTCCCCCATGCTGTTCTCGTGATAATGAGGGAGTTCTCACGAGATCTGATGGTTTAAAAGTGGTGGTTTCCCCCTGTGCTCTCTCTCCTGCCGTCTTGCTTTCCCTTTGCCTTCCACCATGATGTAAGTTTCCTGAGGCGTCCCCACCATGAGGAACTGTGACTCAGTTAAACCTCTTTCCTTTGTAAATTACTCAGTCTCAGATAGCATCTTTACAGCATTGTGAGAATGGACTAACACAGCATGAATCTTCTGTGATAAAGTAATAGTGCCCTTAGTCATTTTAAATCTTTCCAGGACAATATTCTTAAATTTAAGGAGAATAGTGTTTTAACATTTTCAAAGCATTTTTGCAAATAATATTTCATTTTACTAACAGCTGTACACTCAATGTGGAAGAATAAAATGGGAAGAAGCCTCGGTATTTTCTTCCTCAGTCCCATATAAAACACACACCTTAGGCATATTTTTCCTTTGTTGATGGCTTTTAAAAGTCAGTGTTTAGCTTTCTAAAGTATTCTCTGTGCTTGGAATAAAAATCAAAACTTCTTCCTATGGCCCTACCTTCCTCTCTGACTATTCTCATCTCGCATCACTCCTCCACTCTCTTCCTGTTTCTCCACGACATTAAGCCCGTTCCAGCCTCAGGGACTTTGCACTTAACCGTTTGCTCTGCATGTAACACTAACTCCATGTCTTCATGTGACTGTGGCTTGGTCTTTCAGATCTCAGCTCAAATGTCACCTCTCAGAGAAGCCTCCCCGATGTCTCTAATATTACCCATTCCTCTACCCTGATTTCCTAGCTCACAATCTGAAATTGTCTTCTATGTATTTGTTTAACACGGGTTTCTCCCACTGGAATGTAAGCTCCAAGAGAACTTGAAAAAACATCAACTTTAGGGTAGATTTCTCTATGTGCTTAAAAGTTGCATATTTACATTTGTTTCAAATAATCTGTGTGTTGATTTTTTCTTTAATTCAGCAGAAGGTCTTTAATCTAGTTAGTGTAACTGAGATTTTGCCATATAAATGATTTTTTCTTCATCCCATTTGGATTTCAAAGCCACTGATAAACCTTTTTTTGGAGTGATCCTAATGGAATTAATCAAATTTAAGGAGATGTTGACTTAAAACCTTTATTAGTGGAAAGAAAAGAATATTAATAAAAGGCTAAACCACTGCATCTTGCATCCCTAAAAGGATTATTTTAAATTCAATTTTTGCACTGTTATTATTAAAGCAGTTCACTCAACCAGTCACTAGGTTTGAACTTTGATTTGAATCGAGGTTTGCAGGGCTTCCATCAAATCTCTGCTAAATCCAGCTTCGGAGAGGAGCAGTTAAGTGTAACTGCAGCCAAGGTTAGAAACCTTGGCTCACAACACTTGGCCTTGACCAGCAGGTACCAATGGCAATTCTGTACACTGAGGACTAGCCAGGGCCAGAAGAAAGGAAGTTGAAATTAGAACAGGCAGATTTCAATCCAATATAGAGAACAAATTCCTACAGGAAGCAAGAGGCCTAATAAGTGATTAGAGAAATGATCAAAACCTCTGGAGGGATTACAATCAGGATAAACCTTCCCTGATCCCTGAAGTTCTTGAAGACTGTGTCTGGTTCATCTTTGTAGCTCCTTTTAGTACCTAACACATACTGGGTACTCAAGGTATATGTAGCAGATTGAGTTAGAACAAGTGTGGAGAATAGGCCTAACTTGTAATCTTCATGAGGGCAGGGCCATGTCTTTCTAGTTCTTCACTGTCTGCTCAGGACTTAGCATAGTCCAAGATGCTTAGTAGTAGTCTGTTGAATGAAAAACATCAGTGGATGAATAAACTGGTCAATGAATGAATGGGCCACATGGGCCCTGTAGGACTTAAATGCTTGATAACTCTTCATAGGTGGAAATCCTACCTCCATCCCTATGTTTCCTTCTTGATCTCTATAGCTTCTTGCAGAAAGCAAAGTATCTTGGCCTCCTTCTTCCACCCCTCTATATCCACTCTGAAACAGAGAAGTATAGGCACCTCTGAAGTTGCTCTTGAGAAAATCTCCCTCCTCATCAAAGTTCACAAAACATTATATCATTAAGCCACTACCACTTAGTGCTCTGCTAGATGCTCTAGAAAATGCTAGAAAGAGCAGCAGCTTCCTGGGGTCTGGGAGTTAATGGTTTGAAGACATCTGACAGATGTGGCACATGTAGTGCCCGCTCTCTCTGATCCCTTCCCTGAAATTCTCATTCTCCTTGAAAACCCAGTTTGCCTTTTTCAAGGAGAAAAAGAAAGCAGTGTTAACAGGAGGCCGCCCACCTCTCGGGTTGCTCCTGCCCCTACAAGCCCTGCTGGCTGCTCTTGTGTCCCTGTCTTGCTTTACATGTGAACAGAAGTATTTACATGAGGGCAGATTCAAAGTCAGATGATGTATTAGTTTATTTTGTGTTGTTATAAAGGAATACCTGAGACTGGATAATTTACAAAGAAAAGAGGTTAATTTGGCTTATGGTTCTACAGGCTGTACAAACATGGCACCAGCATCTACTTGGCTTCTGATGAGGCTGCAGGAAGCTTTTACTTATGGCAGAAGGCGAAGAGGGTGCAGGCATGTCCCATGGCGAAAGAGGGAGCAAGAGAGAGAGGGGAGAGGTGCCAGGCTCTTTAAACAACAAGCTCTCTCATGAACTAATAGAGTGAGAACTCACTCATTACCGCAAGGACAGTGTGAAGCCATTCATGAGGGATCCACCCAGATGACCCAAACAGCCTCCACTAGGCCTCCCTCCAACAATGGAGGTCACATTTCAACATGCGATTTGGAGGGGACACACATCCAAACCATAGCAGATGGTATCTGAGACACTGATTTTCTCCCCAGCTTTAGCCATCAGAGGTAGACAGTGAGGCTCCTGGGAAGGTGGGGGAGGCACTTTCCAGGTTGGGCATAATCACAATGCAGCTGCTATGGCTGCAGAAGGAACTTCACTGAGAGTCCTCTCTCTGTACTTTAGCCAAGTTCCACCTCTAAACACTGGAAACGTTCTATGCTTCCACTGCCAGTTCTGAAGCCCACAAGGGTCAGGTTACAGGAGGTAAGGTTCTTCCCAGCTCCTAGAGTCTGACTCTACTCATGCTTGAAAACATCTTATCCTCTGATTATTGCCTCTACTGGGTCATCCTGTCTGGGGCCAAGTCTCTACTAAGATCATAATTTAATGCAGCTTTAGCCACAGCTATAAGGACTCCATTTTCAATGTGTTCACTGCTGGAATAAAGGTTCCAGCTGTGCCCAAAATATATATGGCTTACATTAGAGAAAGTTCGCCTTCCTGCACAAGAACATTAGGTATACAGGTTCAGGTAGCTCTAAGATAAGAAGTAGTGTACGGTGTATTTGTATTAAATATGTTTTCTAAAATTAACTGCTAAAATAATTTAATGATGGTGTTAAGGAAAATTTAAAGTTACACATAATACTACTATTCTAACAAGCCTAGTTGATATATGCATACGTAATTTTTACATTTTTTTAACATAATGACTACATATAAGCATTCATTTGCTTTTTCCATGTAATGGTATACCATATGCATTTCTCCATGTTTCTATGTTGTCTTTGTAAATACTATCTATGTTTTTCTAAAGCAGAAGAGTCTATAAAATTTAAACCACCTATTAAATGAGAGACTATAAATATAAATCTCTTATAATTGAAACACGTCTAGGCAATAGGAAAAAATGACATCTGAAATACGCACAACTGTGAGATGGCAGAAGAAAACTGAATAAAAGATACACTAGATGCTCTTAACTAAAAGCATGAGCACTGGATGCTATTAAGTAGCTTTAGGACCTCTGGAAAACTAATCTCTTTCATTTGCCTTAGTTTCATCAACGTGACAAGGAGGGTAGAGTTGGGTGAACTTTAAATCCCTTCCTGCTTTAAAGTTTTATGTTTATTCCTTAAAGCAACTTTCTTCTGAGGAATACAAAGAACTCTGGGTACTTCAACTTACTCTTTAAAGGAGTGGTCCAGTGGAAATACATTGGATGTGTGCCACATTCTCCATTTTTGGGAACTGACCTCCCCAACATGCATATGATTTAAGTAGCAGGTTCCAGGCAGCCATGCTCACTCGGGGTGGCCTGAACTCCCTAGCCACAGCTGTTAGTTCCAGAAGTGGGTGAAACAATCAGAATTCTCTCCCTGGGAATCTGGAATTGAGATCCTAAAGAGATTCTGTCTCTACCCAGGTTGCTGGACCTGAGACATGAAAACTCAAAACCCATTGGTAACCATCTTTTTGGTCACGTGGCCCAAAGATACAGTGGCAGTTGGTTTGCTGAAAGAGGGGAGCAAGTGGACACACGGGGAGATGCAGAAATCAAAGACTGACAACTTCCTAATCTATAATTCCTGAGATCGGGTTCAATGAGCTATCCTGTATCCGTACAGAGTTCTACCAAAACAATCATGTCCCTTATTTTACTGGTATATCTCACATAGCAAAAAGGACTCACAGTTAACAGTCTTCATAAGTGTCCTATGTATTACTACACATCTATACCTCTTGGTAATTTTATAAGATAGAAATGCAATAATATTATTGCCTCCATTTATGGAAGAGAAACTGAGGCAATGAGCTTATAAAAAGCCAAATGACACGGAAACATACTGGCTGAGCCAGAACTCAATCCACAGACTCCTGCTTAGCACAAAGGCTCTCTTTGTTAACTATTTCTGACCCTAGAGTTTAACTTCTGTTTTACAGTGTGGAAAAACCATGAGAAGGCATTGCAGCATTTTCAGAAATGAACTCATTTTTGATTGAGTTTGGAATTTTAAGCAAAAAGAATCTCAAGGTTTTGAGTTTTGACCCTGCAGTCTATCTTTATGACCCAGAGGGATTCTCTCAATTCATTCTGATCTCACTGTTAGGGCCCCGGATTCCCAGGCCCAAGAAATGGGAATTGGTTTTTTGGTGGTTTTCCCTCAATCCAGCTGTAATGAACACCCTTGTATGCATGCAGAGATGTTAACAGAGATAGGCAACATGGAAGCTGGGAACTGAGTCTGGCCAAAATGTTTAAAACATTATAGGGCTAAATATTAGATTAGGACTAATGTGGTAAATTCAGAATACTGAGGGCCAATAGGAACCTTAAAATAGGATAGACAGTTGAAAACATGAGCTTTTTTTGTGCTTTGCCTTAATCCACCAACCTATCTGAAGGTCTAATCTATCAGGTATTTAACGATATACCAGAGATATTTCCTTCACTCCTCAGGGGAAGGAGGCAAGGAGAAATTGGTTCCACATGAAATGATGTGATTTCGATTACATTTTGAAATCAAAGCTTACAGGCTCTGCATGTGATAATTGTGTTTGCTCATTATACCACCTCTGCCACCAACAAAAACAAAATCCTGACCTCAAAACCAAAGAAATTAGAAAAGGAAAGAAATGTAGCCAACACATATCCAGCAGCCAGGGGGTCTATGTCCAGTTGAGGTTTCATTTCAAGAGGAAGGGGGTGAAAGGAAGACAGAAAAACCTCTGATAATTCTAGTTATTTAATTTAAAAGCACAAACCTGAAGAATATTCTTGGGTTTGTCAGTATCAAAACTTTCCCAAGGTTTCCCGTAAGTGGCGGAGGAGGCTGCTTTGTCAAAACCCTGAAAAGGCCTTGAAACACACTGGGACAAGGATCTACAATTAAGTGTTCTCCAGTGGGTCTCAGCGTGACACACCATAATGGCTCCAAAGGAGCCCTTAAAACCGACTATGTCAATGAGCTCCTCCAAGCACAGGGATTTAGAGTTATGGATTAGACCTCTTAACCCTTCTCCTCCCCTCAAAATACCTTAAAGACCTTTTCTCCCAGGGGAGGAGTTCTGCTAGCCAGTGTCTGACTAAAAGATCTTTGTGAAGTCACGTTTAGACAGGACATCAAATGAAGGATCTGTGTTCAGCTGAGATACTCCGCATGTTGCCCTCAACCAAATTGAGGGGCCAGAACCACAATGGCCCCATCAAAATGAAGAAGGAGCCTCTTAGGGGTTTCATTTCATTTCTGGATGTGAATGATCTTGGAAACAACTTCTTTGCTGTTTTCTTGATGCTTTAGTTTATATACCTGTAAATTACTGATTTAACTAAAAGTAGATTTTGCTTTACAGCAAAAACAAGAATGACAAATCAGATCCTGTTCAACTAGTAAGGCACTTCCTTGCTGAATATCAGTCACACTTTGAAAGATGTATGAATTCTTTCAAACCAGCAGGAAAAATTTGGAATCAACTCTGCATTTTCTAAACTGAACTGTTACAGCAACACAAAACAGGTTATCAAAATGGATAATCCCAACCCCTATTTATTTAGAGTAGTGACCATACATCATTAGTTTGGAAGGGATGCACTTTCCCAATTATGTTTTGCTAGTGACTCAATGTGCTTCCTTCCCTAAAACACACACTGTCAGTGGGGGCTGAGAACCTCATATAAGTAGTTACAGAGACCAGCTTTAATTTTTTATTTTATTTTTGCACAACATTGTGAATGTAGCCAGCTTTTTATTAAACATTCATTCAAGCTAACTTATGTGCAAATGTGAAATATGATTGTAGGAAAGTATAGTTCCAGAACTTTAAAGATTGTTTTGTGACTTGAAAGCATTAATGACCCCTTTTAAGACCCTAAAACTACTAGGAGAACAGCTCTATTACCTGGTCTTATGTTCACACCATCCTATTGGTCTCAAAAGCTCAGTTCATTCCCCACGTGTGGCTAAACAGGTTCCAGGACACACTACTGTACACAGAATTTGGGAAACTTTTGGGATAATGACTGTAACAGAACTGGAAATGATTATTTCCTAATAAAAGCTTCCTCATTCCAATGTACTCATGCCAACAGGCTACTGTTAAGGTGGCAAATTAAGGTACGTTTTTCTTGCAAAAATATTCCATCACTCTTCCTTTTCCTTGTATAGCAAGGGAATTCTTTTCATTTTAGAATCATAAAGCTCTTAAACACTGGTTTTAAAATGGAAAAGCAAGTAGGCCTTTTATTAGAAAACTGCTGTTGAGAGCAGCTTTCTTTCCTGGTTACACAAACATCTGCCTTCCCAGAGAAAGGAAAGTCAATGTTTAAAGTCTATTTTAAAAAAAGTAAATGCAAGATTTCACACATACCTTTCAGTAATGGGGGAAATAACCACCTTTAATTTTTATTTTCAGTTGTTTCAATGGCTTTTAAATTTGGCAAGTACTGCTACACTTTCCCGAAGTGACAGTGGGCCCTCGCAGCAACCCTCCTACCTGTACCCTCAGAAGTGATACTTACATAGCCCAGGTATGTACAAGTCTATACAACAAGGAACACATCATAAGTCAGACACTTGGAAAGGTATAGTCAGAAGGACTTTAAAGGCGAGTTGTATTGTTTGGAGCTTACAGGACTCAGTTCTGATCAATGTGGAACTTTCCCTATTCCCTGGAATGGGATGAATCTGAGCTTTATTTATTTATTTTAAGAGACAGGGTCTTGCTCAGTGGCCCAGCCTGGAGTATATGGCATGATCATAGTTCCCTGCAGCCTTGAACTTTTGGGCTTAAGCAATACTCCTACCTCAGCCTCCCATATAGCTGGTATTACAGGCATGAACCACCACACCCTGGTAAGTTGTCTCTTTTTTGTAGAGGCAGGGTCTCGTTATATTGCCCAGGCTGGTCTTGAACTTCTGGCCTCAAGGGTCCTCCTGTGTCAGCCTCCCAAAGTGCTGAGATTACAGGCATGAACCACTGTGTCTGGCCAAGTCTGACCTTTACAAAGACAAATTTATACCACACAACTGTATGCATTAAATTCAACCTTTTGGCCAAATCTAGATTCCTCGATCTAAGCAAAGGGTTTGACAAAAGGTACAGTGTTTTTATTTTTTTGCTTCATTTCTCCTCACTTTTCAAACTTGAAGCTATTGCCCCAGAGACTTCCCAGCCCCACAGTCTCAACTTCATTTCTCTGTTGGACACTAAGTGGCCAATTCTGCTAGTATTATGTAAGTCAGTCACACAACTGAAGAAAATCACTAGTTCTTAAGAGAAAACAGTATCTCTTCAAGCAGGTGAAAAAATGTCAGTCCAGAATTGACAGGCCCTTGGCAATCTGTCCATTTCTGAAAACCAAGATGATAAGAAAACCTTTTAACCTAAATAGGTGTGTGAGAACATTCTTGCATTGCTATAAAGGAATACTTGAGACTGGGTAATTTATAAAGAAAAGAGGTTTAATTGGCTCACGGTTCTGCATGCTGGACAGGAGGCTTGATACTGGAATATGCTTGGCTTCTGGGGAGGCCTCAGAGAGCTTTTGCTCATGGCAGAAGGTGAAGCAGGAGCGGTTATGTCACATGGCCAGAGCAGGCACAAGAGAGATCGAGTGGAGGGGAGGGAGATGTCACACTTTTAAACAACCAGATTTTGTGAGACCTCACTCACTGTCCATGAGATCATGGACAGCACCAAGCCATGAGGGATCCATCCCCAGGACCCAAACACCTCCCACCAAGCCCTACCTCCAACAATGGGGACGATACTTCAACCTGAGATTTGGGGGGACAAGTATCTAAACTATATCAATAGGAAGAAAGAAGAAATTCAGCTGTTACTTGATGAAGAAATAAGCAAGACTTTAACTACAAGCTCTGCAAGAA
The DNA here is from genome assembly GCF_029289425.2 of Pan paniscus. Classification (NCBI taxonomy): domain Eukaryota; kingdom Metazoa; phylum Chordata; class Mammalia; order Primates; family Hominidae; genus Pan; species Pan paniscus. Next base: position 63,462,425 of record NC_073267.2, on the reverse strand, counting down.
GATAGTCAAGGCAATTACTAACCCATAACAAAATATCAAAATCAACAAACTGTTTGGATTTTTTTTCTTTTAATTACTGGATGTGTACTTTGGATATCGATATATTTCAGATGACTGAGCAGACATAATGATCTAAGTAGTCCTTTGGGGAATAATTTCATAATTTTCACAGCCAGAAGAATGTTGTGCACTTTAGGTCTTCCCAATAGCTAATTTACATGGCTGTATCTTTAAAACCTCTTCCCATACTCAAATTGGTTTTGGAGCCTCCAAATGTCCACTTATTTCTGGGTTTGATATCAGAGAATCACTCTTGGCTCGTTCCTCTTCTTCATCCTCTGAACCAATTGATTACAAAGTTCTGTCAACTTAGAAGTCCTCTGAAATTCACGTCTTTTCTATTATAACTGCTCTGTCAGATGCATGCTTACATCACCTCATTTCAGGAACACTGCTTTTCTCTAGGTACGTCCCTTTGCCTCAAGCAAGAACAACTCAAATCCATTGTAGACACTGCCCACTAGACTAATCTGCCTGTAATATCACCAGCATCATGTCACTGTTAGCCTCAGAAACCTTTGAAGGCTTCCCAGAATGGAGCCATCTTTTGATGCCTCCCATATATTGGTCTAAGTTTCCTGAATTTTCTGTTTCAGCCAGATAGCTTAACACACTAAACCTAATGTACACTACCTTATTCCCACTCTCATATGGAATTCTACCTAACTGGAATGACCTCTTTCCATCTCTCTGCCCATGTCTTATGAAACCACCTTAAAAAAATTAGTAAAAGCCCACAAGGTTAGAATTGTGATAAGGACTTAAGGTTTGCTAAGGTATGGGCGTAGTTAAATCATAACCAGTTATTGTTTCATAACTTGCTTTGCTTTGCTTTGCTTTTCTATAATTGCTTACAGCTCAGGAGTCACATAGCTCATGGTCACAGATTTGTAACTTCTCCCATTGCTTCATAGAAAACATCAGTATCATAAAACCTAAGACTGGTGTTTGAGGTATTTTTCAGACTTTGCATTCTGATGAGCCAACGATGCCACCCAGATCTGTGACCCACACCAAGGAACTGACTCACCAGCTCTGTAAGCCCCACCCAGAAACTGATTCAGGCACAAAGACAGTTTTGACGCCTGTGCTATTTCATCTCCACCCAATCAGCAGTATCCATTCCCTAGCCCCAAGCCCACCAAATTTCCTTAATAACCCTAGCTTCCAAATTCTTGGGAAGGCAAATATGAGAAATATCTCCCATCTCCTCACTTAGCTGGTCCTGAGATTATTAAACTGTTTTTCTGCTGCAACACCACTGTTTCAGTGCATTGGCTTTTCTGTGCAGCAAGCAAGAAGTATCCGTTGGGCTGTAACAAATTGCAGTGTCATTTAGACAACTAAAAAATCCATTTTTTCCCTAAGATCTTATGTATGTAGCTTAAAACAACCTCATCATATGTGGAACTTGCTAAAGAAATGATTTGATTACCTCTCCTGGCTCTGTGGGGTTGTCCACTGGCATTTTCTCAGAGATCTACTGGTTATATAAGAATTTTCACATTTTACACTTTCAATTCAGTGATAACCTAAAATAATGACTTTACCAGTTACATAAACCAGATTTCTCCTTTGCATTGAAATTTCTAAATTGAAAGGCATTCTTATGGAATAATACTTCAGTTTCTTAATATTTTAAGGCTTCATAATGGTCTCTACGAACCCCTTCTATTAGAAGGATTCAAGAACAGTTTTTGTTCTAAAGGAAATCTGTAAATGCATTTGACAATCATGTATTGTCATGTGGCATATCTTTCCTACTGTTATCTTGAACTGTTCTTTAAATCCTTTATTAGAGTTTTACTTTTCATGTTTTTAATGTCTAATCTTCCCTAACAGATAGTATACTCTCTGGGGATAGGGTTTATGTCTTAGATGTCTTTCGATTCCTGATGCACTAAACATAACCTTGAAGAGAGGAAGTGCTTGGTCAAAACTGGTTGGTCTGGTTTTGACTATAAAGGCCTGATGTAGTCTACATTGCATATCAGAGGAAAAACAAACAAAAAAAATGAGGACTAAGTTTTGCTAGATATCCAACTGAAAATTATCCAACTGAAAGAGAACACTCAAATTGTCCAAATGTTCCTCATCTTCACTAGGATGCATCTCTTTGAGGCATTTCCCATATAGCTATAAGGGCTGCCAGATAATGCTTTTTATACAACGAAGTCCTTATTTTACCTTTCTTCCAACAGACAATAAAAATCAAGACTGTTTTAGTAAGTAGTTTCTTTCTCATAATTGGTAAGAGGTACTAGAAGAAAAAAATGTTGAATCCTATCTGTTCTTAACGTTTCAGGCAAATCCTTAATCTACGTTAATTTCATGCTATTGTAGACAGAATTCTAGAACTATTATTCATCTTCCATATGAACAAGGTGGTCCTGTGTGTCATTCTAGACGTTATTAGTAGAAAACTAAAGCCTGCAGGAGATGTCAAGGTGACAGGATTAGGAGGAAGAGAGAACCTCGAAATGGGATTTTCTCACTTGAGAACTGGGAGAGGACTGGAAAATCAATCAGTTACCATCCATACACAGGGCTTAACTGGTTACCTGAAATATTTTCTCATGCAAGTGTTGAGTTGAATTATATAGATTTACGAAGCTTACTTTATTGCATGAGTTAAAAATTTTTGGCAGCAATTGACAGAGACCAGCACAAATGAAGTCACGGACTAATTTAGTAGAAGAAAAAATATTCTTTAATCAGTGCTTTTCTCACTGTTGCTACCTAGAGACAGGAATGGGATGAACTGAGGAAGTCTGTGGCACTCAGTTATTGATGGGATATTAGCTAATCTTGTGGTTCAGTAAATATCATTCTCCCCGTCACCACAGAAAGATACTTGTGGAGTTTAATGGGCAGCAAAAAAATCAGGATTAGAAGTCACTTGGATTTTTAAAACCAGTAAGAGAGTTGTACATAAATAAATACATACACCTCTTATTTTTTAAAAGATCTTTCCAAAGAATGTTTTAAGGAAATGGAAGACGGTAGGAAGAGAGTTACAGGGACTAATGAACACTTTGCAAAGTGGCTTGTGTTTATGGCCCATCTCTCAACTAGAAAAAAGCGGGAGCGTGAGAGGTTAACTATAGTAGGAGAATAACTAAAGCTAGGGCAAAGTAAGGAAGCTTTTCTTCCTCCATGAACTGTTCTTTGTTCAGGGGCTACTGCATGTTCAGCATGAAAGTTAATTAACACACAGCACACTGCTGCCTGGAACGCCTTACATAATTACACCTGGAGTCTAATTAGGTAACTCTCAACTATCCCTTGTCTAAATCATCCAAGCTACAAATCTCTCAGTGTGGCTAGCATTCATTTAGTGAGTCCTGTGACATGCTTGTGAAATTAAAAAGTTGTCACTTCTAACATGTGGGATACACTAACAGCCTAAATGAGTTTTCCCATATGGTTTTCATGTAGAAAGTGAAGCCTTGAGAGAAAGTACGATCTTTCTGGATTCCTTTCAGTTGCCTACAGATTCCAGGACACCATGCCAGGTAGAATCATATTTTATTGACAATACTGTCAAGCAATTACTAATTAAGGTATTTGTGCTGTTATTTAATTTTAATAGGATGATACAATGTTAATATTGATCATTCTGAGATGACAAGATTATGATAAATTAAAACTTTTTAGACTTTTCTAGAATTTTCCAAGTTTTCCATAATGAAGAAATATCTTTATACTAATAACAATGTAGAGAGAGGAAGAAAAATTGGTAAAGGACTCCTCTATAAAATGATCCCATCTTTGTATTAATGAGTACCACATAATATGCAGAGCATAATTTATTATTTCAAAATTTAATATAATTTTAAATACTGTATATAGTGTATACAATAAAATACCAATCTATATCACTAGCTTTCATTTATCTAATCAAACTGAATAAATGTGCAAGATATGCTATAAATTACTTCCAAGAATGTACAACTTGGTAAAATGGGACACAGATTTTAGTGACATGGAAAGAGTTGTAATCGGTAGTATCATTTAACAACAGATTAAGTTTCTCTTTTTTCTTTGACCACTTTTTGCAAGTGACACCATATCACCCTTGAGATTTGTCACTTGGCTTGGCACATCTTTGTTATCAAGTGAAAATGACCAAAAGGAACACCTTGTTACCAAATCTGTTCATTACATGGGCAGGTTCATGAGAGCTGAACTCCACCCATCATATTCTGAAAACGGTGGGAGGAGGAGGGAGGATCCTGGAGAGTGAGAAACAGAACTTAATTAGTTGCAATGCCTGGGTCCACTGCTATAATCAGTGAAGCTACCCAACTGGTGGGCCAAGCCAAAGGGATCAGAAACAGGTCTACTATTGCCAAGTTTGCACTCTGCCTGCAGCGACTGTCAACTAATGACAGATTAGACAAATCTGATAGCTCTATCAAAACATTCATCTCAAATCTTGATTAGTAATCCTATTGAATTATGATTAATTCACAAGGGTGCTGCTGACAGATAAGATACTTTATCTAACGATGTGTACTAGTTGCTTTGCCCGACGCCAAATTTAAAAAAAGCCCCCCAAAACAAAAAAATCACAAACTCCAGAAGTTGCTAGTAAAATAAACTATCAAGTATTGCACATTGAGAAGGATAATGAGGCTACATGAACCATTTAATTTAATAAAGAGCTTGTTTGTGAGAACTCAGTCTTGATACAAAAAAACAAGAGGGACTTAGGGAGAGAAATACAGTGAGAACAATACACTATAAACAAGAGTACACTCTCTGCCGTTTCAGCAAGGAGTATGTAAGAGACATTAACTCACGATTGCTTCAGGGGGTACCATTCTCCATTTTGGCTACATCCCAGTTACTCAGGCCAGAGGCAGAGCAGAACTTGCATGCTTTTTGCAACTTACCATCCAATTACTCTTCTTGTCTCTGGGATGAAGACATCTGTGCATAGAAATACCCAGCAGACCTAAACTCATGGGATTTTCAGAAAGCAGATTTTTTTTTTTTTTTTTAAATCTTTAGGGAGTAAAGTGATAGGGAAGAGGGAAAGTAGAAGAAAGGAAGTGTTTAACTTTCCTAAGAAAAGGAATAAAAATGAGGGTTCCTAATGTCCTTTTTTCTTTTCGCTTTGTCTGAAGCAAAGAAACATTCGATGCGATGTGTGCTAAAGTTTTAGTTTAGTACACAGCTATGACTCAGGATAAATCGAATCAGTATTACTCATTCCCTTATCAAGCCAGCTCATGCGGCCTGAACCTAAACCTATCATTCCATTCATGGCTTTGCCAACCCCAAAAATTCAGCTATGCTTGTTGGGGTTTGGGTTGGGTTGCTGGGGCAGTCAGAGGATGCTAAGTACTCAAAATCTTGTGTAATTTTAGATGGTATCATTATCTTATCCTGACCTTATGATTTTACAAAAAGCCTAATGTCCTATAATCATGTTTCTCTTTAGCTGGTATTAACCTTTCGGTGACTTCTCTCTTCTCTCTCTCTGTCTCTCTCTCACACTCTCATAACTATCCTGTTAATCAATTGTGCACTGCAGATGGGGTCAAGGAAATCTACTTCCTCCTTTGATAGCCTCCAACGTTTCTACTCTTGGGGATAAAAGTGCTTTAAATGGAGTTATATTCTAGGAAAATCAATATATGATTACTGCAAAGATTTGTATTGATTGTGCGTTGCATTGCAAAAAGGCTAAAGAAAAATGGCATGGCACATTTTCCTTCAATTCCTACTCCACAGAGTTTGTTGTGAATGTTTTGGGCAAGAAGAAAATGTTGGAACTTTATTTAATGACCTAAAGTTTTCATCATTCACTCCACTTACTTTTTTCTCTGCCCCAGGAAGTGCTTCATTATGACTCTCCTGGCTTCTCGTCTATAATACTGGCCGACATCAGGGGCTGCCAGGAGAGTTCACAGAGCTGAAGACTGTCTCCTTCACACAAGGGAGCTGTGCCAGAAACTGCAGGTTGCCTTCCTAACATCCATTCTTCCCTGTCTACTCTCTCACACAAGCCTGATTTTGTGGAGAGCAGCAATGCACCCAGCTGAAAAGCACTTCTGAGTTTTCCCTTACCTATAGATGAAACTAAGTGATTAGGTTTTGGGTAATGGAGTCTAGGTAGAGATTGTTGGGCAAGGCTTCTGGGGAAGTTCCTTAAAAAGGGGTTGGGGTTTGGCTCAGCTGCCAGGCACATTTTACCCTTCCCTCCCTTTCTTCCTTCTTCCTACCTGTAATGTAGGTGAGCCATTAGGAGCCACAGCAGTTCTTTTGTGACCGTGAGGGAAACCTGAAGCCAGAAGCCAAGTCAAAGTATAGCAGAACCTCAAGACCAAAGGGGCCATGAACATTGGTGATGTTGTGGAGCCACCAGAATAACCCTGTTCTTTGTGAACTTCTTTCAGATGAAGGAAAATAAATCCTGATATTGTTTAAGTTACCGTTTTTCTGGTCTTTGATATTTGCAGCCAAACATGAGCCATTTCTCCAGCAAAATGCCTAATTATATGAGTTCTCAATGTTGTGCTGACTAATAAAAATAAGTAATTTTTTTTTTCTTTGAGCCAGAGCCTTGCTCTGTTGCCCAGGTTGAGTGCAATGGCGTGATCTCAGCTCACTGCAACCACCATCTCCCAGGTTCAAGCAATTCTCCTGCCTCAGCCTCCAGAGTAGGTGGGATTACAGGCACCCGCCCCCATGCCCGGATAATTTTTGTATTTTTAGTAGAGACAGGGTTTCACCATGGTGGCCAGGCTGGTGTCAAACTTCTGACCTCAGGTGATCCGCCTGTCTTGGCCTCCCAAAGTGCTGGGATTACAGGCGCGAGCCACCGCGCCCAGCCACCTTTTTTTTTTGAGATGGAGTCTCATTCTATCACCCAGGTTGGAATGCAGTGGCGCAGTCACTCACTGCAACCCCTGCCTCCCAGTTGAAGTAATCCTCCCACCTCAGCCTCCCAAGTAGCTGGGATTACAAGCATGCGTCACCAAGCCTAGCTAATTTTTGTGTTTTTAGTAGAGACAAGATTTCACCATGTTGGCCAGGCTGGTCTTGAACTCCTGACCTCAAGTGACCCTCCCCCCTTGGCCTCCCAAAGTGCTGGGATTATAGGTGTGAGCCACCACACCTGGCCAAAAATAAGTAACATTTATCTCTAGGATAAATGTCATAGGCAGTGGTTACTGGGTGACTCAAATACTTCAAGGTGTCTACAATCATTTAGTCGTTTTCCCAATCACTAGTGTTGAGAATACTGTAGTAATAAGGTCTTTAAGAAGTTTGGTGTACCTTTGTGATTTTTAGCTGTCCAGCCTCCATTTCTCTATCTTCTAGTATTAACAGTGCTCCAATTTCTTCTGGGAAATTTCTTCCCCTTATAGTTTGCAGTCTTAGTGGGACTGTCATCAAGGGGCTCTGGCCTCCCCTAATGGAGGAGCAGGTATGAGATCCAGACTAAACTCCTTCAGACTTTGATTAAGGATTCAAGACCCATTTAGATGATTCTGGAATAAAAGCTGTTTTATTATAAATTAAGAGATGGAATTTCTAAAAGCCTCTACCTTACAGACTGAACATTTCTTACTGAGAAGTTCTTCTTAATGGCTTATTGCCTAAGTGATTTAAATTTTTCATTAAATACAGAAGTTACTGATTATAAAATCTATTGACTAGTTAGCTTCAATGGACTATTAAAACATTTACTCTAAAAACTGCAGCTTAAATAGAAGGTAATATTAAACTGGGTGAAAAATTAAATTTTGGGAATAATAACAGCTTACCTTTATGGAGTGTTTCCTTTGTGGCAGACACTACTCCCTGATATTTAAATATATAAACTAATATAATACCTATAATAACCTATGAGTTAAGCATTGCTATTATTCCCTTTATTCAGATGGGAAAACTGAGGGAGAATGGTTAAGTAATTTGCCCAATGCCATGTAGTTTGTAAGTGGAAGAGTCAGGATAATTCTCAAAGCTACTGTGATAAAATTATATACTTCTCTATCGCTGGTGGCAATACAAACTAACATAAAACCAGCCAAGACCAGGCGCGGTGACTCACACCTGTAATCCCAGCACTTTGGGAGGCTGAGGCAGGCAGATCACAAGGTCAGGAGTTCGAGACCAGCCTGGCCAATATGGTGAGACCCTGTCTCTACTAAAAATAAAAAAAAAAAAAATTAGCTGGGCGTGGTGGTGTGCACCTGTAATCCCAGCTACTCGGGAGGTTGAGGCAGGAGAATCTCTTGAACCTGGGAGGCAGAGGTTGCAGTGAGCCGAGATAGTGCCTCTGCACTCCAGCCTGGTGACAGAGTGAGACTGTCTCAAAAAACAAAAAACAAACAAACAGAAAAACAGCCTAGACATTTTTTTGGTAATGTATAGTAAAAGCCATACAAACACTTATACCTTTTACTTAATAATTCCATTTGTAATATTATATTCAAGAGAAACCATCTAATTGAAGAAAACAGAGATTTTTATTGCAGCATTATTCCTAATAGCATAACTAAGTAGAAGTAACCTAACTTCAATACTGGGGAACAATTAAACCCAAAATAGTATATAAACAATGCATTATCAGTCTTTAAAATGCATAATTATAAAATTATGAAGCAACACAGGAAACAATGTAGCATTAAATAAAAAAGCATGATACAAAATTTCATGTACTCAACAACAATACCTAAATTAACCCACACATTCCTGTGGTCAATGGCTGGAAATTAACTTTCAAGGTAAAAATAGCTGTATTAGGAGAGTGGGACCATGGGGAAGTCCCACTCCCCCATTTTTCTCTATTATTTTCAAATCAAAAAGGGGGAACAATAAAGTGGAAACACGCTTTCAAGAAAGGAAGAGAAATCGCACGAAGTTCCCAGTGCCCCAGCATGCTTTGGGATCTTGATTGGGAAAGCCCATCGTTCCCCCTTCAATGTAGATTAACGAGAATGCTACGAAGGAAGGGAGGCTTAGCAACGGAAGGCTCTTTATCCAGTCAAGGTAAATGAAGTTGGGCTGGTCAGAAGACTAAATAAGATTAGTTATGAGCTCCAGGTCATCCACTCATGGAGGTCAGCGAGTGTGAGATTATTATCCTTGGTAGAAGAGCAGCAAAATAGCATTAAGGAATAAATTAATGAAAACGGTAGAAGATTATTTGAACGAAAGCCCTAATCAGTTTAGAGATTTCACTCAACTGCTCTACCGGCCATCAGTCAAGCTCACAAAACAAATATGCTTGTTCTCTTAAGTAATTCCAGGAGATCTCCCTTTCTTGCTTCAAAGACATCCAATCTAAGGAAAGTCATGAATAAAGTTACCCCGGTTTGCTGTTACACCTCATACAAAACCCACTCAAGCATCAAGGTGCACGCTACAGCAGACTATTTACAGAAGATGCGTAATTGCTAGTCCTGTTTGGCCTTTGATTCTGAACAGAACATTATTCCATATCCATTCAGAAACACTGAATTCACCAATGTGCAAACTGCATATTTTATTAAATAAACACAAACTAGGAGATAATGACATACATTTGTTTTCATTACAAGTAGTAATGCAATATTTCTCCAAGGCTTACTACATTAGCATTTCTCTCCACGTTTCAAATGCCTTTGAACTTTCTGAAAAGCTACATCTGTTAGCTCCCGTGTATACAGCGGAAAGTTACCAAGTGAATTAAGTTTTAATATAAATTGCTTTGTTCACTATTAAGATTGATGTTGGACACACTGTACTGTAAGTTGCAAACTGCAATTACAATTCGTTGCAATTATCTTTGGTTGTTAATAGCACAAGATAGCATGTCACTTTCTACCAAGTGTATAATTTATCATTTGTGGGTTTTTTTTTTTTTTTGTGAACTCTTGTGGTATTCCAAATGTATAATCTTGTTGTATTTATTTCCCAGTGGTCCAACAAAATGCACAGCAAGTGCTGACTAGAACAAACTAAAAAGCACTGCTATTGACAAGCCGTCACTTGAGCAGTAATGAACATTCAGCCTCCACTTTCACCTCAACAAACCAGCAGCTTTAATTTATGATAAAGCAAAGGAGAGACAACCTCCAGGTTTATTATACCCTCACTGCTGTTTCAAATAAAGTAATTAGAAGGTCAAGAGACAGGTCTGGAAAGCCAAATATAAATGCAACCCTTCTGTACAGACATTAAAAAAAAAAAGACTAGTGTGTTCAAAGAGCATTTTATCCATCTTTCTTCTTCAGAGCTGGGCAAGTCGGTTGTTGTTCTTTTTTAATACTACCGTAACCAATCAGAAACAGAGGCAGCACCAACCATTCTTTCACTGTCTAATTTGCTCCATATGGACTACGAGCCGCTCACCTAGGAGACGCTGTCCTTAAGAGAACATGACTTACTAGTCCCCAAAACTGCTCTCAACTGTAGACTTAGGGCAGGTGATCAGACATTTCTTTTTGTTTTTTTGTTTTTTTTCTTCCAATAAAGAAAACTCAGGTGAAGTGATGGAAAGGTTCTAGAGAAATCCTACTGATATAATGGTAGCCCACAAATAAATAGAAATCTATTTGAAAACATCTGCTGTAAAATTTTTCTTGAAAAAATACCCGAGGAAAAGGGGTTGGCTGGGAGAAAAATTGCCTTTTCCATATGTTTTGTTTTCAGTGATGAATAAACAAGTATAAAAAACTAGTATGTTGTTTTGAAGAAACTACCTACAATATCATATTTCATTTTAAAGGCTCCTAATTTTGCATAATTGTGTTCTGCATTTATGTTCCTCTTTTTTCTCCTACATAAGAATCACACCACCCAAGCCAGGCGCGGTGGCTCACACCTGTAATCTTGGCACTTTGGGAGGCCAAGGCAGGCGGATCATGAGGTCAGGAGTTCGAGACCAGCCTGACCAACATGGGGAAATCCTGTCTCCAATAAAAATACAAAAATTGGCTGGGTGTGATAGTATGCTCCTGCAGTCCCAGCTACTCAGGAGGCTGAGGCAGGAGAATTGCTTGAACCCAGGAGGCGGACGTTGCAGTGAGCCGAGATTGCGACACTGCACTCCTGCCTGGGTGACAGAGGGAGACTCTGTCTCAAAAACAAACAAACAAACAAAGAATAAAACCACCCAAAAATTCCTTGTAAAGGCCATGTAATCTAATGGCCTACATGGCCATGTATAGCCATGTAGGCTATACACCCAGCCTACCCTCTGAGGCGTAAGTTAAGACAATTGTAAGGGCCTCTTCTAAACCAGCTGCCCTCAAATGTGTTGATCCATGGATTACTGCAGGGGGAAATTATGTTGCATGAAGAAACTACATTTCTCCCCATCACCTATTGTTTTAAGCTCTCTTCCAAGCCTCTAAATGAAAAGATGAGGATGGTAGAAGAATAGAAAGAGGAGAGTGCAAGAAGCACAAAGAAAAGAAGGGATAGAAATTGAGGGGAAGAAAGACAAAACCAGAACTCACCGAGCTCCTGCACAGGTAGCTATGGTATGTGTCACATATACTACATGCTACATTTGTTATGTGGGAAAAAAGATGAATCTTCCAAAATGGTACAAGTTATTCTTGGTGCCATAACCTAGGAAAATTCTTTTTTTTTCTTTTTTTGAGACAAACTCTCACTCTGTTGCCCAAGCTGGAGTACAGTGGTGCCATCTTGACTCACTGCAACCTCTGTCTCCCAGATTCAAGGGATTCTCCTGCTCAGCCTCCCAAGTAGCTGGGATTACAGGCATGTGCCACCATGCCCAGCTAATTTTTGTATTGTTAGTAGAGATGAAGTTTCACCATGTTGGCCAGGCTGGACTCGAACTCCTGACCTCAAGTAATCCGCCTGCCTCAGCCTTTCAAAGTGCTGGGATTACAGGCATGAGCCACCATGCTCAACCAACCTAGGAAAATTCAAGGCTATTATAATCATCTTGATCCATCTCTTTTTGGGGTCTGTGGCACGTACACTCCAAAAGCCTTTCTGAAACAGTGTTCTGTTGTGTAATTTTTGATTCAAGTCATTTTTCCCATCATCTATTCAAGCAGTCAGTATAATTGCACTTGATTATATAAGTGGTGGAAAGGTATGTAATATCATAGAGCACGTACTTATGTTGTAAAAATCCTTATGAAACTGTAAAACAAAAAGTGCACGAGTACAGTAGGTGCTTCTGTTTTTCTTTTTGTCTCCAGCAAGAAAACCTACTGGAAGCAATGACTCTTCATGGTGTATAGGAAATGGATATATTTTGTGTTCTCATCTACCAGGGTGAAGGGATGGGCAGCTTTGATCCACGATCACCTTGATATCCCTAGTGTCAAATAATATTTATAAATCATGCATTAATAAAGAGACAATATCTGTACTCTATAATCCAACTGCATACAGGAAAGACAAAATAGTATTAAATTTCTGAGGCATATAGTATAATTTCTAGGTTGGTTTCTTCAATCCAGGAACATGTTTTCTTCTGTTGTAGCCATTTTTTGTTATTGTTTATTTATTATTTTACTCTAAAATCTAATACTCCTAATTTTTACAATTAGTGGGAAAATAACTATAGAAATAAACTATAAGCTAGATAATTTTCCAAATTTTTTGGAGGCAGTAATTTCAGCTGTTTCTCTAACTAGATAAAACAAAATACAATTTGACTAATCTGCATTCTTCAATCCTCCCCTCCCAGCCAACTTCTTTTCCGATCTTTCACTGGAGGTGCTAATGAGTAGTGAAGTGTTCAAAATGCTACGCTGCGCAGTGGAAAGAGATGCACAGAGCCTGAGTAATTCAAAGTGGAAAGTGAGACTTGTTTCATCAGGCTGTAAACTTTCATCTCAGTGGAAGTCCTAACAATGGTATCCTGGATGTCAAATCTCCACCAAACAGGAGATTCTCAAAGAGGAAAGCCAGCTCTCCTATTTCTTTCCCATAGGAAACCTATATGCCAAAGGAATCTAGAAACCGAGGTGTTCCTGGTTTCTATCTGAAGGGCCCAACACTGAGATAGGTTTTTAGGAAAATGTAAAGGAATTGTGGAGCATGATCACTACCTGGGAGGACCTTCCACATTGGACAAAGCCCAGTACCTGGTAGATACGCCAACAACTTTTGCATATGCCCATTAAATGCATCAACTGTTACTAAAGTAATGTATATGGTTCTATGAGTATGGCAGAGACATAAAAAAATCATGATGCCTATGGGAGGCACTGTTGGTGCCTCAACAACCATTCCCACCTTCTTCCTTGTTAACAGAATCTATTTTATTCAGGTATTCAGCACTCAAAGGAAGTTGACTCCATTGCCAGATTGGGAGTAAATCTTAGTTAATCAGTCGATAATGGTGCTTCCATTTCCCTTGCCAGTCTTGGTTTAGGGGTTTCAGTTGGGAGCTTCTAGGAAGGATCTCCTCACTCTTAAGAAGGAGACACAAGAAGAATTGATTTCCTTCTATCTCTGTTGTTTCTACATCTGGATGTGGTGCCTGGAGCTACTGTAGGCATTTGAAGCCCAAAGGAGGCTAGCATGAGGGTGGTGATGATGGCAGAAACTGAAGAAAAGAACTCAAGTCTCCAATCGCATCATTGGGCCTATGATCATATCACACCTACAGCTGTCCTATTTCCGAACTTCCTGTGATGTGAGATAACAACTGGCATTGTTTACAGTAATTTGAGTCAGGGTACAATTTGATACTGTGCCCATTGTATTAGTCCATTCTCACAGTGCTATAGAGAACGGCCAAAACTGGGTAAATTATAAAGGAAAGAGGTTTAATTGACTCAGTTCTACAGGACTTGGGAGGCCTCAGGAAACTTACAATCATGGCAGAAGGGGAAGCAAACACATTCTTCTTCACATGACAGCAGGAAGCAGAAGAATGAGAACGCAGCAAAGGGGGAAGCCCCTTATAAAACCATCAGATCTCATGAGAATTTACTCACTATCACGAGACTAGCATGGGGGAAACCACCCCCATGATTCAATTACCTCCCACTGGGTCTCTCCCATCACACGTGGAGATTATGGGAACTATAATTCAAGATGAGATTTGGGTGGGGACACAGCCAAACCATATCACTATTTGTCCATTAAGGAGGAGTAACACACACATACACACACACAGACACATGAATGAATGTATGTATGTATGTATGTATCTATCTATCTATCTATCTATCTATCTATCTATCTATCTATCTATCTATCTTATCTATCTATCTATCTATCTAAGTTGTAACCATGCCAACACAACTGAATTTAAATCTCACTAACATCAAACCAGTATCTGCATATATTACTGGTGAGATTTTAAAAATTGGTACCATCCTTTTGGAGAGAGTTTGTCAGTATGTACCAAGAGCTATGAAGAGGCTTGTAAATTTTGACCAAGTATTTTACCTTGGGCAAGCTCTCCTAGGGAAATAATTCAAAACAGGGACAAATACATACTCTATATTTGGTAGAGTATTATGCATCCATTACAAAAGATGATTCAAACTGTTAGCAAAGTGAAAAAGAGAGTACTAGAATAATGATGATGATGATTATAAAAGTCAACATGTGTGTACGTGTCAGAGCCCAAAGAATATCTATCAAAATGTTCACAGAGGTAGTGTCATGGTGGGGGACCAGGGGGTGAGTTATTTTTTTCCTGCTCTTTCTTTTCCAAATTTCCTAAATAGGAAATAATATTTATATTTGAAATTTCTACCCTGCATTATTCAGCTGCTTAGTACAATTTGCGGGCGAGGCTGATTGAAAATGTCTAGAGAGGGAGACTGGGCTAGCCTGGGGAAAAGACTTGAGGCAGATGCAGAAAGCTCATTAGCACCAAGATTTCTTCACAACTAGTTGGATTTTTCTTTTAAACTCTGACTTTTCTTTTCTTTCCTTTTTTTAAAGGAGATGATTATCCCATGATTTGGGTAAGGTGAACAAAAATAGTTAACACATATGGGATGGTGAGCTAACGTGCCATCACCGAAAGAAGCCCATTGGGGAAAATTCTTATTTCTAAATAAGAAAGAAAATGTGAACTGCTTTGATTCAAGTGTTCTGCTTCAGAATAAATTTGCCTAGAAGCACCTAAGAGTGCAAGGTGGGGGCTGGAAGGCACTGCATTCTTTTAAATAAAAGCAGGGACATAGATGCTCCTTCTAATGTAAGCCAACAATGGCACTGTTGACAGAGTCCCAAAGAAGCTCATGATATTCCACATAATTAAGAGGAATTGTTGGCATCAGAGGGGCCAGAAATGTTCTGTAGATTAACTGCTTGCTTCATTGCTAATGACTGCCCAATTTCTTTAGACTAATTGGTTCAATCTACATTTTTGCAGCAAAGATGAAGTATCAACTTGATTTGGTGTCGATAAAAAATTGATGGATGCTTCTGACTGCTACTTCTCAACAATACATGGATTATTACTACTATAATTATCATAAATGACAAAACATGGGCAAGTGGTGATTACAAGTCTAATTCTATCTTGAGGTTTTAATGGCATAAACCACTCAGGCTTTACACTCATGATTTACTGCATCATCAAAATCCCTGAAAGGATTACCCTTGGGTGAATGCCACTCATTATCTTCCCAATAATGCACTGGTTTGGCCCAACATGGAACAAATAATCAAGATTGAATTCTTAGAAAAGCCCTTTTTAAATATATAAATCTCTGGTTTGAGAAGGAGGCATGTACCTGCCAATATCCTTCTCTTCAATTCTGGATGTTGTAGTTGAATTTTGCTCTGGCGTGTACAAAAGCCAGGTGTCTCTATGTCACACAATAGCCTACTATGACACATAACAAAGCCATGAGATGCTCCATTATCGCTAACCAAGCACTACCAGAGTGCCACCAACCAAGAAGAGAGAGAAAAGGCTATCAGCCTCATATCTTCCCACTTTGTTGGGCATAAATACTAGTTCTGCAGAGCTGCCTTTCTTTCGGGGCAAGGGACAGGGAAGAAAATAGGAAAGAGGCATTTACTGCTATTTGTGGGGAATGCTTTTTAGAGAACATTAAACAACTTGTGCTACAATAAAAAACATAAAACACACAGACATTTAGCTTGTTAAGTGAGGCAGATCCAGTATTAAGGATACCTTAGACTGAGACTGCAAAATAGAATGTCCCCAAAGTTCAGGCCGGCAATCAAAGAGCAAAGCAGCCTAAATGAGGGGTGGTAGCAACTAGGTAGGAGATACCTCGTCTAAAATGGGCAGCTGCCCATTGTTACAAGTGACTGTTGCTCGGTCCAAGAGGACAAGTCTTCCAGTTTTTTTTTTTTTTCCATGACAAGTCAGAAGCCTTCATTTTTTGGGGAAACATCCAGGTTTGTCATGTTGGCAGACAATTGTATTTTTAGCATAATGGTGAAGAGGAGGGGATTCTGGAATGAGACAGTCTGGATTTGGATGTTAGTTCTGCTAACATTTGGGAAGTGTTACTTCCTCTTGGTCTCAGTTTTCTCATCTGTAAAATGGGGATAACAACTGCCACCTACCTCATGGAGTTGCTTTGAAGATTAAATGAAGGAACAAATGAATGTGTGTAAAATAATCCTGACACATACTAAGCGTTCAATAGCCATTACTGTTACCTAAGGCTAGGTAAGGCCAGCTGGTTGTCAGTTTCTGACCTCTGCTGTAGGCAGAAATGATCTGTGGAAGGCAGGATAGAAAAATGGCCAAGGGCTTTGGCTCTGAGGCAGACTGCATGGGTTCGAATCCTGTTTCCTGTGTTTGCTGGAGGCTGTCCGAACTTGTAAGTCACTGTATGAAGTCTCAGCTTCCTTATCTGGCAAACAGGGATAGATAATAAAGTACCCGCGCTTCACAGAATGTTGTGAGAATGAGATGAAATAATTTATGTGAAGCAGGTACAATGTACAATGGTATTTGGCATATGGTAAGGACTCAGGAAATAGTAATAGTCGTTACTCATGTTATTGGTTAAGTTGAATTTTCCCAAAGTCTTTGAATTTTAAATCCTTTTTTGTTTTTCAAAGCTACTTTTTAAAACGACTCGTCTTATTTCCTTTTGCCATGGGCATTTGTGCCATGGAGATAGCTTTATTTTTTTATTGGTTAGTTATTAACTATAAGGAGTTCACTTTTGAAAACTGATTGCTTCACCTCTGAAAATTGCTCCTTAAGGTGCTACTTCAACTCTTACAATTGTTACCAAATGAAAACAACGCTGCAGACAAACAACTCTGTTGGTGTAGGCGACGCACACTTAGGAGTAAAGGTTGCTGTAATCACCCTTGTGGTGACATAATGTTGATGTTTAATACTTTACATGAAACACAATTGTTTTTGTAATACGTAAATAGCTGACAATGTCCAGTTTAAGGGAATCTGCAGTTCAAATGCCCAGGACATCTCTCTCCATTAAAACATGCAACTGGGCATGGTGGCTCATGCCTGCAATCCCAGCACTTTAGGAAGCTGAGGCAGGAGGATCTTTTGAGGCCAGGAGTTTGAGAACAGCCTAGGCAAGACCTAGAGTGAGACCATGTCTCTAAAAAGAAAAAAAAAATTTTAGTTAGCCAGGTGCAGTGGTGTGTACCTATAGTTCTAGCTACTTGAGAGGCTGAGGCAGGAGGATTGCTTGGGGCTAGGAGTTGGAGGCTGAAGCGAGCTGTGATTGCACTACTGCACTCCAGACTGGATGACAGGGCAAAACCCCATCTCAAAAAAAAAAAAAAGAGAGAGAGAGAAAGTAGGAGATTTAAAATAATAATAATTTTAAATGCCTGAAAATCTGGGTGCATTTTATAGAACACACTTCAGGCAAGCTAAACGTGTGCAAATGACATGAGAATGGCCTTCTGCAGTGGAGTTAGGAGGGCGATTCCTTGGTTCAGTCAATCAAAATTCTCACATATGCAAAACTAAAGGAGGTTTCCCAGTTTGCCTTATGGTGCAGCTCACATTTGGGGGGTGTCCTAGACTGTCTGCCTTGCTATGAAGGAACACCTGAGGCTGGGTAATTTATAAAAAAAGAAGTTTATTTGGCTCACAGTTCTACAAGCTGTACAAGAAAGAGGACACCAGCATCAGCTTCTGCTGAGGGCCTCAGGAAGCTTCCACTCATGGTGGAAGGCAAAGAGAAGCAGGCATCACACGGAGAGACAGAAAGGAAGCAAGAGAGAGAGAGAGCAGGAAGGTGCCAGGCTCTTTTCAAAAGTCAGCTCTCACAAAAACTAATAGAGTGAGAAGTCACTCATTACCCAGATGACAGAACCAAGTTGTCCATGAGGGATCTGCCTCCATAACCCACACACCTCTCACTATATCCTACCTCTAAAATTGGGGATCAATTTCAATATGAGATTTGGAGCAGACAAATATCCAAACTATATCAGGAGGTCATTGTAAGTCTTTTCTCTAAAACAGACAGAGAGCTTCAACCAAAGCACCACAGCTTCCTGAAAACCAAAGTGCATATATCACTAGCAAAGGAAAACGCATTTCCTGTAAAATACTCATGAGAGAAAGAATATAAATTATACTAGAAGTGTCAACAGGTACACACTGCTAAAAGTAAACAAGCTTCAAGTCACCAGAGTTCCTCTATCACTTACTCATGACTTTCAAATGTCCTTTTTAGTGCATGGAGAATCTTATACAGGCACACATTGACAATATTGCAGGTTCAGTTCCAGACCACCACAATAAATATAGCAATAAAGTAGCTCACATGAATTTTTTGGTTTCCCAGTGCATATAAAAATTATGTTTTTTAGACATAATGCTATTGCATGCATAGCAGACTACAATATAGTGTAAAAAACGATGTACATACTCAAAAATACTCGATTGCTAAAAAATGCTAACAATTATCTGAGCCTTTAGCAAGTCACAATTGTTTTGCCTTAACAGTGATGGCTGCTGATGGATTGGGGTGGTGGTTGTTGAAGGCTGGGCTGGCTGTGGCAATTTCTTAAAATAAGACAATGAAGGTGGCTGCAACAGTTGACTCTTCCTTTCATGACAGATTTCTCTGTAGCATGCAATGCTGTTTGATAGCATTTTACTCACAATTTTACTTCTTGCAAAATTGGAGTCAGTCCTCTCAAACCTTGCTACTGCTTCATCAACTCGCTTTATGTAAGACTCAACATCCTTTGTTATTATTCCAACATTGTTCACAGTATCTTCACCAAGAGTAGATTCTATCTCAAAAAAAAACACTTTGCTGATCCATAAGAAGCAACTACTTATCTGTTAAGTTTGATCATGAGATTATGCAATTCAGTCACATCTTCAGGCTCCATTTACGAGTCTAGTTCTTTTGCTATTTCCACCACATCTGCAGTAACTTCCTCCACTGAAGTCTTGAGCACCTCAAAGTCATCCGTGAGAGTTGGAATCAACTTCTCCCAAACTCCTGTTAATGCTGATATTTTGACTTCCTCCCATGAATCATGAATTTTCTTAACAGTGTCTAGAATGGTGAATCCTTCCCAGAAGGTTTTCAATTATCCTTCCCAGATTTATCAGAGGAATGCCAGCTATAGCCTTACAAAATGTGTTTCTTAAATAATAGGGCTTAACAGCAGAAATTACTCCTTGACCCATGGGCTGTAGAACGGGTGTTGTGTTAGCAGGCATGAAAACAACATTAATCTCATTTATCTCCATCAGAGCTCTTGGGTGACCACATGCATTGTCAATGAGCACTGATATTTTGAAAGGAATCTTTTTTTTTTTTTCTGAGAAGGAGGTCTCAACAATGGGCTTAAAATATTCAGTAAACCATACTATAAACAGATGTGCTATCATTCAGGCTTTGTTGTTCCATTTATAGAGCACAGGCAGAATAGATTTAGCATAATTCTTAAGTGCCCTAGGATTTTCAGAATGGTAAATGAGCAATGGCTTCAACTTAAAGTTACCAGCTATATTAGCCCCTAATAAGAGAGTAAGCCTGTCCTGTGAAGCTTTGAGGTCAGGCATTGACTTCTCCTCTAGCTATAAAAATGCTACATGGCATCTTCTTCCAATAGAAGGTTGTCTACATTGAAAATCTGCTGTTTGGTGCAACCATTTCATCAATGACCTTAGCTAGATCTTCTGGATAGCTTGCTGCAGCCTCTGTATCAGCACTTGCTGCTTCATCTTGCACTTTACGTTATGGAGACAGCTTCGTTTCTTAAATCTCATGAACCATCTTCTGCTACCTTTCAACTTTTCTTCTGCAGTTTCTCACTTCTCTCAGCCTTCATAGAATTGAAGAGTTAGGGCTTTGCTCTGGATTAGGCTTTGGCTTACAAACATTAGGGAATGTTGTGGCTGGTTTGATCTTCTATCCAGACCACTAGAACTCTCTCCGTATCAGCAAGGCTGTTTTTCCCTTTCTTATCATTCATGTGTTCACTGGAGTCGCATTTTAATTTGGTGCAGGATCTTTCTCTCTGCATTCACAACTTGGCTATTTGGCACAAAAGTCTTGGTTTTCAGACTGTCTTTGCTTTTGATATGCCTTCCTCACTAAGCTTAATCATTTCTAGCTTTTGAATTAAAGTGAGAGATGTGCAACTCTTCCTTTCACTTGAACATTTGGAGGACGCTATAACTTTATTAATTAATTTCAATACTGTTGTGTCTCAAGGAATAGGGAAGCCTGAGGAGAGGGAGAGAGATGAAGGAATGGCAGGTTGGTGGATCACTCAGAACACACACAACATTTATTATGTTCACCGTCTTATATGGATGAGGTTCATTGTGCCCCAAAACAATTACAATAGTAATATGAAAGATCACGGATCACAGGTCACTATGACAGGTATAATAATAACAAATTTTCTTCCTTTTTCTCTTTATTTTTATATCCTTTCTTTTGTTTTTTATCTTAATAAATACTTTTGAAAGATTGCAAGAATTACTAAAATGTGACAGAGACATGAAGTGAGCACATGTTGTTGAAAAAATGGCACTGGTAGACTTACTCAATGCAGGTTTCTACAAACTCAGTTTGTAAAGACATACCATCTCCAAAACACAAGAAAGTGAAGCCCAGTAAAACGAAGTATGCCTGTTACAGCTATTTGGGAAAAGAAATGATGGCTATGACATGGTATTCTGAGAACCATTAGGCTGATAGATATAGGGCCCTGCTTTCTCATATCAAGTTCTACTCTGTGACTCACCAGGTAAATCTATGGCTGGGTCCTCTCCAAATCTCAAATCATTGAAAGCGGGTTGATATATTGTGAAAGAGCAATGCTTTGCAACTGAAAGTCATCAGAAACTTTCTAGAAGAGATTTCTTCACTAGATAAGAATCTCCATAGCTTCTTGTTTTATATTCCTAGTTATGGATATTATGACTATATGTAAACTCATTTTGTTTTCTCTGAGTCTGTGTATCATTTAAATATTAAAAAGAGCAATGGTGATAATTCCATTGTCAGTTACTGTGATGTCATCCCTCCCAAATACGGGGGTTATCTGGGGTGCAGAAGTCAGAGGTGGATGAGATTAAAGTGAGGTTCCCTCTGGAAATATTCTAATGTAACCGTCCAGCCTCCTTCCTCTCCCCTCCCCTCCAGAAGGCTAATGATTTTAAAACGCCCAAATCCAATAATAGATATCACTTACTTTCGGGGATGCACATACCAGAGGAAGTGCTGGGGATAAAGGAAATCTGTGAATCAGAGAAAGATGTTGGTATGCAAGATTGAAGATAGACCAGCTGGCCCACTGCTTCAGCTGGTTTCCAGAGGCCAGGAAGAAATTAGTCTCACAGTTCAGTTGAAAGAACACCTGGCTGTTCACCCAGGGGCACAAATTCACTGTTGAACAGGGTTATCTTTGTTTCCATACCAAACACACCTAGGAATTAAGTTATTTAAAATCCTGTGACTCTCATTGTCCTAAATTGCTCGCCTACATGAAATCAGGAGGTAGAGAAGGGTGGAGAGGAACTGGAGGTAAAAACATTGATGTCAATAGGACTGATTTTTTTTTAACAGGACTGATTTTAAAGGCTAGAATGGTCTTCTCCTGACTATTACAACTAGGTTTGAGGGTGCCATATTGATTTCCCATATACATTTTATTGAAGATTTACTAATATGAAGAGTTAGGATGGGAGAAATTGCATTTTTTGTTTGTTTGTTTGGCTGGTCGGTTTTTGAGGCAGAGTCTTGCTCTGTCACCCAGGCTGGAGGGTAGTGGCGCAATCTTGGCTCATTGCAGTCTCCAACTCCTGGGCTTAAGGGATCCTCCCATCGCCTGAGTAGCTGGGATTATAGGCATGAACCACCACACTCAGTTAATTTTTTTACCTTGCAGAGATGAGGTCTTGCTATGTTGCCCAGGGTGGTCTTGAACTCCTGGCCTCCAGTGATCCTCCTGCCTTGGCCTCCCAAAGTGCTGGGATTACAGTCGTGAGCCATGGTGCCCAGCCAAGAATTGTATTAAAGTGCAAGAACTTGCACCCTAGCAACAACTAAAAGGACCTATTAGAGCTACTGAGGCTTCATGGGATGGCTACATTAGCTCAATGTTCCTCTGTCTTTTAGGGTATGCACAAAGGTCACTACTACAGTCAAAAATAGACTCCAGTTCCTCATTGCTATGTAAGTTTATGAGTATGGGAAACATCACTTTACAGCTGAACCTTCAACCCCGACACTTATTTCTCTTTCTCTGAAGGGGGGTCAGGTTGAGTTTTGCCACAAAGCACTGAGGAGTGTGGCTGGGTAGGCCGAGTCACAGAGGGAGTTACATGACAGGAAAGGAGATGACTTGCTGAATTCAAAGCAGAAAAGCCAGATGCGTATCTTGGACGTAGGTGGGATAGGGTAGTAGTGGTGGAGCCAGCAACTTGTGAGGCAGAATGTGCTGGCAACTACTATTGGCACAAGACTTGGTGGGAAGCCTGGCGGACAGAGGCTGGAACACACCCTGGGAACCGGGCTCTTGGGAGATATCATCTGGGAACCAGTATCAGGCACTGATCTCTGGAAAAACCCAAACCTGCTGATTTCGATGCTCATTTGTCCTTCTTTCCAGTAAATTCTCACTCCCTTTTCTTGATCCGTTTACAGGCATCCACCATTGCTTTCTGCTCCTATCTCTCAGTTTGCCAAGACTTGCAATATGAGTTTTGTTGCTTTAAAATTCAGGTATAGTTTTACACATTTTAAGAGTAGTTTGATGAACTGAAAATAAGTTTTTAAAATTTGGATTATCATTTTAAACCTGCAGAGAAGTTGTAAGAATAATACTCCAAAACACTCATATACCCTTTATCCAAATTCATCTATTACTATATTTCCTTGGCCCATTTCCTTGGGCAGTATTTTTTTCCTTGGGCCATTCACTACTAGGTTCAAACACCACAGTTTACAGCAGCAAAAAAAGGGGTCTGTTGCATTCCATGGCATTTGCTTAACACCCACCATGTAACAACCCAGTGCTTGGTGCTATGCCGAGTTCAGGATGACAGTTCCTTTCCTCAAAGAGTTTGCAATCCCATTGTTAGGTACCATCAAGGTGGCCACTGCCACACTCAAGTTGCTAGACTTTTTTTTTGGGGGGGGGGGACAGGGTCTTTTTCTGTCGCTCAGGCTGGAGTGCAAAGGCATGATCATAGCTCACTGCAACCTCGAACTCCTGAGACCAAACAAACCTCCTACCTCAGCCTCCCAAGTAGCTGGGACTACAGGCACATGCCACCACATCCAGCTAATTTATTATTATTATTATTATTATTATTATTATTATTATTATTTGTGGAGACAGGGTCTCACTTTGTTACCCAGACTGGTCTCAGATAGACTTCTTGAAAATAAAGTCTGAGCTTTGGAAGATACCTGTGTGGATGCTGGAGTGGGTAAGAAATTACAAGAAACTGTAGTTCCTAACAAGGGCAATAATTTGGCAAGCCAGCATTTCCCCAAATAGGTCAAACAATATCAGTAACTTGGCATATTAAGATGCATTAAGTGGGGAATGCAGGGGGAAGGTATTTCTTGGTCAAATACTTTTTGGAAATTTTATTTAGACAATGTTTATCACCTGCAGTTTTCATTGCAGTATGACACTGGTTTAGCTCACAGAAGTAGAGTTCCATTGAAGATCCTTTGGAAGTATAAACGAAGCTTATACACTTAAAGAAAAAAAAAAAAAACAGAAAAAAAATTGTGAGGTAACATACACAATATCACAGCCCGAGTCCTAAGTCCTGAGTAGAGACATCAAATAAAAGGGGATGATAAATCACACAAAAAGCAGGAAACTCACATTGAAGAAGTATAGGAGTATTTCTGTGATGTTGTCGGTGGGTTCATTAGTTTTCAACAATATCACTATTCCTACTCAGAAACTGAGATTGGCCCTCAAATACTCACTGGATCAGGTCTAGACTTATCAAAGGTAATGGAAGGAGTTGGAACCTACATTTATGGAGAATCTATTAAGTGCTAGGCGTTTCTTAATTGTCAACAACTTGTAAAGGAGCAGGTGGCTTCTTTGGATTGTCTGCCTGATTCTTGGGCATATCCTTTGCACCAGCACAGGGGTGGACACAAGCAGGGACTCAATGGCTGTTTCTGGAATGACAATGAATCCCTGTTTCACAGTGTGACAATAAAGTAATCAGATGAATTTCCATAGCTGAGTTTAAGTGTTAGTCCAAAGAGGTCATTCACTGGTGGCCAATAGCCTGGAGACAGTGTTTTATTTGGCTTGTAGAGTATTTTAAAATAAAGCAACCACCTTTACAAGTTGAGAGATTTTTTTGACCAAGTCAGATTGCAAGCTTCTTTGGCAATATCAGAAGCTCTGGCGGCACAGGACCAGCATTCCCTTAGGGTCACAATCAATGGGGAGTAGGGTGATGGCTGTCTGCCACTGTCCCTACCACTTTCTTTGATCTCCATGCCACTGGGGCCATGTCTCTGTTGCCAGTGATCCCTGTTTTGGTATGCATGGGCACTGCAGGCATTGGAGCTTGTGACTTCTGATCTATTAATAACAGTAACAAATGATAGCAATAATTTTACATACCTTTATATCTATTAATTCATAAGCCCACCTTAGGAGGTGGGTACTCTTATATTTCCATTTTACAAAAGAGCCAAACTGGGAAAGGGCAAATAACTTCCTCCAGGTCTCAGATCTAGTAAGTGGCAGAGTGGGCTCTGAACTCAGAACACCTGGCTCCAGAGTCCTGCTCTTCACCACTGTCTCTACTACATGACCATTCTTTTTTGTTTTTTCTTTTATTTTTTAAATTATACTTTAAGTTTTAGGGTACATGTGCACAACGTGCAGGTTTGTTACATATGTATACATGTGCCATGCTGGTGTGCTGCACCCATTAACTTGTCATTTACATTAGGTTATACGACCATTCTTTATCACCCTGAATTGTTTTCAAATTTTTCACGTATGTACACCTCGTATCCCCCAAAACCATATCGGCCTTAATAGTATGAAATGCATCCTATTTCCTTTGTATTTCACTAAGCAAATTATTTTTAAAATACCTTTTTATTTCATTTGATCAGGACGATCTGTGTAAGGAGACACATTTCACAATTCCCCTAACCTCCATCAGGAAACCAGTCAAAGTCTGGCTCACCCAAAAGTAAGCCCGATGTTGACCAAAGCTGCCACAGGCTGGCAGCCCCACACAGTTGAGAATGAAGGTCTGCCTTTGCATTTCTCACAGTGACAAACACCACGGACTTGCATTACACATACTCCGGGCTGATGACTGGAATACACACATATTAAGTTTCATCAATCGCTCACTTGGTTCAGTGTGGGTTTACCCAAACAGCTGGCTTGGAGCCTATCCTTTCACTTAAATTAGTTCTAGTTCTCTGCAGTTTTGATTTACTGAGAAAGCTCTCTCTTTATCTACTAGTGGCATAAGAGTTTTGTCTAGGCAGAAACTGTGGTTGGTGCAATTGGGCCAGTTGGGTCATTCAGCATTTCCATGTGGGATAATGACTAGAGAAAGGGATTTTAATTCTCAATTAGTCCATATCAGCAAAGGAAATGTATTTCCCATTATTTCTTTACTGTGGGTTCTGATTCATAAAATATCTTAAGGAAAACACATTTTACGTTACTGAGTCTTTGATTTCCCAGGGAAACTAATAAATAATCAACAAAAATATGATTAAAGACTGCTTGAACTACCATCCGAAAAGGAACTCTAGCCAGCAAAGAATCTTTCTGATCCAAATCTTTTTATTCCTAGAAACAGAATTCTTACTTAGCCTTTCAAAAGCCTGATGAAGGCTTCAGCTAAGTTTTGACATAAGATTTTCATATTCAAAATATCTGTTGAAATAAGGGGAGAAAGGGAGATGATCTTGAAACTGCATTAGTCTGAAATAGGGCTTAGTAAGCTAGAAAGGGAAATTACTTCTCTGTAATTGGAATTTTCTCCTAAAAAATCCCTTTGAAATCATGTTCAGCTACTTTCCCGTCATATGTCCCAGAGAAGCTAACTTTAACCCTTTCTGGAACTGCTCATCATAAAAATTATTTGATATTTATCAATTGCTCTGGGAGGAAATTCTTGAACAATAATCTGTGTCATCAAATAACTTAATAATGAATTAGTAGTTCATAAGAGTCCTAGATACAGTAAAAAACAAAAAAAATTTCTAGGATACTTCTTCCCACCAACACATTGATGCTTACCTTTATATATTACATTAATCTTGGCCAAAAAGTCCTAAGGCAGTTGCCAGAAAACTCTCCAATCTGGGTTCCTTTGCCTTTGAAATGATAAAACCAAATTCCGCTCCAGTCCACTTGTTAACCTTAGACTGTGGCTTCTTTGAAGGCAAGGATTATGTTTGATCCTTTTTGTATCTTTAATGACAGTATATAGTAGTTGTTTGATAAATACTTCATGAATCATGAATGAATGAATGAGAGCTAGTTGGGTAAGCTTGGCATGCTACTTAACTTCTATTCTTCTCAGGTTTTCTCATCTGTAAAATGGTAATCATATCTTCACCAAAGAACTCTCGTGAGGTTTAAATGAGATGAAAAGTAATATGTATTACATGTATTTGGGACACAGCTATGTTATATAGCCATTAATATACTAGGATAAGTAATAATATAACAATTGTACACACACTGTGTGTACACATACATATATGTATATTACATATTTTAAAAATATATTTATATATGTATTATATATTTATTTCATATTTTAAAAAATTTATATATATAAAATAAAATCTGCTGGCCTTCATAGGACTTGGCTTAATATTTTTATTTTATAAAATAAAAATATATTAATTTAATAATATAAAATAAAATAGAAATATTAAGCCAAGTCCTATAAAGGCCACTAGAAAAATGGGATAGAAAAAGTTTCCCCTTCCTTTAACATCTATCTTAGCTATGAAGACAAGAAACCTGGCGCTGCCTAGAGATATCCCATAATGCTAAGGTACTCCAATGAATTTGTTTCTTTTTTTTTTTTTTTGAGACGGAGCCTCGCTCTGTGGCCCAGGCTGGAGTGCCGTGGCATGATCTCGGCTCACTGCGAGCTCTGCCTCCCAGGTTCACACCATTCTCCTGCCTCAGCCTCCCGAGTAGCTGCGACTACAGGCGCCTGCCACCATGCCCGGCTAATTTTTTGTATTTTTAGTAGAGATGGGGTTTCACTGTACTAGCCAGGATGGTCTTGATCTCCTCACCTCATGATCCACTCGCCTCAGCCTCCCAAAGTGCTGGGATTACAGGTGTGAGCCACTGTGCCCGGCCACTCCAATGAATTTCTAGTTCATCAAGCTACAGGCGGATGTCACCATGCTCAACTTGCTTGCTAAATTCATAATACGGTCTTTTCCCTAAAGACGTACCATGCTAAGTAAAAATCATCAAGCATTTTCTAAGCTGATTTCTTAATTATTTTTAAAAGTTGTAATGCAATAATAATTATCTATTATCCAGAATTGAAAGTAAAGTCAGTTTGGGTACAAATCCTTTTGTGTTTCAACAAAACCTCTGGAAGAAAGCCATTGAAAAACATGGAGTGTCATACAAATATAAGCTAGTATACATTAGTCATATAAGATAATCTTATTTTACCTTATCAAAAATTGAGGGACTAAAAGGACAGAGAGTACTGTTCTCTGTTTCAGAGTAATATAATGTTCTCACAAAAATTATATTTGTTCTTAGAAAGTAACAATATTAAACATGGCAACCACTAAAGAGATGTCTCATCATCTTTTTTTAAAAAGACTATAAAATGTAAAACAACTTAAGATCTTTTTTTAATAGCAAGGCTGTCAACCATAGGTTAAATAAGAGTTGAGATGACATACAGCCCTTCTTTTTAAAACCTAAACTATTTCTATGATATCTCCTAGGACAAGATTGCTATAGAAAATTCTATATGGGGAGGTTGGGCACAGTGGCTCTTGCCTGTAATCCCAGAGCTTTTGGAGGCAGAGGCTGGAGGATCACTTGAGGCCAGAAGTTTGAGACTGGCTTGGGCAACATAGCAAGACCCTGTCTCTATAAAAAATAAAGAACAGATTTTAAAAAAGGAAAGCTCTATATGGAGATGTAGCCTAGGGAAATGTAATACCAGAAAAATCAACATAAACCTCATCTTTCTATATGTGTTTAAAGAATAATCAAATATAAGTGGGTGACAATAATGACAGGTAATGTAAACAAATTAAATTACTTTTTAAAATATAATAACAGATGTTGGCTAGATCCTTTCTTCTTCCCATAGTTGCATATGTAGAATATCATGATCCCATTAGGGGCTCATACCAACAGCTCCTGGAGGAGGCCTTCTCTCTCACAAATTTCTGCCCCTTGGCATCAGTACTAGGCCATGAACTCCTGAGGGCAGCCAGTCCCAAGGCCCAGAGTCCCTCCTGCCATCCAGAGTTGATAAAAGGCAGGAAAGGATACTGTTATCTCTTTAGTTCTTCCTAGAATTCCATAAGGGGTCACTGCTGGGGATCTTGGGTTGGTATTTCTGGGAAAAGGGAAACATCTATTTCATAGTCTTTCTCTTTCCCCAAGGACCCAGTACAAGGCTGCATGCAGAATGGTAGGAAAGCTGGCTTCCCACACCAGAGCCCCCCAGGGGAGGATGCACCAAGGTGAGCCCACCTGGCCCCCAGGAAAAGTCAACAAAAGCCTGTGCTTTTTAGGGTAATTCTATATTTAACTTTTAAAAAGGGTCTTCTACACTATTTTCCAGAGTGGCTGCACCATTTTACATCCTCACTAGTAATGTATGAGGGCTCCAATTCTTCTCTATCCTCATCAACACTTGTTTTTATCTGTCTTTTGTAGACACAAGTTTCTACGACAGCACTTAATAAAATTTTAAGTATTGCTGCTTTAAAAAATAATTGTAAAAGGCCATCGCTGCTTATTAAAAGCTTTGAAGATCTGAAGTGATTCTGGAATTCTAAAGGGTAATGTGACATCAAGAAATAGAGATCTCTTTCCATGAAACTGTCCCTAAGTGGCAACGCCTGTGCTGCTTTCCTCACAGGTTTCTCCACTTCTCTAGAAGGTCGGGCAGGTGCTAGGAAGGTAACCTGCAAACACTTCCCAACACTTTTGAGATGAACAGAAAGTGGAGTTACTTCGTACAATAAGCCAAGCATGAAAGTATCCGGTGCCTAGGAGGAGGCTCTCTAAAATCCAATTTGGCATCTTGATAGCTGAGTCATTTGAGTTTATAAATGACAATCAAGTGTGTATTGTGGCCAGACACAGTGGCTCATGCCTGTAATCCCAGCACTTCAGGAGGCCGAGGTCGGAGGATCACTTGAGCCTGAGCCCAGGAGTTGAAGACCAGCCTGGGCAACATGGTGAGACCCAGTCTCTACCTCTAAGTGGAAAATAAGAATAAGGAGGCTAAAGTGGAACATATATCTTTGCTGAAAACTTGATAAACATGCATTTAGCTTTATAACAGATAAAAGGACTGCTGGACACTGTCAATGTCTTCTCCCAAATCTTCTCCCAACCAATTGCCTTTAGGTGGTAAAAGCATGCATTCAAGTAGAAAGCTGCTGTACCTTTCCTCGGGTGTTTGAAACAAAATGTGACCAATCATCTGGCCCAAAGGAAGCCCCTTCTGGGGCCATTACAACTTTTAAAAATAATTAAGAAATCAGCTTAGAAAATGCTTGATGATTTTTACTTAGCATGGTACGTCTTTAGGGAAAAGACCGTATTATGAATTTAGCAAGCTTGCACGTTTTCTGAGAGTACAACCTGTTGATCACAAACTAATCACCCAGGTCCCAAGGGATGCTGGGATGCATGGAGTCTTGTGAGGCTGTTTAAGAGCCTTAGAAGTAGATTGGACTAATAGGCTGTCCCATTTCCAACTCCATTCTGACCATTTCAGAGACCAACTAGAAGAGCAAAAACACAAAATCCAATGAATTTTATGGATGAGCTCTATCCTATGCTTGGAGAGTAGGGGAAAGGGGAGGGGCTATCCGGTTCTAAAATCATTAGAGAAAGCAACAGTTAGGAAAAATCAAAATTATACTCACAAACCACTTAAATGGAACACAAATATTTACCTGTCACTTTGTAACCCACTATATCACTTTCAGTATGTGTAATACAGCTAGGTTTTCCTCCATCATTAGAATAGATGCTTCTTAGGTTAAGCACCAAAGGAAGTAGTTTCCTTATGTTTAGGGGCCTCATGTTGTACAGAAAAGAAAAATCCACAACCAACATATTCATGGTACGGAATCATACTCAGAAGAGGAAGATACCACCCTCTGAGAGGCATGCACAGACTTCCTGACTCCCGTTTCACACCTACTCCAAGGCAGGTGCTCACGGAATAGAATGGCACGGAAAAAACTATTTAAATTGTGGTTGCAATTCCTCCCTTGCACTTTCTCTCATTTAATATAAGCTAGTTAAAAATATGTGTAATGCAATTCACTGAAATCAGTCTCAGAAATCCAAAGTTTGGCCAACAGTCATCTTTGCTGTAAGACCACAAAGGAGGAGACTCAACTGATAAAGAGATTTAAGATCCCAGAATTCCGTAATTAAATTCACAAGACTAGAAAAGGTCTTGGAATAGCCAAACTCTGAAGTGAAAAGCTCTTTAGAGTTCATCTAGTTTAAACCCCTCATTTTATAGCTGGGGAAAATGGGGCCCAGAGAAATAAAGTAACATACCCAAGATCACACAGCTGATGAATGGCAGGTCCCAGCTCAGAAAACAGACTTTCTGACTTCTATTTTATGTTCTTAGAAATTCTGATAAATCAAAGAAATACCTTAAATGTGAAAGTATGCCCAATGGTTCCAACTTCACTATTCATCATACATTATACCAATTAAAATGCAATATATGGGTGATTATTACCGTGCTTTAATCATATCGTGTTGTCTGAGACATACCGATGGACATGTGTTTTGGAAAATCAAATAAAACCACAGGGTTGGTTGTCACTGGCTCTATTTCTTTAATTTACATAGTCTCAGCTTGCCTTTGGAGAATTTACAGACTAAAGCAAAACTGTCCCTAGAGACACTGTGGAAACAGTTCTTACAACAGAGTTACTCTCTTTGTTGCTGCAGTCACTTATAATCAGAGAAATCAAAATGTTAGTATGATTCCACAGAATTACATGGCAACTTCGGTTAGACCAGAATGTCCCCCGCTTAGCAGTCCTAGGAATCACCATTAGCTGAGAAAACTATCCAGAATCCAGAATCTGACTTGAGCTCAAATGCCAAGAAGATTTCCCCCCTCATAAATACATCTGTTCTCCATTCTCTATTTCAACTCTCCCGTTTTTCTTTGAAATGTGAGTATGACTTCTGTGCCTGTTGACCGTTGGAATATACTTGCTTGTTTGCTTTCTCCTATGTTTTTCTCAATGCAATAACTTGAAATGTCAACATGAGGTGACAAGTAAATCCTCAGTCAAAATAAGTTTGCAACCAAACAGGAGAAAGAAAAGAAAAGCCATATAAAAAATCAGCTGTAGAGGCAATTGAATGGTGGCCAAACCCATGGCCAAAGCTCTAATAGAGTATAAACATTTATCATCATTCGAGATCATTCCTGTTCTCTTATTCAGCAGGCTGCATGCTGGATCCTTTCCTCTGGAACTCACCATTTGCCCTGATTTTATGTCTACTGCAACAAGTAGGAAACGGAAGATCACTGCTCACTGTCTGCATATAGACTCTGGCCTCGTTTCTCAAAGCCAGAGGCACCTACACAAAGAATGTCTGTCAATCCAGAGTGGCGAAGAACCAACTGTACTGGTTTTTAACATTTCCCTGTGGGAATGAAACCTAGCAAATTAATGATATCCTCTGCAATGGAGTATGGAGAAAATCCACTTTTCCATTCTTACTTGCCACAGAGCTTGGGAGAATCCAGCCAATTAATGGTACAATCTCTATTAGAGGTAAAATGAAGGTCAGTGAAGTTATAAATATAAAAGGGGACAATGCCTACTGGCCAGCATCCATTTGCTTCCATGGGGTCTTTAATAACTGTTCAGGGACTACCAAGCAAAAAATGTGCAGTACCACATTCTGAGAAACCCACCATTTTAAGTAGCTTCCTGATTTTCACTATAAATTCTACTCTTTCCTTTCTTGATTTGGTTGTGTCAGCCCTATGACAGCTTGTCTCCACAGGACCTAAGCTGGGAGAGATGAGTTACAAACCCAAATCCCAGTGTTTGTTAAGGGGATTTATGCATTAGGTTCTCTGAAACTTTACCCGGAAAGTCTTCCCCATTCCTCTGCTGGGTTTCCGGAAGAGAGAAATCCCCTCTACGGATCTCCTTTTGACTCAGTGTTGGATACCGGCACATATAAATCCTGCCTAATGACTTCTGCCTGTGGCTGACAGGTTTTGGTCTTGGGTAAAAGCCGGGTTCTCAAAAGCTGCTTTTTGTTTATTTCTAAAGAGGATTTATTGCATGACTTCTTCAGTAAGCATCAGCATTCCCCTTGATGGCTGTCAACACCCTTCACTTACTTGGGTGCTCCACATGGAGGGATCTAATTCATGCTGTCAGACCTGGGACCCTAAACATTCCAGCATTTAGAGTTTAAAATCACACTGGGTAAAAATCTAAGGGTTCTGTTATGGAAGTTTCCTTTTTTGGAGGGAAAGGGTTACTTTCTTAACATAATCCACTCTTGAGATATAATCCTCTTGGTTTTCCTTTGATAATTTGTACAACTCAGGAGAAAGAAGTTACATACGTGGGGACTATGCCTTATTCCTGGTCATAAGAATTGGTTCAAGGATGGACATATAATTCAATCAGACTAATAGTAAGAGGGTGGGGCTTCTGAGAAACAAGGTGTTTCCTCTTCATAGGAGTTGCAGTGTGAGGGCAGATGTGATGTCTATGGAGCTACAACCATCCTGCAACCAGAAGGAAAGAGGCTAAAGTTTCCAGGAGCCATGAGGAACATAAGAATGGAGCCAACTGAGAGAGCTTGTGAGCAGTGAGATGGATCTTGGTGACATAGTTAATACCTGGATCAAGCTATGCCTGAAGCTAGTTAACCATGTACTTTTCAATTACACCAACCAACAAACTCTTTTTACGTAAGTCAATTTAAGTTGGGTTTTCTGTTCCTTTTAAATAGAAGAACACTGAGGGATACCTAGATTCACTATGTAGATGCTGGTTTATAGGCTAAGTCTCTGATCGAGAGGCCTACCTTCTCCTGCAACACAGATATATGGTACTGTAAAAATTGTGCCATCTTTAAGATGACAAGTAGACACTAGCAGAAGTCCTTTAATAGCTGATCCCTTTTGTAACCTCAAGCACCTTGCTTACTTTGTCAATCATTCTCCTCTGTTGCTGTGTCTTCAACTGGTTTTTGTTTGCTTTTCCTCACTACTGCTTTTTGCCCTTGGCAAATAAATACACATGATCTTGACTCTCCCTTCTTGTGAAATGTCTCCCTTTCCCCATGTTCTGCTCTGATACTACCCTAGAAGCGTACTTCCCTTCTCGGTCAAGTTTTCTGAAGGAGCGGTCTGCATCAAGCCTTTCCAAGGCCTCAGTTCGGCAGATGGTTACATAAAAGAGGGGCCTATGGACAAATCTATCCTAGGAAGTGCGCTAGACAGTGGCCCCATCTTGGACAGTAACAATCAACATGGGAATATTAAGGGTTCTGGGAATTCTCACAATAATGAACACTATTTAATTTTCTATTATTTCCCAAATGTATTTGACTGTGGAAGTCACCTCCTGCTTTTATTATGCTTAAAATCAGAATGATGAGTTCATTGCCTTCCTTTCTCCCCTCTCATTTATTCACTCACAAATTTTTATAAAATATTTTTAAAATAACAAGTATAAAGAATAACATAACAGACACATTTGTAGCCACCAGCAGCTTTTTCCTAAAAAAAAAAAAGATCCAAATCAAATATGGCAAAAATATTAAGAAGGACAGTTTCTGAATGTTCTATTTCTCTCATACCTCTCTGCCTTATAACACGTCCCCTCTGTTTTGTATACTGCACCACCCCCCCCTCCCACCCCGCCCCACCCCTTCTTTCCTTGTCTTTCTTGGTCTGGCAAAATCCTATCCCTTCTTCAAGATTTGACTCAGCCATTATTTCTGCCAGGAAACATTTCCTGATTTCTCCTGTTCCCCAGCCTATCCAGGTTTTGTGGTCCTGATCTGATCTCCGATAGTACCCTGAACATACCTGATATGGTTTGGCTGTGTCCCCACCCAAATCTCATCTTGAATTGTAGTTCCCCAAATCTCCATGTGTTGTGGGAGGGACTCAGTGGTAGATAATTGAATCATGGGGGCGGTACCCCCATGCTGATAGTGATTGAGTTCTCATGAGATCTGATGGTTTCTCTTTCTTTCTTTCTTTCTCTCTTTCTTTCTCTCTCTCTCCTTCCTTCCTTCTTTCTTTCTCCTTCCTTCCTTCTTTCTCTCCCTCTCTCTTTTCTCTCTCTCTCTCTTTCTTTCCTTCTTTCTTTCTTTTTTTTCTTTAGATAGAGTCTTGCTCCACTCCATTGCCTGGAGTGCAATGGCACAATCTCGGCTCACTGCAACCTCTGTCTCCTGGGTTCAAGTGATTCTCTTGCCTCAGCCTTCTGAACAGCTGAGATTACAGGCACCCGCCACCACGCCAGGCTAAATTTTTTTTTGTATTTTTAGTACAGACGGGGTTTCACCATGTTGGCCAGGCTGGTCTTGAACTCCTGACCTCAGGTGATCTGCCTGCCTCGGCCTCCCAAAGTGCTGGGATTACAGATGTGAGTCCCCGTGCCCGGCCTGAGATCCAATGGTTTTATAAGGGGCTTTTCCCCCTTTTGCTCGACACTTCTCCTTGCTGCCACCATGTGAAGAAGGATGTGTTTGCTTCTCCTTCTGCCATGACTGTCAGTTTCCTGAGGCCTCCTCAGCCCTGTGGAACTGTGAGTCAATTAAACCTCTTTCCTTTATAAATTACCCAGTCTCAGGCATATCAGCAGCATAAGAGCTAATACAATACCCCTATCAAAAGAGAGTGATCCTCATACTCTCAGGTAATTGTTTACTCACTAGTCTCCCTTACTAGGCTCCAAGTTCCTTAAGGATAGAAACTGCCTTTTATTTCTGCATCCTCAGAATCCTGCATAGTGCTAGGAATATCCAAGATTAAAATGTAATGTTTCTTGAATGATGAATGCTCCAGTGTCACTCAGTGGGTCTTCCTTACACCTAATAGAAGAATAGAGGCCAGCCACCAAATTTCTTAAGTATGATGTTGTCAGGACTTCCATATAGTTTATCCAGTCACCACCTTTCCTCTTAGGATGCTTTTATTTTTCCTTCTAAAAGTAACTGAATCAGTTAGGATGTGTCCTGTTTCAAGCAGCAAAAAACCAACCGTCAAAAGATGAAACCATCGGGGTGCTTCTTATTGAACCAGAAGTCTGGAAATGGGAGGTTTCAAGGTTGGTCATTGTGGACCCAGGCTCTTTCTATCCTGCTTCACCAACATCAATGTAATCACTTTTGTCCTCCTACCTGTCACCTCGTGGTGGCTGCTAAAGCCCCAGCATCATGTCTTGTCACTGCGTGCAAAGGCAGGAAGCCTCTGAAAGGGCAGAGAATCAGGCTCTTTTGGCAAACATGAGGCTCTGTCTTTTTACCAAGAAGAAAATCCTTCCCAGAATTCTCCTAGTGGACTTGGCCTTGTGTCTCACAGGTCAGAACTTGTCACACAGCCCCTGACTTGCAAGGGAACCCGGGAAAATGAGCATCCAGCAAAGGGGAACAGGAATTCGATGACTGGCTTAACCCAAGCGTGATTTACCATCTCAGGCTGGCAGAGGGACCCATCTTCTCCCAAATCAAGAGACCTCTATGCACCAGTTAAATAAAATTTGAATTCTCTCATCAGGGGTGAAGGAGGCGAAGTAGGAACTGTGTTTCATATACATGGTCATCTCTGAAAGTTTTCCTCTTAATTTGCTCCATGGCATCATGTTTTATTTTAGTAAAGTTCACGCCACAGATAGCAGACAAAGCATGCCTGCCAGCATAACACTGGTGTGGCTGCCAGGGTACCTGGCTGTGAAACCAAAATATCAAGTTTCTAGCCCCGGGTCTCTCACTAGCTAGCCATGGGTTTCTGGTGAGCTCCCGATGGTGTCTGGGTTTAATGTTCATTAGCTCTCACATGAGGCTTCCCCAGTGGTATCGTGTGGGCTGACGAATGACTTTTAAAATGGCAAAAAAGCTTTCCCTCACTTAACTGCTTATGTTAGGCATCTGTTGGTATTTTTTAAGGGAAGAAAACATTCATTCATTGGCTAGTTACTATGCATCTCCCTGGTGGCAGTCGGGGACACAAAGCCATTTAAGACAACTTCTGCCCTCAACGGGCTCACTGTTTGGTGAACGAGACAATCATATACACAAATAGCTAAGTTTAACATGATAACTGCAATGCTGAAGATCTGGAGACAGTGCCATGGTCTGGGGTGTGGGCAATTCGCTGGGAAGCAGAAGGATTCCAACAGGGCCACTGCATACAGCAGTACAGGCTGTTTTCCACATGCTGCATGGGTATATGAGGAAGCTCTGGATACAGAGTAAAAAATACCTCTTAAGAGGAGGCCGAGACGGGCGGATCTCTTGAGGTCAGGAGTTTGAGACCAGCCTGGCCAACATGGTGAAACCCGTCTCTACCAAAAAATACAAAAATTAGCTGGGAGTGGTAGTGTGCACCTGTAACCCCAGCTACTCGGGAGGCTGAGGCACGAGAATTGTTTGAACCTGGGAGACGGAAATTGCTGTGAGCAGAGATTGCACCACTGTACTGCAGTCCAGAAAACAGAGTGAGACCTTGTCTCAGAAAAAAAAAAAGGAGGAAACACTTGAGTTGACAGAAAGGAAGGGCACAATTTTGGAGACTATGACATGGTAAAGAAGAAATCCCTGAGGCCAGGCCTGGTGGCTCACACCTGTCATCCCAGCGCTTTGGGAGGCTGAGGCAGAAGGATTGCCTGAGGCTAGGAATTTGAGACCAGCCTGGGCAATACAGTGAAACCCTGTCTCTACAAAAAATAATTTAAAAATTGGCCTGTCATGGTGGTGCGTTCCTGTATCCCAGCTACTTAGGAGGCTGAGGTGGGAGGATCACTAGAGCTCAGGAGTTGGAGGCCACAGTGAGCTACGAGCGAGCTATGATGGTGCCACTGTACTCCAGCCTGGGGCAACAGAGTGAGACCCTATCCCTTAAAAAAATTAAATAATAAAAAGAAAGAATCCACGGAGAGAACACAACATGAGCAGAGGACTGGAGACTGAAAACTACAGTGCATATAAAGTTTAAGAGATGCAGAATGTTCTGCAGCAGACATACCATTGAAAGAAAGGGAGTGGGAGGGGGCTGTTCATAGAGGAAACAGGGAGAGGAGGCGGAAACACATGTAAGGACTTTTAAAACCTGAACTTTTTCCTGCAGTTGGCAATTGAGAGTCAATGAAAGTTTTAAAGCATTAAAAGGAACTAGTTCCTTTAGAGGTTAGAGAGGCCAATCCCATTTGCAAATTAAATAACTACCAAATTGCAGCACTCCAAAAATTACTATGAACTAGGTTTATAAACACAAAGAGCTTATTATAATGCTAGAGAAATGACTGTCAACTGGGTTTCAAAGTTTTTAAGAAACCATGATAAAATGAATCCCTGTATTTTGTCCTTCCATAAAACTGAACAGGTTAGGGATATATCCCATAAATCCTACAATTATTTAAAGCACAAAGCAGAGCTT
The DNA here is from genome assembly GCF_029289425.2 of Pan paniscus. Taxonomy (NCBI): domain Eukaryota; kingdom Metazoa; phylum Chordata; class Mammalia; order Primates; family Hominidae; genus Pan; species Pan paniscus. The sequence continues at coordinate 63,424,060 of NC_073267.2, read as the reverse complement.
TACTATGTTATCGCTTTTAAATAACACTTCACCAGATTCTGGTTCCTGAAACCACTTTTGGGAAAAATGCTTTCCTAAGTGACATCACCCCATTTTCCAAATAAAATGAAAAAAGAAAGGCTCATATTCAGAAGCAGCAGGCTACAAAAGGAGGATTGGTAGATCTTAAGAGCTTGCGATGGAACCCCTACTGCCTTGAGAGAAACAAAGAAATAAATTAAAAATATAAAATCCCCCAAATACACATAGTTGAGCTTAAAAGAGGTGGGCTGGTTTTCCCCAAATCCATTAATAATACAAATCACTGTATTTCATATTCACGGTCATCTCTGAAAGTTCCCCTCTTAATTACTCCATGGCTTCATGTTTTATTTTAGTAAAGTTCAGATTTTATTGCCAAAGACTAATGGGCATAGAGTCCCTGAAGAACTTGTTTTAAAACATCGACCAGTCAACCATAAAAGGGATATTAAAACAGCTACAGAGGCTAAATAAGAATTAAAAAGTATGGCCACTTATTTTTAAATTAGAATCCTCTTTCACATTTAGGAATATAATAAAATGTGTCATAAACTTTCTACTTTCGTTCCAAAGTATTGTTTAAGAACCGACAGTAATACAGACACAATCTTTCTATGGTTAAGCAGTACCCATTAAAATCAAGTGCTGTTTTTAAGCACGATTGAAGACATTTTAAAATTATAAATGATTACAACGTCATAAAAACATTCCGGGGAGAGAAAGAGAAAAGTAGAAACAGGGAAGGATCTAAATGAATAGGGCTGTTAATAAACTTCTACCATCAATGGGTCAAAATTCCCAGGCTAAGCAGGGTCAAGTCTTACTACAGTCCTAGACAGAACTTTTAGTTCAACAGGCATCTGTAAAATGTGTTCGGATGAGATTTGTCTAAATCACTGTTGAATCTTTTTGTGTCCTTCCTTATGGAGTAGATTCCAGTCTTGAACCTTCTTCATGAACATATAACACCATTCATTTTCTTATTAGGCTATGTTCTTGTTTGGTGTCAATGATTAGAGATGTCGCCTCATTTTACAAGTGGGAGAGTAGCCAGAAGGGAATAAACCTCCCAGTCTTGCCTCAAGTTCAACATGAGTGGGGAACGCAGGTCCTCAATACTCTAATAATCGGTTACAATCCTTGCCTTCATCTGCTGGGCAAAGAGGAGGGTAGGAATTGTTCATCCGAGAGGGAACAATCACTGTGATAAGCTAGGCAGGACGCAATCACACACAGAATATGGAAATGACTTTTCAGGCTTCCTTCTGAAATAGGGCACCAGGCACGAAGAGAAAGATGGCTTTTCCCAACTGAAGTACTATCTGGCCAAATAGGACAGAGACAGGATGTCCAGCAGAAAGGAACCATCTTTTAGGAAACATGATCTCTGAAAAGACCTGAAACAGAGATCTCAGCAGAAATCTAGGTAGGTGCCAAGAAACCCACAAAAACAAAAAAGAGGCAGCGAGCTCAGGAGCGGGGTGGCAAAGAGGCCCATATACCACTCTATTTCCAATTCTGCAGCACCTTCCATTCCTCTAAACAGGCTTAAGCAAAAGCATCTTGAACTGGTTTAGATTAGTCCCCACCAGGCACATTTGTAAAGATAAAAAGAACATGGTTGTTTTCCTTCCTCCAAAAGGGGGTTGGGAGGAGAGGGGAGGAGTGTTCAGCCTGGTCTCATGGAGGACAGAAAACAAGAAGAGTCAAGCATGTTCTTATGCCCACGTTTACAAACAATCCTGCCAGGTTGCTTTGAAACTTCTAACGCTCAAAGTCGTCCTTGTAATCCTTCTTGGTTACAGAAGCAGAAAGAAGCAAGGCAAGGGGGCTGGGTGGAGGCGGGGAGAAGTGTGGTTTTCTTCCCCATCCTACAGTTCCTGGCAGCAACTGGCTTGTGTAAACATTCAGTAGCCCAACTGAACCCTACTTGAGAACAAAACAATTTCAGTTTTAAAGTGTTTCAATGACTTTAGCTAAATCTGAGGATGTGCCTATTGAATCTGGAGCTGTTCCCTTTCAACTCTGAATGAAGGAAGAATTATGAGACTGGAGTTATTCAATGAGAGCTATCTGTCCTGGCACTCAATCAAAGGGATTAGGATTTGGAAAGAAAAGCCTACAGGTGATCCTCCAGGAAGCATACCAAGCAGTTATCAAAAACATACAAGTTCAAAGCAGCTCAATTTTCATATGTTAAATGTACTTGGATGCAGCCCCAGGCTCCTTTCTAGGTAAAAAATTGTGTTAAAGCTGTTTTGTGCTTGCATACTTAGCATACAAGGGAATCAAAGCACGGGGTGCAGTGGTGCTGGGTCCACTTCACCCTCGTGTAACACAGTAAATCAACCTTGTTTTCCTGGTGAAACACGATCTGATACTCTGTCCTGGCTTCTCCCGGCCATCATGGCAGAGACTCATTTACCTCATCAACATGAAAGAGCTGTCACAGCACAAACCCCGTGAGGTCAGACACCAGCAAGAGCAGCTTAACAATTAACAGTGCTTATTAATCACGAGGCTTGGGTGTTGTTTTCCCAAACACCATGATCTGTGTCTAACAGTATATTACCTACTTAATGGTTTCACTTGGACATGCTGAAAACAAGGAAAATAAGGACACACGCTGAGATCTGGGTTACAGAAGAGGGTATGTTTTGGGTGGTCTTCCTACGGCAGTGAGTCATGAAGAAATACAACTTATGTTGCCATGAAAATTCCACAGGGCACACACAAAAGGATACAACTCCCTCTGGGGTGCCGAAAAGGACTCTAGAAAAAAATGACTGTCTGATTTATAGGAAGAAAGCAAAGGGAGAAAATGAAAACCTATACTCAGTCATTAGAAATGTATGCAAAGCACTGTAATCCCAGCACTTCGGGAGGCCAAGGCGGGTGGATCACATGAGGTCCGGAGTTCGGGACCAGCCTGGCCAACATGGTGAAACCCTGTCTCTACTAAAAATACATAAATTAGCCAGGTGTGGTAGTGGGCACCTGAAATGTCAGCTACTTTGGAGGCGGAGGCAGGAGAATTGCTTGAACCCTGGAGGTGGATGTTGCAATGAGCCGAGATCATACAACTGCACTCCAGCCTGGGCAACAAAGCAAGACTCTGTCTCAAAAATAAAATAAAATAAAATAAAATAAAATAAAATAAAATAAAATAAAATAAAAAGAAAAGGAAAAAGAAATGTATGCAAAGCATGTAAAAGCATGTGAGACACATCATACATGCTCAGTAAATGGCCACAGAAGGTAAGAGAAGAGACAGTGCCTGCCTCTGCTACATCCAGCCTTTATGGGAGGAAGGTCAAAGTAACAGCACCAGAAGACTTGGCCTGCTGCTGTCTGGTGTGAGGGCAGCAAGTGACCTACAATTGAAGTCAGAAACTACACCACAAGGCAGGAGCCTGGGTCTCTACTCACCCCTGCCAGGCTTTACTGGCTTTAGGACTCTGAAAAGCTACTCTACCTACTCAAATTTTAGTATCCTCATCTATAAAATGGGGATAAAATCCTACTCACCCAAATGAGTGAGTAGTAGCCAAGAGGCTACTAAGTGGTATTTATTGAATGTATGCTATACGGCACTGTGCTATGCATGCTACAGGTATTACCTTAGCTCCAATAACACTATGAGGTCACTATATGTGACCTTTGAACAGTGTAGGGATTGAGGCACTCGACCCCCTGCAGGCTAAAATTTATGTATAAATTTTGACTCCTCCCAAATTTAACTATTAATAGCTTGCTCTTGACCGGCAGCCTTACTGATAACATAAACAGTCAATTAGCATATATTTTTTATATGTACACACACATTCTATACTGTATTCTTACAATAAAGTAAGCTAGAGAAAAGAAAATGTTAAGAAAATCACGAAGAAGAGAAAATGTATTTACTATTCATTAAGTGGAAGTGGATCATCTTAAAGGTCTTCATCCTCATTGTCTCCACTTTGAGTAGGCTGAAGAGGAGGAGGAGGAGGGAGTGGAGGGGTGGGTCTTGCTGTCTTGGAGGTGGCAGAGGCAGAAGAGGTGGAAGGGGAGGCAGGAGAGGCAGGCATACTTGGTGCAACTTTTATTTTGAAAGATCCACGTATAAGTGGACCTGCACAGTGTAAACCTGTGTTGTTCAAGTGTCAGCTGTATTAATATTATTCCCACCTTGTAGATGAGGAGACTGGAGTCTAAACAAGTGACTTGCTGAAAGTAACTCTACCAGTAAGTGGGAGAGCACAGATTGCCACCCAGGACCATCTGAATATAGAGTCCAAGTTCTTGCCGTCTACCCTATTCTACCTCCCCAACTACAATAAGTATTCCCAAATCGGAGTTGCCTTTTATGATGAACATTCCTACTATCCTACTGGGTTCGAGACCCCAGTACCTGCCTCCAATGGTCTCCCTCCCAACTGCTAATCAATTGCCAAATCCCATCACCTTGCCTTTGCAATGTCATTTTATTTCCTGCTTTATGTCGTCTGCTGGTGACCAGGTTGAAGGTTTCCCCATCTCTTGCCTTAACTATTGTAACAGGCCATTTTGTGTTTTCTTTCCTCCAACTCCCTGTTCATTCTATTCCTGAAGCTTGAAATGCCACCTGTCTCCTTTGCTTACCACAGTCCTGCACATTCTTTCACGCCCAGGTCAAATGAAGCTTTGCTTGACCTTGACTGCTGCCTGCTCTGGCCTCTCAGAGCACATCAGCAAGTATCAGCTTAGCGCACATGTCATCCTCCTTGGCGGGCTACTTAGCCATACCCCTTTATTTACCAACCCCCCTCACTAACTGAACTGTGAGTACCATGAGCACCATGCCTCATTTCTTTTCATTTTTATGGCACCTAGGTCTCCCAAAAATGGTTTTCTGAATTGGGATAAAAGAGGGAGGCGGCAGAAGCATATTTTAAGATTCTTTCTAGGTCAAAGACGTTTGATTCAGATGACAAAACCAATACAAAGAAAAAACAACAAAACCCCTTATAATACTAGGTATTATGAGGTATGATGAGGCATAATGGGTTCAAACCTATGTCTTGGTGCCAGATGGCCAAGGTTAAACCCCTAGCTCTACCATTTACTAGCTATCTTACCTTGAGAAAGATTCTTAACCTCTCTAGACTTCAATTTCTTCACCTATAAAATAGGAGATAACAGTAGTACCTACCTGTAAGTCTGCCTTAAGGATCAGATGAGATAATACATGAAGCATTTAGAATACAACTTGGCACATAGTAGGTGCTCAATAAATGGTAGATATGTTATGACATGGGTAGAATATTTCCTTTCCTTGCCATCTAAGATACTACTTAAGACAGACAGGAAAGAGAAACAAGCATTCTAGTCCATGTTCCCTCTTACAGATTAAAAAAACCCTTAAAAGTTGGATGTTGCAAACCCTGCCAGAATTTTTTCTTCATAGCCCAACTTAAGGCCCCAACATAAAAAATAAAGCTGGCTCCTCCTGGCTTCTTATTGTCTTGGCACTGAACAATCAATTTCAAAGTATATTAAGTTATTTAACAGGTCGCCAAGTAGCAGAAAGCTAAAAGTTTAACCATATTTACAAGGAAGAATTATATGAAAATATTTTTATTGATGCTATTAAAACCACCATTAAAAATGACTGCACTGAAAAGCTGAACATGTATGAAACAAATGGGCAACTCTTAAAGTGTTACCTGGTTCCAGACAGTCCAAATTTTGTGTCTCATTAGCAAATAAGATAAATGACTTTGTCTGAAATGATGTTTTATAAATCCTATTAACAGGCTATAAGGGAGGCAATGGTTCCCACAACAGGAGAATTAATTTTCTAAGTTCAATCCCCATTGTACACACAAAAATGTGGGGGCATCTGGGGGGCTTATTGCTTATGCTGTTTTCAGACTAATATACTAATAATACTTTCTAACAATTGCATTTTATACTTTTCAAAGTACCTACATATTCATTATCTCCCTTGAGCCTCACAACATGTCTATGAGGCAAACTGGGCAAATATTACTCTTGGTTTTAAAAAATAATAATACTGAAGAGTAAAATGGCTTTACCAAAGTCATAAAGCAGAGCTAGGTTAGAATCTCAGCTGCTTCTTGACTCTTTCCACTATCTGTGGAGTTGGAAGAACCAGTGTTTATGATGGGAGGATGGGTGTATTTCTGTGTGCAAAAACCCATAGAACGGGGGAAAGCCGTATTGTCATTTTTCTTTTCTTTTCTTTTCTTTTTTTTTTGAGACAGAGTCTTTCTCTGTGGCCCAGGCTTGACTGCAGTGGCGCAATCTCGGTTCACTGTAACATCCGCCTCCTGGGTTCAAGCAATTTTCCTGCCTCAGCCTCCCGAGTGGCTGGGATTACAGGCGCATGCCACCATGCCCAGCTAATTTTTTTGTAGTTTTAGTAGAGATGGGGTTTTGCCACATTGGCTAGGCTGATCTTGAACTTCTGACCTCAGGTGATCCACCTGTCTCGGCCTCCCAAAGTGCTGGGATTACAGGCGTGAGCCACCGCACCTGGCTGTATTGTCATTTTAAACACCGTATCCAGATAAACTGTAAGAGGGAACATGGAATAGAATGCTTGTTTTTTACTTGTTAATTTTTTTTTAATTTTCAAAAAATAGAAGTGATGTACTCTAACCACCATATAAATAATGGCACAGTGCTCTGTATATCCTTTTTTTTTTTTTTTTTTTTTTTAGAGCAAGACGTATTCCAGCGACTGGTACGATTTTGTTTCTGCCTTTTCTTGCCAAAAAGAAAATATGGCTTTAATAGAAGTTTACATCTGCGTGGTATTACATGCATGTAAAACAGATGTAACCTAATTACATTTTCATTTAAATTGCTAAATAGCTACTTAAGTAAAAAGCTAAAATAACATACAAACAACAGTTACTATAATAACAAGTGTACTTAGAATTAAATGAAAAGGATCAAAGCTACAGCAGACAGAATTTGAGTTGGTCTTTCAGAAAGAGAGTGACATAACAACGTTACCTTCATTTACTCAGTAATTTAATGTCTCTACAGCGCAGTCTAAAGACACAGCTCAGCTCAGCCTAGACGCATGGAAGAAAATCCATAGAGTTTATACAAAGACTCTGGGTTTCATAAAGATTAGACACACTCTACTAGAGATTATATAGCAAAACCCTAAATTGGAAATTAGAATTCCAGGGCAATACAATCAGCTTGATTATAGTTTTAGGCAGACCTGTCTAGGCTGAAATCAGAAATCAGCTCCCAACTCTGAGATCAGAGTACCCTTTTTGTATTTTTAGCAGAAGACAACATTACATGCCAGTGATTGCATATTCATAATGCACCCCTTCCTGTGTACCACACAAATGCCCGTCAGAAGGATCCAGAGTTTGGGATGATATTCAGCTTTGGTGCAAAGTGGCGGGGACACATGGTTAGTCCTCACAAAGGAGCAGAGAAACACCATGTTTCTGAGATGGTTGAACAGGAAGCTGAAATCCTAAACAGTGTGCTCTGGAAAAACTCGAACCTGTTTAACCCACATTTGCTGGGTAACGTTCACTCTCAGGTTTTCCCTGTCTATTTCAGTCATAATTTTAACTACAATGAATTTCAGGCGTTTGGTGGTCATGGTGGTTATTTTAAACAGAATGAGAAAAAGATTGAACTTATGAAGTGTTAGAGCAATGTGAACTTATTTCGAAAGTAGAATAGTCTATCACTAGAAGCAAAGGATTTAGAGCAGGAATGCATGGTGAAAATACTCCCGCATCAGCGTTCTTCTCTAAACTAGACCAGCCAGTTTTTCAGAATTTTGCTCAGGAGTGTAGAAAATAAAGGACTTAAATCCAGTCAGCCGTTTTTCATCATGAACCTGAAATGTTGAAGAATGTTTCAAAACTAAAGGAAACATCTCTGCTAAAACTAGTGGTTACACTCTTTAAGCCAAGAACCTCCTTATCAAAGATATGGCAGGATTCTTTTAAAAATTAGCTTCCAGTTTTACCCCCAACATATCTGACTCTAAAAATATGATTATCTCCTAGCTTTGATTTTCATTTTATTCAGGAAATGTCCTCTCTCTAGAGGTGGGGAAGGAGAGAAAGACTAAGAGTCAGAGGTGGAGAACTGACAGCGGATTTGAAAAACAGAAAAATCACCCGGGCCCTACATTTGGTGTCAACCTTGGCATTCATTTTCTCGATGCCACCTCACATAGCATTTTAACAGGGCAGGAAGGAGGGGACTGCCAGTGCATGCTGCCTTTGTTTATTCTTCTTTTATCTATAAACACACAGTGCTCTAATCTCAGCAAAGACCCCAAAGGGTCCCATGCATTTAAAGATTTGTGGGAAATTTTTTTTCTTTCTCATGTCTGGTCATCCTACACCAAAACTGTGGCAATTCCCTGGCTGAGGAATCTACAAATTCCCTGCCTCTGGATCTGCAATAATAATGCGGGTATCTGAGATGAGAATGAGAAACATACTCGGAGAATCTTCGCCACCACAGCTAGTCTCAGGTTGAATGCTTTGAATCGGTCTCTTCAGAACGGCTGTTGTTCCTCACTTTCTACAAAGGGTGTCCATTAAGTTTCATAGTGTGTTGAGAACAAGTTTGTAAAAGACAAATGAAGGCTTGTCATGATTTTGTAACCAATTATTTCATTTGTATTTTATAAATGGGTCATAAATGTCATTGACTAATTGCCACCCTTCTCTCTCCCCAACCCCCAGCCCCTCCCTACACATACTGGAACAAACAGGTAACCTTGTACTACTCTTGCCAGAGGCCAGAAATTAACGGTAGGTTTTAAACTAAACTTCACCTATTTGGAAGGACATCAATGGCAGCTGAGGACACAATGTAATTTCTCTGCTTACCACCACTCCTCTCTGCCCTGAAAAACAAACACATTTCCATCATTTTACTCCGTGTCCTGAAACCTCAAAAGCCAAGAGAAAAAGCGACAGCTAAACAATCCAAAAGACACCAAAAGAATCAATATTAAAATAATTAAAATAATCATATCCCAATATCACTGACTTAGTCAAGGCCTTTTCTGGTCTATCTGATCATTATTAAACCAGTCATTACTCAGCATTTCTGTTTGACTGCAGTAGGGACACCATCTTCAGTTGATGCTTTAGGGGCTCTGGGAAAGGCAATGTGAATACTGTCCTGCCTCACAATGTACTTTAAAGAGTAACACATTCTGGCTGGGCACAGTAGCTCACGCCAGTAATCCCAATACTTTGGGAGGTTGGGGCAGGAGGATGGCTTGAGCCCAGGAGTTTGAGACCAGGCTAGGCAACATGGCAAGACCCTGTCTCTACAAAAAAATACAAAGTAGTCAGGTATCGTGGTGGGCGCTGTAGACCCTGCTACTCAGGAGGCTGAGGTGGGAGGATCACTTGAGCTGGGGAGGTCGAGTCTGCAGTGAGCCATCATGGCATCATTGTATTCCAGCCTGGGCGAGAGAGTGAGTCAAAAAACAAAACAAAAAAAAAAAGACCCATTCCAAGGGAGGGATAGAGGAGGGAAAGTAATTACTTTGTGATGGTTAAAAGTCAGTAAGAAAAGCAAGGTGAGGGCGGTTATGCCCTGTAAACTTTTCTGCAACTTGACTCCCTTAAAAGTTGGCCTTAACGAAGGATCTGTGTCACTAAAAAGAAATGATATAAATGAGACAAGCTGCCCTCAATTTCAGAGTAACTCTGTTCTTCACAATAGGGTTTTAAGCCACAGAACAGTCATTGTTTAGAATGCACCAGGCTCCTAACACCTCCCTTGGAGAATGAGAAGGTATGGCCACTAAGCAGCTGGCTCTACCTTTTGCAATTTTTGAAAGCTGAAGTCACAACCTAGTGGCTTGTAGGCCAAAGCTAGCCCTCAAATACATTTTCAAACAGTGTTTTATATTAGTTGTCAAAATTTTAATAAAAATACCTTTCATACAAACATCTGGATTTCTGGCTTCTTTTGGAAAAACAGAAAACAAAAACCCTGAGCCGTACACAACAGGGGGCCCATATTCTCTCATGGCAGCAGCTGGCTGGGAGCAGAGTGCTGGTTGTCCTCTTAGACCGGGGGTGTGCTTTCTAGTTCTTTCTTGTCCCCACAACTCCCTAATGTATTACACCAACCCTGCTTCACTCGTTGACATTACCTGCCGGCTTCTGCAGAGATCTGAGCTTACCATATCTGATGTGTGTGTGTGTGTGTGTGTGTGTGTGTGTGTGTGTGTTTGTGAATTCGAATTAATTGCTCAGCAAATAATTATTTTCCCTACTTGAAGGCAGAGAGAAAAGGGTTTCTGAAACTCTAAGTCCTGTTTAGCAATTCCAACAGTCACCCAAATTCCACTCCACTGAGAAAGTCAGTGTTTAAGTTTCAGAACAATGTATGCCACACATCTTTATGCTTGCCTGAAGACATCCTGGGCCCCAGTTCCCTCAAACTGGCTGACCACCAGGTCAGCATCTCCTCTAAAAATTATCCAATACCCTAGGGGTCTGTTGCATGTTTTAAAGGCAAACTATAAAAATGAACTCTACTATTCTCTAAAGAATAAATACATTCTATGCTTATTTATTCCTCCAAAATTAAGTTTGTTAAAAAAAAGTTGAGTATCAGACATGCATTTTCAGCTTGACTCTTTTACCGTTAGGATGGAGAAAAACCATCATTCTTCATGATATATTTTTTATAATGAGGACCACAAAAAGCGCAGAGAGAAATCTCAGGATCTTTGGAAATAAAAATGAATGTACATATTTTCCGCTAGCTAGCAGTAATTACTTTACCATGTGAGGCTCGGGGTAGGTAGTGATGTGTAATACCTTTAAACTTGGAGCCATCCCAAAAAACACAAACAGAAAAAAACCTGACCTCTGACCCTGTTTTGAAGCATCACTACCCGCTTGGGTAGTGTTTGCATGTTGAAATATTTATTTCCTTCATAAAAAAATCTATCTGAATATCCAATCTCTCAGCAGTCAAGAGTCTTATTTTCATGTTAGCAGAAGCCCTTAAGTAATTTGGGGCTATGATCTTAACACTACAAGCTTTACCCACTTAAAACTTTGCCAGCTTCGAGCTGCATATTTTTCTCACCAGCTCCTCATTTGCAAAGGATTGTAGAGATTCAGGTGAAAGGTGATGAAGTTTCAACAGCTGCAGAGCCCAGTTAGGAAACTAAGTTTCTTGGGCACAGCTTCCAAGAGGGCAATATTACTGAGCATTCTATCACTTGAAGCCATAAATTTGTACCAGTGAGTACCATGAACAAGTTCATGCAAGCAGGTATTATAATAGTAACTTCTGGATCTGGTGTGAGAATGAAACCTCTCTGAACCTAAAGTTAAGCTGTTTCACTGAAACCCCTCCGATGATAACATCAGACACATGAATATCATCAAGGTTTTCATCAGTTCATTGGTTCTGTGAACAAAAGGCCTAATCAAGATTACTTCATATTTAACTTACACCATGAAAAAAGAAAATCTAAGTCTCACATAAAGTGCTCTAGGACATCATAGTCACAAACATGGGCAGACAAAAGAAAAGAGGTGTATTGGAGGTATATCATGCCCTATTGTAAGGGTACAACCCTTCACCTTCATCCTCAATAAGGTTGAGTAGAACTTAGAACACCTCCTTCTTAATGCCTTCTAATAACAGAATGTGGTGAGGTGAGGACTGAAGTTTTCTCTAAGGCTTAGGATGGAGATATTGAAATGAAGCTAAGAATGTCCTTTTTTTTTTTTTTTTTTTAACAGAGGCTCGCTCTGTCGCCCAGGCTGGAGTGCAGTGGCACAATCTTGGCTCACTGCAAACTTCACCTCCTGGGTTCAAATGATTCTACCGCCTCAGCCTCCTGAGTAGCTGGAATTACAGACATATGCCACCATGCCCAGCTAATTTTTTTTTTTTTTTTTTTTTTTTTTTGGAAACAGAGCTTCACTCTTGTTGCCCAGGCTAGAGTGCAGTGGTGCGATCTTGGCTCACTGCAACCTCCGCCTCCCAGGTTCAAGTGATTCTTCTGCCTCAGCCTCATGATGAGCTGGGATTACAGGTGCCTGCCACCACGCTCGGCTAATTTTTTGTATTTTTAGTAGAGACAGGGTTTCATCATGTTGGCCAGGCTGGTCTCAAACTCCTGACCTCAGGTGGTCTGCCCGCCTCAGCCTCCCAAAGTACTGGGATTACAGGTGTGAGCCACCACACCCGGCCCTAATTTTCGTATGTTTAGTAGAGATGGGGTTTCACCATGTTGGCCAGGCTAGTCTCAAACTCCTGACCTCAGGTGATTCGCCCGTCTTGGCCTCCCAAAATGTTGAGATTACAGGCGTCAGCCACCATGCCAGGCCTCAGAATGGCTCTTAAGCAGGAAGGCTTCAGGTTTTCCTTCATGTTTACTGACATTACGTAGAGGGTAAATGGCTTTGCTTTTTTGTTGCAATGATTTGGGGAAGACCAGGGAATATGGGCCTTTACCTTTGGATGCCATTAGAACTCTACTCCCATTTGTTTTAGAGATGGGGTCTTGCTCTGTTGCCTAGGCTGGCATGCAGTGGCACAACCATGGCTTACTGCAGCTTCAACCTCCTGGGTTCACGCGATCCTCCCGCCTCAGCCTTCTGATTAGCTGGGCCTACAGGCACACACCACCATACCCAGCTAATTTTTAAACTTGTTGTATGGACAGAGCATTGCTATGCTGCCCAGGCTGGTCTCAAAACTCTTGGCCTCAAGTGATCCTCCTGCCTCAGCCTCCCAAAATGCTGGATTACAAGTGTGAGCCAAGGTTCCCAGGCAAAAATTTCTCTCCAAATTTAATAATGGCTTGTTGGGTCAAAAATACTGTGGAGAACCCATGTTATCTCTTTGAGGAAAACTGGCTACACTCTGTTTATACTTGTGTATAATATGAATCTGTTGGAATTTAGAATTTTGCAATTCTAAACTGTATCAGCAAGTGGTTTTTGCATCTAATCCTGTCTCAGTTATGGTTGCTTTGGGAAAGAGAAACAATGCCACTATTAAAAAAATAAGGCTGTCATATTTTGAGCTATTTAAATACAGAAGCTTCTTTACTTAGGAACTTTCTATTTAGATTTACTGATAAGAACAAGCCTAAATACTGGAGCAAAAGCCTGTCCCTAACAGATCATACTCGCAGTGGCTGCTTAATGCCACCTTGGATTTACAAACAAGAGGTTTTACATACAGCTTTTTGGATCCTAACCTGGTTGGAAGGAGAGGTGCTTCTGTAAGTTGTTCAGGCAGTTGAGCAGGGCCTCAGCCGCCTTTTCAGCACCTCTGGGCAAATTAGAAAAAGGTGCCTCTGACGGGCAAATACAATCTCCCAGGATTGAAGAGGGGCGTATGCATTGGATTTCAGCCCTTTTCCCTCCCCACGTGTCAGCTTCCTTAGCTTAGAGTCCACGTGTAGGGTATAACCTCTTTGCCTAGCATTTTACATGAAAAATGCATAAACAGGTCTCTTTCCAGCCATTCTGGTTTCCAGGTAGCAAAAGGCTGTCAAACAATCTCATCAGCAAGCAGAGGTTAGTTACTAATTTCACAATTGTTCGGTAAAAGGAGCCCAATAGCATCAAGCTAGAAGAGTGTGAGAGAAATCCAGGGATTCTTGTCAGAAACAATTAGAAGACACAATAGAAAAGAGCAAAGTCATGTGGCTTCACTTCATGACTAACCAGTTCTTCTTGACTTAAGGGTGGGACTAGTTCTACCTTCTTCTTATTTTGATTCACGAAGGCCACACATGAAGCTAAGCTAAGCAAGCCTGGTTCTCTTCATGGCAAGAAGAGCCGTGAGTGTTTTACTGGTGAGCATCATAAACTGAGAAGCCAGGTTTTAAGATCCAGACACCAGATTGAATAAGCCAATGTGCTTTGGCTTAAGGCTTCCTGTGGAAGCAAATGAGCTTCCAGAGAGGGGGCAAAGTAACAGCCCTCTGGAAGGGTGCAAGCACCCAAGGAGCTTCAAAAATAACCGTAAGAGCTGGCCAGGAGACTACCACTTCTTAATTATAGACTGTAATTTAGGAAGGCAAAGTTAATGCAAGTAAAGTCATGTGAGATGTACAGAGACTTTTTGGTCTCTTTTTCACCTCCAAATTGGGATTTTGCCCCCAAAGTTAGGTATAATTGTAAATTATGGAGCAACACTTTGATAATGAGCTCATAGGCACTGCGGCTGTTAACAGTTAACATGTACGCCACAAAAGGAAGGGGAAAATGTAGAGGACAAGAAATTCACACACGCACGCACACACACACACACACACACACACACACAGCCATAAACATAAAAAAGGTCCAATCACAGTAGTGATAAAGAAATTCTGTTACTTTTAGTCCATAAAATTGGAAAAGATGTTTTCAAACTGTAATATTCCATGCTGCCAAACTTGAGATGGGAGAGCCATTCTCTCTTGATGAATCTGTAAATTGGTCCATCTTTCTAGAAATCAAATTGGCAATATTTTATTCAAACATCCATTCCAGATATATTTTTCAAGAACCTGTAATTTGTTAGGAGCTTACAATGTACACTCTCCTTTACCTAGTAATTCCATATCTAGGAATCTGTTCAAGAAAGCCTCAAAGATTCTTATAAAAGGATGTCTGTCATAATATTTAAAAGTGAAACCCTAAAGAGATATGATAAAAATAAATGATTGTATATATTGAGGAAAATTATTTTTCAGTGATGTATGTAATAATATTCTATGAAAAAGAGTATAACAATTTTAAAAACAGAAATATTTCTAATCATACACCAAATGTTAACCTTCTGGGTGGTAGGATTATGGGTACTTTTTTGGTTTTTTTTTTGAGACAGAGTCTCGCTCTACCTCCCAGGCCGGAGTGCAGCGGCATGATCTTAGCTCACCGCAACTTCTGTCTCCTGAGTTCAAGCAATTGTCATGCCTCAGCCTCCCGAGTTGCTGGGATTACAGGCACGTGCCACCATGCCTAGCTAATTTTTGTATTTTTAGTAGAGAAGGGGTTTCACCATGTTGGCCAGGCTGGTCTCAAACTCCTGGCCTCAACTGATCCACCCACCTTGGCCTCCCAAAGTGCTGGGATTACAGATGTGAGCCACCACACCCGGTGATTATGGGTAATTTTTATTTTCCTTTTGTGCTTTTCTACAATTTTCAAATTTTCTACAATGAGCCTTTATTAATTTTAAAAGTAAGAGAAAGTACTCGGCCACAAAAGAGAATTGGCTAAATGGCAGATGTATTTACAATCTCAAAACCACAAATGAACAAGAAAACAACAAAATAGTAATAATAAAGTTACAAATACACAGTTTAGTCGTGATTTACAAATCCTAAAACGATGTTTGGCCCTGAAATAATGAAGGAGCATATGTAAACAGAATCAGAAAATCCATTATATTATCCAGTTTAATCTCTTCATTGTATAGCTGTGAAAACTAAGATTAAATTTTGAAATAGCTTGATGTTTCACACTGCAAATTAGAGACTGAAAGCTTAGGACTCCTGGCATCCAAAGACTGCTGTTTCCATACTAGGGGGTGCAAATAGGTCTCATTTAAATTGCAAGTACCAATCAATTGGTAGTAACTATTTGATGTGCCATGTTAAGAAGGGTATATACAAGTTTAGAAGGAAAACGTGCATCGAGATTAGTGATATTTGCCAAGGGTGACATACATGCATAAAATGAAACAATAGTGTCTTCTCTAACCTCACTGTTTCTCACTATAAAATACTAAATATCTAGCCTGGGCAATACAGTGAGACCCCTGTCTCTACAAAAAAAATTAAAAAAAAAATTAGCCAGTCATAGTGGTGCATGCCTGTAGTACTTGCTACCTGGGAGACAGGTAGGAGGATCCTCTGAGCCCAGGAGTTTGAGGCTGCAGTGAGCTATGATTGCAGCACTGCACTCCAACCTGAACACCAAAGCAAGACCCTGTCTCTAAATAAATAAATAAATAAATATCTCTTTCTAGGGGAACACTGCATATAAATCAGGACTAACTAAAACTATAGTTTTATGCATAAAGAATGATGAGCAAGAAAAGTTTATTCTTTCCAAATGAAAAGAGACAATTCCAGGTTTCATAAAGATGTCAAAGAAATATTTATACTCATCATGCTTCAAAGAAATATGTATACTCTCTCCCCATAAAGAAGATAGGAGGCAAGAGCAAAAAAGTTGAAAGAGTAAACTCATGCCTTTCCTAAGGAAAGCTATAAACAGAAATAAACTTCAAAGATTTGAGGGAAATTACATGCAAAAGCCTTAATGCTAAAATAATCAAAAGCCAATCAAGCTTTGGATAAGCTTCAAAACAGTAACATCACAGAAATGTTAGGAATGAATGAGTTCTACTGAGACCTGTTAACCAGGGTCAGAGAGCATCAGAAAATACTGCTATAGAAAAATATCACCTATAGAAAATTATATATAAAATGTCACCAAATTAAGTTCCTGCATATATTACATCAAGATACAGTAAGCTCTATTTCAGAAATGGAAAGATGATTCAACAATATAAGATCCAATAATGTAATATGCCACATTTAAAGAACAAAGGAGAAAACCCATGTCATCATCTCAGTAGATAACCTCCTCCCCTCAAAACAATATCTGATTAAATGCAACAACCATTAAAGAGAATTAAAGAGAATAAGAATTACTTTACTTAATAAAGGATATTAAGTAAATCTCAGCAAATCTCCAGGTTAACTGCAAAACTTTTGAAATATCCTAATTAACAACAGGAAAAAAATCAAAGGGTGCCTATTATCCCTACTACTAGTTAACATTATTCAAAAAAATATCAGCCAAGACAGGAAAAAGAGACCAACAAAAGTACATTGGAGAGAAAAAGGCAACATCATTTTATTTTGGATTATTTAATTCCTTACTTAGAAATTCCAGAAGAATCAAATGAAAAACTACCAGAACTAATAAAATTTAGTAAGGTAACTACATGAATGCAAAAACTCAACAGCTACCAGACATATCTGTAATTCCATTATAACAGCAATAAACACAAATATCTAGAAATAAAGGAGAATGTGAAGAAAATTTTAAAACTCATTTAAGAACACAAAAGATGACATAAATAAATGAAGAAATAAAACATGTTAATACATGAGGAGACATTTAAAAAATTCTCCAACATATATACCTATAAATTCAATGCATTTATATTAAAATGCCAACAGGATTTAAAATTTTTTATGGAATCTGACTATTGGAATCTAAGATTCATCTGACAAAAAGGGCATGAAAACAGTTAACGAAATTTTCTAAAAAGAAAATGGAGGAGGGAAGGCCCTATAATATCTAAAAACACACAGTTTTGGTAATTAGGCAAAAAAAAACCTGACACATAAATTTCTGCAAATTTAGTATATGATAAAAGTGTCTTTTCAAATCAGTGGAGACAAGAATGGTTTATTCCATAAAAGGTGTTGTGCCAATTGCCCGTCCATTTGAAAACCTAATAATAAAGTTAATCCCTACTCAACAACCAGTCACAAAAGTAAAGTTCAGGTGGATTAAATAGGTAAACACTGAAAACAAAACTATGAAAGCATCAGAATACCATTAAAGTGAATTTCTTTAAAAACATAGTTTTTAAAGAAAGTTGATCTTAAGAAAGATATAATGCACAAAAACTGTAAGAGAAAAGAATAATATATTTGATTAGAATAGCTGAAAGGAATACCACATTAAGACATGTAAGATGAAAGACATCATTAAATTTTTGCAGTGAAAAGCACTACACTGGGGTGGGAGAGCCAGGGAACTTTGCTATTTTGGAAAGGTAGCACAGAGTCCTGATGATCAGCAAAGACTCTGGTGGCAGGCTGTCTGGTTCTGATACTTACTTAATCAATCTGTGCCTCAAAGTTTTCATCTGTAGGTTAGGGGAAATAATAGTACCTACTCATAGGGTTGCTATAATCAGTATATGAATTCATATACAACCAGCACATGTTTGGCATGTAGTAAATACAATATAAATCTTCATTGTTTGGGTGAGCCAAATAAAATTGCTCATAGGTGACTGTTTGGATCTACAAAAAATAGTAATTTTATATGGTCCAATCTAATATTATTTATATTGTTTTGATTTTTAAAATATAAATTACATGTCTTTTTTTTTGAGGACTGTAGAATGACAGGATGAAGGTAAGATTCGTAGAGTACAGAGAGGCTGAAGGGAGCCACTCTGTATATGCTAATTGAGTATTTTCAATATCTGTATCTAGAAAGATCTTATCTTTAGGGAAGAAAGCCAATATTTAGAATAACTTTGCCAAGTAAAATGTGAGATATGCTTTCAAAATCTACTTTGTGCTTCTTTCCACACAAGTCCACAAGACCAAATCTTTATACAAATGACTAAATTCTGTGTAATAGCAATAATTGTATTAAATTTGGAAAGTCAAAAAATATTAAAGATAAAATAATGGAGAAACTAGCATAAAATAAATATAAAAACTTCTTTGGGCAAAGTATTCCATACTACTTTAGACTAAATAAATAGGTTTAAATTTGTTATGAATATAACAACCTTACAACCTTTAGGACACAGCTGCAACTGCAACACCAAAAAAAAAAAAAAACTTACAATATTTAAAACCAAAATACGTGACTCTTTCTATTTACAAAATGTTAGCGTGGCTTTAGTTTTAGTTGTCGAATGCTAATATTATCAAGTTTTCAATGTGCTCTATATAAAAACTAAAGTACAACATCCTCAGCTGAAGTTAATTTAGAAATAGAAATATATATATACATATAAAAACAAATCTCTAGTATTAAATACACAAACAACTCAAGGAGAGTAGAGATTCCTAGGAAATGTTTCTATAAATAGTTTGACATTATTACACAATCTTCTCTGCATATGTTGTAATGGAAACATTGCTACGGGTGATTGAAGAAATAAGCAACTTTGACATTTCTGGATGTAACTTGAGGAGATTATTTCATCATAAAGGATTGATACAGAATATACTAACCAAAAACTCAATATCAAAACTCTCTTTGCAACTCTAAAACAGTGCAGAATGACATTTAAGATAATCCATTTATCACCATCCAATACAGGCTGCTTGTTCACAAAATGTCAGTGACAAGGCTGGGAGCATTCCGACTCCTAGGCAGTGAGTGTGTGTGACAAAGAATCTTTAATATAGCATCAAGTTCATTTCGTTATATGCTATTGCTGTACTTTGGACTTCAGCTCCCATGGTTTTTGCAATTTATATGAGTAGCTGTACAAATGAAATGCCTTTTCTTTTTGTCACACACACCAGAAACATTCCCCTCTAAGGATAGTGAAAGGTTTGCATGATCATTTGCAGGCAAGTCATTTACTCATGGTGAATCTTGATGTTTTTATTAGCCATCTTTACTAAGTTTAGTGCTTCAATTCTGAACAATAACAATTCTAAAAACGGAAATAATTCTTTATAATAATAAAAAAGGTAATAGTGACTTGCATTTTTATGTTATTTATTCATGTTTCAAAGTGGCTTTGTACAAGGTACCTCATATGCTCTTCATCAGACCCCTGTACTATTAGTCATGAATTATCAACATCTTACAGGTGAAAAAAACTGAGGTGTAGGCAAGTTTAATCTTTTTGTCTGAGGTCTCACCGCAAGTCGGCATCATTCAATGTCGAAGCTAAAATGATCCTCAGAGTCAAATTAAGAAGCCCAAAGTTCAGAGATCACAAAACTGGCATTTTGTTTGACCAAGCAGGGTCCATAAATCTACATATCCCGAGATTTTATATAAATATGTGAATTTCTGGCTTTACTTGAAAATGTAGCAACACTGGGCCTCTATTCTGAAGAGAAGCCATTGGCTAGAGCTTATCATTCGCCCCCTTTAAATGAGGTATATGCTCTGCAGTTTACTACCTAGTCCTTTCCACTCATTTTACACTTATTTTACATATGGTAAAGTGGATAGATCTTTAGTATAAGTTCTACAAGTTTTGAAAAATGTATATGCCCATATAACCATCAACCAATCACGATATGCATTTTCACACTCGCCCCAAAGTTCCCTCATGCACCTTTCCACTGGGTCTCCCTCTTCCTTTCTTTTCCCTTCTCATTCATTTTTTATACTTCCCTGTTGGCATCTGAATTTGAAACCCCAGACACGGTCCAAATCTCTTCATATTACACACAGTGAGACTGAGCTCCAGGGAGAGGCAGAACCAGAGGCAGAATCCAGGTTTCCACACCTCTGGTCTCTAACACTATCCTCAAAACTAGCCCTTTCCAACCTGTTGCACTAGGGTTCACCTAAAAGAAAATGCCAAGATATCATTATCACAGGCTTTCAAGAGCCACCCAGGATGGGTGAACAATTAAGTCTGTGACTTCACCCCAAATGAATCAGATTTGGAAGTGGTATTTAAGTAGCAAATGGGAATAAGCTTAAACAGAGACTTATCTGGGAGTCTAACTGTGGCCTAGATTTGATCAGGTTTACTCCCAGCAGTGGAGGTGGGACATGGGATGGCTCCATGTCCGACAAGTGGAGAGCATCTGGGGTCAGCCTCCTGCTGAGTAGACTTGCCACTGTTAAACTCTGAAATGGCGGGAGCCCAGCAGCAAAAATAACCTCTGCTCTCGGTGCCAGGCCACCTGCTTCTTGTCTATGGCTGATGATCTTTGCTTAGGAGGCTAAGTGCCATATGGGATCCTGAACCCCTATTTTTTTGTGTGATATTTATGCAAACAAGCCAGAATGCATTTTTGTATGGAGCTGAGTCAATGCCTTACTTTCTCCGTTAACCACCTTGGTTAAATTCCTACCTGGGGATGAAGTATAAAGAAAAACAGAAATAAGGCATGTTCCTTTTTTAGAAAAATACATTTTAGGAGGTCACAATATCTCCAGAGCCAAAAGCAAGCAGCTCCATATGGCTTTACAGTGGCTGTCAGACAATGGTATCTCTACTATTCCATTAAGAGAATTTCCCTGCACTCTCCACAAACACTGAAGAGTGAGATTTTTCCTTCCTAAAAGTTTGCACTTTCTTCCTAAGAACACTGGCTGAGAGGGATGGATGTACCTAAAATGTAGAGCTGATTGAAATGTAGGCAGTATGCACAGCCTCTGGGAACCACGCAGGCTTTATCCACCAACATTTGAGTCTGTGGCTGATGGGAAAATGTGATAGCTGAAAGTAACCAAGGAAATGAATCTGGTTCAGTCCCCACATTTAATTAATGAAGAAGCTGAGAGCCACAGAGGTGAACTAGTTAATAACTACATTTTATTACCAATTTATTGTCTTGGATTTCAATACTCAAGGCAACTTAATATCTACATGGCATCATTTTAGTTCCATGCCACCATTCTGAGTTGAAGAGAAGCAACTCCATTTTGCAGATGGGGAGACAGATTACTAGAAATAAAAAACTTATTTTTAGTTCAGAGAGACGAAGGATGATATTGGACAAGTATTTCCAATATCTTCAACACAAGTATTGAAAATACTTGTCCAATATCATACTTTCCAATACAAGTACTGGAAATTTCCAATACTCCAAGCCTTAGTTTCCTCACCTAAACGAGGATAATAATATTGTCTAACAGGACTGTTAGGAAGATTCAAGAATACATGAAGAATGCTGAAAGAGCATTTCAGCACAGGATAAATATTTGTTGTAGTTGTTAAGCTATTATTAAACAAAGGGCAGTGCCAATAATAGGACCCCTGTCTCCATATGACTGGCTCAGTGCCTTTCCATTAGACCATGCTACATGAAACTCAGATTATACATCATTTGTAGTTAAAACATGCACCAAGCAGAGTGGTGAAGGAGGGAAGGGGGGAGGCAATGAATAAAAGCCATCTAAGACATGGAGATTAGCTGTTACCAAAATATGGCATCAGGCAATCATCATCCAAATTTGTGACTGCATTTCATAGAACAGCGCGGATGGGATTTTATTAGATGGCTTCTGCCAAAAACATATTGGCAGATACAGCCCTGAGCTTGTGGTTCACCAGACACAAAAGAGCCCCTCTTCGGGAAGGGGATCCTGCTTAGGCCCTGGCCCAACTCCAAGTTAACACACAGTTAAAAGTAGCAGCTGCAGCACTGCTGAGACAGGGGGTCCCCTAGAGGAAGGCCTTGCCAAGGGGGCTGTTCCCAAATTATTTATCAATTGTTATAAAGAGAACTTTAAAAATACACACATATACACAAAGCAAACAAAATCTCCACAAAATTTAACCTTAGAAAATACAGATGTTGAAAGAACAAATACAATTAGTCGACAGATTAATGGGAAAACCTCAAGAAATGCAAACTCAAACATCAATGAAGTCCAATTTTCACCTACCAATTTAGAAGGAAAAACCTCAAAAATATAATAATGCTTCAAGGATAAATGTATACTTTGCTGATTGCAGTGTAAATTGGTGCAACGCTTTTGGAAAGCAATCTGGTAATATGTACCAAAAGCCATAAAAACGTTCATATCTTTTGACTTAGTAATCTTCCTTTTAGATTCTAAGGATCTAATCCAGAAAAAGGAGAAAGCGGTATAAGCAAATATGTAATTGCAGCATTACTTATAACTATGTTAAATCAAAAGCAACTTAAATGTCCAACAATAAGGAAATGATTTTGCATATTATAACACATCCTCTACATGGAATATCCAGTAGCCATTATAAATCATATAAAGAAACTGCTTCTAACGGTAAGTGAAAAGTCACAGGCTCCTATGATTACAACTATTTTAAAACATGTATATAAAATGTATATGCAGTAAATAAAGACCCAAAGGGAAACATCTAAACATATTAATAGTTGTTTGGGGCTCAGTTTCTTACTATTATTAAGAAAAGTTTCCACACTGTCTATTATTTAGAATATTCCCACTTATGTTCCGCATTATGTATATAAGTGTGTGCAAACTAGCAACCCGTAAAGTACATCCAACTACAGTTGAGTTTTCTCTGCATGTTTTAAAACAGTGAATTATCTGCCAACACTGAAAACTCAAGAAGTGTCACACTGGCGGCTTTCACCGAAAAATCTAGTCTTGCAATCCTGGGCCCACACCTCTGTAAGGTAATAACTGTTTGGAGTTGGAAGCAACTGTCCCTTGTAGACAGCATAAGTGCCCACCTGTTTGCCATACCCACCACCATCCCTGTTGTCTTTTTCTTTTTTCTTTTCTTTTTTTTTTTTGAGATGGTGTCTCGCCCTGTTGCCCAGGCTGGAGTACAATGGTGCAATCTCGGCTCACTACAACCTCTGCCTCACAGGTTCAAGCAATTCTCCCTGCTTGGGAGCCTCCCGAGTAGTTGGGATTATAGGCGCCCACCACCACGACCGGCTAATTTTTGTATTTTTAGTAGAGATGGGGATTCTCCATGTCGGCCAAGCTGGTCTCGAACTCCTGACCTCAGGGGATCCACCCGCCTTGGCCTCCCAAAGTGCTGGGATTACAGGCTTGAGCTACCACGCCCAGCCCCTGTTGTTTTTCACCCAAGTCGGCTTCCCTCTTGTATGTCACCTGCCCAATTCCTAGTCCATACGATTAAGGGAGGCAAATGATAATGGAGAACTGTAAATAATTTGAATTCCCTTTTAAACGGGAATCATTGCCTATTAAACTTGAGCTTTAGTTTGGTTTGTTAGGTCACCAGAAAATTACAGTCCAATCTACTACTCTCCTCACCATGCAACAGGCAATTTCAGGGTCTTTCTTATCAACAAAAGAACCATTGGCCACACCTCGCCTCCTCCGTTGGACATGCTCCTCAGTCCAGAGTCTGCTGGTGCACTCTTTTCCTCTTTTCTTGAAGTTAGTCTGTGGCAAGGCCCTGGCTAGCCTCCTCCTCCGTGCTTAGCAACTACAGAGGCGAGCACACTTTTAGACAGCAGTTCACAGCCACGTTACCCTAACTGCTTTTCTATATTACAGAGACAAATTATTTTCTGCGTTTCCTAGATGGAGCAGGTTACGGGCGAGGCTTTCTTTCTCCCTATACATATTCTAGCTATCATCTGGCAGAACTCTGGCTCTGTTTGCTGTAGGCAGATGTTTGCATTTTTCTTTTCCCAGGGGCAGAAGGTATAGAAACAGAGAGTGTGCAGTAGTAGAGAGGTGACACTGGAGGATATAGGTCCTGTCACATCTATTGCATAAAGATGCAGTGTGGTGAGAATGTCTGGGAACTCGCTGTTTGTGAATCGCCACAAAAAAAGCACAAACTACCAATGACAGTATATATTATGTTCATTTACTTACACGCATGCAAAAGGCCATAATGTTGGTAGATGAATTAATAGAAAACAAGCCCCCCCCCCAAAAAATAAGCAAGTAATTTTCTAGTCTACATGTCTGATCTAGTGAAGGCTGAGGGACAGCTCCTGGACCAAGGACCTTTAGTAAACATCAGGGCTCTGGGCCGAATGTCCTTACCTGTTTCCTAAGGCTTGGGAAACTGTTATTCAGGCAAGAGAGTTATTTCAGATAAAGGACAAATGCTGTCCTTTAATTAACAACATCTATCTCTGGGACAAGCACATCAGGTATACAATACAGAAGATTCTTTTAATATAAAGGACAGATGGCAACTTCACTCCTGGGACTTTCAAGGCTGCCCCAGAAAAACACACAATTTTAAAAGGCTTTGAGAATTCTCTAAGGAGAACCAGTCAGGAGATAAGAATGCTTCATTGCCCCATTTACAAAGTAAACCAGAAAGTGTCTCAGAATCATTCAGAAACACTTGAAGAAGGGTCAGGTAAATCTGAGAGAGGAAAATAATAACTTTTGCCCCACAGTGTAGTTGTGAATATCGTGAAAGTTTCCTTTCCTCTGAGCCAAACAGTACTAGATCAAAAGGAGTTTGAATGTGCTGTACTGACTAACAGTTTGGGCTTCATGATCACATAACAACAAAGCAAAACAAAACTTTCAAATATCCTCCTTATGCTAATATTGAAAACATCCCACCAGGACACTGCCACCCAGCTGAGCACTGGTTTACTTGGTAAAAGGATAGGATGAGGTCCCCAGCTCGAGTGAAATGTCTCTCCTTTTATGGTTCTCATTAATCTGACTCAACACACACATGTGTTGGTACAAGATTCCTACAGCATGTGTTATACCTGCCTAACTGGGTGCTAACATTATAAACCACACATCAACACTTCTTGTCCGAGTGTTAATGTCTATTAATGTCCTGCTGGGGAAAAGGCTCTTAGAGCCAGCCCACAGCCACAATTCAAGACTGCCTGCCACGAGTCCTAGACTTGGCCTGCTGATTTTAGATGGTGTATTTCATCACCAGAATTTCTGGAGGAGGGTGGCGATGATGGTACTGTACTTGGTTTTATGTTGCCAAGATTATCTTCATATATGAAACTTAAAAAGCCATATGAATCTGAAGGAACTTAGGACTGAGGAATCAACCATGTAGAATTTGGCTACTGATACCCCAGATACCAAATTAGGCTTTTCTGCTTCTGCACTGTGATGTTTTACAACACATTGATATGGGGAGGAAAGGGGCTTGCCAATGTCACAGTGAGCTTCCTTGTCTGCACATTTTCTATACATCCTATGAAGTCATGCACATTATCTCAAGCTGGATTTACTAAGTTCCTAAGTGCACATACAATGTGCTTGTATGTGCAATGTGTATATATGTATATCACTGATAGACCCGAATCAAGTATATATGGTGAATTTTTTTATATACATATGAAGGCTGCATAATATGTGAACACACACATATACATACATATAAATTACAACAAATTAATTAAAAGATAATTTCATAAATTTTGTGATGTTTTCTCAAGATTTGCTAGGCAGCACAAAAAGTGTATATTTAAACCACACAACTCCATTCCTGCAAATAATAATAAAAAAAGATGTACACACAAGCACAACCGTCAAAACCGGATTTGCCCTTCTCTAAATTAATCCAATTATTCAAATGTCAGTTATATCTGTCACAGCCCGGCTCCTTGGGCCGAACCAAACTGTTAAAAATTAAAACTGTTTTACTTCGTTTAGTCTTTCTGCCTTTTTAGTGTAAAACCCACAGTCTCGACAAAAAGTTGTGGGATTTGACACCCAGTGCAACACAACCCTATTGCTGTCATCCATGCATAATTCACTTTGGAAATATGCACTTGCTTTAAAATATTACTAAAAAATACATGTAACATATGCTAATTTCACTGCGTTGGCTTGTAAGCTCTAGCCACTAGGTTATATGTAAACTTTGCCAAGTGCACACACTGTACATAAAGGGATTATAAATGAAAGGAAATATCTCTGTCCCTAGCTCTCTGTCTCCATCCTTGGCCAAACTGACAGCCCCAAATCCCAGCACCATCTAACATGCCCTTCCCGTGGAGAAGACAGCCTGTTCTCAGAGTCTTAATTACATCCCAGCTGACTGCCCAGCGTTGCCAAAATCAGGCAACAAACGCTGGCCCTTCACTCACAATATGGTCTGCTAAACAGACTCCTGGTCACACAGAAAGAAACTTTCACAACGTGGAGAAATAAAGGGACAAGCAGGAGATCAAGGGAGAGCACAAACAGTAACCTAGGGGATGGAAGAGAGAGAAACAATTCATCCCCACCGTGCAAAAAAGGGGAAAATAAAAAAGAAAAACCTTTTCCCAGAATCCTTAGGCACCACTGCGCAGCGGAATTTTAACAAAGCTATCCTTATTATAATGAAATCAAAGACCGACTCATCCAGCCAAGAACTGCTGCTCCTCAAGATGGGAGGCTGATACTAAGACTCAGTAGATTAACGATTGTTAAGCAGGACTCACCCACTCCACACGGATCAGGCCATTATAATTACAGAAGAACAGCATGCAACATTCTACCATTGCAAATGGTATCATATGTTTTCCTGGCTGGCTTTCGGGGAAGGGTTTAGCTCATTTGACATGGCAGAAGGTCCTGGAGCCATGCATTCATAGCTACCTGTCTCTCATATCTAGCGGCATAAAATTAAGTTTCTTTCTTTTTGTGATTGCATCACTTGTATATGACTGCAAAGATGGTCACTGAACTTGGAGGCTATTCTTGGCTTGGTCCACCTCTAAACAGAATTAGCTATTAAAAAGAAAATTTACTTTAAAAGGGAGCTTTGGAAGGCAGTTGTTCTCCAGAGCAACTGAAACCAAGATCAACAAAAGATCTTGAGAATGTGCTAATAGAGAGAGACCTGCTCTATGAATTAAAATGTTGTAGACTGAGAAATCAAACTGTGGTTTCAAATGTGGCCCACAAATCAGAAGTTATAAAGGCAGCTGCTTGGAATTTTCCTTGTTGATTTTGGTATTTGAGATTGTGATTGTGGGGATGCCATTTATTCAACACAATGGGAACACTGCTGCCTGGCATTCTGTCATAATCAAACTGCTTTTCATATGGACAATTCCACATAGAATGTTCCAAGATTAATAGCACTATGGATTTACTTATTTTAATGATGGTACAAGATTCTCCAGAACAGGGTAGGGGCAGACAATTAAACAGTAAAAATAACAAATACATTATAAACACAATTTGCAAAGCACTTAAATATACATCCTCATTAAGTTTCAAAATTACAGCTGCCATGGTGGCTCACACCTGTAATCCCAGCACTTTGGGAGGACAAGGTGGGCGGATCACTTGAGGCCAGGAGTTCGAGATCAGCCTGGCCAACATGGTGAAACCCCATCTCTACTAAAAGCACAAAAATTAGCTAAGCGTGGTGGCGTATGCCTGTAATCCCAACTACTTAGAAGGCTGAGGCAGGAGAATCTCTTGAATCCGGGAGGCAGAGGTTGCAGTGAGCCGAGATCGTGCCACCGCACTCCAGCCTGGGTGACAGAGGAAGACTCTATCTCAAAAAAAAAAAAAAAAAGTTTCAAAATTACTCTATAAGGCTGGCATTATTATTCTGACTTTACACAAGATGAAACTGAAGGTCAAGGAAGTTAAATGGCTTTTCCAAGATAACAGGGGTTTTGACTCCAAAACTCATTCTTTTTCCACTGCCCTATGTCGTTGCTCTAGAAAACAGAGAGAAAAGAGAGAATGAGGGTAACTAAATATTTCACAAGTACAGCATGAGATAAATCAAGAGAACACAAGAACCTTTAGTTATAGTAAGCTGATGGTTCAGGAGGCACTTAGGCAGGGAGCAAGGAAGTTGAGATGTTGAGAATGCAATTTCTGCTGACACCTCTCCTCCATCCCCAGTACAGCTGCCCTTGGGTGGGGAAGGGTGATTACTTTTAAACCGAAAAGCTACCTACCCAAACATGCCACACAGTTAAATGATACTGCTACCCCTAGTGCCACTATAAATTCCCAAAAAGAATTTGATGTCATTAATCCCTACTATATGGAGCTAACATGATG
The DNA here is from genome assembly GCF_029289425.2 of Pan paniscus. Lineage (NCBI taxonomy): Eukaryota > Metazoa > Chordata > Mammalia > Primates > Hominidae > Pan > Pan paniscus. Next base: position 63,395,573 of record NC_073267.2, on the reverse strand, counting down.
GGACGTTTTATAAAAAGGGGGTCATCCTAGCACTTTGGGAGGCCAAGGTGGGCGGATCACAAGGTCAGGAGTTCAAGACCAACCTGGCCAATATGGTGAAACCCCGTCTCTACTAAAAATACAAAAAAACAAGCCAGGCGTGGTGACGCATGCCTGTAGTCCCAGCTACTTGGGAGGCTGAGGCAGGAGAATCGCTTGAACCCAGGAGGCGGAGGTTGCAGTGAGCCGAGATCACGCCACTGCACTCCAGCCTGGGCAACAGAGGGAGACTCCATCTCAAAACAAAAAAAGGGCGGGGGGGTCATCACTACAGGAATGGAGTAACAAGGAAACGATTACAATTGTTAGGGTAAATGACTCATAAACTTTTTGCTGATTGTTGTTTGTTTTCAGGTTTTCCTCTTATAAAATGCTTATTGGGAAAAAAGCTTCATTATAATATAATTTGTGTTTACCACGATTTAGCTAGAAAATAATAATCTAATGTCTCATATGTATCCATAAAATGAAATCTTCATACTATTTTATCCTTTGAGCTGATATAAGGCTATAAGACAAGAAAACAAAGAATTCAGTATATGCCGTAACAGTGTTGAGTAATAACCAATTCAATGATTCATTATTTTCTATGAAACTTAAATAATGAAGATTTGGAATACTGTTTCCATTATAGAAGCAGACTACATTCAAATTGCATCTTGAGAATTGATACCAAACATCTTTTGGGGATAAATTCACTGCAATTTGAAGTCTGGGAAGGCAACCAACATATTTAATGGAAAGAAGATGGACACGTTTAGTATGTGCTTAAACAAGAGACTTAAAAAAAAATTAAACCCCAGCCAATGAAAATGGTTTCAAGTTCTGCTGAGAGAACATCTCTCTCACCAGCAATTTACATGAACAACAAATGAAAACAGAATACAACATATTGGTTGTGTTCTGGTTCCCTTAAACATAACCCTTCCTCCTGGCCTCAACTAGGGGTTGGTAAACTATGGCCTGACAGTCAAATCCTGCCCCCTCTTTTAGTAAATAAAGTTTTACTGGAACACAGCCACACTTACTCATTTACATATTGTCCAGGGCTGTTTTTGAACTACAACAACAGAGGAGAACAGTTGTGACAGAAACTGTATGGTTCACAAAATCTGAGATATTTACTATCTGGCCTTTTAAAGAAAAAGTTTGCTGATCCCTGACCTGAACAAAGGCCTATAATTCACATGGGAAGGACCATGTCAGCTCAACCCATTCTAAATTATCCACACTTAGGAAAACAGTTTTAAAGTTTAAATTTTAAGAAATATATTGGTAGGCCGGGCACGGTGGCTCACACCTGTAATCCCAGCACTTTGGGAGGCCAAGGCAGGAGGACCTGAGGTCAGGAGTTTCAGACCAGCCTGGTCAACATGGTGAAACCCTGTCTCTACTAAAAATATAAAAATTAGCCAGGCGTTGTGGCGGGTACCTGTAATCCCAGCTACTCGGGAGGCTGAGGCAGGAGAATCACTTGAACCTGGGAGGCAGAGGTTGCAGTGAGCTAAGATCGTGCTACTGCACTCCAGCCTGGGAGACAGAGTGAGACTCCGTCTCAATAAAAAAATAAAAATAAATAAAATACATTGATTTATATCCTGGCTGGGTTTAGTTTTGGCTTTAGTGACCAAAAGCCCAGCACTGGGTTGGCACCATTACCAGGAACAACTACCAGGATTTTAAGCAGTCTGCATATTTCCTGCTGGAAGTTCTACTTTCTAAGATAAGTGCAATTAATTTCAGAGACACAAAGTTCTGGCCGCTCAAAACTGGTGAAGGGGCTTTAGAAGCAACAGACCCCAGGTTCAACACCCACCTTCCAAAATTTCTTAACAAATGGTAAGTGGGAATCATTACTTAAGCTTTCAGAGGCCCAGTTTCTTCACAGGTAAAGTGAGGGTATTCTACCTCAATGAACAAGTGAAACGTTGCAATGAACGCAAGGTGCTTAAGGCGAAGGTCTGATGCTCTCTAAATGTAAGCATATGAAAGAGGAAAGGAATTACTGTATTTCAAGATTTCCAGAAGAAACTCTCAGGAGCAGGAGCCCTTCTTGATGTACCACTCTCACCTCATCCAAATATTTGCCATCTTTTTTTTTTTTTTTTTTTTTGAGGCAGAGTCTCGCTCTGTCACCCAGGCTGGAGTGCAGTGGCGCGATCTCGGCTCACTGTAAGCTCTACCTCCCGGGTTCATGCCATTCTCCTGCCTCAGCCTCCCAAGTAGCTGGGACTACAGGCACCCGCCACCATGCCCGGCTAATTTTTTGTATTTTTAGTAGAGACGAGGTTTCAACATGTTAGCCAGGATGGTCTTGATCTCCTGACCTCGTGATCCACCTGCCTCGGCCTCCCAAAGTGCTGGGATTACAGGCATGCGCCACAGTGCCCAGCCCTAATATTTGCTATCTTAAGACTCTTTTTACTTCAGTGAACTGTCTATATACATATAGATGTTTCCATTCTTAGTACCACAGAGAAGGGTCTTTATTTTCCTTTAACTTGGCCTCGTGACAGCCCCAAACTCAGTCATCCTCTCTACTATGCTCACATTTCAAGAATCTTCCAAATTCTGACCTTTATTTTATTTTATTTATTTATTTTTTGAGAACGGAGTTTCGCTTTTATTGCCCAGGCTGGAGTGCAATGGCGCAATCTTGGCTCACTGCAACCTCTGCCTCCCGGATTCAAGCAATTCTCCTGCCTCAGTCCCCCGAGTAGCCGGGATTACACGTGCCTGCCACTATGCCCAGCTAATTTTTTGTATTTTAATACAGATGGGGTTTCACCATGTTGGCCAGGCTGGTCTTGAACTCCTGACCTCAGGTGATCCACCCGCCTCGGCCTCCCAAAATGCTGGGATTACAGGCGTGAGCCACCGTGCCTGGCCCTGACCATTATTTTAAATCAGTTATCCTTTTGTATCTGTGGGGGATTCCTTCCAGGACCTTCCTCAGACACCAAAATCCATAGATGCTCAAGTTCCTTCCATAAAATGGCATAATATTTGCATATAACCTACACACATCCTCCTATGTAGTTTAAACCATCTTTAGATTACTCACAATTTGTAATGCAAAGTAAATGCTATGTTAATAGTTGTTATACTGTGTTGTTTAGGAAATAATGACAAGAAAAAATGTCTGTACATGTTCAGTACAGACACACCATCCATTTTTTTCCTGAATATTTTTGAATCCCAGTTGGTTGAATCCACGGATGTGAAAACCCACAGATATGGAGAGCCAACTCTATACTGTTAAAATCACCAGCTTCCAAAGAAGCTCTTGTAGTATTAGTTCGTTCTTGCACTGCTACAAAGAAATACCTGAGACTGGATAATTTATAGAGAAAAGAGGTTTAATTGGCTCATGGTTCTGCAGGCTGTACAGGATGCGTGATGCTGGCATCCACTCAGCTTCTGGGGAGGCCTCAGGAAACTTACAATGGTGGAAGGCAAAGGGGAAGCAGGCACGTCACGTGGCCAGATCAGGAGCAAGGGTAGGGGCAGAGGTGGTACACACTTTTTAACAACCAGATCTCCCAAGAACTCACTCACTACACAGTACCAAGGGTGGATGGTGCTAAACCATTCATGAGAACTCTGTCCCATGATCCAAACACCTCCCACCAGGCTCCTCCTCCAACACTGGAGATTACAATTTGACATGAGATTTGGTCAGAGACACAGATCCAAACGATGTCAATCAGCTTTGCATGCTGAGGTCTTCCCTATGTTCTCTGTGCTGTCCACACAAAAGAGGTCAATCTAGGCCCCAACAATAACACAAAATATACAGAAAAATAAGTCCAGGTAAGATTTGGAGAGAAGAGCTTACCACTCCTGCTTGAGAGACACAGAGACAGAAACATGGAGAATTAGTTCTGGGTCTGAAATGCACACATGCAGCTATGATACAGCAACTTTTACTTGTGTTATTATGGTATCATTAGGATCCTCAAATACCAAAGACAAGAATGAATGTGCATCTGAAGGACCGCTGGGAACAAGTTAATGTTTGCCTGTGAATATACTGTTTTAAAATACCTAAAACTTGTACATTTGGCAATTTCAGAAAATAGAACAAAGATTAGTCTTAGTTTAGTTTTGATGAAAATGCCAGTTTTTCCTATTGGATTTGAGGATGGGAAAATAAATCTTCTATACTTGATACTCTATACATAATCTACCCATCTCATATATAAACGAAAGACTAATGCTTCTTTCATTTTCTCAGTGGGGAAAGAAAATATACATTTCTCATGCTGAACTTGGCTGCAAATTACAGTAATTCAATTTTAGCAGATTTGAGTTGTTAAAAGAGCTTCTTTAAACAAAGGTTATGAATATCAGAAATAATGCAGACCAACATACATTCAGTATATTTGGGGCCTCAGAAACTATATGGACTTCAACTTGCAATCTAAATCCTCCACCACAGACACTAATGCTAGCCATTATCATTCAAATTACAGTTGTCTGTCTATGTCAAGAGAGAAAGCACTTATGCAGGATGCATCATTATCTGTGGACTGTCCCTAAATTTGGGGGCAGAATGATGAAACATAATAACAAAACCCCATGTCTCTCTTCTAGTACTTCGAGGTTCAAGCCTCTCACATTTGCCTCTAATCAAAATATGGAGTACAACCTGCCTACTGTTTCCTAGTAGGGAGGTGACAAAGTCTTGGGATTCTAGAGATGTATGTCCCTGTAATTGACAGAGCCCTGCTATGTCTGTCAGGTGTGGTCTTCAGGTAGAAATTAAAGTAACGTTATGATTGGGGTCAGTGTCTTCCGAAAGCATTAACATGAAAGCAAGCATAGTACTTCTACCACAAACCAGGCCTGAATTCTTATTCTGGGTCCTGTCTGGAGCCTTCACCACGAGCTCTGACCACAAGCTAAGCATACAAATGAATGCTGTAAAAGAAATGATCTTCTATGCAATCTACCACAGAAACAGAGGCCTCAGAGATTTCACTAAACTCTGAATATAGTTTATATTGAAAAGTCTAAAATAATCTCCCTAATTCTGGAAAGAGATCTGGTAAAAGGAGTTAACAGAAATTAGGAGATGGGGAGGGCAGTGAGGACTAGTGATTCAGATGCTTTGGGAGGGAAGTGGTACTACCTGAGGTGTTCAAGGACTCCCAGTTAGAGCTGTGGATTCCAAAGGTGCCCGGCGGGAAGTCTTATTTCACACTGCCCACTTACCTAAGCGTATACTGTGCCAGAGACTTACTGATACCACCAAGTATCTGTCACTGAATCAGCCAGACTAGTGCAAATCACTGTCAATGTTGGTCATCATAACTGAATTCCCCAGCGTAGATCCCAACATATGCTGACTGAATTAGAAGCGAAAGTGTATTTTAAAACAGATTTCAGGTAAAGCTGATAAATGCCTGGCCAGACCTGAAATTGAAATGTCTCTGATAATGATGAAACACAAGCCAGTGCATCTGGCTAGCTACATCTGTCTTCCCAGGCTTCAACAGAAGTTGGGATCTACCTTGGAAGAATGCACAATAGAACTCTCGTGAATTAGCTCAAAGAATTTAATACTTGTTGCAATTTTCTCCAATTTAGTATATGAAATAATAACATAGACAGCAATTACCATAAAGAAAAACTTCAGGTGCAACAGCATTAGTTCAACAGCTAGGATCAAGTGTCAGCCCAGAATAACAAATTTCATTCATTTTATCTCCAGCACTGGAGACATGCTGCTACTAGCTTTAATAGTCAGGAATGTCTGCTGGCTAAATGACTCTGCAGAGCTAGTCAAGTGAGGGCAGCCTGCGACAGTTTAATTGGTCTGCTCGCTATAACTCTATCTGGGGGCTGTAAGCAGTGGACTATAAACAAGCACAAAGCTGCACTCGATGCAGAGCAGAACAGCCTGCAGGAGAGGGGAAAAAAAAAAAGGAGAGCCTCTGATGGCAGGATCTCTCATTTACACTGGCGTCAGGTTGGCTACAGGTGAACTGGAGCAATGTAGGCACTGCAGCAGAAGAAAGGTGGGGTGAAGAGAGCAATCATTTATCTTGTATTGATTTCTGGACACCGTCCTAGATCCAGTCCAAGATAGAATGACAGTTTTCAGTTTTGTGCTTGCAAGAGAAAAAAATGACGAGCACCAGTCCTCCTGTTTCTGATCATATTTCCTTTAGAAACCATGCCACCCATAGATTTTTTTTCGGACAGAGAAATCCAAACAAGTTTATCACTGAAAAAGAGGGTTAGGGGCTGGTTAATCAGCCATTTGTCTTTGCTCTGGATCTGGGAGTCAAGGGGTCAAAACCAAGCACAATTGGGCCCTTTGGTTTTATCTCAGGTAACTGCGCCCCCCCCCCATTTCTGGTAATTGAACCCATTCCTTGTGGTCAGGGTTCCTGTCACTCATATTCAATGTCTGTCATTACTGAGAAATGCTTCATGTCATATTACACTGACAGAACCACTACAGCAAAGCTAGCAAGATTCCCCCAGCACCAGAGGTAAGACAATGGGAGCCTCTTTCAGACCAGTGATGTTTAACATTTTATGTGCTGACACTGTGTCTGTAAGCACAATATAATGAAAGTCTAGTAAATGGGAGATAAAAATTCATACTTTCCCTCCTTCAGGAGCTGCCAAGCACTATCAGAAATAAAACAAGTTGGCAGCTCCAACGATACCATTGCACCAGTGCCACGCACGGCAGGCATTTTCTAAGTGTAGTGAGTGGATTTATACACGGATACACTCACAGCCGGGCACACATGTTCCCACTGGTTTTTTGATGTGGCTGTGTACAAAATACCCTTCCCCTGGCAGGGTGTGATTCACTGTCACAGGGTTAGTAACCTTAGACATCCAGCTTTTCTCTGAACGTATTTTGAGACTCTCAAACTATGTAAGGGAGAGAAGAGATGACCCCATTGCATCTTTAACAAAGTATGACTGTCATTCTGTTTGGAAGTCTCAAAAAATGAGTTTTGAGGCTGAGTGTGTCAAAAATCCCCAAGTCCAGTCTTGAATACTGTTGACTCCTCATTTTCAAGGCTGTTCAACCAACCTGCTTTCCCATCCTTACGGTTCATCACTTCTTGCCATGCAGTTTACACACGAGTCTCCATGTTATTCACTCTCTATCACACTTTGCACCTTCATGCCCCTGGGCCTTTGCACATATCCATTCCATTTGGGAAGCCTTTTTTGGGCATCTTCCTCCTTCAGGACCCAGCTTGTACCCTACCTGCTCTATGGATGGGTGTTTGATTCCCCTATTTTCACTATCTTCTTCATGGTTAAAAGCTTAGGCTCCAGAATTAGGCTGGGGTAGTTTGAATCCTTGGCCTGTCATTTAGGCGAGTTTGTAAACTCTCTGTGCCTCAGTTTCCTGAGCTGTAAAGTACAGTTAACACCTCATATGGTTGTTGTGTGGATTAAATGAGATTACCCACAGTAACAGTTACAATGGTTACATGGTTACAAAAGTGTCCAGTACAAACACTCAATAAATGACGGTTATAATGACAATAATAATTATAATAATAATAAATAATATTATTATTAGCTACTACTGACATTCTCAAAGCACTCTGCTTACATCAGTAACAGGATGTTTCACTTTTCCTTGTTTTATAGTGACTGGTTTCCACTGTGCTGTTCCCACTTGGCATAGAGCTGTGGGCGGGCATCCACGTCACCTGAGAATTTGTTAGTAATGCAACTATTCAAGCCCATTCAGGAAGGGCCTGCAATCTGTGTTTCACAAGCCCACAGGTGATTCTAATGCTAAAATTACAGAACCACTGGCCTAGAGCATGGGCTCTGGAACCAAACTTCCTGCTTGGGAATCCCAGCTCCCCTGCCTCCCAGCCTTGTGCCCCTGGGAAGGTTACTTGACATCTTTTGGCTCCACGTACCCTTTTCTTAAAATTAGAGATAATAAACATACCTACCATTGTAACAGTTAATTCACATAAAGCACTTAAAAAGTACTTGGCACAGAGAGGCACTTAATATGTACTAGTTAGTATTATTATTATTTAGGATTAAACACATTCATAATACATGCAAAGGATTTGGATGCTTTTGTAGGGGTTCAATGAGGATTTTAATTTTTAGTGGTATTCTTCTGAGTTTAAGCTTCCTGAGGGCAGAGACCCTGTCTTATTCACCCCCATCAGCTGCTGGAGCTGAACCCAGGCTTTGCTTTAAGCAGGCACTCTGAGAAAGGTTGGCTGCCTGGAGCTCCCTGGTGAATCCACCGGCCTAGAAGTCAGGCTGGGTATTTATTTGGGGTTGTGCTCTGTTGGCTGCAAGGCAGAGAAATGAGACAATTCACTTTGGCTTCGGCAGCTTTCCCGAGGCCACCAGCCTGTGGCCAATTGTCTTTTGCACAGATCTTTCCATCCCAGTTCCCAGGCTGCTTCCACTCAAGGTCACACCCCCTAAGCCTGGTAACTTTAGATTTCAAAATCATTTTGACTTGATATTTTACAGGGAACATGGCAGGCTTAGTAAGCTTAATCTCGCTCTCTCTTTTTTATACACCGGGGGTGGGACACCTTTTAACCTATCTGACAAAGCTTTAAAAAAGCCTCTGCTTAGAAACAGACTGCAGCCTGAAGCAGAATGTAAAAGCCGGCCGCCAGCTTCCCAGGCTGCCCGCCGAAGTGTTCCCAAGCTTTCCACGCTGGAGGAGGCAACCCAGGAAGAGGCACAATCACTCAGCACTCCTCTGCCATAAGAAACTATACTCACAAGTTCATTTCCCTCTACATCCCTTTCTGGGGAAAATCAAAATTGGTCGAGGAAAAGTAACAGCTATCTAGCTAGTGGTTAACCTTCTCTAAGTGGGCCGATTCACTGATCTCTTAAAATGGCCACGCATGCCCTATACCAAGAGTATTAAAAAGCTGATTTTGCAGTCAAGGAATGGATTGACCTACTTGGGAAAAGTTGCTACTTTAGACAAGTGCCAGGACCATAATAAATAGTAAATGTGAGCTGTTATTTTATTAGATGAAACCACACTACTATGTTCACTATAAATAATATAATTCATGTAGCTAGTCAATATCAAAACTATAAATATTCCGTCCATGAGGGTCTGCTATTTATACAATAGAAGATAGGATCCCCCCAAATATATATTCATAAGTTTGCCACATTAGCGGTTAGCAGGAGGTGGTCTCTAAATGCCTAAAGAGGCATTGTTATTGATAGCAAAAAGAAGGTACTTTAAAAAAATTACATTCAACTCCAATGAATAAATAAATTCCATGTCTTGATGATCATTTCTACTATCATTCCTCCTAATACCAGGTTACTGATAATTTGAGATTTCTCCTACTGCCAGTAGTGGAAATTTAGGGAAGAAGAGATTTGAATAAGCTATCTTTTGATTCATGAGAACAACGTCAAGTAAATCCAGGTAACAGAGAAACTGAAATTAGAGTGGTATGAAAATAACTCATGTTTCTCTCCAATGGCACTATCACTATCACATAGGGCATAATAATATTCAAATACAATGCCAGCAGTAGGGTCACAGACCCTATTCCACTACTACTGGACGAACCTTGGATAGGGTCTTAGACACTGACTAGATTCCCACAACGTCCAATGGTAATCATTTTCTAGCGTTCTACAATGAACCATGAAGAAATTCAGAGAGGACAGTTTCAGATCTCAAAGCAACACACTCTGAAGAATAAAAATGAATTATATTCACCAAGCCAAGTGGAGGAAGTGCGTTGCAAAGAGAGTTCTAATGCTGAAATATCACATTGCCAAATGTCCCTGTCAAATCGTGGTTTAATTACCTTGGCCTCCATGCCTCTTATAATCACCTGTCATTAGCAACAATGCTTGCATCTGTTTACACGTCTGTCAGAAATGCCAGCCCCGGGCAAGCCAGGGGATAAGAAAATTTTATTGGGATATGCCCTCAATTGAAAAAAGATCATCTTAAAGTTGACCTATCTATGCCCAGGCCAACCCTTAAAAAGATAATCTAAGGAAAGGATCCCTGAAGCAAACATCTACATATTATAGAAATACATTTGAAATAGGGTTGCCTTAGTTCTAAAACCAAAGTGGGACCAGGTGTGGTGGTTCATGCCTGTAATCCCGGCACTTTGGGAGGCCGAGGCGGGCGGATCACCTGACGTTGGGAGTTCGAGACCAGCCTGACCAACATGGAGAAACCCCGTCTCTACTAAAAATAAAAAAAATTAGCCTGGCGTGGTGGCACACGCCTGTAATCCCAGCTACCTGGGAGGCTGAGGCAGGAGAATCGCTTGAACCCGGGAGGTGGAGGTTGCAGTGAGCCAAGATTGTGCCATTGCACTCCAGCCTGGGCAATGAGAATGAAACTCCATCTAAAAAATCAAAAAAAAAAAAAAAAAAAAAAAGAGGAAAATTTAGATGTTTCATGACTGTATTATGCCTCCTTTTATAGCATTTCTGCTTGTCTGTGGGAAATACACCGGTGAGATGTGTTCTAATTGCAATAGTCTTCATGATCTTTTCATCCTGATGGTCTCCTGAACCTTACAAGGTAAGGAAGAAGTACCTACTTCTTCCACTAATTTTCCTCTTCTCCTCCAGTGACTAGATCTGCTTTCTTCAGCACTTAGTAGCTGCCACTACCTGCTCGATTTGGAGAATTTTCTCCCAAAGACAGGCTTCATAATAGACCATCCACTCCCCAGAGCACTCTTTCCTCCCCACAGCCCTAAAAACAAGCACACAGATCCTCTTGGTTCTACATTTAGCATATCAACGGCAAAACAGAGAAAGAGACAGGGAGAGAAATATCACAGGGATGCTCAAAGCCCGTCATGTTTTTAGTTAGTGGTCAGTGATTTTTAGGTTCTCAGATGTTAAATGGTTTGAGCTGAAGTTTTGTCAATAGTTATCTTTAACTTGATCTGAATTCAGTTTCATCATCTATAACATGGGGATGAAACCACTCACCTTTGTATGATTACTACAAGGAAAAAATTTAAAGATACACACAAACCATCAACACATAGGAGGTGCAAAATAGATTTTTTTTTTCAATTTTTATTTAAAAATTTTTTTGTAGAGATGGGATCTGGCTATGTTGCCCAGACCGGTCTCGAACTCCTGGCTTCAAGCAATCCTCCCACCTTGGCCTTCCAAAGCCCTGGGATTACAATCATGAGCCATCACGCCCAGCCTCAATAGTTTTGAGCTCCAATTTTGATGCCCTCTTTCTCTCCATAAAGACTTCCCCAATTCACACTGACTACTTATTTCAAAGAGCTCATGATGTACTTATGGTCAATGTTATTTAACTTGGCATTTATCTCACAATCAATTATGTCTCTTTCCCAACAACTAAACTATAACCTTGATTAGAGGAACTGTGTTTTCCACAGCACCTAACACAGCACTGGCCACACAGTGGAAACTTTCCATATACTTTGTAAATAGAATTTGGATTTATGTTTCATCTGTCAGCAAACTCCATGATGAAGTCTTTACTCCAACCCTAAAATGTGACCCCTCCTTCCTCTCTCATCCCATCTCACTTACTTCTCCCTCTGTCATATGGACTGGTTCCTTCTCTTCCCCCTCATCTCAGCTTAAATGAGGCTTCCCTAAAAAGTTCCATTCCCCTCCCCAATTGCCTACCTGTTGCCTTTCTCCATAGTTCATGTCATTATCTGACATCCTCTTTTTTACTTGCTTGTTTATTTTTAGTCAGCCTCCTGCCACTAGACTGTAAGCTCTACCAGCACAAGAAACAGGCTGTGGTTTTTTTGTTCACTCTTGTATACCCAGTTCCAGGGACACTGTTAGGTGTTCAATAAATATTTGTGGAATAAATGAATAGCTCTTGTTTTTTTTCTTAACCATCCATCTTCATGCAACTGGATACTCAGACACAAATTAAGGACCCATATGGTCAATGCTAGACTCCAATGGTACTAATGCTTAAAGAATGCTTTATGGGATAAAACACTCCAGAACTGGTCAAGCACTGACAGAAACACGAGCAACTTTCTTACTGGTCTAATTAGAGACGGTGGTAACTTGGGTGAAATTAGGTTTCTGCTCTAAAAATAGAGGTCCACCAAAGAGTTGGGAATGAATCGGGTCTTCACAAAGCAGCTCTTCTTTTGCCAGTCCCATCTCTGCTACTCTAAATCATGCCACTCACTCTTGCTTCTGCTTGGCCACGTTTTCTCAGATCCATTCAGGCTCCTTAAACATTAGCGTCCGTCTCCTTTGGCCCACTAACGATGTGAGCCTTCTTAACCAATGCCCCTGCTGCACCACTTCCGGCTCAACAGCCCATGGGCTCTATTGTGAAAGCTAAAGAGAGGCCAAGGTGAAAACCCTGCCACAGCTGAGACCCTCGTCTCTTTACTCTGCCTTCTAAAGTTTTGAAGATTTCACCCTTCTCTCTACCCTGTAGCCACACCAGCACCCTTCCTGAATGCATCCCCTGTGCCCCCAGAGTTCTGCACCTAAGTTTTATGTCAGCCACTTCCCTTTGACCTTCTTTTCTCTTTGACTTTACTTACCCTTCATTGATTGGTATATGTTTAATGATAGTGACATCATGAACCCAAGTTTCAGGAATAGTCAAGGTACGCCATGACAGGGTAACATTGTTGGTTTTATTGTAGTAAAGATTCAAAACCCTATGTACCCTCTGAGGTAGGTTTAGGGAAAAAAAAGTTCTGCCTCCTTTTAAATGAAAGGCCCATCCACAGGTAGCCATGTTAAAAGAAGATTATTTCTTTGTTCCACAGGGAAATCGAAGAACAGAGAATTTGATTTCAACAACTCTTACTAACTCCTCATTCTCGAGATGTGGTTAAATAGATCCACCTTTCCCCTTTTCCCCTTGTCTTTTTATATTTCAAAATGGGTAGGTGAGAAAACTGAGAACCTTGTTCATATCTATCAACAATCTATGAACATCTACTCCTTGCCAAGCATTAGGGCCAACTACTGGGCACTACACTTTCTGCAGGACCCTAGCCTTCGTCATTAAGTTTGAAGCTATGAGTGAAGGGGGAAAATGCTGTTGTTTTACAGATATACATTGGGAGTAGCTTCCGAAGGGTATTTTACTAGTTCAATATGGTAAGAAGAATTCAGCCATAGCTGGCATCACCACACATTGTTTCACAAAAATGCACTGTGGAGAACGGACACTGTACCTAGAATTTTAAAAGATTTGCTCATTTAAATGAACCAGCGGCATTTTCTGCCACATAATGGAGAAATTCACAGGATGCTGGGCCCCTCATGGCTTCTGTGGCTATAAAAGCCCCTTCATGCTGGATTTTTTTATATTTGGTAAATTAATAGTTTGCTGTTCCAAGATTCCTACGTGTTTATATTATTGCTTTTCTAACATAAAAGTTTGCAGTTGTTATGGAAACATATGGTAACATTTGCTGCTAACTTTTAAATGCATTTTCTACCCCTGTTACACACCTGAAATGAAGCCAAAAACTCTTTTTGCTTTACATTAGAGTGAAATTCAAACTGGTCTGGGTGACTATAAATGGTTACTGTTTGTCTTGGCTCCTACCTGTATCAGATTTAGACTGAGGAATCTTAGGGAAGAAATTACACGGGATAAAATCGATATTTCTAAATTACAAGGCCTACAATTCCAGTGGCTCCAAATATCAGCTTTCTGTTTCATCTCAGCCTGCCAGAAAGAAAATGGTGGGGCCAGACAATAAAAGATAGACAACGTTTACTTTCCAGAGCCAAATGCTTCTTGTTTTGATTATACTGGAGAAGGAGGTTGCAGATCCTGATCAGTTAAGTCTTGTTAGCAAATTAAATGGTTGTAGATTACAATGGTGTAAGACATGAGTTTTAGCCCCTGGCTTCAAGTCGAAATGACAAAAGTATAAATTCTTTCAACCCATTTTGTTCTGCAGTTTTCCTCTTTGAGCCCTTCACAATTCTCAAGTAATTGTTCATGATGACTCTGGGCCCGTGGGGAGGGTGACTTGGAAACGTTCATTGGACGGGTTTTCTGAGTTTCCCAATTATCCATTTCTCCATACCTTAACACCTCACCCAAGTCAAGTTTCCTTGTGCAATGTAACTAGTCATAAATACCGCTCAAAAAAAGGAGGCACTTTGGCTCAGAAAAATATCAAATGAGAAAGACAGTATGAGAATTCTCACCTGCTTGAGCATTTTTCTGGAACTTTAAATCAAGGTTAATCGAGAGTCACAGAAGAACTACAAACATGTGCATTAGGTCTAGCTCTGGGACCTGGCAGATCCAATTTCCACCTACATCTCAGTCTTGTGGGCTGTATTCTTCCACCCATTTCAGCACGTTTGTTAACAGCCAAGGTTAATTTTCATAGGTTAACTCTGTCTCTTCTGTCTCGGAATATAACCATGCTCTTTGCTAGAGAGTTTCACTTTCAGTTTCCCACAAGATTAGATATTGCTTGCATATATTTAAAGTGACTGGGGAAAAGAATTACGATACTTTTCTAAGTACGAAAATATGGGAAGTTGCCAAAGATTTTTTTTGCTCCACTGACCCTTGTCATCTGCTCTAGGACACGTCCAGGATGCTACATAAGGAAGCCAAAGGCTCAGCAGGGTCCAGTCAGCTGCACAGGTTAGAGCCCTGCAGAAAACATGGATAATCACGGCATTATCATATGCTATGTTGCATGTTTCCATGTTGCTTCTCCACCTTTCTTCTTTAGAGAACAGAGAGAGAATAATATTTCTTAATCTATCACAATACAGAAAAAGGAAGTGGATTAAGAAGAAGACACCAGAAGCTGACTGCCTGGGCTCAAATCCTGGCTTGACCACTGACAACCTGTGCTATCCTGAGTAAATTCCCTAACCTCTCTGGGTCTTAGTCACTTTAACTGTAAAATGAAAGAAAACAAAACAAAACTACTTCACTGGGTTGGTGTGAGGAGTAAGTAAGGAATATGGGCAAAACACGTAGAATAGTACCTGGCATACAGTAAAGACTCAGTGGAGGTTAGCTGCTATTATTATGATGATGATCATCATCATCATCATCTTCTTCATAATCAATAGCATAATTATGATTGAAACATATGTTTCTGCACCCCTCCAGTTTATAAGGCCAGCATTTTATAAACTTTGATGATGTGATCCACTACCATGATTTTAGCCATATCCATGAACCACCCACATTATTGCATTACTAGCATTTTTCTTTAAATCAACTTAAAAAAAAAAACAAGATTGATTTGAGTCTTGTCCTCAATAATATTAGTTGAAAACCATGGATCCAATATTCTAATTATGCTTTTCTAACCTAACGTGAAATATATTCAGTTAGACAGGAGGAATCAGTTTTTGAGATATATTGCATAGCAGTGTAACACAGTTAATAATAATAGAGTGCATGATTTCAAAATTGCTGAGAGTGAATTTCAAATGTCTCCCTATATACACAAAAAGCAAAGCATATAAATTTTCAAATAAAAAGTATTCATCAGTGTCTCACAGAATCATCTTGTGTGCCACGCACAGCACACTATACTTCAGGACTCTCTGAGCTAGGCCTTGGCACATTTCAATAGAGTCTCCCTAGGCACAAACTCAAAGTCACTGTAGATTAGACAGAAACCCACCACCAAAATTATCCACATGGACAATACATAGCCTTGTTAAGGGACTGAACATGGATGACTGTCACTAAGCTTACTTGGCTTAGCACACATTCGGGTCTGAATCCTATCTCAGCACTAAAAAACTGAAAGCAGTTCCCTGTTATTAGCCTAAGTTCCTAGTAATGTGAGCATTGTGTTGGGGGGTAGCTTAGAGACGGGGTGAGGTCCTTGTGAAAGAAAAAAAGTGACGCTCTATTCAAAGGTCTTATCCAATCTCTGCAGACTGGTTTAAATGTATTTTGACCCTGTGCTAACCCATTTTCATGTGATACGTTTGGCATAAGAAAAGATTAATTACTTATGAAAAACAAGCTAACAACTTTACAGCAAAATATTATCACTATATAGAACGGGACATAAAGGTTTCCACTAGCATCATTAGCTTCGTTATAATAAATGAGATGCTCTATGTGATGTATAATACGGTAAAGCAAACACAGCTGTTTGCTTCTGTAGGAAAGTGCCTAGGTGCACCGCACCTGAGTCTGCAAACACTTAATAAGCCCTCAACAACAAAGCTGCCTCACTGAGAACTCTGGTGGCTGAAGCCATTATCCACGGATAATTAACTATGTCAGGACACTGAGGTCCTAACATGAGGTCCTCATAATTCCCCACTATGGGAAAGACAGTAAAACATTATTATAATATATTACTAATATTTAGTAAGAAGACTGTTCTATTTGTGTGTTATTAATGCAAGCTGTAAGTTACCGCATCATTTGAATTACTATTAGTTCTTCTGGGCACTCTCTCACATGAAGGGCAAAGCAGCCCTTTGCGCTTAAGAACAGGAAAGAAATACTTCCACGTGGATTAAAATTTTTTAAATGTATTTGCAATTTGTTCTGTTTATTTTTCCTCTGGCTGCATGAATATATCTACGACATTTATCACTGGAAAAAATATCACTAAAATGACCAATACTAAGGAAGCTCAAAGCTATACAATTGTAAAACATTTCTCGTATACTCATTTGATCTTTAGAAGAATCCATCATTTTGCTTTCTCCAAGTATCCTGGTCATTTTGAGACTCTCCCCTATAATACAAAGTATTTAAATTTCTCAGTAACGAGGCTTTTTGACGCTTGAAGACAAAAGCTCCAGTCCATTTATTAAGACGACTTCCTACTGTGTGGGGCTGTTTTTTTTACCTCATAATTAAAATAGCACCTGAACAGGACCATCTGTGAGCATGGATTTTTTTTTTTTTTTTTTTTTTTACAAATGTGAATATCTTTTTTTTTCCTGCCAAATGCCTCTAAACCTCATATAGATTTTGTGTTACACACCAAAAAAAAAAAAAATGTTTAAATAAACCTTTACTTTCCCCCCCCAAAAAAAGAAAATGAAAGTAGTTAGGGTAAACATTTTGCTCTTCACTGCAACCCTTCATGCATCAGTAAATAAACGTACAGCTATGTAATTTGTTCAAAGAACGAATGAACTGTCAGTCTTTGCTTTCTGTTTCTGGATTCTGTTCGTTTATGGCAACCCAGAGACACAGTTTGCCACTTAATTTTCCTCTTCCTTTTTCAAATACACACATTTTGGAAAAGACATTATTTATCCAAAAGGCTGCCAAGGCATTGGGTTAGGATGGATCTGGATATACAGACTATTTCACAAGCTAGTCTTATTTAACCAAAATAAAGTCTCACTGGGGTTTTTTTTTTTGCACAAACTGCAAATCCATAAATGCAGAGATTATAAACATTGACACCGAAATTTCTTCCAGACGACTTTCTGACCTTATGTTAACTCTGCCATAGACATTCGTGTTTCTTTGGAAATGTTGGCTTATTTTAATGAAATGGTTCCTTTGGTACAGTTGGGGCTGTGATGTCAACCTGGCTCCATTCTAAGAACCCTTATGAAATATTGACAGTGAAATTTAACTACACATGCGTAACAGCTGACTTCGGTGGCCGCCAAGGTTTAGGCTTACCTTTTTATCTTTCTTAAAGGAAAAAACGTTTTTACATTTTCCTCTTCTCCAGAAGCTCAAACCCTCTTGTATTTAACAACTTCCCAACTCACACCTCTATGTGACCATCAGTGTGGAGTGGTGAGACTAAAAGATGATTCTGGCCACATGACATCTTTGTTCAAGCTTCACTTCTACAGTGAAAGAACAGCTGGGTTCCCCCATGGAGGAGCTGGGAGCTAAAGCAGGAGGCTCAAGGGTGTAACAGGAGAAATGGTGATTCACTAGCAATGAAGTCCCGGTCCTTCCTTTCTGAGAATTAAACCCTTTATCAAATTCAAAACTGCCAACATTTTTGTGGACACCTTTTTATGGTGACAATGAGCACCATATACACCTCATTCACTTTTGGAAACTCTCATATACTTTGTTTATCAAAGGAAAGATGAAATAGTGCCAAGTTCAAGGCAACACACATGTACACACATACACACACACTCACACGCAAGAACCTACATGGAATAAGACAATGTTACAAGGTCACAAGGTCACAGAGGCAATACACAGATTGTGTCCTGGTCTCCCAGCCAGGGTCATTCCTTCTATTCTTGAGAAGTGTGAGAAGATGGAGAAGGTTTTTAATTCAAAGCAGTCAGGACTTTCATTCTATAGCAGAATCCTGCCCACAATGTCCAGGCTCCACACATGTTTTGATTAGCCTGACTAACAGTTACAAATATTTGAATTCATGCTAACATTTAAATCGCTGGGAGACTTCGGAAGCATACACATACAATATGAATGTTCCACTTCTGTTGAAAATGTGGAAGACCTACTAACATAGATCCTGCCTCCTCGCAAGGCTGGATAGCAGCTGCCTGGCTGCCCACTTGAGACAAAGTGTGAATGTCCGCTGGCCAGGAGACCAGAAGACAATCTGAGTATTGCCTCTGTGACCTTGTAACATTGTTCTACTCTATGCAGATTCTGGCATACACACACACGTGTGTTTTGCCTTGACCTTAACAGTGTCTCACCTCTCTGGCTTTATCTACATACATGATTACCAGGGCCTACAGACATCTGAATCTGCAATCCCTGGTCTGAGTTCACTAGCATTCACTAGAAAACTCACAAATATCCAACTCTCATGCCCCCATCATCAAGAGCTCAGACGAATACTTCCTTCAGAAAGCCCGGTGCCTCTTTGGACATGAATTCACGATTCCATGTGTCCTTCAAATCCCTCCAAACCAGGTCTCTTATACAGCCGCAGTGTAATGATCTTAGGCACTCTTCGTACAAAAACTAGTAGATGTGTGAATGCAATAAAAGTGCTCAGAAACACACAAGGAGAAATCACCAGCTAAGGGAATGGCTCTCTTACTTTACAATGGCGAGTTCTCAACCTGCCACCGAAACCAGCACTGTTTGTGTACGCATCACTCAAACTCAGACTTTGATTTATACATGCAGGCGTACTTTCTTAACACACCCTCTCTGACTTTTCTGCCACAGCCCGTTTCCAATGCCACAAGAAGATGCTGTGCTTAATACAGCTTCCCAATTCTCCAAGGCCCCCTCAAAGCTTTTAAAGCTAGCATAACATGCAGAATTTCAAATGAAGTACCAACAGCAGAAAGATCATTTACAGTAACTATACAAACAAGCTAAATGAAAGACTTGTGTTCAGTCATTAAAAATAATAATGCTAAAGCCCCGAGGGCTGAAATGTAAAGCTTAGACTTCGTGTGAGGAAATAGAAAAGGAGTGTGTTTATTATCCCAATAAGATAACCTGTTAATTTATTTAGTAGGCAATTTTCGAGTACATTCGTCCACAGTGAAATCTCGCTTTATCAGATTATATGAAAAATCACCACCACAAATAAAATGCTCGTTCAAGCCAGGGGCTTTTGCAAGATAGAAATTACCAAGTAGGAGACCAGCAAGGGGTGGCTTGGAAGTGCTGCCACTAATAGCTTCCGCCCCCTTATTCTCCTCCTCTCCTGAACCAAGCCCAGAGTTAGTTATAGAGTTATCTATCTCACACTTTGCAGATGATGCCTAACATCATGACAACAGAGAAGAGGAAAGGTCTCTGGACCTGCCTACCTACAACAAGTTTCTGTAAAGTAATGAATACAGACAGCTTGGGGACCATCCACCTGCGCTGCCTGCCTCTTCCTGCCTGCAAAGTGAAACCACCAGGGATTGGCAGAAGGTACTTGTCTGACAGGGCCAGGACAGCCTTTCTCCTCAGTGACAGCCTGGGCCTACCCTCTTAAACTTGACCCACCATAATTCCTTCACAGTGCAGCAGCAAGGCAGCTGACAGTAGCAGCTGCAGCTCCTAAGCGAGATGGATGGAATTTTCATAACTAGTTCCCCAAGTTACATTTTACCTTCAAGATAATTTATGAGCTGCTCTGGAGCCTTGAAGAGACAATATGCTTGCCATAAAATTAACTGTAACTGTCTTGTAGGTTATAATTAACACTGGGAGGGTAGCACCAACTGGATGAAACACATGGCGTAATTGATGGTGAAACTGGAAATGAAGCAAGCTAACAATATCATTACTGTGCAGGCTGCCTTAGCAAAACCTATGCTTTCTGAGGGTTCATTGCAGTTGCCTCCCAGGCCCGTATTCTGGTAGGAAAGAGGCCAGAGCTGGGCAGAGGGGTGGAGGTTTTGCTGGCCAGGCCATGGGGTACCTGGACAGATACAATGGCTGTCAACAGTCTGGAAAGAGAGCCATAGCACAGCATCTGGCCATATGCTTCCTGGAGTTCAGACCAGGCCCTACATAAGCCTTCCTTGTAGATATGACTTCATTTTTTCAGTAAACAGCAACTTTTTCAGTGAAAAAAAATATAAGGATAAAAAGAAGACAATAGGAACTTCCAAAACGCCCTTCCAAGGATTGAGACATTTATTTAGCATACATTCTGGAAGCAAAACAACTTAATATGAGCATATCTTAATAAAAAATGAAGATGGTTAACTAAACCTAAAGGTTTATTAAACTAAAAAGTAACGTCCTGAGCACCCTATCCAAAGTTGACTATGGAGAGAAAGGTAATCAGAAGAGTCCCATCAAACACTCCTGTCTCAGAAAGAAGCACTAACCTATTTCTTTCACGCATGGATACTGAACAGTCTGACCAATACCTGAGAAGTCCTGAACATTCTAAACACATTGGAACGGTTCAAATAATTCTAATAAGCATTTTCAAGATGATTAACCTATTTTTTTTTGTTGTTTTCTGATTTGTTTGGTTTTGTTTTTTTGTCCTGGGACAATAGACTGGAAAATTCTAATAAATGATGCAACAGTGTCCCCTACAGGCCAGTAGAGCTGTTCCTTCCCCTTCCCCCATCCTCCTCCACCATGACTTCCTCAACTGAAAGCCAGAGTTAAACTTTTATCTATAACATTACAGAGTAAATTTGTAAAATACACTGGGGATACCCCTGAGATAGAATAAAATTACTACTCTTCATGTGTGGTAAATTGTTTCCTAGATATAAACAAACTGTACAGCTGGTGATTAACCCATTATGGAGTAGATAAATTGCTACCCTTTCACCTTAAGGGCACCTACTGAAATCAGCCTTGACTAACGCAGCCCCAAAATTACTTGACTTAGAGGATTTACAGAGATTTACAGATTCTTGGAGGCTAAACTTTGGTGTTCTAATTTTCACCCCTACTCTCCCACCTTCTAAAAGACTGTAACCAATATAAAAGAAATGACAGAGCATATAAAGGTGATAACTTTCCTTTAAAAGATCCATGGCAGGGAGATAGATAATGCATTAGCTGGATACTATTTCCTTATAGAGATGCACCCACAACTAAAAAGTGTAAAACATGTTAGGTACCAGAGGAAATAAATATGTAAAGATACATACCTGCCTATCTCCACACTGAGAAGGATCCTAGAAGGTCTCTAAAATACTAAGTGAATCATATCAGTGGCTGATTAAAAACTAAAGCTTTGTTATTGCTCTTGGCCAACCTGGGCCATCTTGGCTTAAATTCCATCTTCACTACTTACTAGCTGTTGCCTTGGGCAAGTTACTCTGCACCTCTATGCCTCGGTTTTCTCATCATATAAAACATTTAAAACTCTGTCTGGAACACAGTGACTTCTCAATAAATGTCAGCTGCTATTGTTGTTAAAATTAGTACAATTGCAGATTTCAGGGAAAGGGGAAGTAGAGGAGTGAAACCCATCAGGAGTAACATCCACTTTTCTCTGCTCCCGGGGATCTCACGTGTGGAGCCACTCCTTGTGAGAGCTGGAAGATGCCTCCCACTTTTGGGGTGATTGAGATCAAGTCGCTTCTTTCTTACATAAAGTTGCTAAGGCGCAGAGTGTCTATGACATGCCCAGAGTCCTATAGTCACTAATGATGGGATTCAAACTGGAGTCCAGCCCTCCACCTGTCAATTCTGTGTGACAGTACTGAGCGCAGAACACCAACTCTGTCTAGTGTTCTTCCCTGCACCAATTTTGCAATATCAGGCCCCTACCAGGAGGCTAGGATATTTACTACATGAGGCATTCTCTCAAAGGAGAGGCCAATTTGGATAAGGGTGGCTGGGTTTATTCCTGGCTTTATTGTTTTGATCTGAAGATCATGATAGGTCATTTTTATTGAACACCTAATACGTTACAGGTACTTGCTCTGGGTGTTTTACATTTAATCACTTAATCAACCCTATGAAATGGGTTCTATTATTATCATCCCTTAGGCAAATAACAAACGAGAAAATTGAGGCTCAGAGGGGTTAAGTAACTCATCTGGTTACAATCCACAATTGTAACTTGCCTGGAGTTATAGAAGTGGATCCAAGATTCAAACCCAGGCAATCTGATTCAGAATCTATGCCCCCAAACATATTAATTAAATTTACTCTGAAAGAAAACCATTTTTCCTCCACAAACTTTATACAATGGAAAGAAGGTAGCACAACTTTTATACAATGACCTATCCTCACGTATAAATTTCTCTCCTATTTCTCACTCATGCTTTGAGACAAACAGCTACCTATCTACTGGTAGCCAACACAATGGGGGAATGGAGCAGTATTTCTCACTGTCGCTGGGCACATACTGAGAGTCTTATGAGAACACTTAAGGAGAGCCTGCCTTCTTCCCTGGGATGTGGGTTTCTATGGAATCATGACTCAATCTCTTCCATAGTATTTATGATTCTACATTGTGTAATACATTTCCCCTAATCAAATGTTACTCATCTCTACAACCTCAGGACCTAAGATAGCTCCTCATACCAGGTAGGCACTTAAGAAATATTTGCAGAACCAACGCATGACTGACAGATCACTCCCAACAATAAAACCCAGCATTTATGAAGTACTTGAGTGCATTATCACAGGTAATCCCCCAACACCTATGAGATAGGTATGGCTTTGCCCATTCTCTCTTCAGAGAGATTTGTCAATATAATGTGGCCTGAATTTAAGCCTTCCTTCAAATGAAGACCTTTAAAGTGACACAGGTCTTGGAAAAGTAAATGGGAACCACGGTACGGATAATTGAAGGAGAATTTATGTTACGGAGTCCCTAGGATGGTGTTCCTCAGAAAACTGGCATCCCACGGCTACTTCCCAAATATGACCCACTGCAACTAGAAATGCAAATTTTACAACAAGTGATTACTTTATAACAAAGCTCAGAAAAGAGAACTGTGTATCTTTATCTCAACTGAATGACTTTATTTTGGTCACTGTTGAGTGCTGATGAATATACAGGGCATAGCAACTATATGTACATTTTATAAAAGAAATTTTCAGAGTTCCGCTTAGGAAAAGAGTTCATATCTGTCATTCCACTAGAATATAAGCTCCATGAAAGAACTGTCATCAG
This sequence comes from Pan paniscus, assembly GCF_029289425.2. Lineage (NCBI taxonomy): Eukaryota > Metazoa > Chordata > Mammalia > Primates > Hominidae > Pan > Pan paniscus. Next base: position 63,372,021 of record NC_073267.2, on the reverse strand, counting down.
TTCTGTTCACTGCTGTGAACCTGGAACAGTGCTTAGAAAACAATAGACACTTAATAAATGTATGTTGGATAAATAAATGAATCAATGTTTTCTCAAAAAGTTTAAGAAGCACTGCCCCTAAGAAACAGCCAGCCAGCAACCGATCACAGTCAGAAACCTGCCAGAAACAGAGTTCATGCTAAAGCCCACGTGTTGATTTTATAAATAAGATGCACAGAAGTCAATTGGCTTTTGTCCCCCATAAAACTGTTCAAATAATGACAGTAACAATGGTAATAACATTAACAACACTTGCCTCCTTAAGATAAGTTGCTGTATCTTGGGGGGAAAAAGTAACCCTATCTCTAGACTCATTTAATCTTTGCTCTAAATTTATACAATGTTTCAATTCCTACACATTTATGAGGAGGTTTTATGGAGTTATCAGGTTTTATGGAGTAATCTGGATCAGAAACACAAAGAACTTTCTTCTGCTAAGGGCAGCAAAAAGCAGAGACTGTAATTATTAAAAGCGAAGGGACAGATGTCTTTAAAAAGACCCGGATGGCAACTAGCAGGCCAGTGCCTCCCTGCTTCTCCCTGGAATCTCTTCCATTTATTCCTCATGCCCACCCCAACACTGCAAACAAGTTTACCTAGTAGCAACTGACAGCTACCGAACTACAGATGCCACAACTTCTAGTTTCCAACTAACCAGCTGTGCCGGAGTAAGCAGCCAGTCTCTTTAGCATGAATGATAGCAGCTGACGTGGTCCGATGACACAATCACAGGTTGTCTCAGCAGATAACTGCATCAGTCTCATTATCCCATAGCCCATCCTCAAGGTGAGGAGCTCCACTTTTTGTGAACACAGCCCCAAGTTCTAGTCCACATGCCGAATCACCAACACTAAAGTTCATAACTGTGTTGATATCACTAAAGCAGACGAGGACATTAGCAGGTGACCAGGAAAAAACAGCTGCCTACAGACTGGAAGCCATATTAGCCTCAGCTTTGTTCCTATCCCTACTGAACTAAAACCCATCCCTTTATTCAGAGGCATGTCCCAGGGCTGTCTTTATAACTCTCTTCTTCCTCGCCATGCCAGTTCTTCCTCTTCTCACCCAGCTCCATTTCACTTCTAGGAAAGTCAACAAATTAGGAATGGTGGCTCAGGGAGGAGACCATGTCTTTTTGTCCTGGTCTTAGCCCAGTCCCATGGTGTTCTCTTCCTCAAGTACACTGGAGTCAGCCTGTGCACATGGCATCCCTCTTTGCTCATGCTGGAATAAGGGCCTGTGGTACCATGTTGGGGCTTAAACACCAGAGAACTGCATAGTAGAGATTTCTCCTTACTTCCAGTTTCAAGGCTTCCACCCCTGGCAAGGTTAGATGAATAATCAGTGCTTACTTCCAATATCAGAGATCCATCCTGATTTCGAATTTCAAGATTTCCACACCAGGCAAGGTTGAGAAAAACAGCAAAAAAAGCAACAGGCCAATATCACAAGTGGTCATTCCTCTTCAAAATTAATAAAGCAGACAAAGTACTTATAAACACTGGAATAGATTGAGAGGAAAGGTATTTCACAAATCTGAGTGTCAGGCATTCTTCTAGATGCCAGGGATATGTGGTAAACAGGCAATGAGGTCCTTTGATAGAGGGCATTATTCAAATGGAAGAGATAGCTTAATGTTACAAAGATCTGGGGTGCAAATTTGTTCTTTTGTTTTGAAACAGGGTCTTGCTCTGTCACCCAGGCTGGAGTGTAGTGATGCAGTCGGCTCACTGCAACCTCTGCCTCCTGGGCTCAAGTGCTTCCCCCTACCTCAGCCTCCCAAGTAGCTGGGACTACAGGTGTGCGCCACCATGCCTGGCTAGTTTTTTTGCACTTTTTGCAGAGATGGGGTTTTACCATGTTGCCCTGGCTGTTCTCGAACTCCTGAGCTCAAGCAATCTGCCCGCCTCAGCCTCCCAAAGAGTTGGGATTACAGGCCTGAGCCACTGCACCTGGCCTGAGGTGTATGTTTTACGGCTGGTAAACAAACAAATGTCCAATCCTCATAAAACTTTCATTCTGGTAGGAGAGATAAAAATGTAAACACAGAATCAAGTCCATATATAATTAATGTCAGGTTACATCATTTTTTAAGCTTCTATCAAAATATAAGTTCCCTTAGGGCAGACCCCATTGCTAAATTACCTTATGGTTTCACAGTGCCTCATAGAAAAAAGAGTTAAAGGGTGTGTGCTAGCCATTGTATTCTTATTAACTACCACCTCCACATTAAAGTAAATTATTCCACAGTTGAGACTCACGTCATACTCATCTTGATATTCCCCACAGTGTCTAGCACAGTTACTTGCACCTAATAAACACTCAATAAATAATAGTTAATTGCTAAACTGGACGGTGCCGACTTGTCGGTTTTGCATATAATCCGTGACTAGCTAGGAGGCAGAAGGGGAGACAGATACCGGTGGAGAACACCTCAGTGTGCTAGTTGATCCATATAAGTAACTTATACAAAGTGTTATACTTGTTGAGCCCTGATCAAAGTTCTAAAGCTGATTAACTTGGAATAGTAAATCCTATTCATTACACATTCTAGGTTCTAACAACCAGATTTTACAGCCTTAACAAAGATGTCCAGAGTGGATCCATTCTGGAGGTAGCTGGTGATGGCTGGGGTCACAGAGAATAGAAAGATGACTAATAATGAGACCGTTGTTTTACCAGTCCAGAAAAAAATGGGAACTTAGACCAATATGAGGAAGATATTTTTACATAAAGTTATCTGGATCTTAAGAGAGTCACTTTTAAGTAGAAGCAAGTAGTTCTAAAAGCTTTTCTAAGAAACTTCCATAAACATTATTTGAAATGAATCTCAGCACCATTTTTAAGGCTCCTTCGACCCAAATGAAGTTGTCTCCTATGGGAGTACAGTAACTCCTGTTTGAGCCTAAAAGCTAAAGAGCTATAAATGTACTGAGTTTCCATTTAATCAGGCTACATTCCTATCCAGTGTGCAATGTTGAATGAAATGTAAGAGAATGGTAGGAGAAATAAGTAGGTAATCTCTACAAAAAAATAAGTGGGGCCACATGCAAATAAATAAAGAGCCAGGCCTGACCATGGTAACGGGGAAACGTGCACTGCTGCAATTTAATGACAGCCCCATTTGGAACCTCACCTCTTCTACAAGCCAAATATTCTTAACAGGCTTGTGAGCTCTTTATCACCAACAAGAGGGGTAAGTCCTTAAGTCCGCCATGTTTTAAAATGTCCGATTGAAAAAGCAATAGTTTTCAAAAAGCACAGGAAAAGATGCTCGACACCATTAGTCAATAGGGAAATGCAATTCAAAACCACAATAATATACCACTAGGATATCTATAGTCCAAAAAAATGAAAATAACAGGTAACGATGAGGACATAGAAAAATGGGAAACTTTGTGCGTTCTTGGTGGGAACATAAGATGGTGTAACAGACATGAAAAACAGCCTGACAGTTCTTCAAAAAGTTCGACACAGAATTACCATATGACCCAGCAATTCCATTCCTAGGTATATACCCAAGAGAACTGAAAACATGTCACTCAAAAACTTGTACATGAATGTTTACAGCAGCATTATTCATGATAGCCAGAAAGTCAACCCACCAAAATGCCCATCAATTGATTACTGTCCAACAACCCAAATGCCCATCAGTTGATTACTGGATAAATAAAATGTGGCACATCGATACAGTGGAATATTATTCAGCAGTAAAAAAGAATGAAGTACTTATATGCTATAACATGGATGCATCCTACAATCAGTATGCCAAATGAAAGAAGCCAGACATAAAAGGTCACGTATTGTATGATTCCATTTATAAGAAATGTTATAAATAGGCAAATCTGTAGAGATAAAAAGTAGACTGGTGGTTGCTCAGGACTGTGGGGAGAAGGGGGATTGGAGGGTGGCTGTTAACAGATGCAGGGTTTCATTTTTGGGGAAGGAAGATGCTCTGGAATTGGATAGTGGTAACAGTTGCACAATCTCGTGCATATACTAAAAAATCACTTAACTGTACACTTTAAAACGATAAACTTTGTTATATGCAATTTTACATTATATATGACTTGTACCTCAATTTTTTAAAAACCCTAATGACCTTGCTTTCGTCTCTTTTTGTTTGCTTTTTGTATTTACACCTCACTTAGCAAAAAATTTAGGGCCATGGCTTTAAAGTTAAAAAGCACAATTGATTCTCAAAGTATTTGCCATCTCCCTGAATTATCCTCTACCTGGCTTTCTGCTCACTCGAAATGCCCCCAGACGTAGATAGTCAAGCCAAAACCTTGATGAAAAATATGCTAACTTTGGATAATGTTTAGAAGCCTTCTGTTTTGATTTTTTAACATAATTATTGTCTGGGTAAGGCCTGTATTACGAGTCAGTATAGTTCAATATAAAGGGTTTTCTTTTTTTATTTTGAGACGGAGTCTCGCTCCCAGGCTGGAGTGCAGTGGCGTCATCTCGGCTCACTGCAAGCTCCGCCTCCCGGGTTCATGCCATTCTCCTGCCTCAGCCTTCCGAGTAGCTGGGACTACAGGCACCCGCCACCAAGCCCGGCTAATTTTTTTTTTTGTATTTTTAGTAGAGACAGGGTTTCACCGTGTTAGCCAGGATGGTCTCCATCTCCTGACCTCATGATCCGCCCGTCTCGGCCTCCCAAAGTGCTGGGATTACAGGCGTGAGCCACCATGCCCGGCCAAAGGGTTTTCAGTAACACAACAAGTCTAGTCTTCCAAGACATCTACCATTAAATACTTTCCTGAGTGGGTCAGAGAACTTGCCGCTCTGTTGTGGTAACGATGGTTCCACTGCTTTCCCTGCCACTGCCTTCCACAGCCTCTTTCTAGGAACTTTCTACATTCTCATCCCCAGATAAACCCTGAAATTGGCCACTTAGCTCACTCTCTATTACGCACAGCATCTCATGCAGTAGGTATACAAAATGCACAAAAAGATGCTCACTGAATGAAATCATTCTCCCTTTGGAAAGTGGACTCATGGCATGTGCCACTCATCTCTGCAAAAGAACAGAGCTACATGGCCTCCTCCATCATCACTGGTCTGAAATCAAGACTCTATGTTCATGAGAAACTGGGGGAGAGCTTTAAATAGACTAATCTTATCAATTAGCGATAAATAAATAGACGAATAGTGTATAGTGACCCCATCCATTGTTGGCAATAATTAGCATCACCATGATGTTTCTTTGAAAAAAGGAACAAAGAAAGAACCAAACGTAACTACTCAGTTAACATTATGTGCTTTCTTCTTATATTTACAGAAAAACTGCCAGGTTGTAGTAGGAATAAGACTCTGTTCAAGAGTCACACATATATTTAGTACTACAGAGTGCACAATAATCAGTGGTCAGATGCTGACATGGACACACATTTTTTGGAAAAGCATTTTCTCTTAACACTTGATTTACCTACATCACTGAAATGAAGGAGGCAGGCAGAACAAAATCTTTGATTCTCATTCTGACTTCTTCAAGGCAAAGGAAGCCCATTCCGTTCCTGAAGCTAAACTATGAATAATTATCCCATAATAAACAACACCCTCAAAATTTTCAGCCATCTAGGAAAGACGCCAGGGCTTTGTAGAAAATAAACAAGGCGCTGATTTTTATTATATTTTATTTAGAAAGACAACTCGGGTATGGGTACCTTTTCTTTGGAGCACTTTTCAAATGATAATTTCTTCCACTGTCACCATTAAATCTTAATCCATTCCAGCTCCTTGCATGGGTCATTGAGTCTATATGTACTGCTGTTATTTTAAAATGTTTCCCCTTGGTAGGGAAAGAGGGGGAGAAAAGATGTTGAGAGCCAGATGGGCCTCTTCACAGTTCATTTATCAAACCTAATACGCCGGGCCCCACCCTCCTCTCACTCACGATTGCAGTTAAACTTCCATATAATTTGGTAATCATTTTCATTATCAGAGAGTGACCCTAAAGTAGCCTATCCTGGGACACCCGGTCCTTGCAGCTGCTCTTTTTCTGCCTTTTCCTACAGTAGACCCTAAGAACCTCAGAGTTTATTAGCTGCAGACTGACCTTTGGGCTACGCAGGTCAAGAAGGGGTCAGATCAGAGGGCTCGCCCAGTTCTTTAAAAGCTATAACAAGCTGTCCATCAGGCAGAGGGGACTGGATAAACAAAGGCGAATCTTCAGAAATTCTGTCCCACTTCTGTTAACACTTACCCTGCATTCACACAGCTTCTCCCGATGTCCTTTGGATCATTCAACTCTGGGGAAGTGAATAGACAGCCCTAATAAGCCTATTTGGAGAGGGTTGTTTATGGGATTATGAAGCTTGGAGAAGGAAACCCACAGCACTCAGATGTGCCTCTAGAGTCGCTGGGTTGTGTGACACTGTGACAAACTCGGTTACCCCAAGTCATGCAAAATTGACACTGTCCTCAAAAAGCTAAATTACAAGGAACATATGCTTCAGTTTAAGAGACTTCAATGAGTCCCAAACAATGGCTTGGCGCCTGACCTGAGAGACAGACAAATATTTTATAACCAGGTTACAAGTTTTACTTTAAAAATTCTCCCTAATATGATCGCAAATGAACCTGCTAAAGAGAGGTAAAAACCTTTATTACAAAAGACTTATACTAAAGTTATTGCCAGCTGTGGCGGCTCCGTTGACCTAAATTTCTTGAAGTTGTACAATTCATAATGCACTCTCTAATGTGCAATATAAGGTAATTAGAGTCATCTGTATTTAACTTTCAGAGGAAAAAAATTTCTATTATCTAATCTAACTGATCCCTGATAGCTTTGATGAAAGTAAAATACTGTAACCTATTGCTTGGCCTTTGGTGAGTGCTAATTATTTTCTGTCAAAGCACATTTTTCCTTGTGTAATTCCGAAGTACACAATAGGCCAATCTCTAAAACACAGGCTGCTTAGTAAGCACTGCAGTGGATGTTTTATAACTTTCACCACCACCCATTTGACGGCTACTCGAGGCAATGCCCAATTCCAGACAGCCAGATGACACTTTGATGAGGAAAAGAAAGGTGTATGGTAACCGTCTGTTTATACGGATCGCATGGATGAGTCTGTAGATAGGTCACTAAGATGGGAAACATCAAATGGGGGTGGAGAAGTGGTGGGGAGAAGGATTATGGTTATTTAATACTCTGAGTACACTTTTCCTTCTGAGATCTCAAGACAGCAGCCTCTTGAAATTTTCTTTCAGGTGTTTAGTTTTAAGGGGGTCTGCACAGTGTCAGCTGTTAAGCTCTTTCTTTCCTCCTCCCTTAACACAAAGGACTTGAGAATTTTTGTTTCAGTTGCTAGACTACATCAACTTCAACACTGGCTCCAGCTCCTGATTAAATTGTTAGCAGTAAGGGCCAGAAATGCTGAAAGCAGATTCCTTTTAAATAGGCCACTTTGACCATGTTGTCTAATGATTTGGTGTATTAAAAAATTATTGTTAACAAACCAAATGCACTCAACAAAAGACATCCATTTATGCTCTCACTGGGCCACACGGTCTTTGGACAGAAGGGAAGCAGAGGAGATATTACAGGGAAATTCTTTCTTCCTCCCTTTCTATTTAATTGGAATCATCGTGAGGGCGACATAAAACATCAAACAGAGACAAAGAAACCCCTTAGATGTCCACAAACTGATATTCCATTCCTTACTATGTATACTTTAATGAATATACATGCTTAACTTATAATACAGAGAAAATTTTAAAATTAATTATTGAAAGGTAAATTGGAAATCATTTAGTCATTACTTTAGTTGAAACCGTCTGCCACTGGGCAGGCATGGTGGCTCGCGCCTGTAATCTCAGCACTTTGGGAGGTCAAGGCAAGAGGATCGCTTGAGGCAAGGAGTTTAAGACCAGCCTGGGCAACATGACAAGATCCTGTGTCTATTTTTATAAACATTTTTTTCTAAAAAGAAAAAAAAGAAACTGTCTGCCATTTACTCCGACCACACCACCAAAAAGATGGGGGAAGGGGAGGGTGAATATCATTGGGAATTTTAAAATTACTGTTTAAATACAAGTCTGAATTTAAAGATAATACATATTTGAAAAAGCAGCTTTCTGATATCCAATGAAAATAAATACTCATACTGTCTCCTTTCTTGGAAAATGCTCATCTTCAGCCTTGTTCAGACAAACTTATTTTTATGATAATTATTACTAGTAAAGCTATCAATTATTATAAATTCTGTTGCATGAAGTCATTTGGAGAATATTATGTCTATCAATAAATGTTCTTGACTTCCAGGCACATAGAATTTTTAAGCACCAAATAAGACTCTGAGACAAAATATGCCATACCCTTCCTGATTCCTCTCCCTCTGGCTTAGAGACGGATGACAATTCAATAATTTTTACAAACTACAGATCTAAAAGATAATCCTAACATTTGCGAGAACTAGTTCCAGCCTCCCACATATCAACTGTTTTTCAAAACAGAATAGGACCACATGATATTTACTATGCAAGCATCAGTTCTGTAAAAACTGATGATTTAAAGAAAGTTTTCACCAGTAACACCGTTTCTAAGCACAGGCAACTCTATGGAAAGAGACCAGGTTGAAATAAGAGTCATTCCTAGTTGGTCAACCCTAAAAATCGGGTTGATAAATAGGCTACAGTCATCGCCACGTAACAACATTTTGAGGTTTTGGTCAACGGCGAACCTTATATATGTCAGTGGTCCCGTCCCATAAGATTATAACACCATATTTTTATAGTACCTTTTCTATACTTAGCTATGCTTAGATACACTAATACTTATTGTTGTGTTACAACTGCCTATAATATTCAGTACAGCAACATGCTGTACAGGTTTGCAGCCCCCGAGCAACAGACGACACCATATAGCCTAGGTGTATAGTAGGCTATGTCATCAAGGTTTGCGGGGTTCACACAATGGCAAAATCACCTAAGAACACATTTCTCAGAACCTATCCCCATCATTAAGGGATGCATGACTATACTTTCAAGTAATCTGCCCTGCATAGAGTGATATAGGAGCACTATATGGATTTCCCAGACATCTGCTCTAATGAAATAGCAATGCTAGTCTTTTACACTGTTGATTAAAAAGGGTTCTTCAGCATCAGGTACTTATATTACATTATGCTCAAAATGCAAACATTTATGCTAAATGTTATATTTGGGAACAAATTGTGTAAATATACTGATGACGTCAATGGATCATTACAATTAATGTAGGTGCCGTGGGCAGGAAAGCTAACTTTAGCTGAAAGCATCTTAAACGTGCTTATTTTTCATGGGCCCTCAAAGGAAAGGGATGAGGCCAGCCATAAGGAAGGGCTTGGCCAAATATAGTTCTTGTTTGTCAAGAACAACAAATCCCATTTCACAACAGAACTAACCTGGCATGCCATTCTCTCCTCAGGTTCTGGCGTGCAGTGAGCGAGGCAAGGATGGCAGTCAAGATTTCATTCCTTTGTTCCATGGGGAGCCCCTCTCTTTTAACTTCATGAAGCACAGCATTTGTCTACAAGAAATGATCCAAAACAGAGAAAGAAAAAGTGAAAAATTAATAATAAAAAAAAGCCCATAAGCAAATAAGGACAGTAAATCAATGGCTTTTTTATTACAGTTCCCCTGCTAACAAATCAATACAGTAAATGATGGCCAAAAATGGCCGGCATATATTTTGTATTTAATCAATGTACATGGCACATAAGGTAAACTCTAAAGCTCCATTGCCTTAAGTAACACATCAAGATACTGCACATTCTTACTCTAATTTTCTCAGCACACCAATGATTTTTTTTTTTCCTGGGAATTGCCTACCATGAGCTATTATTAGAAATGATTTTCACGTACACTTCACTGTGAGTTGTTTGTTTTGCCTTTTTAAAAAAGAGCAGCCTCTGACTTTCACTCTCTGTTTCCTGCCACCTAGCTGAGGCTTTCTCTGCCTCTCTTATTTGAATCATTACTTTAAATTTCTACCCATGCCAGCAATGTTTTGCGGGGGAAGAAGGGGGAAGATTCACTCATTTTCCTTGCCTGTTGCAAATCAAGATCTTGCAAAGAAAAAAATGGGAACACAAAAATCAGAAAGACCATTTCTTTGAATGAGTATCTCAAAGAACATCTTTAGATTTTTATAGATGTTGTTTTATAATTTAAAGTTAGTGTGGCTTCTTTGGAGATTTTATAACCAAAGCAATTGCTAAAAGGAATGAAATTGCCACTACAATTTCAATGAAATTGTCTGTGTTCTAAGTCATTCAATATATTCCTTATCTAACAGATGCCAATATATTTGTTTACTTAAAGAGCATACCCATAACCTGGTTCTCCTGTAACTTGAAACACTACTCCCTTACTCTTTGATAGCATTTGACAGCGCATATTTAATATCTTCATGACAACCTTGAGAAGAGGAATAGTGAACATTTGTTGTTTCTATTGCTTAAATCCATACCTCATCCCCTATGTCTGGCAACATCACCTAAATCTCTTCTTACAAAGTCTTTTCTTTCATGGTATAAAGTCTTAGAAGGACTGTCAACCAAGGTGTCCTATCTTCCCCTATGAAGGATGTGGGCCAGACCACATTGATTCTTTTCCAGGATTTCAGACTCCTGAGAGGAATGATAAAGAAACAGGGGAAAATGCTGAGGCAATTTATCAATTCCCTTAATTCCTTCCACCCATGGTCCTCAGAGTATCTCTAGTTTCCAGAACTTTCCGAGGCCAGATCATTCGCTTTTCCTTTGATAGTGTCAGTCACCCAATATCCTTTCAATAAAGCCCCATTTTGTTTAAATTCACCAGGGCTGAGTGCAGTGGTTCATGCCTGTAATCCCAGCATTTTGGGAGGCTGAGGCAGGCAGATTGCTTGAGGTCAGGAGTTTGAAATCAGCCTCCCTAACATGGCAAAACCCCATCTCTACTAAAAATACAAAAATTTGCCAGGCGTGGTGGCGTGCACATATAATAACAGCTACTCAGGAGGCTGAGGCAGGAGAATTGCTTGAAATCTGGGAGATGGAGTTTGCAGTGAGCTGAGATCACACCACTGTACTCTAGCCTGGGCAACAGAGTGAGGTTCCATCTCAAAAAAAAAAAAAAAAAACCACATCAGAATCTGTTTCTGTTGCTATCAAAAATGTTAACTGATACAAACAGGTAAGTCAGAAAATAGTACCTCCATTGTGAAGAAGCCTGGATAATCCACCGGACACTAGCCAGGAAAAGGACCCTGATTCTGCCTCCTATCCCAGTATTCCATCTACTGTGCTGGAAGATACGCCCAGTTGGACACTCAAGCAGCTTCTGTGGCAACAACATTTTCAGCCCTCCAGCACAAGGAGGAACGTTCAGCTTCTCTAGGTAATTCCAGTGCATGAAACCCAGGATCCACAGGTTGCAAATTCAAATACTCACTGGGCCAGGCACATAACATGAATGAGTTAAGCAGAGGTTACTGAAAGACAGCACATGTTCTGCCTAAAAAAGGCACGCACTATTCAGATCCAGCCAGCCCTGACATTCAGAAAAGCTGGCTCACTGATGCTAGATTCATGAATTTTCAAAATAAACAAGAAATCTGGTATGTGCGTGTGTGTGTGTGTGTGTGTGTGTGTGTTTAATGTAAAAACTGATTTTTGTAAATCTTGTAAACTCATTAAAATTTTTTTAAAAAATACCATGTGGGTCAAATGAGAAACATCAATGGGCTGAATAGAACTTAGGCAGCTACCAATTTGTGATCTCTAATCTAAAAGATGTCTAATTTCAGAGAGGTCTGAGCATTAGCGGGTATTCTAACAATGGTACTACTCCTTGTCTGTGACACCCTACTTCATGTACTTAAAGTTGAAAGGAACCTCAAAAAGTCAAGTACTTTATCGGCCAGGTGCAGTGGCTCACACCTGTAATCCCAGCACTTTAGGACACCAAGGTGAGTGGATCACCTGAGGTTAGTAATTCAAGACCAGCCTGGCCAACATGGTGAAACCCCGTCTCTACTGAAAATATAGAAAATTAGCTGGGTGTGGTGGCAGGCGTCTATAATCCCAGCTATTCGGGAGGCTGAGGCAGGAGAATTGCTTGAACCCAGGAGGCGGAGGTTGCAGTGAGCCAAGATCGCGCCATTGCACTCCAACCTGGGCAACAAGAGCGAACCTCTGTCTTAAAAAAAAAAAAAAAAAAAAAAAAGTCACATAGTTTATGGTTATATCTGTGGATACATATTATTTTACCAAAATGCAAAAATGCATCAAATGAAAGACAAAGTAGACATCTAGCTAGCTAACATGATCAAAACAAAATTTTTCCCCCCTGTGAATCTATTAAAATGTTTATTTTTTAAAGTCATTTACCTCTTCCTTGCCTTTCATATCATTTACATTTTATCCAGGGGCCCTTGTTTTCCATAGGCTCTGAACAGCCTCTAAGAGGGGAAGGATATAAGAAAGAAAGTTTCACAAAGAAAGGGGATGTTGCCCGTTTAGTTCAACACCGTATCCCCATTGCCCACAAAATATCTGTCAAATCAGTGAATAAAGAAGGGACTTGAAAAATAAGTATTACAAAAACAAAGAACAATGAAGGCTATCTTCTTTTAAGAACTATTACATAAATTATAAACTCATAAAATGGATAAACTAAGAAATAGTTATGTGCTTTATCAAGGAGCTCTTCACTTCACAAAAGGATGCACTCTAAGGTTTCTTTAAATAACCAGATCCTCTAGAAGTTCAAGAGTTTCCTAAACTTCAGTTATTCTAGCACATCCTCATAATTCTTGCCATATTTGTATATGAACTATGTAATACAGTATTTAATATTTTTCTTTAAATTGACTCATTTTTCATAGTAATTTCTAGATAAAAGTAAAAAAAGAAAAAATGATACTATGATAATTGGCTCATTTTTTAAAACTATAAGTTCACTTCAAAAGAAAAATGGTACTTATAAATGAGAAGATAATTGACCTGGCGTGGTAGCTCAGGCCTGTAATCCCAGCACTTTGGGAGGCCCAGATGGGTGGATCACAAGATCGGGAGATCGAGACCATCCTGGCTAACACGGTGAAACCCCGTCTCTACTAAAAATACAAAAAATTAGCCGGGCGTGGTGGCAGGCGCCCGTAGTCCCAGCCACTCAGGAGGCTGAGGCAGGAGAATGGCATGAACCCGGGAGGCAGAGCTTGCAGTGAGCCAAGATCGCGCCACTGCACTCCAGCCTGGGAGCGAGACTCTGTCTCAAAAAAAAAAAAAAAAAAAAAAGAAGATAATCATAAAAGTAAATATAAACAAACTATATATTTATTTCATTCTAGATAGATACTGTTGCTTGCTGAAGGCTCTGACACTAAAGCATGCTCCCTCTTTGTAAAGGAAGATATTAACAAGTGGTGGAGAATAACGATGCAGCAGATTTAAATGAAGCCTTCCTTGACATAATCACGTAAACAGATGGAGCTGAAGAGAGAATCACTGCCTCACAGTGTGGTCCTCATGTGCAGAGTCCCCAAGTGCCACCTAGCATCACCCTGTATCACCTGTGGTCCACATCTCACATTGTGGGTGCACTTCCCTACTGCAATGGTTTTTAAACACTTTGCAGATAAAGCTCTTTTCTCCCCAAATGTATCCTTACATGCAACTCCCAATATATACAACAAACAAAACTGGAACAGTTCTCTTTGAAGCTGGTATGGAGGACCTAGAAGTCCTCCCTTTGTTTTGGGGCATCTTCTCAAAGCCCCAAGGCACTGCAAAACACAATTTGCCAACCCCAACCCAAGAGCATCTAAAATAGCATTTAAGTTTTTAAAAGTTGAGACACTACTAGGAGGAATGCAAAATACTACCATTCTGACAAACGGTTTGGCAATTTCTTATAAAGTTAAACATACATTTAGCATATGACCTAGCAATTTCATTTACAGGGATTTATCTAAAAAAATGATAACATGTTCAAACAAAAACATGTACACAAATGTTTACGGCAACTTTCTTCATAATCACCAAAAACTGGAAACAATCTAAATGTTCCTTAAAGGGTAAATGGATAAATACACGGTGGTACATCCACACAACAGAACACCACTACAGCAATAAAAAGGGCTGAGCAACTGATGTATGCCATCACTCAGCATCTCAAAGACATTATGCTCAGTGAACAAAACCACTTGTTTGACATTCTGGAACAGGCAATACTGTAGGGACAGAGAACTGTAGGGATTCGGTTGGGCAAGACGCAGCATAAGGGAATTTTTGAGCATGATGGAACCATTCTGTACCTTGATTGTGGTGGTGGTTATGTGAGTTTATACAGACATTAAAACTCATAGGACATGTGGCTCATGCCTGTAATCCCAGCACTTTGGGAGGCCGAGGCAGGTAGATCATCTGAGATCAGTAGTTTGAGATCAGCCTGACCAACATGGCAAAACCCTGTCTCTACTAAAATACAAAAATTAGCCAGGTGTGGTGGCATACTTCTGTAATCCCAGCTACTCGGGAGGCTGAGGCAGGAGAATCGCTTGAACCCAGGAGGCATAGGTTGTAGTGAGCCGGGATCATGCCACTGCACTCCAGCCTGGGCAACAGAGCAGACTCCATCTCAAAAAAAAACCCAAACAAACAAATAAAAACCATAAAAAACCTATAGGGTTGTATACCAAAATAAGGCCAATTTTATTGTATGTAAATTTTATAAAATTTAATTTAACTCAAAAACTTCATTTGCATCACATTTTTAAAACAAGAAAGAATGCAGAAAACAAGTTTCAAGTAAACACATCTAGCAAATAAGTAGTAAAAATATAAAGAAATATAACTTAACGACAAACAAATTCTGTTACAAAAAACTATTTTAATATTAGAAAAGGAAGGGTGAACTTTGAACATTCAAACTCTAAAATTTAGGGTGAAAAGAAATTGCACAAAAGGAAATTTCAGTGTCAAAAGAGCATTCTTTTTACAGGGCAATTAATGTGATATTTTTACTCCTTATAATAGTGTCGGCTTTTCAAGGGTTGACTTCCCCAGGAAATGTTTATAGACCATTTTCCCATTAGTAGTAACATAGAACTGTCTTCAAACAAGTAACAATTTTTAAACAGTCTCCTATTACCAAAAACACATTCTCCCTCCCCTCCTCCCAAAATACAGGAGAAAACCCCCACAGGTTAGGAAACGTGCACTGGTGGCTAAATTTCATTTCATTAGGAAACGTGCCCTGGTGGCTAAATTTCATTTCATTAGTACTTTTTTTCAATAGAAATCTATGGAAATGCAGGCCAGATCAGAAAGAACTAAGTATTAATATATTCTTTAGAGTGCTAGCTGCTCAAATCCCCGCTGTCACCTCCTAGCTGTGGGTCTTTCCCATAACTCCAAATGGTGATAATAACAGAACCTCTCCACAATTCTTGTATTAGTTGCCTGGTACATATGCCATCATGATTATTATTGTTTACTTTCATCTTAAACTCTGCCAATCTACCTTGTCCTAGGTTATGCTAGTTTAACAAAAGGATTCCTGAAAATGTCTATTACTTTAAGTGGAAAAACTTTAAAGGAAATCAGGCAACCACTGAACAATCACAACCATAAAATTTTTATGTACCAGAAGCCAGAGGCATATCTTTTTGTATATCCCTAGTGGTGGAAAATCTTTATCTCTTTATCCTTTGAGGGTGGGTTTTATTTTTAGAACAAGTTCTGATTTCACTTGATCTCTCTCCATTAGTGGACACCTCTCTCTCCTGGGCCAGTGCCCGACACTAAGCTGGTCCTTCTCAGTCTCCTGTATGCCTTTCCTCATTCTAGGATGAGGAACTGTTGTTATCCCAAGGTCATACCTTTCATCCTCCTCGCATCTCTTCGGCTTGCTCTCTCTCTGGGTGATCTGCCCTTCCAATGGCTTTAAGGGTTCCCTGTAGACTGTGGATATCTCTACGCTTCTACCTTCAAGCGGACCTTTCCACTAAGCTCTGGTCCCATACAGCCAACAACTGACTATCTTCCTTAAACATACTGCCTCAAACATAAGATTTGACCTTCAGCTGTCCACATTTGAACTATTTTTGCTCTCCTTCCACTGTATTTCCCTAGAGTGGTGACTGCACTACTATCAATGCAATAACCCAAACTAGAACCCTAAGAATCACCCTAATCTTCTTCCCTTTCCTTTCCTGCACTGCCTATACCTAAACATAAAAAATCCTGTGATTCTTCTCTCTTCAATATGACTGAAACTTACCCCTTCCCCACTGCCATAGGCTTAGTTCAGGCCCATCTCTCTTCTGGACCATGTAATGGCCTCCAAACTGATCTGTCTGTGTCCATCTCACCCCTTTCATGAATTTTCCTGCTTCAAGAGTGATCTTTTAAAAGTATATGTCCAAACATGTTACTTCCTCTTAAATAATTCAGCATCACTTATAATAGTGGTTTTTAGGCTTTCGTCATGAAGCCTCAGTGCTTCCATGAAGTTTCTTAGGGTCACCAAGGAGACAAGGAGCTTTGGCTTCAAAATCCCACCTAAACCAGAGCACCTTTGTTTATACATGCTTCGGTTATTGGCATTTGGAGGACACACACAAAAAATGATTTTTTTTTTAAATCCAAATTCCTTAGCCTGGGGAAAAAAAAAACCCTTTTGATACAGGTCCTGCTTACTTCTCATATTTTATCTTCTATCATCTTCTGTTTCATATAAAACTGTAATTCCCTAAAAACACATGGCTATTCTATACTATACTTCGATTTGTACCTTTGCCATATAACTTTTCAGTAACTACTCACTCTTCAAGAAACATCTCAAAAACACCTCCTCTGTGAAGTCTTCCACAAACTACATCCTTCCACCAAATTAGATGGAGCTGATCATTCTCTTTATGCACCACCATGTCGTACTCCATTGCACTTACATATTCATTTAAATTTTTCTCTTCCAGAGTGTGGGCTCCATTAGACCAGAAGGGTCCAGGACCATTTCTTAATAATCTCCAAGGTGCCTAGTATGGCAACATGCCACGAAAGTGGACTCCTGACGGATACTTTGGAATAAATGAAGCCAAATGACATGCTGAAACATGTCTGGGGAGTGAAGCTAACGATCAGGCCAGAGAGCACTATTCAAGGTCAAAAACAGTATGTGAAACCAGCTGTGATTTGATTCAAACTATTCCTGAAGATGAGTCTAAGAACGGGGTCGGAAAAACTATTTTTAAGTAACAGAATCAAGAAAAATGAGTATATGCCCTTGGTAGGTGACTACTTAAAAGGACAATACTCATTTGGATGGACGTGTCTAAAAATATACCCTCCTAATATGAGGGTATGTATAGGAGGAAGAAGTCCCACTTTCTCCATTTCAGTAGAGAAAACTAGTTTGGATTCTGGCAACACACAGCATATTAAGGACCCCTAAGAATTTCCCAGAGTCTTTCATTTCTCCTGGCTCAAAACTTCATGTATAAAACCAAAGCAAAAAATCCACAGCCAGAGAGAGAGAGAGAGAGAGAGACTGAATGCAAATTAGAAAAGAAAAGCCAAGAATTCTAAGGAGCCTTGAATTTTAGGCTTAAGTTTCCTATCTTTCTTGGAAAAAGTCTCCCAATTCTGAACGGATTCAATTAAAACTCAGCAATTCACCTAATTCTTGTGGGGCATATTGCTACGGTCAGTAACTTTCAGTATGTCCTAATTCCACTGTATCATAGCAGAATTTGTTGCACGTAGGGTTTTCAGAGAGGAACCACTCTGAAATTTAAAAGGAGACTTACACCATTTACTCTTTACTAATAATTCTATACAAGTCTTTAATCCTTTTGTTTCCTCTCTGATATGATGCAACGGCTTCTGATAGGCCTGTAACTCCAAAACTCAGACTTAATCTCTCCGTCTTACAAATCAAAGAATGTTGTCTAAGGAAATGCATGGAAACAGGATGGCATTCTACAAATATGGCTGGTAATCCCTCTTCAGAGTTCATTAAAAAAAGAAATCTACTACTGTTCTTGCAATTTCAAAAGGCATTTAAACACCAGGATCCCAGAACTGCGTACCTTTCTGACCTCCCCATCTACCCATCCTCACTACCACCACAGAAGTAATACTGTCATTACGGGAAAAATGTCACCCCCAACACTTTTTATATACATAGCTGTCTCATGTTAGGGCTGTATTTCCCCTCTGCACACACAAATTACAAAGATATGCTCTGACTGATAATGAGGGCTAAAGGTTCAACTTGTGAAGAAACTTGGTTTAAGATGTTATCAGCTGGGAAAGCTATTTCCTCACATCAACATTGCCACAGGCTGTCAAAAGCCCCAACCAGGGCTCCCCTCTTCAAAAGTCCAGGAACACTTTTTTTTCTCTCCTTCCTTTTTTTTTTTTTTTTTACAAAAAAAAGAAAGAAAGAAAAAAAAGAAGAAAGGCACAGAACCCACTGAGATAGCCTTAGTCCCATCAAAGAAAGGTCAATCTCAGGTCTTCCTTCATTTAGTGATTGTCAGTTTAAGATGGCTCTTTTGTGAGGCCTCTTTGGCTCAATGCTGAGTGATGCCTTCACATTTTCTAAACTGGACTGGGCACCACCAAAGATTTCCAGCATGCTTGGATCCACAGCGTGGCAGAACAAATAAACATTCCTCCCAGCCCTTCTGCCTACCTTATCTCCCGGAGGAGGTTTTGGGGGTGCCAATGTTTACACAATGTTAAAACTTTCTTTCCCCTGTTTCCTGAATTTGAGAAAACGCATCCTGGATGACCTCGGCTAAGAGATAACACCAAGTCACCACTGGGTGCCACGTCTACTGGACTACTTAAGGCTGCTGTCTTCATCCTTCCTTCCCCTCCCCCGCCCTTCATAGTCTACTCACCCAGGAAAGCAGGAGATAAACTCCACCGTCTTGAAAGGAAGGCACAAAGGCAGAAGTCTTCAAGAGGCTGCCAACAAAGCAGGCTTTCATTCCCACCTTAAAGACACACTTGGTTCAGTTCATCTCAAAGACCCACTTTATTTGACTGAACATCTCCGCAGAGTTCACCACATGACTCCTCAAAAATGTGCCAGTAAGACATATTTTAGTGTTTTTCCATCATGTACTATTGAGCTAAGGGGGCTAGCTGAGAGTAATCAAGAATGTCTATGAGGAAAGAATTCAGGGAAAATGTTTCTTTGATCAGTTTCCTCATCCATAAAGGGGTATAAGTAATAGCACCGAACTCGTGAAGCTCTTGTGAAGAGTAAATGAAATAATCCATGTAAAGTGCTTAGCACAGTGCTCAGCATACACAAAATGCTTGATAAATGTTAGAAATTGGTATTAGGACTATCGGCAGCAGCATTATATGTATGAAGTCTTGGGGGAAATATCACAGAAGAAAAGATATGGATATCGATTTACAAAACCCAAAATCCTAAAATATCACAGCCATGACTATGAATGACTACTTATTTTTGTTTTTTCCCCAAAGCACTTACACCATATCTCCCATCTCTCTCCTTCTACGAGTAGAGAAATCACTCTGCCTCGTCTGTTTGACAAAAAGCCATGGAGCCACAGCAGCCTGCCTGCCACTGCAGAAACTCTCGGGGACAGTCATGTGGGCGACCGCTGGAATGTTCAGGCTGCTGTGGGAAAAGATGGCCTGCCCCATACGTTTAAGCTCGGATGCCGGGGCACTGTACGAAAGCTAGACCTCAGAGCTCCAGTTGGCAACGTTGGTGTTTCAGATGATGGTGAAAAACAGCCCCATGTACTTGTCAAGGAAAGAAAAAAAAAATAGAAAGAAAGAAAAAGTGGGGGAGAAAGGTAAAGAGGAAAAGAAAGTGTTGTTTATAGAAGCCAGCTGCTTGGGCCTTGGCGCCAGCAGCCCCTCATCCTGCTATTTTACGCCTGCAACCCCACTGCCCCTACTGGCACAGGTACAACTAAATGTTGACTTCAATGCTTCAGAGAGCACTCGACTGATTTTGTACATGATTAATTGCCAAAGACATGGCTGGCCATATGGAACAGAGAAAGCATCAAGTAATTCATACTTCTGTATGTGATCGTTTGGCCCCTGTTGTTTTAATGTACAGGAAAGAGCTAGTATAGCACAGCCCTGGTGTCTTGCCCCTGACAGCCCATTAAGAAATCTCAAAGCACCTAGTCGAAGTTATGCTGTTGGCTTTTCAATAGCAGCCTAATAAAACAGAAGCAGAGCTTTCCAACCAGTCTTAAATCTTTCACATACAGTACATTAACTACTACGGCTGAAACAACAGGCTTCTTATGATAGGAAATGGGATTTGATTTCTAGTCTCTGCATACTTACTGAAAGCCTTTTTTTGGCCTTTATGGAGTTTACAAAATCATTGTTCTTCTTTCTCCCTCTGTTTTCCAAGCAGCCTAATAGATTGGTTTGTTTCAGTAGAGTCTACTCTTCGTCACTATTACATGCATTCTATGTAACAAAGCTGATTCACAGATGGGAGCAGGAAACAGCATAATTAGTCTTACCAAGAGAGTCCAGGAATCACTCTAGCTTCTGAAGCATTAGCCTCCTTTACAACCAAGAAAACAAAACCTATCTGCTGGAAGGAAGAGCCTCAGAAACACACTCTTATTACCCTCACTTCCTCCCCAACTCTGTGAAATGAATCCATTCGATGTCGGAAAGAATATCAATTTATTTCCCAGTTGTTCTACTGTTGGTTCTGGGTGACATTCCACTCCAGGCACAAGAGAAAGGTGCCACCTTAGGTGCAATTCATCCCAACTTGCAGTCTATTAGCTTCATCCACTACTAAGATCTTTGCAGGCTGTTACTTTCAGTCTGAGGGGAGTATGTATGCGTTACCACAGTGTTTTCCTTTCAAGGATTTTTCAGATGACAGTAGTAAAAGTTATAACACCATCAGTAGTTTCCTTTGTCGGTTCTGACACGTATTGGGAGGATGACTTTGTTGGCATTTTCTGTTAAAAAATACTTATATGACTTTTTTTTTGTCTGTGGATTTTTAGGTGTTGAAATTATCCTCACACCAGAAGACACCATATATGGGAAACTCCACTTGCCTGCCTATTCATTAGCAGGATTATAATTGCTCCATTGCTAAAATGAGCTAACAACCCATTTACAGCTCTAAGCCAAAGGGAAATTCTCTGCCTGCCTACTGCCTCTCCTTCCTTGGGATATGCTGCTGCTTTTCAGGATGAGCAACCCAACTAATAAACAATAGCATGAAACAGAAAGCAAGAGCAAGACTCTTGGGGAAAAAAAGGAAACGAGAGCATTAAAACTGACTCAATGATATGGGAATGAAGACACAATCCAAGATCTCTACAAAGACAAGAAAATTGTTGTTGTTGACCATCATCGATAAAACTGTTTTTATTTTACTATGGTATGCTTTATAAAGTATGATGATCATGTAATTCCCATTTTGCAGATTTTCACTTGCCATTTTGGGAGGGTGAAAAGCCCAAGAGTAATCAGTGATGGAAGTACTTAGCATGCTAATTCTTTAAATCTCTAGCTCGCTGTTACCTCAATAGTAGTGTTGGTAGATTATACATAAAAGTATTATACCTAATACTGTTATGTTATATATATGTATCACAAAAAGCAATATACATAAATATATCTTTTTAAAGTCTCACTGATGAAAATAAACCCATCAGAGCCACAAAACCTTCAATAAAGAAAATGAAAATGCTCAAACTGCAGCCATGGCACATAGCAATACTACCTGAATCTAGAATTAAACATGGACATACCTGTACATTTCACATAATTAATACTAGAATGACAGCTGACTTCTCTCCAAATACTTCCACAGTGCCTTGCCTTATCTTTATCTTTTTATCAAAAACTATTAACTTTATAAATAAAAGCAAGAACTCTCCCAACCCCACCACAACACACACATGCCCCCAATTCCCAGCCGCTACTTCTAAGAATTCCACTGCACTAATCTGTTCGTTGTCCTAACTGTTAATTGAAGGTGAAGAATGGCTAACTACACCAAGTACGAAATAATTGAGCCACTGATGATGTTTGGCCTAAAAGTGGCTTAGCACTTTCCGATCCTTGGACAAGTGAAAAGTAACCCAAGATCTCCATCAGATCAATTCTCTCCTTCCCCTAAACATCAGCAGCACAAAGGCTGAAGTGGTCTGTCGGGCACACTGGATTATATGAAGTGTAAAACACTGGGGGAGAGGGGAAGGGAGGGATGGCCTTTGAAAGGGGACGGGAAAAAGAAATCACACTTGCAAGAGGATCCAGCTGACAGCTCAGTCCCTAACAAGTGAGACAAGTGAATATGTTTGGAAACATTGTGAATGCAGGAAGGGCACAGGCCTTTTGTCTGCGGCCCTACAGTGTGTCTTTAACCCAACTGCTGCCTGCATCACTGAACATATGTTTTCTACACAAGAATTGAAGCAGAAAAGGCTCTTTGTTATAATTCACTCCTTTGTATATATCTACCCCCACCCACCTACCCACCCAACTCCTCTTTCAGCAATACCCAAACCAAAGCCCTAGTGGAAATTTTATCTGCTCAGGAGAGTGAAGCCAGAAGGTCCTACTGAGACCTTACTACTGCCCCCAGGCCTAGAGAACTGGTCCCCCCAGAGTGGCAATAAGAACAACAGCTATGTTTATTTAGTGCTTACGACCTGCCATGCCAACAACCATTCCATCAACATTATCTCACTTAATCCAGCAATCACCATATATCAAGCATCTCCATTTTAAAGATGAAAAACCTGAGGCACAAAGACAGTATATCCCTCATGCCAACCCCTGCCACTGCAAAGTCACAAGGGACGCGTTCCATACTAGACACATGGAGTTGGAGATGCTTTGGAACATTAAGCAGACAGCATTTTGGAACATGAGAGAAATGTATAGCTAAAAATGAAAGATTTGGGAAAATTATATATACACACACACAAATTCTACACTTTATATGTGCCCTATGTAGGCTGCGATCTGGACAGTACAAAAACTCAACTTAGAGCAAAGCTGATGCATAAACTTCTCTGCTTTTGGCTGCAATGAAGAAAAAATTATTTTTGGTGATTCAGGAGGTCTCCCTTGTACTTGAGGACTTTAGCACAGGAAGGAAGAACCAAGGCCCTGAAGGCCAACTGCCTTAGCGACCAAGCTGGCCACAGGCAAGTTACTTACCCTCTCTGGACCTCAGTTTCCTCATGTGTAAAATGAGGATATTTATAGCAGCTACTTCAGAGAGCTCACAGGATTTAGTTTTTACACATAAGGCCCTTACCATAGTACCTGACACATGGCAGCCAGTCTGTAAGTGTTAGCTCCTTTTTCTCCCTAGAATTTTGCTACTGAGATTTAGGATAAATCTAAAGTACCGGCCAGTCAGAGTCACATTAAATCTACTAAAATGAGTCATAAAAATGAAGCCTTTCTTTATTCCTCTCTTTCCCCCATTTAGTCTTTTTAAAATTATTATTATTTCAGTAGGTTTTGGGGAACAGGTGGTGTTTGGTTACATGAATAAATTCTTTAGTGGTGATTCCTGAGATTTTGGTGCACTCATCACCTGAGCAGTGTACACTGTACCCAATGTGTAGTCTTTTATCCCTCACCTCCTTCCCACCCTTTTCCCCAAGTCCCCAAAGTCCATTGTATCATTCTTATGCCTTTGCCTCCTCACAGCTTAGCTCCCACTTATGAGTGAGAACATGCGATGGTTGGTTTTCCATTCCTGAGTTACTTCAGTTAGAACAATGGTCTCCAATTCCATCCAGGTTGCTGTGAATGCCATTATTTTGTTTCTTTTTATGGCTGAATAGTATTCCATTTGGTATACATATATACATATACCACAATTTCTTTATCCACTCGTTGGCTGATGGGCATTTGGACTGGTTCCGTATTGCTGCAATTGTAAATTGTGCTGCTATAAACATGCATGTGAAAGTATCTTTTTTTGTATAATGAATTCTTTTCCTTTGGGTAGACACCCAGTAGTGGGACTGCTGGATCAAATGGTAGTTCTACCTTTAGTTCTTTAAGGCATCTCCACACTGTTTTCCACCCCCTATTTAGTCTTACCCCAGGGTCTCATGGGGTAGCAGAGTGCACTGATATCAGGTAAGCTGATATCTCTTAACCTCGACACTTTCTGACTCATGATAATGATGATAATGATACAGCAGCCAACATTATTGGGTGCTTTCTATATGCCAGGTGCTGCTCACATATACTATGTTACTGAATCCTAAAAATAAGTCTATAAGATAAAGGTATTATCATTTCCATTTTGCAAATGAAAAAACTGAGACTCAGAAAGGTTAAGTAATTTGTCAAATTTTATATCATTAGTAAGCAACAGAGCCAAATCTAACCCAGACATCAGGCGCCTGTGCCCAAAACTAGCATATACGTAAACTGACAAAGTTTGGAAAGTGCTTTCATTAACTTCATCTCATTTGATCCTCATACTAACTATGTGTGTTGGGTAGAGCAAGTATTAATCACATTTTTATAGACAAGGAAACTGAGGCTCAGCTAAATTAAGTAACTCTTTAATATCAAAGTTTGTAAAGAAGTTGAGCTCAGACTAGAAACCAGGTGTTCTAACTCCAGGCCCAGCACGGTTTATACAGAACACATGGAATGGAACATACTGAAGGTAAACTGCCATGTGATAAACCAGTCAATGACATTTGAGTCTCTGCTATACAGAAGACATCCACAAGGTCACAATACCTGGCCACTAGGAGCTTACAATCTATGCTGGGAAATACAACATATACACAGGGTGGAGGATGACCAAGGGGGACATAAAATAACTGTTAAATTTGATTAAGCTTTTAGGGTTGATTTTGATTTATAAAATAGTTACTCTGCTCTACTAGAATGTCCTGTTCCTTGCCTATCATAATCTTCATGTTATCATTTAATACTGATTCGCTAAATAGAGTTGTGTGTCATATAATGATGTTCCAGTCAGTGACAGATCACATATATGACAGTGGTCTCATAAGATTATCATGCCCTATTTTTACTCTGCCTTTTCTATGTTTCGATATCTCTAGATACACAAATACTTATCATTGTGTCACAGTTGCCTACAGTGTGCAGTACAGTAACATGCTGTACAGGTTTGTAGCCTGGGGGCAACAGACTACACCACATAGCCTAGGTGTGTAGTAGGCTCTACCTTCTAGGTTTGTGTAAGTACACTCTACGATGTTCACACAACAACAACATCACCTAATGAGACATTTCCCGGAAAATATCCCCATCATTAAGCAACACATGACTGTGCTATTATCTTTTCATTTTGAGACAATGGAACTAAAATGTAGACCTGTAGGAACAAAGATATAACTAACAAATATCACCACAAACCCGGCCCACTCTTAATAATCTTATTTTTCTATTATTATTAAGATAAGAATAATCTTATTTTTCTTAAGATTCCTGAGGTCAAAGCTATGTCTCACTAAGCTCATGCTACTGACATTGTAACGATTAAAACTTAAATAAAATAACAATCTGGTAGAAAAGGATAATTCAGTGAAAATCACACGGGCAGAGTTGCTGTACTTGTCCTTAGATAATATCTACCTAATACAAATGCAGTCCCTGCCTAAACGCCACTGTCTACAGAGTCTTCAATGTCAGAACTACCTGCTACTCGGCACATATTTACCCAGAGGAGATGGACGACGGATGGACGGATGGACACACACACACACACACACACACACACACACACACACACGCTCACTCACTCAATTTTGTGGTATGGCTCTCAAATAGGAATTCAGGACCTATTAACTGGAAATATCAGTGCATTTATTAACATATTAATAGTAGCCATGAAAAAAAAAACCCATCACAATGACTACCTAAAACACATAATCAGAAATGTGTCAACAACAATAACAAAAACATAACAATAACTATTACTTATTTTACACTTACCGTGTGCCAAGCCCTGTCCTAATCACTTTTCATGTAATCCCAATTTAAATCCTTATAACAATTCAGTGAAATCGGTTTTATTATTATCCCAACTTACAGAAAAGAAAATCAAAGCACAAAGATATTAAGTAACTTGCCTCAGATCACACAGCTGATAAGTAGTGGGGCCAAGAGTTAAACCCAGTGGGTAGTAGAGTTCACTCTCTTACCTACTAAACTATGAAATGACAAACTATAAGGAACTTTCTGTGAGGCAGGAATGCAGCATCTCATGTATTCCCTTTAACAAACTGGCACGGCAGGTTGGTATCTTCAGCAAACTCATTTTCCAAGTGAAGGAATCCAGGCTTGGAGTGTTCAATGAGTGGCCCAGATTCTCATGGGGTAGCAGAGTAAGGATGGCTGGCAGAATTGGGGTTAATGATGCTACGCCCTTGACCATGGTTTCACTGACAGACTAGGGTTCACAGACAGTCTCCACTGGTGGAAGAAGTGGTGACTGGACTTCTGGTGACTGAGACT
This sequence comes from Pan paniscus, assembly GCF_029289425.2. NCBI lineage: Eukaryota > Metazoa > Chordata > Mammalia > Primates > Hominidae > Pan > Pan paniscus. Next base: position 63,345,481 of record NC_073267.2, on the reverse strand, counting down.
CCAATCAGGGACTCTCCCCGACTACAGTCTCACTTGGACACACGGACAGACACCTGAGGTCACAGTAAACAGCATCATTTTTTAAACTCAGAAAGACAACCACCAAAGAGTTGATGAGCCTTAGCTCCCCTGCAGATATCCCAGAGATTCTCCCTAGCTATAGTGTCCCAGGTCAAGGGTGAAAATAATGATTTAGGGCTATTTTCACATTTATGAATACTACATATGAAAGGAATGTGTCAGATGAAATGTTAACTTCTGAGTGCTAGTATTATCCAGAAGATCACACAAGTCCTTAAGTTTGCAGATACTGCTCTGTGTATACGTTTAGTGCTCTGTGTATACATTTAGTGCCACTAAAAGAGGCCATCATTCCATCTAAAGTGTGGCATAGGCAGCAGAATCGTAGCTTCTCTCTGGTTAGGAAAGAATACCCAATGTTCAATGTTCACATGAGCAAAACGTGATTTACGGACCATCTATAAGCTCATTAGAATTTGTGTCTTACGTTTATAGGAACAAGATTTCCAACTCTATACTTCTCACAAATTTATTTTTTTAATTCTCATTATACTGCATTCATTTTCTTATATCATTCCAAAGGTGATTTAGAATAAAAGAAACGATTGTGGATGGCTCAATGAGAACACAGAGGGACCCAGCATATGAACCGGATAGTGGTACCCTTCATCATAAGCAGTAATAGGCATCAGTCTGCTAGCCCGCCTTTGCCCCTTAACTCATCTTTTAATGCCTCCCACTTAGGTAGGGCACTCTGAGGTCCAGAGTTATAAACTACATTTCATTCAGTTTTAGGGAATGAAAACAATATTCCAACTTCAATTATGAATCCATTTTAAAAGCTATATCCCCACTGAAGCACCTTGATATAAATAGATGCAGACTGTGCAGAGTTTAGCCTTAGCTTTAGAAAGCCAGTGTGGTTGCCACAAAGTTGCTTTGAGCTGCCCCAAGGACAACAAAAGCCATGTTTCTGTCTTGATTAATACAGTCTAAAACCTGCAAACTACTGCTGCGGTTGGCATGAATTCCTACTTAACTCTGACTTGCCACATCCAGAATAGTTTTATGCTTTGATAAGCAGATATTATTGGCCCATCTCAGACAGACAATTGCCTCTCCTGCCTTGTTGAGTGGTTACACATTCCATACCCAAAGATTAAACTGTTGTCGAAAACCAGTGATGGGCACAGCCCTTTCACGCTGAAATTGTCTCCATGAGACTGAGCAGGAACATGTTAACTTTGGGGTTCAGACAATGGGTATTCTGAAAGGATTAGAAAAATGGGCAACAACTGAACCTCCTCCTCCCTCCTGTGTTCGAGTCTACCACCTGCTGTGGTATTTTTGTTTCAGTAACAAAGACGCCTTCATGTTGAAGGCTCATATTTAATGTTTGCTGAACTGGCCCCTTTAGTTTTGGTTAACTCTTAAGGAGCAGAAAAAGAAACATTTCTTGCCTGACAAATAAATAAAACATCCTCCTTTCCCGATTGTTGCCCACCAAACAATACATGTGCACCTATGGACATATGTGCATTTGTCTTCATATACTGAGACCTTTATACACCATGCAGAAGCTGGGAGGATACTCTATTTATATTTCATAAAGTATTATTGGTCAATAAGAGCTGCATAGCATTTGTGATTTCATGGTTCACTATAGTAACAGGTGCTGTGATAAACAGGAATGTAAAGTGTTAAAAAGAAAGAAGGGATCACTTCAGAGACATTAAGCAGCTTTAAACACTGACAGCAGAAAGGGAAAATTTTTAAGCAATTTGGTTGGGTCAGTAAAAAGTAACACAGGTCAAAGGAACAAAATGGTTCCCCAAAATTCTGCCCATTGATAAGTAAGCATACCGTCTTATGGTTGGGTGCACAAGGCAAAAGCTAAACAACTGTTGTATGGAAACAAAAATATGCTCTCTTTGTGGCTCTTTTACAATAAGTTACTTCAGCTTGGCGAACGCTTGGGGCCCCCATTCTCCCTGTAGACACGGCTGGGGTATACATTAATGAAAACAAAAGGGTCCATTTTCATTGTAACCATGCAGAAGGGTTAAGCATTTGACCTTCAAGTATGGTGCGCTTGTGCTCAGTGGAAAGGTTCTTGACAATATAAACAAGAATTACTGCTGTTAGAGAAAGGAAACACAATTAAAAACAATCTCAGATGCTTGTTGTACAGCTGTTCAAGTTTCAGCTCTGTCTGACCTCTAAGGATGCTACATGTTTAACAGAGACAATTTAAGATATTTTAGTGAGGCCCTTAAGCATTCGCCATGGCCGTCCTTCCACACGGGAATACCTATCCTTAAACACAAAGCGCTTTTCCAGTAATGAGATTTTACGCTGTGGGGTTTACCCTTAAAGCCATTTGCCTTCCCAATCTGTCCTCCTCTTGCTATCTGACCACCCTGAGAAGTTGCCACAGACCAGATCTTATAGGGACTTGACAGGAGGCAGGAATGTTTGACTTTAGAGAGTACAATTCTTTAAAAATAGTTTGTATTTTTAAAGCAAAATCTTGTAACTTACTTTCCAAAAAAAAGACGTTACTGAAGAAAAGTTTCTATTCTGTTAAACAATTATTTATCTGCCAAAAAAAAAAAATTATTTCAACAAAAATGCAGTCATTTATTTCCAATGTGTGAAAGAGAAGGCACTGAGAACTCCGAAACAGAATTAGAAACAGGACAAAAAGAAAAAAGAAAGAAAGAAGAAGTATTTCTTCTAAGACATCACAGGAGATGGTTTTAAAAGAAACAGAAATGCTAAAGTCCAAGCTGAGGCAAACCACTGTCTTCCTGTCTTTTGATCTTCTTCGAGTCAGCAAAAGGCTCTGAAACTCTTCCACAAATAAGAGAGTCCCTGGGAAGTGACCGTGAGAAGACGCTGTCCTCCACTGGGGCAGGACAATGCGAGAAGGCCGCAGGACTGTGGCCAGGGCCTATGACCAGCTTTTTTTTTTTTTTTTTTGAGACAGAGCCTCACTCTGCCGCCCAAGCCGGAGTGCAGTGGTGTGGTCTCGGCTCACAGCAGCCTCCGCCCCCAGGGTTCCAGCAATTCTCCTGCCTCGGCCTCCTGGGTAGCTGGGATTACAGGCATGTGCCACCACACCCAGCTAATTTTTGTATTTTTAGTAGAGATAGGGTTTCACCATGTTGGCCAAGCTGGTCTTGAACTCCTGACCTCAGGTGATCCACCCACCTCAGACTCCCAAAGTGCTAGGATTACAGGCATGAGCCACTGCGCCAGGTCTACGACTGGCTTTAAATGAACAAACCATGGCCGCCTACCCCAGACTTGAGGTGATACTTCCTACTTCTCAGGAAGAAAGGAAGTCATACCGAGGTGAAACAAAGGCAAGAGACAGGCCAAATCTCATAAAGAGCAAGGCACAGGGAAAGTTTTGCTTGTCAAATACACTTTAATCTCTAAAGTCACTGGGCTTTGATGTTGCCCCAAACAGAAAACCTACATGGTTTGCAAGATTTACAGCATTTCTAGTGGGAACAGTTTCATGCTCCAGGGTTTTTCCTTCAGAGATTAAGGTTTATTTTATCCCTGATGTTCAATGTGTCTGACTGTAAGAGCCTCATCAGAGACAAGGACATTCTCCTGCCCTCTGACTCATCAAATACACCAAACTTTTATTCATCAAATCAAATTCGCTTTTCAGGGAACAAAGCTGCTGGAGATGATCCAAACTGTGGGGTAATCACCGTCATTCTGACAAGACAGAAGTGTTTCTTTTGCATAGAGTCAGCTCCTAAGGGAGATGATAAAAACTGGCTAAAAATGGCTACACTAATCTCTATATTATAAAAGACCACACAATTCATTGCTTAAGTTGAAATGAGGCAAAGCAAAATAGAAGGGGGAAGAAAGAAACAAATTACCACCACTGCCCATACATCAAAGAAAATCTACCACAAAACCCCCAGCACTCAAATAATTATAAGTCACACAGAACAGAAGCAGTTTACAAAGGCCACTTGAGGCACAGTTCACTGGAAGGAACTCTTCGTATTTCCACTAACACTTCTTTCTTGAACAAGCTGCATCTTCTTCTGACCTCAAGGTGAGGCCTGACTTGTAAGGATAATATATACTAGGCTAAGAAGCTGGTAGTAAATTTCAACTGGATGGCGTATCAGACTTAATTAATCCCAGCACTACCCAGGAAAATGGTAGGTGGAATCGCAGAACAAATGTGCCTGGATGTTGAGAGATCTACTTCTCATCTAAGCGTCGTGGCCAGCAGAAATGAACCGGTGAACAAGTCATGTCCTGATTCTCAAAATCCCCATTAAGAAGAGGCTCCAACCTCAACATTCCCCATGCAATCTGTTGATGATGATTCTATGGCGAGTGGCAACCATTTGCTTTTATCAAAACAGAAGGCAAAACAAGAAAGAATTTCCCCACACTCCTCTCTAAATACACAAGCTTAATAGAAAAGAAGTCTATTCACTTCTAGGAATGGAAAACATAAACAAACCCCTTTGGTGTAGTATTCATAATGATGCTAATGGAAGACACTCCTTTTTCACTGACGCATGTCAGTGCATCTCTGAAGTTAACACATAAAACCACAAAACACGCCAGGGAGGAGAAGAGGCTCGTCTGATACCAGCAAGTGATTAGCAGAGGCTAAAGTGTAACCCAGGTATCTGGACTTCTGACTCACAACCCTCCTAGAGATTACTCCTGGAGGTTGCCTTAGGACACAGGTAACTGTAAGTGAGGTTTTACTCTAAATTGCAACAATTTGATCCTTCTCCTAGTACCCCCAGCTATACTGTAATAATGCCCAACCATTTTCCTCTGTTTTTCCACAACAGACACACACTTGTGAAATAAGGAAGGTACGTTTGTCCCTTTGGGGGACAGTTTCTTCCATGCAATTTGCAACAAAATGCACCTTGGATCTTAAAAGAGCTATCCTGTAGTTACGATATTGATTTTTCATTTTGCTCCACAAATACTACCACAACTTTATAACTGATATACAGCATTAACAGTTTCCTTGGCCTTAGAGACCAAATTAATCACAAAATCAACAATCTCTTTTTATGCCACAGAGTTCAATTTTCATTTTCAACATAAATTGCAAAACCACGGCCAGAGCCCAGTGCAATTTTAGAGATGCATTGCTAAATTGCCTCCCATTTGTGATTTAATACAACAAAGGTTTTGCAAATTAAAATGTTTAAGGCTTTAGGTTAGCCTGTATTTAGTCAGCTACCAGGCAACTGAATGTCTACAGGCTGATTTCTGGAGAACAGAGTAAAGCTAGCTGGGATACCACATGTCTGGCTACAGTGCACTTCCTCTCAGGAACCTCCAGGTTGACCTGTAAACATCAGTGCCACACAGAATGGTTTCTGAGAAATGTCTCCTCAGATCAGATGACACAAATGCATCTATAGATTCACCTATCTTCCCCCACCTTGTCCTCCTGTCCTTACCATTCTACTGAAATTCTTCCCATGATGAATGCAACGGTATGGCCACTTCCTAACTTCCCTGCAGGGTTCGACACTATTACATTCACTGACTTTCCTCCACTCCATTCTACCACCTACTCCTGGTCCTCTTCTCACCTCTCTCGCTGCTTTCTCTGGCTGTTCCACTGGCTGTTCTGTGCCTGTCCTTCAGACTAGGTCACCCTACTTTGTTCTCCTTTACTCTTGAAACTACATTCTCTCTTACTCACTCCAATCGCTCAGCCACTGTCTCTATGGAGATGCCTGCCATGTGCTAAGTGCTTTCAAGCCTGAGTTAACATATGAGAGAACACTGCCTGGCACATGATAAGCATGAAGGGAATGCCTACTGCAGACATAAATCAAACTCCCAAATCTACGCTTGGCTCTGACATCTCTACCAAGTTCCAGACTGGTATTTTCAGCTCTTCTGAGATGTTTGGTATACCGGCTGCTCAAATTCATTTGCCCCTAAACTTCCTTCTTGGGTGTAGCTCAGTAAATGGTATCACCATCCATCTAATAACTAAGACTAGAAGAAATCTTGTAAAATTGCCTGTGACTTCATCATCTCTCAGCTCTGTCATCCAGACTGATGGTGAATTCTATGTACCTATCTAAAAACAAAACAGGCTGGGTGCAGTGGCTCACACCTGTAATCCCAGCACTTTGGGACGTCGAGGCAGGCGGATCCCCTGAGGTCAGGAGTTTGACACTAGCCTGGCCAACATGGCGAAACCTCGTCTCTACTAAAATTAGGAAAATTAGCCGAGCATGGTGGTGCGCATCTGTAATACCACTACTTGGGAGGCTGAGGCAGGAGGATTACTTGAACCTGGGAGGCGGAGGTTGCAGTGAGCAGAGATCACACCACTGCACTCCAGCCTAAGTGACACAGTAAGACTGAGTCTCAAACTAACAATCAACAAAAACTCTGAATTTACCGCCCCTTTTAATTCCCTCCAATTATTGCCCTGGTTCAGAACCTCATAATTTTGCACCAAAATTTTTGCAGCAGGTCCCCATGCTTCCAGCCTCTCCTCTCTAGTCTATCCACAATGCTGCCACCAGTTCTAATTTAGAAGAATGGGTCGATTGGATCACTTTCCTACTCAAAAATCTTTGAATCCAGCTCCAACCACTGTCTCCAGAACAAAGGCTATATTTCTAAGTGTATCATTCAAAGCTCTTCATCAGCTGGCCCCATTCTCCCCCCTCTACTTGTTCTCTAGTTCTACCCCACCTAGGTACCGGAAGTACTGGTTACAAGGCACCACATACTTTTCTGCAAATATGCCCTACTAATGTTACAGAGCCATCCCTCTTGTGCCTATTGTTTGTACTGTCTAAAATGGGCTCTGTCCCAACCTGGGGAACAAAGTGAGACCCCATCTCCACAAATAATAAATTAGCCGGGCATAGTAGCTAGACTGTGTGGTGGTAGAGCTATACTTCCAGCTATTTGGGAGGCTGAGGCAGGAGGAGCGCTTGAGCCCAGGAGTTCGAGGCTGCAGTGAGCTATGATTATACCACTGTACTCTAGTCTAAATGACAGAGCAAGATCCTGTCCCTTAAAAAAAATTGTTTAAAAAAAGAGGCTCTCAGCTGGGCGTGGTGGCTCACACCTGTAATCCCAGCACTCTGGAAAGCCAAGGTGGGCGGATCACCTGAGGTCAGGAGTTCGAGACCAGCCTGGCCAACATGGTGAAACCCTGTCTCTACCAAAAATACAAAAATTAGCCGAACGTGGTGGCGGGCGCCTGTAATCCCAGCTACTTGGGAAGCTGAGGCAGGAGAAGTGCTTGAACCTGGGAGGCGGAGGCTGCAGTGAGCCATGATTGCACCACTGCACTCCAGCCTGGGTGACAGAGTGAGACTCTGTCTCAAAAAAAAAAAAAAAAAAAAAAAAAAGGCAGGGCTCTCTGTCCCTCTTTTTCACCCACCAAATCTCTCTGCCTGTTAAAATCTAATTCACCTTTCAAGGCACAATTGAAAGGCACTCCTCTTCCATAAAGTCTTGCCCAGTTTTCTGAATCTGACTTCTGTTCTCTGCAGCACCCTCAGAACATGTATTTTCTACCCCCTCATTTGCCACTGCACATCATGCCTTATTCATGTATATGTCTGTTACATGTGCTAACACACATGTGAGCAGCACAAGGGCAGCAACTCTGTTTTCTCAAATGTTCGACACCTTAAACCTTTAAAAAAATTTAATAACAGTTTGTTAGACTGGACTGAGGACTTCCCTGGACTTTGAGCCCCACTGGTAGATGCCTGCTGAATATGAACTGTACTTTTTCAAAAGATAACAGACTCTACTGGAAGAGGATGGAACAATTAGGAAATGGCAAACTGGGCATCATCCCAGGCCTGCTAGGAAAAGCAAGAGGGATATGGGATGCTCAGAGAAGGATGCTGAGTTATCTTAATTTCAGGCCATAGAGAGAACAAATGAACATTTTCTTGGGGACTCAAAGGTTACCACATTTCTCCCTCATGCTCAAGACATGTTTATAAACACAGAAGGCTATAATAGAACTCACATGAGAGACGAAACTCAACTTTAGCAAGTGTTTACATTCTCATCAGGACAACAAATCACTTCTCACCAGGAGATTCCAACTCAGTCAGCATGAAGATTCTTGTACATGGGCCAAGGGGGTCTACCCTGGGCCAGAAAACCTCCTGGCCCTTCAGGCTGGATTGTGACTCTAGGCACCAACACAAGAAGAATAAGAAAGTGGCATCTCAATGACAATTCCAAACCCACTGTCTACATTCTGCATGGCTCTGAAGTGCCAAAGTACCCACGGGCCATGACAGGTACTGATTTGTCACAAGACTGCCAACATAGACAGGCACAGGGCAATATCAAAGAGGATGGCACCAGACCTTCCTGACAGGAAAAGGCTGGTAGCCAAGGTCCCCAAAGTTTCTTATATCTGGCAAAAGAAGGAACGATGTGCCGACCCAGGAACCTGGACCTTTCTTAACATCTGAGGTCAATAATATTTGGAAGATAATGAAATTAGGAAGGGAGAATGACAGAGGCCATAACTGAGGTTCTACCAGAGGCAACATCCCAAAAGAATAATTCCTGTCAATTCACTCACCTGCTCATCATTTGTTAATAACTAGACAATGGCTTTACTACGAGTTTGCATGCAATGGTTGGACATTTTAGACTTGCCCCTGACAACGAAAATCTGACAAGGGATGTCTTATTGCAGATAACAGGACCTAAATTAATCCTATGGAATTGGCTCATATTCCAATAATTGGGAGAATCTGTACAAAGAAACTGCATGGCCATTTATATTCTATTTTACAATATGATCAACAATTCTCAGTTCTTTGTCAAGGGATGGTTAATAAGATTCACAAATTAATGACCAAAAACCACTTCAGCAACTTTAATGTCTCTAGCAGCGCTGGACCTTCACGAAACGGGTAAGTACTCTAAAACTCTATCTGCTATAGAACCTCAGTGCCTCCAGAATAAAGCTTGAGCTCTCAAGCATGGCTTTCATGAGAGTAATGGTAAAGTATAGTGCAGGGACCTGATCTAGTCAGACAGATCAAGGGAGTCTGGACTGAGGAAGGAGTAATTGAGCTGGTATCTTAAAAATGAGTAGAAATAATTTCTATTCCTCTCTTGGTGACAGAAGACATTCCAGGAAGAACAAATGACATGTGCAAAGGCCTTGAAGAAGAAGGGAGCATGATGTGATTAGACTGATTGAGAAAGGGCCATTGTGGTAGGAATACAGGGAGTGAAGGGGTTGGAGGAAAGGTGAGGAGGAAAAGATGGGCTGAGGATAAAGGACAGACAGTCCCTGACTTATGACAGTTTGACTTATGATGGTTTGTCTGACTCACAATTTTTCAACTTTACTAGGGTGCAAAAGCTATATGCACACAGTAGAAACCATACTTTGAATTTTGCATTTCTATCATTGGCCAGGTTAGCGATACACAGTCCCATACTCTCTCATGATGCTGGGCTGTGGCAGAGAGTTTGTGCTCCCCATCAGCCAAGCTACCATGAGGGCAAACCACCAATACTGTACTCTACAGTGTACTGTATTCAATAAATTACATGAGATATCCAACACTTTATTATAAAATAGGCTGTGTCTTAGATGATCTTGCCAAGGGTAAGCTAATGCATTCTGAGCATGTTTAAGTCACTCTAGGCTAATCTATGATGTTGGGTAGGTTAGGTGTATTGAATGCAATTTCAACTTAACAGTATTTTCAACTTTCAATGGGTATATCAGGACACAGACCCATCGTAAGTTGAGGAGCATCTATATTTTAGTCTTTATCCTAAGAGCAAGTGGAACCCATTAATGAGTTTACACAGAGAGGGGTATGATTAGATTTGCATATGATAATATTACCCTGGCTGCTGTGTGAAGAGTATAGGAAACCATAGAGTAAGCTACTGCAATAGCCCAGAGGAAGGCTGGTAGCAGTAGAGATGAAAAGCAGACAACTTTGAGAGGTATTTCAAAGGTAAGAGTTCTCCCACAGGGTACCTGGGGTGGAGAGAGGGAAGTTTCAAGAAGGATTCCTCTCCTTCTGGCATGAAGACCTGGATGTGGAGTGGTGCTGCTTCTTCAGTTAGGGAACTCTAGAAGGGGGCTAGTTTGGGGGAACAGACAGCCACTGGTCCACTTTAGAAGCCTTATATAACCTGCATCTTCCTGCTTCTACCACTCTACACGTTATTCTCTCCATAGGAAATAGCCACTCTTTTCTCATGTCCATTCTCCTGTTAAAATTCTCTCCATTCTATAAGAATCAACTCAAAATGCTTCACTGTGAAGCTTTGAAATCGGATCCACCTAAACATATCCTACCATCTTCCAAGCTTTCATAGTCTGTTTCTACCATAGTTATCAACATCATCTTCCACCTTACATAAGAATCATAAACATAGCTGTTTCCCTCCCGAGACCCCCACAGAATGAAGGAAACACAGCAGGCACTCAATACCTCTCTGTTCGTTTAAAGTGAGGGAGCCTTCCTGTTCGTTCGCTAATCTGTTCATATATTCATCCGTTCAATCAAATCTAACTTGGTGAGAGGTCAGGTGCCTGTTGAACAGTAATTATCAACCCTAAACACATGTCAGGATTACTTGGGAGGTTTTGAACCATACTGCAACTTGGTGAAACATTAGAATCAAATGGGACCCACAGCTTAGACCAATTAAATCTGTATCTCTGGAGGTGGGACCTAACTGATGAAAAATTTTTAAAATTGTCCTAGGTGTTTCAAATATGCAGCCAAGATCGAGAGCTATGGCTACTGAACCCCACTGCCTGGAGCTGGTGCTTATGTCTTTAAAAAGTTGCATGAAGTGTCTTTGATATAGATGCTAATGTTGACAGAGTCTAATGCAGAGAAATTACATTCCAGAGAAAGTGAAAAAGATAAGATTTCTGCAGTTAGTAATGGATAATTATTGAATCTTTTAAAATAAGGGAGTTTTTCAAATGGATTACACCAAAAAGATGGAAGAGCAAGGCATTCAACAAATATCACAAACAAAGCACCACTAGCATAAAAGGGTGCACCTCAGAGAGAGCGTACACCCATGAAACATTTGCTTCTTCACTTGTTCAACCAATATGTGTTGTGTTATGACTTTGTTTCAGGCACCAAGAACACAGCAGTATGTGAGACAGAGTCCCTGCTCTCAAGGTGCTTATAGAATAGCACAGGTAATAGGTGAACACATAAAACATAATTTCGGACAGTGATAAATACTCTCAGGAAAAAAATAAAACATGGTAAAAAGAGAAAGGGCCACTGTGAGGTGACTTTTGAACAGAGAACTGAATGGAAAGCATGGATTATACATATGCACAAACCTAAGATGAGAGTCTAAGGCAGCAACAGGAACTCAGGTGAAAGTTAAGGGGTCAGCAAATTAGCAGGATGGCGGGAGGAATAAAAGAAGTAGATTCAAAGCAAAAATGCAAAAGATGCCAGGCAATGGACAAAACACTACATGTATTATCTCAGGCAAATCTCACAACAATCTGCTAAGGGAGGTACTATTATTATCCCCATTTTACAAATGAAGAAACTTGAGACTCTCCATATGACTGCCACTGTCATACACAACAAAATGATGAAGTCAGGGCCCAAACCCCAGTTTGATTAACCTGAAAGCTAAAGCTCTTAACCCAAGAATATCTAAGCCTGACCACTTCAAAGGTGATGGAGTGGCTGATCACATGGGTCATACAGCCAGCAACAGACGCTCACTTTACAACATAACATGAGATAACACAGCAAGAGATGTGGTCTAGTAAGGCCCCCAACTCCTGAGAATTAGTGTCTACCCACTCAAATATAGTAAGGGGTCAAAGAAAGCTCTCCACCCCTGCTGAGATCTCTTTTCGTCCTTGTCTTTATTAGAAAATATTGTTCTAACCACTCCCCAGTCATCACAGTTCCCCGCAAAGTCTTCTTGAAATAAAACTCTTACCTAACAAACTATGTGTGCAAGGTAAAGGCTTCAACCTGCAGTTCCATAGCCAAGCAGGAAAAGGCCCAGAGCAGAGAATGAGTCAGTGTTTAAATGATCCTAATGAAGACTGACAGGTGGAGGAAGAATGAGGCGAGCAGGAGAGGCCAAGGAGGCTCATCATATCAGAAGGTGACAACTGAAACTCAGACCTGAACAGATTCCAACAGGAACATAACTTTAAACAGAAAATCAGGCAAAGTGCCATGTTTCCAGGGATGGGGAGCCCTCCCTTCACCTTCCATTGCCAAAAATAGTTATAGCACAAAGCCCTAGAACTCAGCAGGGTACATAAAGGGCCACCTACATCCCGTGTGGAACTCAATTCCACCACGTAATAACATCACTGCATGTCGCGCTAACCGCACTCATCACCCAGACTGATCAGTTGATTTGACGCACAAGTCCATGGTGAAAGAGAACAACCTTCCCACATTTACCAGTCAAGGACAGATGAGTGTTCCTCATGGGAACAGCTGTATGTATTGGGATTCTTCAGTTGCAGTAACAGAATGGAGCCTGGGTAAAGATTATTATAGCAATTAAGAGAACAGTTGCTCCCACCTCAGTGCAAACCCCAGCTCTGTTGCTCCCTACTCCTATGACCTGACAAATCTTTTCATACATCTGAGCCTTAGTTTCTTTCTCAGTAAAACAGGAATGAGAGAAATGCAAATGGAAATGGGGCACCATTTTTCACCAATCATTCTTGCAAAAAAGTCTGATGATACACTGCACTGGTGAGGATGTTGGGAAACTGGCGTTATATGGACACATATGTACACATGTACATATATGTATATACATATATCTATATGTAAATATAGACACATATACACATGTACATAGATAACATATATGTATATTGTCTATGTTTATATATGTACATAAACTAATCTATATGTAAATATACACATGTTTATATATGTATATAAACTCTACATACATACATATAGATAGTATATATATCTATAAATACACACATTTACACACACACACATATAAACTCTGCTACAAACTCTATGGAAGGCATTTGACCATCTCTCTTAAAATTAAAAATACACACATCCTTTGATACAACAATTTTACTCCTAGGTATTAATTACCATAGATCTCACTTGTGAAAAACGTTATGTATTAGGATACTACAATATTATTTGTAAAAGCAGAAGACTAAAGACAGTAGAAGTCTGGTTACATAAGTTATGGAACCATACAATAAAAAGCTACACAGTAATTTAAAAGAACATACAAATTTGGAACAATCTCTAAGACATAGTGTTATCCATGTAGGGAAAAAAACACATAAACGTTTGTAACTACATAGAATATCTTAGCTGGGCACAGTGGCTCACGCCTGTAATCCCAGCACTTTGGGAGGCTGAGGTGGCCAGATCACTTGAGGTCAGGAGTTTGAGACTAGTCTAGCCAACATGGCAAAACCCCGTCTCTACTAAAAATACAAAAATTAGCTTGGTGTGGTGGCGAGCACCTGGAATCCCAGTGACTCGGGAGGCTGAGGCAGGAGAATCGCTTGAACCCAGGAGGCAAAGGTTGCAATGAGCCTAGATTGCACCATTGCACTCCAGCCTGGGCAACAGAGGAAGACTCCGTCTCAAGGAAAAAAAAAAAAAAAAACTAGAATATCCCTAGAAAGGTATGGAAAGAACTAAGAATAGTGCTAGCCTCTTGGGAAGGGAATGAGTGGCTGGAGGATTGAGGGGAGAGAAACACACTTTTCACAGCATAGGCTTTTATAACTTTGTTTTTATTTTTATTTTGTAAGAGACAGGGTCTCACTCTGTCACCCAGGCTAGAGCACAGTGGTGCTACCACAGCTCACTGTAACCTCCAACTCCTAGACTCAAGTGATCCTCCTGCCCCAGCCTCCCGAGTAGCTGGAACTATGGGCATGTGCCACTACACCTGGCTAAGTCTTTTGCATTTTTTGTAGAGGCAAGGTCTTGCTATGTTGCTGGTCTTGAACTCTTAGTCTGAAGTGATCCTCGCCCCTCAGTCTCTTTAAGAGCTAGAATTACAGGAATGAAGCACCATGCCCGGCCACGTTGATAACTTTTGAATTCTGCATCCTGTGTCTATGATATTGTATGTATATTTACAAGCAAACAGCTCTGAGAAAGCTCATGTGAAAGATCTGGCTCAGGTCATATGCTCATGGAGTAGCCAGAATAAGACAATGCACCTCACCCTCTAGCCAATGAAGAAAATGGCTCCACAAGGCAACATGAGGATGCTGCCAGAGAAGGAGGAATGAATGCTGGGTGAGCAAAAATAGTGTCCATCTCAACACCAGATAGCCTCATTTTGATATGCCAGGTCCAAACACAGGGTAGAGAAAAAGTTCCAGAGAAACACTCAGTTTATCTTATTTTGCTATTGGCACACCGTTGAAAGTTGGCTAATGCATCAGAGAAATATCCCAAGCACAGCCATGGATATTTAGGGAGTGGTAGAAAGCACTGAACTGGGAACTGGGAAATCTGGAGTTCTATATTATCTGGCTCTATGCTCTCCAGAAAAGCCTACATCCTTCTGAGTCCTTCCATTCCAAAAAGGAAGAGAAGATGATCACCTCTCAGGTCCCTTCCAACATTGACATTCCTGAATGCCATGGCACTTGGACCTCAGCTTGTCAGAGCCTAGCAGTTTGAGTACCATTAGGGTGAATACCTAATATATAAAGAAGAGAGGATAAATGTTTCAGGCCTTGAAAGAAATTAAGCAATGCCCAATATCACTATGCCAACGTTACCTGTTTCTCTGGCATTATGAGCAATAATGAGATATCAAAGAAGAAGGCATTCTAAAAAGCCTGAAGCCCATTTGTTCTCTAGGGGAGCAATGACCCTCCGGTGTGACTTTCATCAGTTTCTTTGGTAAAATGAAACAGTAGTCCCATAGTATCATTTCTCTATGTCGCTATCATTTAAGGAGAATAGTGGCCTCTAAATTTACCCCAAGACCTTAGATTCCTAAGCAGAATCAAAGTAAAGGCAATCTTTCAGAAGCCCACGTTTGAAGAACAAACTGAGAGTTATTACTCACTCAACAATTAACATCTTGTGCCTTAGAAGTAATAAAACCAGTCATTGGAAAATAACAGCCATCACATAGAGAGGGAAAACATGAGGGTCTAGCGGAAATCTATGTGCAAAGGTAGGAAAGACCAGAGTGAACAACGGCCATTTACGTTCTGAACATTTACTCAGTCTTTCAATTGGTGTGACTGACAAGCTGAAGTGCAATGGCAAATAGAGACAGCAGAGAGTGCACAATCACTAACGTGGGACTGTTAGCCAAGGAATGGAGAGGTATGTGTGGGAAAGAAACCACTCTATTTCAGCAGTGGAAGTGAGAGAAGACCACATCCACTCTCCTGAACCAAATCAAATAGCTCATGAATGACACTTTGGCTGTATTTCAAAATAATTTTTATGCAAGTATTGAGTTCACAAGACTGTCACCTGGACAAGAGGCAGTGAAGATGTCATTTCTTCCAAACCACAACTCTAATAGCAAAAGATCAAATGAAATACACTTACGGTTCCTAACAAGGAAGAGAATCATAAGTGGTTCATACATGGGAAGACCTGCTTCTGACCAAAGTCCAAAATTATTAAGCTGGTATTCAATTTATCAGAGAAAAACAAAGAATCTTGGTAGAAAAATTACCTAATCTCATTTGTAATTCTCATTCTAAAAATGTACGGTGTTGCTTGTTTGCTGTACTCACAAAGCAGACAGGTCTTGAAAGTAGTGCAAATAATTGAATTTGACTTGCTTTCAAAGTAAAACCTTTGCAAGTGCAAGATAATCAAACGGTTTTCATTTTATTTTTAGTTGCACATGTTTAGCACTTTGCTTCCCATGACTTTGATGGGAAGCCAGTCATTAAGGGGTGAAAGTGTCATACCTTGCAAAGAAATGCATTAGAGAAAAAAAGGTCCTTGCTAATCTTCCTAATCTTATCTCGAGCTGCTGGACTCACACAAACCAAACTCCATCCAGTCTAATCAAGTTTGCGAGCAGGTCTGTGTTTTCCCACTGCGATGGCCCTGCTTCTGCCATCTTTGAATATTCTCCACCCATCTCCATCTATCAAAATCCTTCGTATTCCCAAAGGCCTCTGTCAGAATCTGCTCTTCTCCTTTTTCTTCCTCTGAATTACTTACTGCCTTGTGCCTTATCAACCTGGGAGACATAAGTCCTAGCTCTTTGTATAACTTCACACTTATCTGCAAAAAAAAAAAAAAAAAAAAAAAGGAGCAGATGAATGATTAAATGACTGGGATGAAGAAAGAGCACTTCTGATGTCACTATATTAAAATAGATTTCAAATATAATTATTATCCAGTGTTTAAGGCTACCTTTCATCAAAATATCTCAGTAGTGTGGAATAATAAAAACTGAAATGCAAGAGAAGAGGATTCTGAATTTTCAGATTTAAAAGACGGAAACCAAGAGTCTTAACACATTGCCCTTTTTTTGAGAATATTCTATTTAACTTTCAGATTTCTCAGACTGCTCATATAAAGATCGAGTTCTTTCAGAGGTCTTATTTGCATCCAAAAATGTAATCAAGGCTATTTCAACCTAGACAAAAAACAACACTGCTTAATTAACTCAACTAATAAAGCCAGACTCTTTCTCACATTAAAGAAAAAAAAATTAAAAGACAGATCCTGAGAATCCCAGAAGGCCACCCTGTGCTACTTATGCCAGGCTATGTGGACGCCATATGCATTCGAATTCTGTCTCAGGACAAAAGGGAGATGGGGCACTCTAGAACCAGTCAGAAGACCTGAGCATTGGCTACAAACACAACTGATTTCTCTCCTACAACAAAGTGGTGGGGTGGGTTGGTGGGGAGGAAGAAAAATCTTCAGCCCCCAGTGGCATTCACATCAAAATCTTTTATAAGGCTTCAATCTTCCGACTTTACCTAAGGAATGAAGTCAGCTTCATGTATTCAGATAAGCAATAATAGTTCTGCTGCTTATAGAATTACAACCAAACTTTTTCCTTTGTTCTAGCAAAAGACTTCCTGTGAGAAAGCAGTCATCCTTTAAAGCTTTCCAGTCCAAAGGTCTCCCCTGGTTTGTATTCCCCTATTCCCGTCCCCCAAAGGAAAAGCTCAATCCACATCACAAGGCATTTCTTGGTTCCAAGCTGTACTGGTTTCTCAAGGACTCCTGGTGAGGAAAGAAAACTGGTCATTTGAACATCCTTTCCTGGGATCTGTCTGAAGTGTAGACAAGCAGCAAAGATGAATATTAATATGCCTTCCATCATCAAAAGCTATTGCATACCCAAAGGATGATAAATATTTTAATCAGTTTTCAGCTTGTCTAGAGGAAGTCAGTTTACTCCTCAGGGACTTCCCTAGTTCTGTGCCCAAAACCTGTCCAGTCCATGCTGCTTCCTCTATATAATTTTGAAAATTTGTAACAAGAAAGTCCAAGCTTTGTTGGAGAAGTCATTTAATTTTGTGACAATTTACTAAGTTTTTCCAGAAGAGGGAAATCTAAAATATGAAGGATGATAACAAATAAGACAAAACACTATGATTCTAACTTTTAGCAACACTGGTATTCTGGGAAACTAATAACCTACTTAATCCTCTCATTAAAAAAAAAAAAAGATTTTCCATATTTGCATAAGTTGTTTGCCTGTGATTGCTCAATCTTCTCAGCTATAAATGCCAGAGGCATAAAACAAGACTGTCCTCTGTGCCCTCAATATTATTTTGTTTTTAAAAAGAAGTTAAAGACGTTTTGGGGTATTATTGTGAGAGTTATGTTTGTTTAAGAATAAAACTAACCCAAAAATATTCCTGTGAAGCAGGTAATAAGAGGTAATATTTTAGGAAAATGTATAAAGTTAAAAAGAATTTATTGGCCAGGTGCTGTTATTCACACCTGTAATCCCAGCACTTTGTGAGGCCAAGGTGAGAGGATGACTTAAGGCCGGGAGTTCAAACCAGCCTGGTCAACACAGCAAGAACCTGTCTCTGCAAAAATAAAAATAAATTAGTCAGGCATGATGGCTTGTAGTTCCAGCTACTCAGGAGGCTGAGGTGGGCAAATCACTTGAGCCCAGGAATTTGAGGCTACAGTGAGCTATGATCACACCACTGTACTCTAGCCTAGGCAACAGAGTAAGACCGTCCCAAAAAAAGATTTAAGGCCACACTGATCAACATGGGTGGGAGGAAAAGGCAGGACTAGAACACAGACCTCACGTGAACTCTTTCTTTTAAGAAACATGTGTCGAGTACCTCCTATGCAGTAGATGCTGTTCTAGAGTCTGGGGAAATAAGAGTGACTAAAACAGACCAAGTCCCTGCTGCCCTCATGGAGATTATTTCAGGTAGAGGCAGACAACAAATGGATATATAGGATAATTGCAGTTGGTGGAAAGTGTTAAGAGTACAGTAGAAAAGAGAAAGGCCCTGCTACAATGAGAGAGTGCTTGGTCAGGGCAACTCTCTCCAAGAAAGTGACATGAGCAGAGATCTGAATGAAATGAGGGAGAGAGTCATGTAAATTACAGAAGGACAGACATTCCAGACAAAGGCAGCGGCACATGCAAAAATCCTGGGCAAGAGTGGGCTGGGCATGTTCTAGACATAGTAAGACAGACATTAGGGGAGGGAAAGAGGGGGAGCACTGATGGAGGTCGAGGAATGGACAGATCCTGCAGGGCATTAGGCCATTGCAAGGAAGGTGGATTTCTAAACATGATAGTAGGTTTGAAACAGGGGAGTGAAACGATGACCTGACTTGTATCTCAAAGGAACATTCTGACTGGGATGGACATAGGGTAGTAGAAGCAGGAAAGCTGGTTGAGAGGCTATTTTATAAACGATGGTAGTTTTTACCAAGGTGGTAGCACAGGAGGTAGTGAAGGGTAGTCAGGTCATGAGTACATTTTGAAAGTAGAGCTAACTGGATTCACTGATAAATCAAGAGATACATCAAGAAGACTCCAAGGTTTTAGTCTGGGCAACTAGACAGTTCAAATTACTGAACTGTGAAACACTAGGGACTACAGAAATCAAAACTTGGGTTTTGGATTTGTTACCTTTGAGATATTTATTACTGGATGGCTGAATACTGCCCACCCTTCCCAAACAATGTTCAGGTATCCAGGACATGAGACTTCAGTATCAAGAACATATTAATGCATTACAAGCATTGGTATATGCCACCACTCCCATCCTTTAAAAAATGTCACTGCTAACTGCATGAAAAGTTAATGTCATCAAGTAAAATTTGAAACTTCTTAATCCCCCAACATCTGTTAAAGAACATCTGATGCATAATTCTGGATATTTCATAATTTGTCATTTCAATTAATAATATTTAATAAGAGGGCTATATATGCTCAAGCTACCACCAGCTCTAAGTCTTTATAACCAATGCAGATATGGCTATGCAGATATGTCTAAAACATTAAAATTTAATTGTGAATAGTGCCCGAAGACTCCAGATTTTTAGTTGAAAGCTAATTTTGTCAATCAAAAACAAGTAGGAGATTTATTGAGTGGTATTAAAAGAAACAAGTAGGAGATGATCTGCCTGAGATTTTTATACATATGAAGGAAAAATTTACAATTGAGACTGTCACAGGTGGTTCCAGATGGACTGAGATCATGCAAAGAAAATGCAAAAAAAAATGTCAATCACATTCAACTTGTTAGGGAAAACATGCTATTAAAAATATCATCTACAAATAATCACAGAGATCCTTTCAGGAATACAGAAAAAAAATAGATCACAGTTCCCTTTGGTTAAAAAAGGGTCATTATTTTGCAGATGTCAATGAGGAGGGAGCAGGATCGTGGTTATGTTACCCATAAGGCACGGAAGGGCCAACTTAATGTGTTCCCGGGGCTCTCTGGTAAGTCATTTTTTGGCACTGGGAGTACATTTCTCCATAGAGACATTTTTGTACAATATGGAAAGATTCCCAGCCCAGCCTCCCAAAGTATTTAACCCACAGTGGATAGACGCATTGCAAGAGGAGTGCTGACTTCCAAATTGTTGTGAGTCCCTTTAGCTCCTGGACTGAACCCCAGCTCCAGAGGAAGGAAAATTAGGAAAGGGATGCTGTCAATAAGGAAGACTCGGTCAACCGGCCTCGAAGTAAGGATTCCTCAGTTGAAGACTGTCCACGCTTCCTTTTAAAATCAATACTGGTGATACCTTGCATTTATGTGTGTTTTATATTTTACAAACTTTCTCATTGGATCATCATAACAATATTCTTCAAGAGGCAACAGTTTTAGTGATTATTCATTAACCAACTTGGGGGGAAAAGATTCTAACATCTTTATAATATTCCAAATAAATGGCATGACATCCTTTGGAAATCTTGTTTTCCTTTCAAATCTGTAGGTCTGGTGATTATTATTATTATTTTGTACACTACTTCATTCTTCTAGACTGAGATTCTTCTAGGATATTTCAGAGGTAATTATAATAAAGTAAATAACAGACTAGAGCTGAATTTAATCCCTCTACCATGCTCCCCACAAAAAAAAAACCCCTAGATGAAATAAGGTACATAATTTGTTTTATGTTATATCTTTTCCAGGAAAAAGAGAAATTTCTGACATTCCAATCTTGCACCAGGGTTTCTTAATTCATATCTGAAATCCTATGATAGTCTGCTAGTCAAAGCAATCCAAAATGAATTCTAGCAGCCAAGGCTAAAATAGCACCCCAGGGAAAATAGCAGGATCTTCACACCTTTACATCAATTTGAATTTCAGGGTGGTTAAAACTATTTAAAGCAGCAGAATTCATCTTTTTTTTCTTTACATATAGAATGTGTGAAATGTGTGTATGTGTGTGTGTGCACATGTGCGTGTGTATATTTAACGAAGGTTGTCAAAATTTAGCCAAATCCTACAGAAACAAGGTTAAAACACAAACCCTGGCTGTTTACTCCAGTTTTTCTCTCCACACACTAAGAGTTAAGAGAGATGGCAAGGCTGTCACTTGGAATTTCCTAGCTCCTGTCACTTTGTCTCAGCATCTTCAGCATTTTTAGTGTTGTTCCTATTGTGTGCAGAGCAGAGGCACTAGGAACGATCCTCTTAACATTCCTGAGATGTACCAGGCACATCCTAGGACTTGGTACCAGTAAAGCTCAACTCTCACACAGCTCCTGTAAGGGTTAAAAACAGAAAGTCCTACCCACTGGTTTGCTCTGATGTTCCTGGAGATATTGTCACTGGATGTATCCTCAGTAGAATTCTATTCAACACCTCTGTCTTTAAGTACAAAGCTGTAGGCTGTAGCAGCTTTAAGAAACATAAGTATCCCTTTTTTCTGCTGCACAGTATCTGTGTGTGAAATTCTCTAAAGGGGTTTAAGTATTTACCCTGAACACTATCAGACGGTTTCTAAAATTTTCCTTATCCAGTTGCAAAAACACTTCAAAGAGAATCATAAACACAGTCCTTTGTGCTTTCGAAGCACACTGTGTTTTTGAGGCTTAAGCCTGAATTCTCTTGGAATTGTATATTCTTTTTTCCCAAAAAGACAGGATACACAACACTTTCTTGTAAAATTCCTTACTAAAGGTACAGACACTCAGGGAAAAAAATGGAAAACTCTGAAATTCATAAGATAATCAAAAAAGGAATAAAAAGTTATAAGAAATTCATTGCTAAATTACATGTAAAATTTCTCCCCAGATGTTTTACTTTTAATAGAACAATATAGCTGTGGGGAATTGGAGTGGGTGGGGAATTGGAGTGAGTGGGTAGGAAGGAGAATGGAAAGAACCGAGCTTCCCTGAACACCTTTAAGATAACCAAAAACCAAAGATTTAAACCAAAGACTTTAAGCTGCTCCAGCTGCAAGTGACTTTTTCGTTTTTCCAAATTTTCAAAGCTAAACGTAAAGGTCCTAAAACTCAGTGTCTGCACACCAGTTTCAGAAACTGAATTTTTGGATGCTTATGACTCTTTATCCACCTCTAATCTGTGCTTATCTTGAGTCACTCAGCACTGCCCCAGTCAAAAAAGAGAATTTACATTTTAATTTAAAACCACTAGACATCTCACATCTGATCCTAAATTACTATAATATACTCTGCTCTTAAATCAGAAATGCTAACCCTGAAAAATGGGAGACTGGATTATGTTGGCTGATGTAACTTAATGTGCACATTAACACTGAAAAGAAGGGTGAAAAAAATTATACACACACACACACACACACACACACACAAATTGGTGACTTTCCCATTAATGCAAACAAAAAAATTCGATATTTATATTTACATCACTTTCTTCTGCACATCCCCAAAAATCTTCAATCCTAGAAGGAAGTTTAAAATAAACTTAGCTAATTGAACTATAATACAATAGCAAATACCAGTATACTCAGTAAAAAATTCAGTAAATGAAAAAGCAGCCTTGTTCCTGTATTCAGTTTTAAATTTAATCTAAAGCACTGTGATGAGAACTTCATTAATCTCTCCAAAAATAAACAAACTACTGCTCAGCTCAGTCATTCCCTATGACTGTGTAAACTACATGAAGTGTAACCTATGCTGAGAAAGACTCATCCACACAGCCATGGGCAGGCTCCTGGCAAGGGCCTTCCCAGATGATTTACATAGGCCAAAATAGCAGGGGAAAAGGCATGACTCATCTTAAAATTAAACTATTATAACTAACTTGTCAGGGACAACCTTTACCTTCTTAAGTACATTTCTCTCTTAAAACTTTAACAACAAGAAACTGGTTACATTATTAAATAAAACACCTACTCATTTTCCACGTCTCTGCTCTCCTGTGCCAAATTTTAACATAAATGGATAGAATTAAATGTAGCCTACAGCTTACCTAACATAATTATATGTTGTGTTTTACACTGTTTCAAAACGGATACATTAAAATAATCCAGTCTTGGCTTCTACCCACTAAAGTCAATAAAGGTTATTAAGGCCAACTGCCATATAAATGCATTGCTATAACAGCACAAGGAATTGTCAGAACAGGAAATGCAATTCAAAACATTCAAAACCATCAGGATCTACTTTTTATTCTAAAAGAAAAAACCAAGGAAAACAGCAAGAAGAATTTCTCTCCAGTATCGAAATCATCACTACTTTCGAAAATGTTTACTCTGGAAACGATTGTCGAATATTTCCATTGGATTATACCAAATTGACCTTTTTTTTTTTTAAGGTCAATAGGAAATGAATAAATGTCATCAATTTAGACAATTTCGCACCTAGCATTCTTTTCTGTATCACTGTGAATTTGATAGTGTTAAAACATTTTTATAGGTAAAATAAATGTCAGTTTTGCAAAGAGCGATACCAGACCCTGAGAGACGAATGGCCTATCCATTGAATCTCTAGCTACAGCAAGACTTGCCCACCTCACAGGAGACTTCAGCTTTTCATATTTCTCTTTACCCAGAAAGCAAAGCAGTTGTACAGTTTCTTTCAAATGGTAACTCTCTCTTATCCTGAAGAGTCTTCTCATAATACAATCATCTTGGATGGCAGGGGTGGTGGGGGTAGGAAGTGCATCGGGTTTTAAAAAAATTAAAATAAAAAACAAATATTTGAATAGTATTATAGTGTTATAATGCCATCCTCAATAGGGAGCAAAGAGGAGGGGAAAGGCCAGACTAAATTCCTGGGTTATAAGAAAGGGTTATGTTGCTTTGGGCTTAATGGCTCATAAATTCATGAGGTAATATTCAGGGAAAATGTGATATTTTATCAGAATGTCATTCAAATATAAGGTTTAACATTTACATCACAAGAGCATGGATGGAGTAAAACTATCCACTGGGAGAAAAAATGGCAAGAATAAACAGTGTGATAAAAATGGTGTTTTCTGGGACAGGAAATGGGAAGTGGAGGATGGGGGAGTTTTAGAGACAGCTGACTAAACTTTTTGAAATATGTGACTGGTTATGACATGTGAAGCAATT